>NC_137888.1:99531408-100131408 GCF_963455335.1 Martes martes
GAGAGAGAGGACAGCACACAAGTGGGAATGCTAGAGGGTGGGCTTCATTGGCGGTCACCTTGCTGACCGTCTACCCTAAGGCTGGACATAGGGCTGGACCCTATGGGCAGTGACTCAGGACCATAACCTGAAGATAGCTTTTGAATCATGTCCTTGTTTGAGGAAGGCCAGCGAAGAAAATCAGCCAACTCTCAGCTGCCCTCCTTTTTTATCATCCACCCAACGCCACATCTCTGCACCTTTATCTCTGAGCTGTACCGGGATAACTATGGGATAATTAGTGAAGAGAGCACTTGTTTAGGAGTCAGAAGTCATGTGATTTGGGTTTAAGTGTGGTTTGAACACTAAAACTTTGGAGGCAGAGGATGTATTATTAAATGAACACAGACTGGAATTTAATAAGTCTCATGCAAAGTCAGGCCTCAATTCTTACTGGTTATGTGATTGTAGGCAAGCCTTGTGAGGCTCAGTTTCCTGTTATAGGGAATGGGGATCACATTTTATCTTTTAGAGTAGGTAAAAAGACTAAATAAAATGTTATTCTCCTTGATCCTTCCTTGTGTGACATTAAATTGTCACTTTACTTCTCTGGGTTGTGTCTCAATGGAAAAATGACAATAATGGGAAATTTCACCCAGTGGAGTCACTGATGTGCTCTCTGTGGGGCCCAGGCGCTGTGGTTCTTAGCTCTGCCTCACCTGGTTATGCAGGCCGAGCAGAGGGTCCCACTGGGGCTGGGCACATGATGAAACCTAGATTATGGTGAAGACGGCTAGGGGTGAATGCAGAGTGAGGAGAAGGGCTGAGGGCTGCGCTTTTCCTTATACATGGAAAATATTTTTGCACAGTGCTGAAAGGGAACAAAGAAGGAAGTATGATTGATGTTTTGTATATTGCTGGCATTACAGAAATAAGGAAGAGAAAATCACCAGGGGGGAAAAAAAAACAAAGGAAGCATGGGAAGTCCCTCTTCTGAGAATGCGTGAAATTAGTCCATGTTTGCAGTTCTAGAAATGTCCTTTCAGTTATGGAACAGATAACCCTTAACTCAAGATCAAACAGGGAGATGGCAGAAGAAGGGGTTAAATGAGGAACTCATGGAATCCCAACGGAGTTGGGAATTGGAAATAGCAAATGAAGCTGCTCTGATGGCTTCTGAGGAGTTCGGTTCTCTCTTTAAGTCCTCTCTGATGTTTTTCTTGGTCACTCCTCCTGCTCACTCCTGCTTCATGTGCCTCAGCATGACTGCATTAGCCCCAACTTTCCCTCTTGGCCTCTCAGGCTCAGTATCCACCACAGGCTGTCTCTATGTCCCGTTAGCGCAGATTTTGAGAGGAGGGATCTTGTTGGTAATTGGTTAGAAAACGAATTGGCTGGCCTTGGGTTAAATGTCTGTCGCAGAACTGGTTGCAAGGCAGTTTTCTAGAAGAGACGATGAGAAACACAGTCAATGGAAATGCATCCAGTTCATCATTTCTCCTTAGAAGAGATGGCGAGTGTACAGAAAGCGGTTACCAGGCTGCCTCTCTGCATTTAGCAGGATAATAGTGAGGGATAGAATGGTTTGAAAAGTTTCATGGAGTTGAACAGCTGATAGACTCTCTTCTCCCAGGACTGACAAATCTGGGGATGGGAAAAGAGAAAGCTTCTTTTTTCTTGTACCTGAAATAATGCATATTCTGGAGGCCAGTAGTTTTCAGACTTTGAGTTTGCAGGGCAGCAAAATTAGAAAAACAAAACAAAACAAAACAAAACAAAACAAAAAACAAAGGGCACTGACATAAGATTGTGGATTTTATATTATGCCAAGAAAAGATTCTCAAACTTCCCACAATGACTACTTTAAAAAAAATCATTTCACAAAAGAAAAGACATTTCTGTCTCAAAAAAATATAAAGGACTTATTCTCAGACTATCAGAGATGCCTTGAAATGGAGTATGTTTAGCTTCATGAGAAACCAACTAGATTATCCTAACTTATTTCCCATTACTATTGGCAAGCTGTTGAAAATGTCGTTATAGGTTGGCGTGAGTTGACGTGTCAGTGCTCATGGGCTGACTTGTTTGGGGAACTGTTGATATAGTTTAAAAGAAGACACCCAGGGCATAGAAGTTGAGAGCAAGTCATCAAGTAACAGGATGAGAAAACGTGATTTGATCATTTATTCATTTCACTCATTCACTGAACAAATATTTGGTGAGCATCACTATGTGGTTCATAGACATCAGATGACTCAAACAAGATTATTAATTAATTTTAGTTAATTGCTGTTTTTTGTCTTGTTTTGTTTTTTAAAGCAGAATGCTTCCTGCTTAAGCCCCTTTGCTTTTCAAATTGGACAGTTTGTGGGGGATTAAAGCCAAGTTTTAAACATGTAGAAGCAAGACTTTAAATTAGGTTTTTCGAAGAAGGGGTCATGGCCAGATTAAACTAGAGGAAAAATTTAAAAAAAGGTTGAAGGAGCCATCGCTATTCAAATTCAAAGAAATTGCCTTTGCCGGTGTGTTAAAATGTAAAAACCTGAATCATTTTGATTAACTCTTTAAATGAAATTTCTTTTAAACTTTTTTTTTCCTTCTTGGTAGGCAGTACTTTCATAAAGACGTTTATGCAGAAACCCTTTTTTTATTTCAAGGAAGACTGCTTATATAGCTCTATTTTTGTTCAGAATGATTTCCCCCTCTCGTTCTTCAAGGCATTATTGTATCATTTATGTGGGTCTCTGGAAAACTTCTAATTCTTAAGATTTCTGATCATGGCCAAATTTCATTCAGGTACTGCTCATCTTCAAATAAAAAAGTTTGAATAAAACCTTTATCTTGGTTTGACAGAGAGAAAAAGTGAAGGGAGAGATGTCCCAATTCTCTCAGTTTCCATTAACTTTAAGCAGAAGCTTCGCCTGTGGAAAAGGAGATATTCTGATGGCAAAGAGACTGAGGAGATTAAGTGGCTTTCACACGGCCATGTAGGATGTCATTCACTGAGTATCTAGATAACCTGATTTCCAGATCCACACAGAGGTATATGCTCCGCTCTGTGCAGTCAGTAACGGCACTGATTTGCTCTGGGAACCTTCCCTACATTACAGTTAACTCACAGCGCAAGTGATTTGCATTTTAATGGAGTTGCAAAGTCTGTGAACTTCATTTCCAGGAGTTCCATTGCCTATAGTTGGTATTTAATGTCCGTCAGTATAGACATTGTTAATGTCTTTTTGGGTCATTTCCCCCCTCTTAAATGCCTTTATAGGACTGAAAAATTTCCATGATATTATGTTTGGCTTTAAAGTATGAAGATTTTAGTAAACAGAGAAAATAATGCAAATCCAAATAAAAATGACCAGAAATTCCATTTTCCAAAGAAAACTACTGTTAGCATTTTAGCCTTCCCCACATCATGGCAAAATAGAAAAGAAAGTGCTACTTACAGTAGCAGTGACTACAGAAGCTACTGCATTTTGGAGGAGTGGTGTAAGTCCTCTCAAGTGAGGTTGGTTGGTTGTTTTTGTTCTTTATGGAGGCCAGCATAAGTTTGGGAATAATTCTGAATCAGGACAATAGAATCCAAATAAGACCCTCCTTTGAAAAAAAAAAAAAACAAATTTAAGACTTGATACATACATCAAAAAGTTGGTGTTAGTCTGCAACTTGCAAGAAGTAAAGATGAGCACTCCCCGCAAAGAGACAGAACAAGAGAAACAGTAATTCATTCGAATTACAGGATCGCGTCTATTTAGATAGGATGTGCTTCAACAGCTACCTCTGTTTATTGTTGGGCCCATTCAGGCTATAACACTATTACTGCCTTTTGGCTTTGCATATTGATACACTGTTTTGTTTTTGTTTTTTTCACTGTGATCAAGAACTGAGGAGGGAAAAAGGAGAGAGATTTAGTGAGCTATGACACAATTAAGATTTTACATTGTAATGACTCTTTGGTTTGTTGTGTTTTGTTAAAGATGTGTCTGGTATCTATTGTTTTTTATTATTTCCAGCTGTCCTAATTATTTCTCTCATTTGATTTTAATTCAGCTTTCAAAGAGGAGCCGGCTTGCCAGGTGGTTATCATTTTTTCTAAACTCTTCCAGCTCTAATTAAAAAAGATGTCCAAAAAAGTCATTATTTCAGCATTTACTTGTGACATGTTTCTGACCCCATTGATGAGGGAGTTCTGTGTTCCTAATGCTTATTTCTACTGTTGGCGCTGCCGCCCGGGGCCCTGAGAGGGAAGAAAAAGGCACAACCTTTCAGAATGTGTGTGTATTTTCTCTTAAAAGAAAAAAAAACAAACATACTGTGTTTTTTAATTGGAAATAAAATGTTGAAGTAAGACAAATGTTACATAGGAACACACTTAAAAAAAAAAGTAATCCTAACTAACATTCATGGCTTGCTAATACTTTAAGTTTTTAGAAGCTAGGTTTTCTTTGGGCTACTTGTTAATAACCAACATATTAAAGTTAGTGAAAAAAGGAAGAAAAGACTGGGTCTAGAGACAAAGGAGACTATGAGGCCAAGTTCGGCTCCATGGGGTTTGATGGGTCAATTACTCATTTATCTTTGGGAAATGAAACAAATAAATGTCTATTCTTCATTATTAAGTAACAGGATGATTAAAAGCTACCGGATGGTTTTCCTTTGGAAAACCTGGCTCCATGAACCTTCTCCCCAAACTCGCCTCACTGGCACAAGGCAGTGGGGTGACCCCAGCTCCATCTGTAGCCAGCTTCCTCACCTTCCACGTGCCCTCAATACTCCCTCACCCCCTGCCCTTCGTCCTCTTGCTCAGGCCATCCTGTGTCAATCTAGGAATGTCCCAAGCTAGCTGCTCGGACGTGAGTGCTTGTGCTGAGGAGACACATGTGTTACTGCTTGGAATGTCAGACTGTGGCCTTCCTTTGTGAGCTCAGACGTTTCACAAGCTAGGTGACAAGTTCAGAGAGGTCAGACTCTGCGGGTCCTGTCTGTACTGCTTCCATGAACCTCCTGAGATGTTTCTAAACTCTCTGCTGGGCCTGTGAAAGCTCTGATCACATTCCAGAGTGGTGTCTGGTTGCCTTTCTTTCTTTTTTTTTTTTTTTTTTAAAGTGAGAGAACCTGAAGATAGATCATTAGAAATTACCCAGTAGGAAACCCAGAGTTGTTTTTTCCTTCGTTTTCTTTTTTTTTTTTTTTTAAGATTTTATTCATTTGACAGACAGAGACCACAAGTAGGCAGAGAGGTAGGCAGAGAGATAGGAGGAAGCAGGCTCCCCGCTGAGCAGAGAGCCCAATGCGGGGCTCGATCCCAGGACCCTGGGATCATGACCTGAGCCGAAGGCAGAGGCTTTAACCCACTGAGCCACCCAGGCGCCCCTGTCTGGTTGCCTTTCTTAATGCATACATTAAGGTGTCCTGTGAAGGCTCAGGGGCCTCTGTGTCCTTCTCTGGAAATGCGGGTTCTGATCAACAGGGTAGGACAGTGTCAGTTGTTAAGCAAGTGTCAATTAATAGGAGTGGCCTTTCCTTCCTCCCTCTGATGAGTTTGCTAATCCTGATTTCTGTCTCTGGGGCAGGCCAGGGGAAGAAGGCATAGAGTCTCTATGGGTAACCGTGTCATTATACAATGCCCTGCTCCATGAGGTCCCTACTAGACTCCACATTGGACATGGAAGTCATGATTAAAATATAACTTGCAAAGGGAACAGTTTTCTAGGAATGCTTGGCTGACACTGGCCATTTTAGCCTTTAGAAAAAGAACCCTAAGGCTAGAATTAGGGACAAGTTCTTTTTCCTCTCCTTGAGAAAGAGGAGGCTTGGTTTCTGGAAGAAGCAGCACAAAACATAAAAACTGTTCCAGACCCAGAATTGCAAAATGTATTTTGGAACTAGTCCAGATCTAGCTTTCAATACATACCATACATTACAAAAATGCACGCCCCCTTGTCCATCACATCATATGCAAAACTGCCTAGGTGCCGCAGCGGCACAGGCATCACACACATCCGGGCTTCCTGCCAATCATAGCCTGGGGGAGACTTCTCCTCAAGCGAGCAGTGGCCAAAGCCAACTGCTTCATTTGCTCTCTTTGTTCCACTGCGACCATGATGGGCTCCCTCCTAATTTATAGCACCTCTTCCTCCCCCCAGGACCAAGAATCCTGCCAGCCCTCCCTCCGTGAGCACCCACCTAGCGACTGGGAGAAAGGTCAGAGGAGGGTGGTTTCCTGTAACTCTTTATTTATAGGAGAACATGGATCCTCCCCATACGGAAGACCCAAGCACCTTGAAAACCCTATTACCTTGGTTCCCCTGATCACACCATTTAGAAGCAAGGGGTTCATCACCAGAATCTCTAGGTTCATCACCAGAATCTCCAGGTTCATCACCAGAATCATCCAGGAGTGATTCTCAGAGAATATTTCTTTAGGACAGCCCAGATAGAAATGGTTGTCGAATCCTGAATTTCTGTGAAAAGATAATTCTGTACTCCCTTGGAATTACTAAAATAATTTTTTAAAAGTGTACTTAAGGCAATTTTAGGTGCCTGTATGTGATAACGGTGCAAAGGCCTTTGTGACTAAAAGTAAAGAATATTATTTGATAATCACCAGGAGCAACTTTCCCACCCAAATTTCTCACCGTCCGTGCTTGTTTACCTCTTGCTCATCTTCAGGTGTCAGTTCTAAAGTCTAAACATGTGGGATTAAGACTTTAAATTGGGTTTTTCAAAGAGGGGGTCATGGCCAGATTAAACCTCTAGAGGAAAAAAAAAAAAAGGTTGAACTAGCCGTGGCTATTCAAATTCAAAGAAATTGCCTTTGCGGGTGTGCTAAAATGTAAAACCCTCAGTTCTGAAGTCCTTTCCTCAGGAAGGCCCTCCCTGACCCCATGGACCACATTACTTTTGCAGCAATTACCTTAGTTAATAGGAAACACTTATTTGTTTCAAAGAAGCAGAGATGAGGCTCCAGAATCATACAGCTCATGTTTGAATCTTGGCTCCCATTCATGAAGACTCCATTGTCATGAACTAATCAAGGCCCTACCTCCTACTACCAACTAACTGTTGGGGGTTAGGATTTGAACATGGGAATTTTGCGGGGAAACAAGCATTCAGTGTGTAGCGACAGGTACTGTTTTATCCTGTCGCCTCACTATGTAATGGTGATTCCCTATTACATGCCATATAAGACCAAACTTTCCAGCCTGGCTCAATTCCCAGACAAATAGATAAAGGATGATGTGAGCTTACATTTTTTTAAAAAAGTGTTTTTATCAGGAGGTATAGATTTTCTTTTTAAGAATTTGGTATGATGAATATACAATGGCCTGAATCCTCATTGGACACTCTCTTTCTTTTTTCTACTCAGACTCACGAGTAACACTTTAATTTTTGCCGTATTTTCCTCACATTTCTTTGTCTTGTGTGCCAATTTTACTTCCTACACCTTCGAAAACTAACTTTGCTATTAGCTGTTAACTTTCTTTAGAATTGTGTCGACTTCTCTTTTGCCTTTCTTGGCTCCTAGTGCTCGACCTGGTAAGAGCGCTTGAGCCCAATATACCATCTGCCTCTTCCTCCTACTTTAGCTGTCGCAAGTCTCTTTTAGACTCACAGCCTCAACAGGTTATAGTTGAATGGGACCTTTGGGAATCAAGGCCAGTTTTATCATTCTACAGATAAGAAAGGGAAGCAACTCGGCCTCAGAAAGGGAAACAACTGGGCCACCATGGTGGAGCTAGTTTGGGGAGAGTCTGGGTGAGACCTTTGGATACTAGTCCAGCGTGGCTGCCATAGGCCACACCCCCATCACTTTGCATCAGCACCATTCAACTTTTTCAATTTCTTTAGCACGTTATGAACCCTCTTCTCCTGGAGATTATTAATGCTTCCCTTAAGAAATCTAAGACCCGGGCACCTGGGTAGCTCAGTCAGTTAAAAGACCAACTCTTGATTTTGACTCAGGTTATGATCTGAGGGTTGTGGGATAGTGTCCCCCATGGGGCTCTGCCCTCAATGGGGAGTCTGCTTCCCCTTCCCTCTGCCCCTGCGTAGGCACTCATGCTTCTCTCTATATAAAATAAATGAATCTTAAGAAACAAAAATCAAAGACCGGCTAGGTTTTTCTGTTTGCTTTATCTTCTTTTCCTATACTTAGGGAATGTGGTTAGGGTGCTCTTTAGGTATGAATTGGGTCTGTAGACCTGAATTGTTTGGTAACTTCAAACTGATATTCATCTAGAAAATAACTAAAGCATGTTGTGCATTGCTCTGCTCAGATAGTTAGCAATGATGCTCCAAATTCTCAGACTAGACAGAAACACTGTGATCCAACGGTTGGCCTTTCTGAAATGAATTTCAGATAGTCTTTCCCTGAGTCATTCTTCAAGGATTGCTTTGACAGTTATGTGGAAAAAGAAAAGGGACAGTGTAACTGATTTTAAACAGAAGATAAATTACAAATATGAAGCAGCATCATATTTTTCAGCAGCCTAATTCACACAATGGAGTAAGTTTGCAAATAGAATTAACTGAAATGGATATGAAACATTTATGAACTTTAAAAAATTTAATTTATTTTTTTATTAACATATAATGTATTATTAGCCCCAGGGGTACAGGTCTGTGAATCACCAGGTTTACACACTTCATAGCACTCACCATAACACATACCCTCCCTAATGTCCATAACCCAACCACCCTCTTCCTACCCCCCCTCCCCACCCCCGGGCAACCATCAGTTTGTTTTGTGACATTAAGAGTCTCTTATGGCTTGTCTCTCTCCTGATCCCATCTTGTTTCATTTATTCTTTTCCTATCCCCCAACCCCCCCATGTTGCTTCTCCACTTCCTCATATCAGGGAGATCATATGATAGTTGTCTTTCTCCGATTGACTTATTTCGCTAAGCATAATACCCTCTAGTTCCATCCATGTGGTCGCAAATGGCAAAATTTCATTTATTTTGATGGCTACGTAGTATTCCATTGTGTATATATATATATATATATATATATATACCACATCTTCTTTATCCACTCATCTGTTGATGGACATCTAGGTTTTTTCATAGTTTGGCTATTGTGGACATTGCTGCTATAAACATTCGGGTGCACGTGCCCCTTTGGATCACTACATTTGTATCTTTAGGGTAAGTACCCAGTAGTGTGGTTGCTGGGTTATAGGGTAGCTCTATTTTCAACCTTTTGAGGAACCTCTATGCCGTTTTCCAGAGTGGTTGCACCAGCTTGCATTCCCACCAACAGTGTAGGAGGGTTCCCTTTTCTCCGCATCCTCGCCAGCATCTGTCATTTCCTGACTTGTTAATTTTAGTCATTCTGACTCGTGTGAGGTGGTATGTCATTGTGGTTTTGATTTGTATTTCCCTGATGCCGAGTGATGTGGAGCACTTTTTCATGTGTCTGTTGGCCATCTGGATGTCGTCTTTGCAGAAATGTCTGTTCATGTCTACTGCCCATTTCTTGATTGGATTATTTGTTCTTTGGATGTTGAGTTTGATAAGTTCTTTATAGATTTTGGATATTAGCCCTTTCTCTGATATGTCGTTTGCAAATATCTTCTCCCATTCTGTCAGTTGTCTTTTGGTTTTGTTAACTGTTTCCTTTGCTGTACAAAAGCTTTTGATCTTAATGAAGTCTCAATATAGTTCATTTTTGCCCTTGCTTCCCTTGCCTTTAGCGATGTTTCTAGGAAGAAGTTGCTATAGCTGAGGTCGAAGAGGTTGCTGCCTGTGTTCTCCTCAAGGATTTGGATGGATTCCTTTCTCACATTGAGGTCCTTCATCCATTTTGAGTCTATTTTCCTGTGTGGTGTAAGGAAATGGTCCAGTTTCATTTTTCTGCATGTGGCTGTCCAATTTTCCCAACACCATTTGTTGAAGAGACTGTCTTTATTCCATTGGACATTCTTTCCTGCTTTGTCGAAGATTAGTTGACCAGAGAGTTGAGGCTCTATTTCTGGGCTCTCTATTTTGTTCCATCGATCTATGTGTCTGTTTTTGTGCCAGTACCATACTGTCTTGATGATGACAGCTTTGTAATAGTGCTTGAAGTCCAGAATTGTGATGCCACCAACTTTGGCTTTCTTTTTCAATATTTTGTTTTGTTTTTTGCTTTTTGAAAATATTTATTTACTTTCAAGTGAGAGGAGAGAGAGAAAGGGAGAGCGTGTGTGCATGTGCGCACATGGTTGAGGGGAGGGGCAGAGGGAGAGATAGAGAATTTTAAGCAAGCCCCATGCCCAATCCAGGGCTCAATTGCATGGCTGGAGATCATGACCAGAGCTGAAATCAAGAGTCAAGACACTTACCTGCTTGAGGCCCCCAGGCGCCCCCTGGGTTTATGACCTTTGTATCAGAGCAGGCTGTGATATATAAAAGGGCGAGGCCCCCCCTTCAGAAAAGTTATATATTTCAGCCTTGAGAAGTGTTATCCATCCTTCCCCAGGATCACATAGTGGCTTACTCAGAAGGGGCAGGTTATCCTTTGCTTTCTATACAATGTACAAAGAAGACATTACATTTATTAATCAACTGAAAATAATCACTTATAACATGCCATTAAAAAACAAACAAACAAAAAAATGAAACACCAGGGGAGAAGAGAACTTAAATTCAAAGCATTAGACACGGTATGAGTGTCATAGATTGCTAAATTTATGTAGTAGCCATTTCTTAAAAATCATCTAAATGTCACATCACAAACACTGTGTCACAGCAGAAAATAACCTTTCCCCATGCAAAGTGTGGCATCATCCCTAAAGGCTCCTGCTCTTAGAGGCGCTTGCCAGTATTGTGGGCATGTTCTGAAAGGCTAATTAAAAAAATTTTGGCCCTTTGGTTATCACACTACAGTTTTTTGTTTGTTTGTTTTTATTTGTTTTAGTTATGATAAAGCCGAAGTTAAGTGACAGTTGTGACAATCCGGACAGATTCATCAAGAATGGCATACTTAGCAGCCATGGTTAGGAAGGGTCCTGTAATGGGGACTGTTGTCTATCTAATTTCCATTCTACCTCTTTGTTCTCTTGGGGAGCAAACCTCTGATCATTCGTGATGCCACATATCTCAGAAGAAGCATGGCACTACTCAAATATTAGAAACAATATCATTTGTGTGCATTATAGAATGTGTGTAATTCAACGCTAAGTGTTCTTGAAGCCTAAAACAGCACTACAGTTTTGCTGTGGTGGAGTGAGGAGAAAGTGTTAAGTTCCACGTACCATGCTAGATGCCAAAGGGCAAAATTCCAAGCTCTCTTATAATCCAATTGACACATAAAGATTTATTACAGAGCAGTGGGAGTTCGTTATTCACCAATAGGCTGAGAGATTGAAAGATTTTTTTTTTTTTTTCAGTTGAACAACTGGTTTATAATAATGGAATTCTAGATCAGGTGTGGATCAACCCAGTGGACCCCTCTCTTTTTATAATTTCAGTTAATGCAGTAAACAAGGTGACGGAACAGGGTGACAGATAGCGCGGTGACAGCGTGCCCTTTTAATGACTGTAATGTACCTTCCAATAGTGGTTTGGTAGTTGAGACTGTAATGAAAGCAGTAAGAAAGTTACCATTGTCAGATTTCTTGTTCTCATGCAGCCAGAAGTTAGAGCAATGGGAAAAGAAAATTAGGACCACTAAAAGGGGTGGTTCTATTGCCTTTTTTCAGAGTAATATTAACATTCCACTCCCCCAAATTACTTGAATGATTTGTACTTGACAAGCTGCAATGTTGCCTCCTACAATTACAGGTCAGTGATGCTCTCCTACCTTCAGGATCTCCTGGCATGCAGGGGTGATATTCAAAATATCTAACAACCAGTAGGATACAGGTTCTGACCAACCGGATTGGACTCTGGCTGGGAGATTTACCTGCAGGTGAATATAAGCCCTGCTGGAGGCCTTCTGTTGGCATCTGTGTGGGACTGTCCATGGAATGGTTTGGGAGATTTCACCTCTGGGTTCACCAACTTTGTGGAGATGCTCAGATGCTTCGGAACCTGGGGATGGCTCCAGAGTACATATTCAGTCCTACCTACGTTTGTGTTATGGGTTTCAAAAGCATGGACAGCATGGCATTTTGGCACAAGCTCTGGATCAAATGACCACGAGAATCTGTATTCATGTCCCATCTTTGCTACTTACCAAGTGCGTGAACCTGGGCGATACCCGTGATCTCTCCCTTCACTATAGAATGAAGGTACTGGACTAGAATTCCTCTCTGTTCTGTAGTTCATGTAGATTTCACACTCATGCCTGCTCATCAGTCATGAACAAAAAACCTTCCAGTTTTCTGAACTGTGGAAGTACAGGGTCTCCTTTTGGTGGAAAATGCACGATCATTCTGCAGTGTCACCCCAAGTGTTGGAATTTCTCCTACCTTCACGAGATCCGTATTTTTGGTAATTGGGTGCTGTGACATAAAAACATGTGAGGTTGGGTATTTAGTGTTCCATTCTATCTTACAGTCTTCCTTATCAGGTCACATAAGACTGGCGGAGTTTCTTAAATGGAGAACATTGCATCTGTGGACCTCCGTCTATCCCTTGGAAGGGAATTTGGAAGCCAGCATGGTGGGGCCGGTTGTCTGTGTCATGTCCTGCCAGTCTCACCCTGCGGATTGCAAGACAGGCCTTTGCAGAAGTAGACAAATTTTGTCACTTTTTATGCATCTCTTCAGAACCAAAGAGTTCGCCTGGATTTATTCCTTACTATGAGGATGGGTAAGCAGAGCCTTCCATTAACGCCTCTGGCTCAGCAGCGGTGCCTGCCATCAGTAATCCTCTACCCTGCCCTCCCTGCTGCTGCATTTTATTGAGGGTTAAAAATCTATTTCCTAAAAACTGTGGCAAGAAAGCAGCATTGTTCCTGCCTTCCTCACATGTGGGTAGGTAGACAGGGCTTGCTTGCCAAGTCCAGATCTTTGTGTGGGGTAAATTACTCCTTACACTGATCATAAAATAAGCATCTGACATTTCCTGCAAATGCTCTATTTCTTCACACAGAATTAACCTGCCAAAAACATTGTGTTTACAATCTAAATATTTGGATTATAAGCCAAAAGGGTGGGGGAGCCTGTCGTCCTCCATATTTTGCACCATCATGTGTCCAATAAATGTTAATTATGATAATAATAAATAATCAAAAAATCACATGTTGAGGGGGAAAGTGTGAGGAGTCAGGAATGGTAAATTGCATTAGTTATGAGAATTGTTTAAAGGAGGACATGAAAAGATGCCTCCTCACTGCCTACCATGCTACAGATATTTTCCTAGTTTCTGAACTCAGAAACAGGTCGGGATGTTGTAAAAACTGACGCAGGGGCTCAGGTGGGAATGACAGTCAGAAGGTGTGAAGTTTCCTAAAGGCCTCGTGGGCATTATGTTTGGTCTAGGACCAGGCTGAAGTCCCAGAGCGCTGTCCCTGGCCTAGGAAGAGGGGTTCTGATCTGTGCTCTAACCCTTCTCAGTGACTTCTCCAAGCCCCTGTCCTCATCTGGGCCACAGGGGCTTTTCTGAGTGTTCAGTGAGATCATGCAGAGAGCACTAGTGAATACTGAACACAGTAAATATTCAAGAAGTGTAGCTGTGATGGTGATGATCACTGGAATCTCCCTCCTTTAACTGACAGCTGCACGGGGCCTGACCCAGTGCTCAGGACATGGTGCCCTGGGCGTGCCTTCTGTCAACGCCTTCACTCCTGCAGAGGGATGCCTGCTTTTTTCCTGGACCATATGTCTCTTTTTTTGAGATAATAGCAGTCTTAAATATTCTGACCTATTGTCTGCACAAATCAATAAAAGAACTGAGAAATCCCAGGAACTGATAAATAGTAACAGAATGACTCCAAACAGGAATACAGTAAAAATATACACATCACAGAAATTGAGTCATCCGCTGAACAGGGATTAACGAGGACACGTGTGTGCGTGCTAGCCCACATTCAGTTCAGTGATGTGTATGTATGCACTGTTGTTTTTGTTGTAAAGTTGGAGAATACTATAAAATCCTGCTAGTTGGGGGTAATGCAGAGTGATGGAGTGCAATGGGGGGAGGGGTCAGAGACCATGAATTTCCCCAGGACTCTTAAACGTGGTTTGGTAATTTCAAATGAATTTGAAATTTTGTCAGAGGGCCTGAATTACTTTCTTTTACATTTCTATTTTATTTTAACATCACAATAAATGTGAAGGGATGACCAACATCTGATTGGATGGACATTTTGTAACAAATCATAAAATCAGACCAAATTTAATTTCAGAAACTGTGTCTAGAGTTTTGATTTGAATATTATGGTTAACATATTAATAATCAAAATTCCTGAAGCAGAAGACTTTGTCCATACTGAAGACACACAAAGGAAGGTGCAATGTATTTATTCCTGAAATGATGGCCACAAAGCGTACATGACTCATGTTCAATAGAAGGATAATGGAGTTGCATTCATAAGCCCGTGACTAATCGCACTGAGCCTTGGAAAGCAACTTGAAAACATTTGCTTTGTTTATAGTGCGTGTGTGTGTTTTTTTTTTAATTTAAAAATTATTCCAGTTGCAAAACTGTCATAGGGCACGTGCTCAAAATATTAACACATTACTGACATGGAAAGTGACCTAGAATAGCAACTAAATAATATATTTTTAAAGATTTTATTTATTTATTTGACAGACAGAGATCACAAGTAGGCAGAGAGGCAGGCAAAGAGAGAGGAAGAAGCAGGCTCCCTGGACCCTGGGATCATGACCTGAGCTGAACGCAGAGGCTTTAACCCACTGAGCTACCCAGGTGCCTGCAGCTAAATAATATTAAGAGCAAATAGTCACCTTAGTATCAACCCACTGCCCAAGGCTAACTAGAATAAAAAGAAGATGCTGAACACTGCGGGGTGTGGGGGTGGGTCTCCTTCTTGGCTTTGTGTTCATATATGGTGATAAAGGTAAAGTATTCTCAGAATTTTGAATTATGATGCCCCTCTGGGGGTTGTGATAGAAATTTCACTAATAATGATTGAGAATAAACCATCATTTGGTAGTAATGGAAGGGAATGGCTAGTCTAGACATGTATGGTGAGATTTGGAAGCCTGGAAGATAGCCAGAGTGCTTTGGGTGTGGTCACAGCGTAGGACAATGCTTCTGGTAGCTTAACCCAAGCTGATGTGTTTCATCATCTGAGGAACTGATGTATTCCTAGGAATGTGGTGAGTAGAGAACTCTGAAGGGGGAGTGAGGGCTGGACTCTCCCAGGAGCACTTGGGACTGTGGGCCACATTAGACTGTGACTGCCTGCAGAACCCGCAAATAGGATACTCTGACTAGCTCCTGCAGTGGTGTCATATTTGCCAAGCCCTTCGACTATAAAAGTTGCCTATTTAGGTTTTCAAACAGGAGAATCTATACTCACCGAAGTCTGGGGTGTCTAATCATCTTGGCAATTATCGTTCTCAATGTAAACTCATGAACTGCCTAGGTGAGGAGGAGAATGAAGTGACTTATTCTGTCCCAAGGAGGAACAGAGTGAAAAACAGGTGTTGGAGGGCTTTTTTCCCAGGCCTGCTCTGTCGTGGACCTGTATAGACTTCCATCGGCCTGTAGAACCCTTATAGGGTACGGCTCTGTAGATGCGTCTTGCATCTTCTGGCTTCTTGGTGTGCGCTTATGTAAGTATATGAGCTCCTGCATACGTGGGTGCTGGGAGAACATCCCCCCTCCTCACCCCTGCCCAGCAGTTTCCCTCCTCTCTTCAGGTCTTTGTAAGCATGCCTAGTCTCCATGGATGAGACACTGTGCACAAAAGTACCTGACTGAGCCGAGGAGGAGTGGGTCATGGAGTCCAAAGCATCCTTCAAACACCAGTCACTGGGTTCAATTTACACTGTGTTCTGTTTTACCTGGAAGACCTCTCATCTTCCAGGGAGACCGATGGTAGATCCTATATTTCTTGAGCATACTTATATACTGATGAGGACACAATCCATTTTCTTATTGGGGAAAACAAAACAAAGCAAAACAAAACACAACTGTAGACCAACCCAATAAAATCAAAGCCTCCACAACTCCTCTGCCATTTTTGATCCCAGTGCTACAGATCTGGGAGAGTTACTGAATCAGGCTTCCTAGTTTGAAGGGACGGTTCTAGTCAAAAGGGACCCTTAAAAGGGGCCTTCTATTTCAAATGAGAACAAAAAGAAGTACATTTATATCACAACCCAGTTTACACACATGTATGCAAAGACACAGACAGACATGTACACACACAGGTAACTGAAATAAAAGTTTAACATAATAATACTTTGCTTACTGTATGGTGTATATGCTGATATTTTCTGTCCTATTTCGTGGAAAATATTTCTGGTCACTAACTCTCCCAATTGGTTTTACAACTGATAATGGTGTGTGCCTGCATGTGCGCACGTGTGTGCGTGCGTGTGACTTGCGGGAGTTCAAGCCTTATCCTCTGCTTGAGCCCTATCTCTTAATTCCTTTCTTCTCCCAATTGTAGGAGCAGTGACCTAAGGGGAGTTATCCACCTTATCTGTCATGGAGCTGGGGTGTTCTGATGACTCATGCAGGAGGGATACAAAGTAAGGAAGGATGGCTGGCCTGGGAACAGAGAAATGGATTAAGTGTGAGGGCAGAAACAAACCTGGTAGTCAGGAATGCAGCCTCAGGCAGAGCTGGGAAGAAGTTTGCAACAACCTTAAAGGTCTTCCATGCTGGCAGTTTTCTGCGTGTCTTTGAGCTCCAATTCTCTCACCCTGGGCACAGCAGGACCGTCTGAGGGAAACTAACGCTGTTGCCTGAATGTCATAGCTGAAACCATGGTGTGTGTTCACCTCCAGGGTCACATTATTTCTGATTTAATAATAATAATAATGATGATGATGATGATGGAAATATCAATGACAATAGAAACAATAGCAATAATCTCCACTAATTCTTGGGTGATTAGTAGGTACCAGCACGTGATGTACATTATCTTATTTAATTTTCGCCCCAATCGTATTAAGGAGGCACTATTTTACAAATGAGGAAATGGAAGCTTGCCAAGATTTAATGCTTGGCCAGTGTCACACCACCAGTTGGTGGCAAAGCTAGGATTTGAACTTCCATCTGCGCCATCCAGGGTGTCTGCTTGACCACAGTACATTTATGTTTCATAGCATTGGCCCGAAGACTCTTAGATCTGAGGGAGCACGTTCCCTGGGAAGTTGTATCTCCGCCTCTTTTCAGAATTCCTGTGTTTCCTGAAACTGATTTCTATTATCTTGTTATTCCAGAGACATGCAGAGAAGCCAGACGAAAGACAGTAGCCTTTCTTTTAAAAAATGTCTTTTGAAGATAATAGGGAAAGTATAACATTCTCTAAATGGAAAGCACCAATATTTCTATTTGCATGCCACCTGGACGCAAGCTAATGTTTACAGGGGCAAAAATCCATGCATGGCATGTGTGTTTGCCCTTCTATTTTCAGAAGATATTATTTAAGAAAATTCTTCAGCAAATCAAAGTGTATCCAAAATATAGCTTTCATATTGAAAATGCAAAATGGGAAATAAAAAATAATTGTGAAAGGCAGACATTTATTTACTTAGTACGATGTTATAATCACTGTGATTTAGACCACGGGCTTTACTTAAATGAGAACAAAACTCAGGAATATAAGTGTAAGTCCAACTCTTTAATTTGCTAATTACATTTCCCAGTGATAAAATGAGGCTTATCATCTGTGTGGGTGGTGTTTTATTATGTTATTTTATTAATATGAAGAAGAGGCTATAAAAGTGGTGCAATATTCCTACTTAATACACAGATATTTTAAGCCTGAAGTTAGTAATTATGAATAAAATTAAAATCCAGTGCATATTAGTTATAGAAAATAATATACAAACTTAATTATATCTTCTAGGTAGCAATTGTTAATTCTACTCCATAGTATTCATCATGAGAGAAATGAACTATTTGGCAAAGCGGTAAATTTGAAAAAGAAAGCTAGAGAGTAGAATTATAGACCTTCAGAGCTGAGTGGGGCATCTTAAAGGTACCATAGCTGTTGTTTTAGGAGCGAGGAAATCCAGGTGGGGAGAGGGTGGTTAATTCCTGTAGCTCATGCAGGGAGGCAGTGAGAAGCCCCTTTGGAGAAGCCGCCGTCTCCTCACATCCAGGCTGGTGAGCTCCTCCACAACTGTTGTCCAACCGAACAATTATCTTGGGCAGACTCTGGACCTTAAAGCAAAACAGGGCCTAGGTAATACCGATTAAGAGACCAAAAAGCAAAACCACAAGTTCTTCATGATAGAACCACAAAAAAAAAAAAAAAAAAAAAAAGACTTACTTCAGTGTTTCAGTTTCCATGTCCTGTGGCACTACACAAAGAGAATATATTTAGGGAACCAAGAGGACTTTCCTATGCAACATATCACAATAATGCCTATTAATCCCATGAGTCAATGGCGAGACGATGGCTGACTTCGGGACGGCTTTGCACTAAGCACCACTGAGTACCCAAACTCTCTGTAGGGATACACACCAGCCTGGAGTGAAAACAAGGTTCTTTCCAAGCTGATGACCTTTCTGTGAATAAACAGAGTCTCTGACAATGAGCCTCAGCACATGGTTTTCTAGACACGTGAGCCACTTGTTTCTGAGCTAGAGTGATACGCTGAAAGCCTCAGGGAAAAATAGCACTTAAAACATAAAAACCCAGCCATTCCTATTGAGCAATCCATCCCTGTTCACGTGTGAATTTCTGAAAGAAATTCGAGATGAAAATTCCAAGCCAATCCTTGCCTTTCCAAGAAACCCAACTCTTAAAGCCCCAGGGACTTTCTTCTCTTTTCCATAAACACCTCTGAAAAATAGCAACCCTTTACTGACTGGGGGTCTCTGTGTACCAGGCAACGTGCCAAGTGCAGTACCTTACGTGATTTTTGCAATGACCCTGTGAGAAAGTCCTTTCTAGCTCCATTTCACAGATGGGGCTTGGAGAGGTTAAATAATCTTCTGTGAAGTTATAGAGCTGACATACAGACCGCGGTTGTTGAAAAACAAAGTCACCCTCTTAACTACTAAACACATTAAAAGTAGCATTATTGCTATTATTATTATTACCCTTTTGAAATGATCAATCTTAATACCGAGTTAGCGAGTAAGTTCCCTGATATCAGATCCCCAGCCTTGTTGATGGCAGAGGAACTGATGGGTCCTGGAAACCTGACATGAATTCCGGACCCCTTCCTTCCTGGGTTGAAAAATACCGAGAATCAGGCAGCGAACTTTATTCCACCATTTGAATGAATGTACTGTTATTTCATAATAGAATGTTTATGTGTTTTTTTATATCAGAAATGTGCTTAATTATTTGGTAGTTTTCTGACTCTTGGATGACATAGTGGCTCTTCAGCTGGGTAAGACTGATTATCTCTGGTTTATAACATTGGAGCTTAATTAATTTACATATTCCTTATGGGATTTGGAGAAGAAAATTCTTAAAAATTAATGGGCTAGTTTTATATTTAGTCAATATATCTTTAGCACAACTCCGGCAACAACATTTCATGTTATACAGCTTAGTAGAATAATAATAGTAAAAGAGAGGTTGTTGATGGCTTGAACCGAAGTTTACATCCTGGCTTAAAGCTCTCTCTTTCTATTTCTTTATAATGAGTCTGATCTTCCTGAATGGAAGGATCTTGGAGGCACCGACAAAGAATCTCTACCTACGTTCCCGGTAGAGACACCGGGAACGTAGGGGATTAGAATCTGACTGAAGAGGTTGCCACTGGTCTTGGTCCTGAGTTAAGATCCCTGCTTTGCTACTTTGTAAAGCTATTTAACCTCGAACCACCAGAACGGTCTATGTCACAGCATTCGTTCGGGTAAAGGAGGGATTACAACACCTACCTTACAAGGCTGTTGCAAAGACTTAAATGTGCCCAAAGCAGGAGCTCACTAAATGGTAGCTACTCCCAGACGTGCTTATACGGAAGATTTAGAGACTGGCTTCTCAGCACAAGGGCCTGCCCTGGCCTGCGGCGACTCTCTAAAAGACGGAAGAGGCCGGCCCAGAGCCCATGATAGTTGTAGGCTGTTCTGAGCTCATCGCTTGGGCTGCTTTTACCAGGGTCACAAGGAAATATGATGTGGATTGTAAATCCCATGATTCAGGCAGAGGTCATTCATTTTTCACATCAACTTGTATTATAGTGGGCACACGGTGGCTGAGTCATAAATATGTATTGATTTTATTTAACTAGGATGTACAAGGTGGAGCTTCTCTTCCCTGACTGTGAGTTGGGGATGGTTATAGAGAGGCGAGTTTGCATGGCAGATAATACGGCATATGGAAAGCAAACAAGCAATGAGTCTTTCCAAGAGCGAGCATGAGAAATGAGATATTCTTACAAACCTCATGCGGTTATACAAAGAGAAAAAGTAAGCCCAGTAACATCTTATTAACCAACTAACACTAATTTGACACTTGTGGAAATTTGATACAAACTGAGCTGTATTGTACTTCAGTGACATGACGTCTCTTCAAGAGGACCAAGCATTTACTACCACTTTTGAAGCAATTATTTTCCATATTTAAGATGGCTGGGGCTCCGGGGTATCTCAGTCCATAAGTGCCCAGCTCTTGTTTTCGGCTCAGGTCAAGATCTCAGGGTCCTGGGATCGAGCCCCAAGTCTGGCTCCCTGCTCAGCGGGGAGCCTGCTTCTCCCTCTCCCTCTGCCCTTCCCCCTGCTCGTGCTTGCTCTCCCCCTCTCTCAATAAATAAATAAATAAGTAAATAAATAAATCTTAAAAAAAAAAGATGGCTAACTGGACATCATTTTTATTTCTCTCTCCTACTTGGCAACATTCAACTAAGCTAATTTATGTTAGTGGATGTGGAAAATTATAAACTTCTAGAGTTCAATTTTTTTAAAATCCTAAAAATCTTTTGTTCACATAGCTTTCAAATTCTCCATTAAAAATGGACAGGGCCCAAAAAACAATATGTTTTACATGCTGATGAGTAAAAATAAAGCTACGGGCACCTGTGGGGTAAAGCCAATGACTGGGTAGAGGCCAGGCAATTTTTCAGGTTTTTGTAAAGATTACTTTGATAAACTTTATCAGTTTTTTTCCTGACTTGCTGTAGTGATAGGTTTGTAGATAAGCTGTAATTCAGATGCTTGCTGGTACTTTAATAAAACCTCTTGGTGTGTTATGATTATCTTCTCAAGAATAGATTTCCTTACTGTGAAATAGTGAGCACTTCCCGTTTCAGGTCCAATTTTAACTGCCTTGAAACAATTTATTAGGAAAATTTGGTTCTTCTAGGCAGCGGAAAGGAATGAATAATTAAACACAGAGAGACAGAAGGCAACAGCGAAAGCAGAGGAAAAGAGTCAATACAGAAGAACACTAGGGTCCCTTGTTTTTGAAATATAAGAAAATGATATTTTTGATTTGAGTGTGGTTTTGACAGAGCTCAATCAAAGATTGCACTTATTCTACTTAGCCCATAATCATTCGTTTTGGCTCTGCTGATCTCATTGCCTGAGGGTTTACTGAAAGAAAGGGGTTTCCAGGAAAGGTGACCTCACCGCAGAAGCAAGGAAGCCAAGAAAGACTTCAGGGCTGGGAAGCTAAGCTCATTACCTGAGTTCCTGTAGATATCCTTATTTTGTAAACAAGGCCAGACTTGCAGCAGACAGGAAGCCATGAACAAAGGTAAAGGTAAGCTGGGGGAGTCTAGTTGAGTCCCATTCACTGCAACCTTTGGATCAAGTAGTTCACTTCTCAAGGCCTTCATTTCCTTTAGACACAACATCGTAGTTGGACTTAACGGATGTCTGTTTCTCCTCTCAGTGCTACAGTCCTGGGTGACTAGGCCAATAGCGATCCCACCTTCCTGAGGCAGGAACAGAGCTCAGCCCTACACCTTGGCCTGCTAAGGCAGGCTCTTTGGCTATTAACCCTGTGTGGAGAAGAGAGGAGTTTTAAGTAGGAAAGTTGTACAACAATGGGCAAAATTACAGATCAGATCTCAGCCCTTTTAAGTACTTTGAAGGTTTTTTCTTTTACCTGCTTGCATAATTGTATCAGCTAAAAAAATTCTTTATTATTTTTTAAAAGATTTTATTTATTTGAGAAAGAGAAAGCACAAGTGGGGGCAGGGTAGGGACAGAGGAAGAGGGACAAGCCGACCCCCTGCTGAGTGGGGAGCCCGACCTAGGGCTTACTCCCAGGACCCCAAGATCATGACCTGAGTTGAAATCAAGAGTTGGACACTTAATGACTGAGCCACCTAGGGGACCCCAAATTTCTTTGTTATTAATAAAAACAGTCAACATCTATTGAGTGGTTCCTATGAATCAGGCCAGATGCTATGGATTTTACATGCACTGTGTCTGTTAGTTCCCATGATAACCCTTTAAAAGAGAGGCTAGCATTGTTCCCATTTATATACAGATAAAATTGGGGGTCTCGAGATGGAGAGTAATCAATGGGTCCCTGGACCAGTAATGGTGGAACTTGGGTTCAAGCTCAGTTTATTCACAGAGCCTGGGCTAGGAACCACTTCTTGATGCTGTCTTTTAAAATCTCACGACCCAATAGGGTGCACGTGAAATAAATACAGGTACAATCACTTGATGTGATTTCACCCCTGGGCAAAGACTGTGCAACAAAGAAGATGCCTTCCTAAAGCGAAAAAAGCGAGTGACGGAACAGAAGCTCTCTGCCCCAATAGGCCTTTTAGAAAAGTGACACGTCTGCACAGGCAAATGGAGATGTTTTCATTCATTGAGTGGCAGGATAATGGGTGATTGCTTTTTTTTCTTTTCCCTCTTCTGGTTGGTATCCCATTCATGTTGTCTTTCTAATAAGACACGAAATAAACAAGAATTAAAACACCCCAAAGAAATGGATTTCTTAATCAATGCATTTCTTTCTTTTTTTCCTCAAAGCTTTTTCTTTCTTTCTTTCTTTCTTTCCTTTTTTTAAAAAAGATTATTTATTTATTTATTTGACACAGAGAGAGGGACACACACACTCAGAGGGAGCACAAGTAGGAGGAGTGGTGGAGAGAGAAGCTCTCAGCTGAGCAGGGAGCCTGAGGCGGGATTTGATCTCAGGACCCTGGGGTCATGACCTGAGCCGAAGCAGACGCTTAACGGCTGAGCCACCCAGGTGCCCATAATCAATGCAGTTCTTGAAAGAATTTGGTTTCCAGTGGGAATAACAGAGAACTTATTTACCTGTCACAGATGTCATAGGGCTTTGTGCCAGGGAAGAGCTCGGTCATGGTCCTCCACAGCCCCTGCGTGCCATGCTTTCTAAGTCTAAGAACAGGGGATGCAGTATTTGGATGACGGCCTGCGCCTCAGTTACCCCTTGTGTAAGCAGTATGGATATTTCTGACTGTCCTTTTGATTCTAGTTGAAGCTGCTTGCCACAGGCATCTCTTAGCAGATTGCTTTGTGATTTATGCAGGTCTAAAGGAGACCAAGGATCATTTATCTTCAAACCAGGAAAGAGATGAAAGCCGCTCGGTAGTAAAATTTCCTGTGGAGTTAGATGAGAGCATCAAAGGGAAAAAATGTCATTGTTTCATGAGAAACTAGGAAACGTGAGTCAGTTTCTAATGTCACAGATAGTTTCCTGTGAAGAGTCCACATTAAAAAAAAAAAAAAAATCTCCACGAAAGGATAAAAACAACCAAAGCAGTGAATTAGGGTGATTCAAAAACTATGACTTCAAAACATGGCCCTTTTCTGAAGGTTAAAATGAAAATAAAGGAGAAAGGGGTGACGATCTTGAGCCGACTTAAGCCATTTGTAATTATTTTTTCTCCCATGATTAAATCTAATTTTCTGCCCTGGCTTCAATATGGGAGCACTCTTTCTCACTTTAAGAGGGGGAAAAAAAAAAAAAACCTGTTTCTCAGAACAGAGCCTTC
The DNA here is from genome assembly GCF_963455335.1 of Martes martes. Taxonomy (NCBI): domain Eukaryota; kingdom Metazoa; phylum Chordata; class Mammalia; order Carnivora; family Mustelidae; genus Martes; species Martes martes. Next base: position 99,555,354 of record NC_137888.1, read on the forward strand.
TGTAGGCTGGATATTCTTTGTTCTCTCCTCCTCATCCCTCCTGCTCCATGGTTCTGCACTCCCCGACAGCCTCTGGAAAAACGAGGCAGCTCCAACTGTTCTGTACTCTCTGCTAATTTGTCCTGTGGTCTCTGTGTTTGGTATGTTGTAAGAGTCCTGTTCCGTTTAAGTGTGTTCCACAGATTTGGAGATATTTAAAACACTGTGATGCCTGGAGACAAAAAATTGTTGTGATCAGGACATTTGTCACCGTGCATAGGAATATAAGATTCCCACCAGACAGAAAAGATATTATAGGTCTCTCTCTGGCTACTGTACATGCCATAAGTAAAACAATGATGCATGACGTTGAACTGACTGCCAAAAATAGATCAGGAAGAAAAATTTCTCCCATGACAATTGGCTGTGATCCTAGGGATTTTCCCTTTTACTCTGAACCTTGAATAGTATTTCTTTTCTCTCCTTTTCTGTCTCTCCCTTGCGCCCTCGCCTTTCTCCTTTCTTTCTTTCTCTTTCCTCCCTCCCTCCCTTCCTTGAGAAAGGCACCGTGATTTTTGTCTGGAAATCCTCAGCCAACAAGATATGGAAAGCTGAAGTGTGGATCTAATGGAAGTTAGTCTCAAAGAAGAGCCAATGCATCAGCTTTCTCAGACCTCATTCCTCATTCAGAAGGGTCTGGCAGCCTTGGGTGATGCCATTTCAGTTCTGGGATGATATCATGGTTCAAGAACTATTATTAGATAATTGGGAAGAGAAGGGAGTCCTTCACAATGAGTATGCTTGAGGCAGAAACAGGATTCCTACACAACCAGGGGTTTGTAGCTAAACTCAGAACACCACAACCCAAAACTCAAAAACAAAAATTCTCAAACTTGTCAGAGTGCTGGCATTGGGCACCTAAACTGTGCTGTCTACACAACCATCATCCAGAATTCTGAGGAGGTTCTAGAAGTTGATGCCATCCAGAATTGTCCCATCTATGGTAGAAACATAAGAGTTTGGGGCAGTACCTATGGACTGCCTATGGACTCTGGCAACCAACAGAATTGGCCTAGCATGTTCGTTTGATGCTTAACTTCATTTTAATGTTAACTTTGGGCAACTGACTCAGCTTCTTTTTCTACCTCAGATTCCTCCTTTGTAAAACCCTCACCCCTGCTCTGCAGCCCCGGAAGACCTGTCATCTGCACTCCCTCACTGGCTCTTTTCCGCCGGTGACCTTTCTTTGCATTTATACTTGGTCTTCCCCTAAGACTATGGAAGACGGTGTCTTTGTGTCCTCAGAGCACCTACCATGGATGAAAGGAGTAGATGAGGTCTAGGAGAGAATGGTTATCAGTAGTTTTAAATTAGTGAAACTTGTCAGGCTGATTAAAAGGTGGGGCTAGAATGGGGGGTTGTTATTTGTGCCACTCTCCCACTGTAACAACTCCAAGTGTACCTAGAGAAAAGGTTAAGGAATTTGAATTTTTGGATAAAGTGGGAGGCTAACAATGTAAAGATAAGAAGAAGTAAGGAAGGGAATTAGGAAAGGCATGAGAAGTTTCCCTTCATTGTATAGACCCCATTTAGGGAATGTATGTATGTATTTTCTGGATTCTGGTTTATTGGAAAATGTATGCATCACAACCACAATAGCCTTCTATAGTCACATTTGATAGAGTAATTGGAAATAAGGGGTTGGTATGTAAACGTTCTTTGTAATTAAGGAGCTGGTTCTTCAAGTCCTCAGATCATACAAAGGAATTTATCTCTCAGATTTGGGTGCTCAGGACTCTATTCCAGATATGTACCCAAAGCTCTGTGCTTTTGTTTATTTTATTTTATTTTTTAAGGTTTTATTTATTTGACAGAGAGGGATCACAAGAAGGCAGAGAGAAGGGGAGAAGCAGACTCCCCGCTGAGCAGAGAGCCCAATGCGGGGCTCCATCCCAGGACCCTGGGATCATGACCTGAGCTGAAGGCAGAGGCTTAACCCACTGAGCCACCCAGGCAAACTATTTTCTTGGAGAAAATTGCAGCTGAGGATATGACTGTGGACCTCTGAGGTAGGCCCGGCCCTTGCTTTGGCACGACCTCTGGACTATTTTTGCCTGGCACCTGAATCTTCTTGGCAATTTTCAGTTGGATCCACCTTGTTCAGAAGCTTTCTTCAAGTAACAGCTGAAAGGGATCTTTAAATTTGGGACTCAAAATGACCGCTCTGGTCAGGAGGGTGTAAAGGGAGCTGGAGCTGCTCTACTGCCTGGGGCAACACAAAACATGGCGCAAATAGATGAAAATAGCAGTTTTCCAGATTCCGGGATGAGGTAAGGAAGGGCAGTGATGCCTGGGATGGGGTGGGGTGGGTACATGGATGAGATGAGTGGGTACATGGATGAGATGAGGCCCTATGGTCCCCTCGCTGCCTGCACCGTTTCCAGGCCCTCAGAAGGGAGAGGAAAGCTAGGCGGATCAGGCCCTCACCTCGAACTGGGAAATGGAAAGGGGAGTCCGGGGTGCGGCAGCAAGAATTTGCAGGCTAGGTCACTAGGAAAGAGCACGTTGAAGAGCGAGGGGATTTGGGGCTCTGTTGAGGGGCCCCTTGAACATTCAGCTGAGTTCTGGTGGGTGCATGTGCGTGAAAAAGCCGTCTTCAAGTGGCGGGGTGGTGGGGGGCGAGTGCGGGGAGCTGCAGGGACAGTCCTCAAAGCTCGAAGCTCACAGAGGGCCAAGAATTGTCCCTGTTTCTGCCAGCCGGCCTGAAATGCCGAATACTTTGTGGGGGGCCCGGGGGAGAGTGCCCAGAGGGATTTGTCTCCGCGGTGGGGTAAAACAGGCGGAAGATGAAACGCACCCGAAATTGAAATAGGCGGGTAAGTGTCCCGACTTGCGTTCTCTTCCTGTGTCTTTGAAGGGTAACTGAAGTAAACCGCGCTTTGTTGCGTTTAGAACCTGGGTGTAAGGAAAGTACCTGACAAGTCACACGCAGGCCCAGGAACGGCGCTGGAGCCGAGCTCCCGCCAGGCCCTGCCCAGGAGACAAAGGGCGCGGGTCCGGCATCGGGGCGCAGTCCGCCGGGCTGCAGGGGAACCGTCCGGCGAGGCGGGAGGCGGCACACGAAAATGGCACTGAGCTGGGCCCCAGAGCGGAGGGAGGATTTTACAGTGTTGTTCATAAGAAAGAAGGGTCTTCAGGGTCAGGGAAGAGCGTGAAATTATAAATGGAAGGAGAATAAAGAGCCCGTGTCGACCATCGCAGTTCATTTGAAAAATGGGAATGTTCACGGGAGCAGTGGCCACAAGGCTAGCGAGGTTAGTGGCCACTGAACCACGGAGGGCGTTCCATAAATTTGTGTTTTCTTCCGTCCGCGGTGGTGCTGGCAGGGTCTCAGGAGTGGGAAGACCTGATCAGAGCTGTATTGTGGGAGTTGTATTATGCATAAAATGAAATGGGGCGGAGAGCCACGGAAAGCAGGGAGGTCAGTGAGGAGGCTAGGATAGGAGTCCTGGGGAGCTGCAGGAAGCCTTTAACTAGGACATGGGGTGCCTGGGTGGCTCCGTCGGTTTAGCCTCTGCCTTTGACTCAGGTTATGGATGGCGTTCTGCAGAAGACTCCCTGCTCAGTGGGGAGTCTGGTTCTCCTTCTCCCTCTACTCCTGCTGCTTGTGCTCTCTCTCTCTCAAATCTTAAAAAGGTGGGGGGATTGAACTAGGACAGGTAGAAATGGAGGAAAGGGAGGGGTGGGTCATAATGCATCAGAGAGGAGCTGATAGGTTTGATAAAGGGCATGAAGGAAGGAAGAGATGAAGCTGCCTACTAGTTTTGATCCAGCCTGAGAAGATGGGGGTACCATGAACAGAAAGTGCAGGGGCCCACACAGGTTTGGGGTTTGCCGTTCTCAGCTTGGGTGTCAGGGATGTGTCTGGGGATTGCTGGTTGGCAGGCCGTGGAGAAACCAGGTAACAGTGGTTGTGATTAGAGACGGAGATTCAGGAATCACATGTATGTGGGGAGTATTGAAGCTGTGGAACTGGGGATCACCCAGGGAGATGGTAGGGAGAGAAGAGTGCTCAGAGGGCAGATCTGTGGATCAAGCTTTCATGCCTTCTCCTACCTCTTACCTTGTCGCTGGTAAGCAGGAGCAGAGCCAGCAGAGATGGTGTACGGTTTTTGTTTTCTTCTTGTATAACACCTTGGCGAGATTTTTTCCATTTCTCTGGAAAGAAACCCAAGAAATCTTTGGAGAAACGATTTCTTTAAATGGCTGTGTACCTCCCTTCTATGCAGGTATGTATGTTTTTGCCCTAAAAGGGGATTATCTTGCAGGATGTAAATGCCCAAAGTGGAAAGTTTGCATGAGGCATGTGGTTAACTTGTAGAGCCAAAGATGATGCTGAGGGACTTTAACATATGAAAAAAAACAAGGATCAGGGAGCACCTCGCCAGCCTGGGAGACCTCGCATGACATAGACAAAGTGAGCCGTGGAGCATCTTCAGGTGCTGACGTCCAGCTGGAGACTACACACCTTTCTTCCCAAACGAGGGAGGTGTTAGTTCTTATAGGCAAAGAAACTGAGATTTGGCTGCCTGCCTGAATCACAAGGAGCTGGCAGGAGATTGGGCTGGGATTAGGACCCAGGTCTCCTGATGAGTCTCTGGTCCTTCCCATCACAGTGACTTTCCCCAACCATAACCTGTGCACTTGGCGATCCTTCAGATTATTCTAAGGGTGCAGACTTCCATGCCGGTGAGACGATTTGAGGCCCAACTTGGTTACGCGGCCTCCCCAGTTTCATTTTCTCTGTCTTTGTAGGGCAGGACAATGGTGTCTATTTTGGGGGGCTGCTGTAATTAGAGATCCATGTTTATAAACGAACAGCGTAGGCATTTGTTCTTTTAATAAAAAAGCACCAGTTGGAAGGTTCAGGGATAGTGTTCAGAGCAGGGAGCATTTTATTGTGGTGTTCATGTCCTGCACGATCTGCCCGCTTGCCTATGTCCTGACATCAGCAAAATGCTGAGTGCGTAGTAGGTGCTCTGTAAGTACTTAAAATTAAGTGCCATTAAGCTTGAATGAGATGCCATGGGCTCAGGCAGGATTTGCCAGCCATGGCCCTTGTGTGTGGAAATGTCAATGTGGTGGTGGGGGGCGGCGGGGAAGGTAGGAGGAGGGGGAGCCTGCTTTGTTTACATTTGCAGCAGAGGCTACAGCAAAGAAAGAGGCACTTTTATTTCCCTTGTGGACTGGCAGTTCATTTTGCTGTAGCAGCTGCTAATGGAAAATAATAAAACCCATTTTCGTCAGGCAGTATCTGGAACACTTACAGGTCAATTCAATGCTCAAAACAGATTGTTACAGAGCATATTAGTTCGTCATCAACATCCACTTTGGTCAGGGGATTTTTACCGTTGGAAATTGAACTTACAGGTCATGGTCTGTTATGATTCCTGAATATTCTCGAATTTTTGTAAGTTAGTGGAAGCCCATAGCCAATTATTATAAATGAACACACATAATCTTTCCATTTGTTAAAATTGCCAAGGTAGCAAATTGAGCTGTGGAAGAACTGAACTAGGGCAGCTGCAAAAATATGACTTCACTAATATTAAACCTATGTTCTGTCTATTAATTGAAAAATGTGGTCTCCATTCCATAATAAATCCCCTCCTGTATTACAATGCTGGGAGGTGATGTCGGCGCTATCTTTGGCAGCACTGAAACCCATGCAAGAGATGAAATTCAAGGTATGTTTCAGTTTGCAGCTGCTCCCACATATATGTGTATGTGTGCGTGAGAGGACCATTGTTTCCAAATGCAGAGTTAAATGAAGGCAGCTGGGAAGGTTTTTTTTTTTTTTAAATTTTATTTATTTATTTGACAGAGATCACAAGGAGGCAGAGAGGCTGAGAGGGAGGGCAAGCAGGTTCACCACTGAACAGAGAGCCCGGGGCAGGGCTCGATCCCAGGCCCCTGAGATCACGACCCGAGCCGAAAGCAGAGGCCCAACGCAGTGAGCCACCCAGACGCCCCAGGTAGCTGGGAGTTTTAAACACAACCCCCGTGATGGTCGCCTGGTCTGGGTGTGGGGCGCTAAGTTTGCCATTTGCTGAGGTAGAACTTTTTTTCTCTAGGCTTCTATTTCCTCCTGCAACATGAGGATTTTGAACTAGATGTTCTGTAAGGACATTTTTCTGTATACATAAGAAATCATTCTTGTTGTTTTCTTATTATACAGAAATAATATATATTTATAGTTAATTCCAAAATAAAGATAAGCAAAAATGAGTAAAAATGAATAAAATAAAGATAAGCAAAAATGAGTAAAACTCAGTCCTAATGCTATAATCCAGAGATACAGATGGTTAACATTTTGATGTTTAGTCTTCCAGCCTTTATGTTTATCTATATATATATATATTTCAACACAAAAAAATGGGACCATTCTTTAGATGTAACATTTGCTACCTCCCTTTTTTTTTCTAACTTAGCAATGTGGACATCTTTATCCTGATTTTTTAAAAAATGGAATCCCATTGTATGAATAGGCTGTCAATTTCTTTAACCAATCCCCTGTAAATAATCTGGTATTTTTCAATCTCTTGCAATTTTTCACAGTTGTTATAATGAAAATCCTCATGGCTAAACCTCTAAACATTTCCAGATTCTCACGTTAGTGTAAATTGCCCAAAGTAGAATTGCTAGGTCAAAAGTTAGGCATGTTTCTTAGGTGTTGAATATCTCTTGCTGTATTCACATAAAGTCTAGGTTATAGGATATGCTTTGGTGTCTTCAGAGACAGTGAATTGCAGACTCAGGAATCCTGAGCATGAATCCTTCCTTTTATAAGATCTGAGTGCATTTGTATATGTACATACTTAATATGTAGGCAGTTTGAGCTACCATTTTGTGATAATTCAGGAAGAATTTCCGTATGCATTTATATAACCAGCTTCCTCCCAGGGAGAACTATTATAGGAAGAAAAAAGAACTATTCATTTCAGAGTGTCCAGAAAATTTCCAGTTGATTGTCTCAGACCCTTCTTAGTTCTAACAGTTGTTGAGGGTATTCGATTGATCAACACGTTTACTGAGTACCTCATAATCCCTTGGTGATGAGGCATTTGACATGAAGAAGCACAGTGATTGGGGGAGGGGAGGTTCACATGACTCTGGTAAATATACAGGGCAGAGGTAAGCTGTGTGTCCTGGGCCAGCAGTGCAGAGCAAGGAGTCAGAAGGGCCCACAGGACAGAGGGAATGGAGTGCTAGCTCAGAATATACTGTGTTAGCCTGAACTTTTTGATTAGCACCTGGGAGAAAGCCGTCTCAAATGAGCTTAGCAAATAGGGTTCCATTTACTGACTCCTATAATCAGCCCTTAGGAAGGCCAGGAATTTGAGAACCATTCCCTGCCCCCCCCTTCTGTTTTCTTCTCTCTGTGGGTTGGTTCATCCTCTCGAAATTCTCTGAGTTGGTAGCTGGAATTAGGTTGTACTGTACTTACACTTAATATTTAAATCTTAAGTTCGGAAGGGAAAAAAGCACCTCTCCCATCTCCAGTTTGGAAAAAATCCTAAAGAGCACTCTGATTGACCTGGTGGGGGTGGCAGGCCTCCCAAGTGGAGCAGTATTGGGTGAAGAGACCTCCTCATTATGGACCACACCTGTAGGTAGGGGGTTGGGGCTGTTGTCCTAAGACAAGACAGAAGGGTCACACATGTGGAATCCAAACCTGAACTCTCAAACAGTAGAATGGCCGTTATGAGGGGCTGGCGGGAGGGGGGAATGTGGAGACCCTGGTCAGAGGGTACAAACTCCCAGTTGTAAGAGGAATAAGTTCTGGAGACCTACTGTACAGCAGGGTGACTACAGTTAACAACACCGTATTGTATATTGGAAAGCAAAAGTAAGCGTAGGTTTTCAATATTCTCACCATAACAATAAAAAGCAATCCTGTAAGGTGAAGGATACATAATCTTATTGTGCTAAAAATAATATATGTGTATCAAGTTGTCCTATTGTACACCTTAAGCTTCAGCAAGGGCAGGTCAATTTCACAGCTAGAGAAAAAGGAGCAAGAGTGTTGGGCATACAGAAACAATAAACATTTAAGGTGGGTAGGGTTTGCCTAAACTGCTTTAACAGGGTATACCAGCAGCAGGTGATTAAATTATATGAATTGAATGAATAAACAATTCAAAGAGTGTGAATAAGAATGGAAAAGAAAGTATCTTCTTTACTTACCATAATTTTACATTAATTATTCATTTCATCTTCATCAAATCTCACAGATATGTATGTTCATATTTTGTGGATAAGGAAAGTGAAGAAGTTAAATTAAGCCCTTCTATAGTAGCCAATATGATTCTAACAAAGCTAATATGATTCCTGTAAAGCCATGACCCACATAGCCAGTTTCAGACAATATTTTGGTTTAAAAAATCAAAGGAAAATGACATAATATACTAATGTTTAACAAAAATAGTTTCAGAATTGAATTTCTTTCCTTGGGTATCCACAATGCCATGCTGATGGCTCCCCATACTTTCCTGTGATCTCCTCCTGCGCTGGTTCATCTGGGCTCTGTGATTTCTTTGGCTCACCTCTAGGCTTTGTCTCCCCTGCCCCAATCCTGGCTTCATATTTCAAAGCCCACATTAACTGGTCTAAGACTTTTCTTGGCAAGGAAGACAAGCTAGAACCTGTTTTCATGAGCGGGCTGGGGAAAGGCTGTGAATTTCAGTGCTGTTAATTGGGGTGCAACACCCTTTTTAGTGAACCCGAGATTCTGATTCTGCTCTCTCTGAAATTTGTGTTTTCCATCCTCCATTCTACCTGGGATAACAGAAGCTGAGATCGACTCTCTGAGGTCCACTGTTCTTGATCTCTGCTGTACTACAATGTAAATAATCTCTAACATTTACTAAAATACCAAACGGTATATAGCAGTAGTCTGCTTTTCTCACTGTTTTCTGTGTTTTACGTAGGTCAGCATGGTATATGCTATTCCCTCAGCCTGGAGCATCCTTTCCCTGCTTCTCTTCTGGTGAATGCCTGCTCACCCCTGGAAGCCCAGCTGGTGTGTTGACTTCTCTGTGCTGCTGTCTCTTAGGCTGCCCAGAATTCTGCGCACCTATCCTTAATGTTAAATGACCATAGTTGGTTGTGGTTATGGTTACCCATTTGCCAATTCCAGGAAACTTCGTGCTTCTCTAGTGCAAAGACCCCTTATTCACCTGCTCATTCCCTCCAGTGCCCACCATGGCTTCTCCCACTTGGCTGCTCACTAAACATTTTAAAATAATAAGTTATTTAATCAAGGGCACCTGGGTGACTCATTTGGTTAAGTGTCTGACTCTTGATTTTGACTCAGGTCATGATCTCAGGGTTGTGAGATTGGGCCCCATGAGGGGCTCCGTGCTGGGCTTGGAGCCTACTCAGGATTCTCCCTCTCCCTCTCCATCTGTCCTTCCCCCTTCAGAAAAAAAGTTACTCAGTTACTCCTGTATGTAGCAGAGAACTGTGCACCCAATGGGAAGCTCAATAGCACTAAGTGACTGAGAGCAGAAGGGAGATGCTTTAAGTCCTTGAGCAGGGGTTGGCATGATAAAACTCCTGTTTCAAGAGAATGGATGTGGCAGCAAGATCTGTCATTTGAGACTTTTAGGCCTTGAATAATTGCTGGTGTTTTGACATTCTTCTGTATCTTTGGGAAAATAAATGGAACTAATGTGAAAGAAATTCCTTTGGGACCTTCTCAGAAGTAACTGTTACTGATTCAACAAAACAAGGCATCTGCAAGGCTCCTAGCATGGTCCCTCCCTCCCCAAGGCTTTGAGAATCTGAGGAAGGCATGCTCTTTTGACCTCCACATTAAGTGCCAGAAATTCTTAATGGACAGTTCCTTTCCTTCTTGATTTCCTTGTGCTCTGGCTCCCTTCTGCTTTGCAGGTTTACTTATGTACACTCCGCTAAAGGTAAGATTTACAGCAGGATCTACTTTTTCCTAGTAAGACATTGGTTTTTTTCGTTGGTTCACCTTTGACACAGTATTTTTGACCATCCCATAAGTATTTAATTTGTTATTTGAACCTGAAATATCCTCTGATCTACACGAGTCGTATTTGGAATCTGCAAAGCTGATTGCTCTTGCCTGGGTTGTCCCCGTATGAGTCCAGCCAACCTGTCTAAGCAGGCGTCAGGGTTTTTATGTCTTCTCACATGGAATCAGGAAGGCAGAGTTTATAGGTGGTCAAGCAGAAAAAAACTGAAGCTCGGTGATGTTAAGTGATTGCTTAGGCCCTACAGCTCTAGGAGAAGCCCTAGATTTAAGAAACACATTTCAGGGGGCACCTGGGTGGCTCAGGGGGTTAAAGCCTCTGCCTTCAGCTCAGGTCATGATCCCAGGGTCCTGGGATCGAGTCCCGCATCGGGCTCTCTGCTCAGGAGGGAGCCTGCTTCCCCCTCTCTCTCTGCCTGCCTCTCTGCCTACTTGTGATCTCTCCCTCTGTCAGATAAAGAAATAAAATCTTTAAAAGCAAAAGCAAAAACAAAATATTAAAAAAAAAAAAAAGAAACACATTTCAGGAGAAATTGGAAAAAGGGAGACCAGTTAGGAAATGGTGAAGTTAGAATTATTGATGGTCCTTTAAAATTAAGGAAAATCTACACATCTACTGCTTAGTATGTGGTGAATATTACCAACCATGAAATAATTTCAGAAACTTCCAGAGCTTAAGAACTTCTGTTTGACGTACAGGAAGGCCACAGAATTAACTGTGTCTTGGGTCAAAATCTGAGGTATAGTTGATTGACTACGAACGGCCTTAATTTACAAAATTTAGGACTGAGCCCTAATGGTGTTTGTGGCTGGGTATAACTATCTGTAAATGCATAGTTTTCATATATTCCAACATTAACTTAAATCATTATCTTACATTGCAAGTCTATCATCTATCTGAGCACTTACTCATAAAGAGGAAAACACTCAATCTGGGTAGTCCAGCTTTTGCTGGGGGTCCTCATGTGTTAGATGCATGCTGGGGGATAAAGATAGGATGGAGTGCTAGACCCTGCCTCAAGTAACTCTGGGTTTAGAGGAAGAGTCAGAAACCTTGGTGGCCATGGCAGAGGCATGATTACGCACAGGGAGCTAAAGAACTGTAGAAGAGGTAGAATTTTGCGACCAGGATGTCCGGGAGATAATTATGTCTTGAAGGTTGTGTGAAGTAAGGTGGAGGGATGCTGCACAGACTAGAACATGGGCTTGTAAACCTGTTGTTTGAACATGGTTTGACCATGATAACGGCAGACACAGTATTTATCTCAAAGGGAAAGTTTTAGTTTTTGTTCTTTATTTGAGAGAGAGAGAGAGAATGAATGGGCATGAGCGGGGGGTGGCAGAGGGAGAAGCAGACTCCCCTTGGATAGGGTCCCGATGCGGGACTCTGTCCCTGGACCCTGGGATCATGATCTGAACCAAAGGTAGATGCTTAACCGACCGAGCCACGCAGGCGCCCCAGACGTTTTAATTTCTAATTATGTTTATAAAAACCAGTTTTCCCCATTTCTTAGATCTTCTGGTTGCCTTTGCTGCTGCCCTGAGTTTTTCTGCTATTCATATTTAGATGTGTATCATCAATTTTCATCAACAGGGAAGATAGGATTACAACTAGGAAAAAAATGAAGACAATATTGATTAAAATTTCATGCTGAAAAAGACTTAAGTAGGCAGTTTGGTTCACAGACTCATGTAAACCTAATGCAGGGAAATGATGTACAGCCATATCCAATGTGAAAAGTCAATGGAAAATGATTAAGTTTAGGTTTTGACACTCGTGTGTGTTATTTGTATTTTGTGGCTTGCCTTCTTCCCCAAGCTCTTATTCCATGATAAGTTGATCCATGACTATTTTACTAGTAGCTACAATCTGAGGGAGGCTCATGGATTTTTGGATGCAGGTTGGTGTGTTTTAATCAGGTTTTGACTCACTGCTATTTTAACTGTGAACTTAGAACTTCCCTGAGTTTTTAGTTTCCCCATTCATAGAATGGGAGAGAGATACCTTTGTCCCATTTTGGAATTAAATGACATAACATTTAGCAACGTTAGGTACTGTACCTGGAACATAATAGGTGCTGAATAAGTGATAGCTTTTCTCATTACCCTCATTCCCTCAACAGTATCCTATTGCTTAGGGATCAAATACATAACACCCCTCCCCCACTGCCCCAGCGTGTCCAAATTCACAGTCTGAAGTACATATTCGTTACCAGAGTGAAAAGGCTCAATCCCTCTATTTGTCACTAAGAGTAGAAAGTCTGGAAGCCTAGTCTGCCTTCTCCAATGATTAAACATCTTCCCTGTTACATAGCCAGATATTTTCTGGGTTTGTCAGTTTCAGGGACCATCTGGTCCAGTTTTGCTCTGTTGTGATATGCTCACCCTTGTGATGGTAGGCGTTGGTTGAAACTCGAATGAATAAATTGAATGTGAAGTGGAGAAGGTGAGTGACATTCCTAACTCTCCAGGTGGCGGTGGCTGATAGGTGGGCATTGCCCCCAGGCAGCTAGAGGACTTCTGTGCGGGGGAGGGGAGGCTATCAATTCCTCTGTTCCTGGCTCTTCTCTCACCAAAGAAGAGACAGAAGTGGCCACAAACAAAGCAGACTCCATTTTCTTCCATGGGAACTGTGCAGTAAATGGTTACATTTTATTGGGCAAATAAGGGCAAGTGGCCAGACGGTACATTGCCAGGTGCTGAACAGGTGTTTGGCCTCCATTGTTCATGGCGTTCCAGGACTGCATTCTTTACTCCGGCCAGGCTGAGACTGTGCCTCTGGGAGGGGAACCAGGTTCTGGGACCATGGGCCTTCTTAGCTGCATGAATTGGAAGCACCGGCTCCTCCCCTGGAATGTTCAGTAGTTGGGATGCAACAGCAAACTAACCTCATAGGACCTTGCCTCCATCCTTATCCTGGCAAGACAGTGGTTATGATTGGGGAAGCATCAGTTCTTCTCTTGGCAGAATTAAGGGCTGGGGTCCCAGGCTGGAGTCTGTGGTTGTGACATGGTGAGCTTAAAATGTCTTCATGGCTGGGGAAGCTTTTGCCCCTGCCTGGTGCAGTTGGTGAGGCTGGGGTCCAAGCCATGCAGACTGGAGTTGACTGCCTGAAGTGCTCAGCAGTGGCTGGTTTCCATAGCTACATGGGAGTGACCATCCTCTTTCTGAGGGGCTAAATTGTGGGGAATGACCACATGCAAGGTAACCCCTACCACTCACATGGTACATAAAATGCTGACAGACTATTGGTGTTAGGTTTTTTTTTTTTCTTTTTTAAAGATTTATTTATTTGAGAGAGAGTGAAAGAGAAATCATGACCTGAGCTGAAATCATGAGTTAGACACTTAATGGACAGAGCCACCCAGGTGCCCCTGACGTTACAATTTTATATTAAAAATGGAATTGTGGGGGCACCCGGGTGGCTTAGTTGGTTAAGGATCTGCCTTTGGCTCGGGTCATGATCTCAGAGTTCTGGGATCGATCCCAGGTGTGGCACTCTCTGCTCACCAGGGAGTCTGCTTCTCTCTCTTCCTCCAACCCTCTTGCTTGCTTGCTCACTCACATGTGAGCGCACTCTCTCTCTCTCAAATGAATAAATAAAATCTTAAAAAAAACAAAACAAAACAAAACCCAGAACTTCTTGGTTCCATTTTGTTAGCCGTTAAGTATAATATTTATTTATTTTTTTTCATTTTAAAAATTGTATTGGGAACTATAAGGAGTTTACTTGGCATCCTGATCTTGTTCCTTAGGTTTGACTTTGGTAGCTATAATACTAATCCATCTGACACTAATTCATCTCCATCACAGGTGTTATGTAGAGGCAAGTCCTTGGGGACTTCAAGATAGTCACTCTTTTATTCTTTAATTCATAAAATCTACATTTACTCAAGATCTGATTACTTGGGGCAGATAATGGACAAACTCTAGTTGAAGAATTAATAGTTTGCTTAGAGAAAAAGGAAGGTGAGCTCACAACTGTAATCAATGTAATAAATACTGCAACAGAAGCAATTGCAAAGTCTTTTTGAAGCATAGAGGTTGGAATAATTGGTTCCGAATGATTGGGGAAAATTTCACTGTGGACATGCCATTCAGGTTAGGTCTTGAAATGTGAGTAAGTTTTCTTGGTGGGGAGGAGGCAGAAGAACTTTCTGGGCAGGGGGTATAATTTGTGCAAAGGCCTAGAGGTTGGCGAAGACTGGCTTGATTAGGGAATGGAAAAAGGTCAGTGGAACTGGAATCTAGGTTTGAGGCTCAGGGGAGATAATAAGAGCAAAGACAGTTTAATGACAGGGAGAGTGGGTGTCTGACTTTGGGAGGGAAGTCAGAAGACTGTTTTTCAAAGACAGAATTTCCCAAAGTATGTCCCATAATGCACTAGCTCTTGAGATTTGGAATAAGATTGGCAGATAACTGTAGAAATGCTACAAAGCATTGTAGTGTATGTATGTATAGTACTATAGTATTATAGGAGCTCTGACAAGTTATAGGGTAGAAACCTGTTCAACAAGTTAATTTTTTTTTTTACTTGGTCATGATATTGTTTTGAGTTATTAATATCTTGAGTAATTAACGTTCTATGTTGCACATTTGGGTAATGCTATTCCAGGCCATGTAAACTCAAAGTAGGTATGGAAGAGGAGGAAGACTGGTCAGACCCACCTCTGTTAGAAAGTAGCCTTTTGGGTCCTTGGCTGTGGAGCTTGGGGATGGTGACCAATAAAGGTACTCAAGGCAGGTACTCAGGAGAAATAAGACATAAGTCTTTAGCACCCAGAGGCAAGGTTGGGGACATCACCTAGGGAAGTGGGTTTGTCTGGTCATTGGAGCATAAGACAGAAATGTCAGACTTTGGGATATCAAAGTAAGAGTAGCCTATTAATAGAAGCTGAGTTGGGAACAATTGACATGAGTCTTCTCGTGTTCTCACAAAGCATTAGAATCAGGCATGGATTCTGAAGTATGTCTGATCCTGTGGGGTAGGAGTAAGATGGGGGATTGATGGTCAAGAGGATTTGATCTCCAGAAGCCCATTAAACACCATCTAGTCTCATTCTTCCTTCTCGATAAGTTCTTTGCCCGTTGCCCTCAGGATGGATTCTTGTCCTTACATGGCCTACAACTCCCTCTTGTTCTGTCCCCTGTCTTCTCCTTCAGTGACTTGTTCCAAATTCTCACTCACCCTGTGGTCCAGAACACCTTGCCACCTATCAGCATGTCCCACTCTACAGGGCTATTAAAAACTACCACTTACTGAATGCTTACGACGTATTGGGTCCTGTGCTAAACATTTGACATAAATGATTTATTTACAGTAATCGGTAAGATAGAGTCCCTTAGGAATACATTTAGGGGTAAATAATAGAATACCCCACTAACCATGGCTTAAATAAATTTGAAGAGTTTCTTCTACATTAAGTCCAGAGGAAGGCAGTTTTGGAATTGGGTCTCCATGATGCCCCTAAGACTCCAGACTCTGTGTAGCTTCTCACTCCATCTTCCTTAGTATTTGATGGTTGTCTTCATGTTTTGGCCTCATGGTTGCAACGTGGGTGCTGAACCTGTAGACACCATGTTGACATCTCCCTTTAGAGTGTGTGAACTGGCTTACTTAGAACATAGAGCTTGCCCAGAAATTTCTGGGCCATTTCTGTTTTTGTCTCTTTGATAAAAACTGTGGCCCATGACCTTTCCAGGGTGGGAAGCTGAGGATTTAACTTTCTAAACTTTATAGTTGAGGAAGGCAAGGATGAAATGGGTTGAAAACGGTGTTAGGCTAGTCAACCAGGAGGGCCTATCATGGTAGGCATTATTATTCCCATGTTAGATGACAAAGCAGCTCAGGAGGCTAAGTTAACTTGCTTGGGGTCACATAAATGGTAAGTATTAGAAGCAGGTTCCAAGCTGACTGAGTCTGACTCAAAAGCCTACGGGAGTTCCCCTATCCCACATAGTCTCCTTCTCAAATTTTCAAAGTTCAGTTGAATTCGATCTATCTTTACTGAGTGAATGCCTATACCCAAAGCACTATACTGGAATCACAAATGGATATACAGACAATCAAAATTTTCCTGTCCTCTAGGATGGAGAGAGGTGTCACATATGTCACCAATACAGGGCGGGCTTCAGTGGCTAATGTCAGTGGGGCACACACAATGAATTGCGAGTGTACTGGGGAAGGAAAGTGGAATCCTGCCCAGGGCATTCCAAGAAGGCTTCCTGGAGGAGAGATCTGATCTGGACCATCTGTCTGTAGAGGTTTCTTTTATGAGTGCTGTACTTATTGCCTTTATCTTCTGTAAACCTCAGTTAACTCTGACATAGTCTTAGTTCATCTCAGGTGTAGTTTGTCTGAAATTAGTGCAGAGACATAATGTCTGAAAGTAAAGCAATTGACCATATTGTCAGGTTTTATTTGAACATTCCCCCAAATCCCATAATCTTGGACTTTAAACGAAAACTAGATCTAGTCTATCACATTAAAACTCATGAAGTAAAACATTTCAAAACAGTGATAACCACAAAGCCATTTAAAATAAACTTAACCTATTATATATGTTCCTAAACAACTTGAAGTGTCAGGTTGCATTCCATAAAGAAAAGTTTTTACATTCCAATTACACAGGAATAAAATGACAGATGAACCATTTTTTACCCTGACATACACAAAGGTATTTCAGTGGGGGGGGGGGGGGGGAAGGGGAAGTAGTTAGAATGAACCTGAATAGAAGTGAAGTGAGAATACTTTTAATTATAGATCTTAGCGTCCCCTGCCCCCAAAAGAGGGCAAAACATGTGACTGGAGTGTTCACAAAAGAGGCAAAACAATGACTCAGGGCATGTAGAAAATTGAAAGCAACAGAGAAATGCAGAAGAAAATAAGAACCCATCATTTTCTTTTTGTCTGCTAAATTAGCAAAGAATTAGGATACATCCACTGGCGGGAATTTGGTGGGATGGCAAGTTTCTATGCCTGTTTTAGGACTATAAAGTGCTCTCCTTCCAGGAAGTGGTTGAACAGTATATATCAAGAACCTCAAAACACTTAACACTGTTTAACCCCTTAATATCACATCAGGAATCACATGGAAAGAAGTAATTTGAAATGTGGACAAACATGGATGCACAAATGTATACGTTAGAGTTGTTATAAAAATGAAAATGTGGGGGCGTCTGAGTGCTTCAGTTGGGTAAGTGTCTGACTCTTGATTTCGGCTCAGTTCATGATCTCGGGGTCCTGGGATCGAGCCCCACATCAGGCTCTGTGCTCAGCACAGAGTCTTCTTGGGATTCCTGCTCCCTCCCTCAGTCCCTCCCCCTACTCACTTGCTCACACTGTCTCTAAAAATAAATAAATCTAAAAAAAAAAAAAAGGAAAATGTAAATACCCAATAATAGGGTATTGGTGAGGCACATACAGTGTATCTATATGATACAGTGGTTTAGCCAATATGAAAAATATTTGAAAACCTAATGATTTAGGGAAATATTGATAAGATGTTCCAAGTATAAATAGCACAATGACAACTATTAAAAAAACGTGAAAGGAAACTTCAAAATGTTAACAGTTTTTATGTTGTGACATTTGGGAAACTTTTAAAAAATATTTTCTGTGTCTTCTGTCTTCTCCATGGATTCCATGTGATGTCTCGGATAAAAGAATGCTGATAAGCGCGGGCCCTGAGTCTGCGGGGTGAGAGCAGGTGCTCTTTTGTTTCATCTCCAAGATACGAGCCTCGCTGCCGAACCTCACAGGCAGGTGACAATCTGGGCTTGATGCTGCCCGTTCAGAACTTTCGCTGGGGGAGGCAGTGGCTGCTTCAATTCATCTTCACCATCTGCCAGCCTGGGGTTCTTAAAGAAATCCTCCCAGGATGGCAGGCGTGGACAGCCAAGGCAAGACAGCCCGAGGCAGCCATTCTCCAGACTTCTCGTGTTTCTCACTGTGGTCGAGATGTAGTCTGTCCCTGTTCTGGCTTGCTGACGGAGCAGAGCAGCGTGTTTGGAATACAATGCATTGTGAGGCCTCCTTGGGGTTCGGGAATACAACTTGGAGTGGCTGCACCCATACCTGGAGAGATTTGCACCTCCGTGTGATGGTTCTGCTCTCCAGGAGTTCTGCCTCCTGCTAGCTGTGAGCAGGTGGTCCTTAGCAGGGAAGTCATGATGGTCTTGGAGCAGAGACTGGAGAACAGGCCCAGTATAGGCATCATTGACCCCCAGGTCTAGAGTCTAATTGCAAAGCTTCTCTAAGTGTCACTGGGGAAGTTCGCTTGGTGGGACTGGTTTTATTCAATCTATTGAATCTATCCAGCAGTTACAATAATGATAGGGGCTCAGCAGGGGTTGAAATACTGTAAATGAAATTTTAATTGAATCTTTGCTACTAGCCTGTGAGGTCAGTGTCATTATCTTCCTCTCCTGGTTGGGGAAGCTGCCCGAAATCCCACCCCATTACAAGAACGCAATCCAGGATCGAGCTCAAGACCTTGTAACTCCCAGGTTCATCATGCTCCTCACCAGCACACTGACATTCCCCAAACTTCAGCCATTTTTCTGTTAGTGTCCCTTTTACCAAAGCCACGTCCCCTCTGTAACTTATGCAGTATTTGTCAACTTATTTTTTCTAATTACATAAACTTAGCCTCATCCTAAGCAGCCATGGGTATGGAAGTCATGGGTTTAATGGGGTAGTTGCATTATTTTCAAATGGATGCATTTAAAAAGGCATATAACTTTTTAAAAAGTTTGGTCACTGTACCTTTTAAAATCCTTGGAACACCAGAGCATGAGTACCACATTTTGGTGAAATTACATTGAGCTGCTTTCTTTAGCTGGGACTAAAGTGCTGACAGGCTACCGACCTGTCCGGTCGCTCTTCTCTAGTGGTCTTCTCTTCCTGCCTTTCGTAGACTCTTGCTGGTCCCAGCTGCTTCTTCTGATGTACTTATGCCCAGGCAAATGGTTGATCAGAGGGAGGCCGCCTTCTCCTCTCATCTTCTACTCAGAGCTGGGAGGTCTGACCTGCTCGGCGAGGGGTGGCCCTGTCACTGGATCAAGCACATCAGGCTTTTAGAGACAAGAACAGTGGCTTTGGCTGTTTTGGGGGAAGCCCTCAGAATTCCATTATAATGGAACTGGTAGTGTCTGTGTCGAGGAGCTGGGGACCCTCCTAGGGCCACTTTAGTTAGCTTTATGGTGTGGGGCCTGGCGAGGTTGCAGAATGCTCTCAGCCATGCACTTCGCCATAAAACATTGATCTGCTAGGAAGTCTCTGAGGAAAAATTAATATCCCTTCACCTCTGTGCTATAAATGGATGACACTTTCACTACAGTGGTGCCATATGCAGCCTGAGGAAAAACTGAAAGCAGAAAATTTGCCTCCTTTATAGAACACTGAGGTAGGAGTGAGCAGGTCTTCATTCTCATCCCAGGTGTGCCTGCTTTGTGACCTCCAGGAAGTCCCATCTTTTCTGGGCCCTTCTTTACTCCTCTATAACAACACCTTCCTCCCAGGGCTACTGGGAAGTACCCTGACTGCAAAAACACATAGTCAATAAAAATCTTCACACCACAGTAGTTACTCTGATACGTCTATGTATAAAAGAAGGGGGTCCAAACAATAAACTGTGTGGTCTTTCCAGCTCTGGATACTGTGACTCTGTCAAGGAAGGAGAGGGGCAGAGGGTTCTGAGCCATTACCTGGACTTCTTTTGTTAGCGGAGTCCATCAGATGGATGGCAGCAAGCTTTGTTTCTATAAAGCTTCAGAAATTTGTCATATTTGGTAGTTGTACTGAGGCAGAAGTAAAAGGGAGGAATGAAGACACTTTGAGAATAGTCCATTCTCCCCCCGAGCAGAACTGAAGGAATCCAAGTGTGGCCAGGAAGGGTAAGCGCACCAGGGATGACCACACCAAATATCTTGGTTGTGAGACCCCATATCTCCAAAAGTGCTGGAAAATTAGGGTGGTCAGACCCCATTGTTGCAAGATTCAGTGTTCTGAAGAGTTGGAAATGAGTCATTTGACTTTCATATTCGTTCCTCTTGTTGAGAGATTAAAATCTGGTGTCCTGTGAACACTGAATAGCTCCCTAACTTCAGCAATGATGATTTAAATACTTGTTCTAGGACTTTTCTAGTAACAACTATGTTTTGTGTGCAATGCATTTTAACAGAAATTCTCTCTAATGCTCACTATAATGCTGTGGGATGGACAGTCTCACTTTAGTTTTACTGACAGAAAGTCAAGGGTGGGAGAGAAGACCAGGATGGGAAGGTTCAGTCATCTTTCCTAGGCCAGCTGCTTAATAAATGGCAGAGGAGGGGTTGAGTCTGTTTGACTCAAACTCAAGCCTGTTGTTGGATGCTAGTTTCGTCTTCACCCAGTAATTCTTGAAATGTTAAGGTTTAAACGCCTGGCATTTCCTTTCCTTTTTTTTTTCCCCCCCTTAAGCAGGCCCCATGCCCAATGTGAGGCTTGAACTCATGATTCTGAGATCGAGAGTCACATGCTCTACTCCCTGAGCCAGCCAGGTGCCCCGAAACCTGGCATTTCTTGACTAGAGTGCCAAATCTCGACAGACCATTAAGAGAATGAAAAACTATGTCACTAAATAAGAAGTTTGAGGTTTATTACATTAGTTATCATCCAAATAGATTTTGGAAATCACTTATCTAATTAGCCATTATGATTTAGTCAGTTGTTTCTATGGAAACAACTCTATCTTATTACTCAAAATAGATACATAATCCAGACATAATCCAGACATCAGCATCTGACAGTTCTGATAATAGAAGGAGGGATCCCTGTTTGTTTTTTTTCTAGTGGGACATCTATTGGCTACAGAGTCCTATCTTGTTAATACTCCTAAGAGGCCTCCTCAGGTTCAGTCCTTACCAGTTTCCTATCTAGATGGGGAGCAGTGGTCCTCCAATATGGCTATACATTGGGATCACCTAGCAGTGACCATCCACTCACAGACCATCAAAATCCATGGGGGTGAGACTCAGGTGTCCGCATTAAAAAAAAAAATTCCCCAGGTGACTCCATGGACACGTAACCGGCTCTTAAGACATTGCAAATATTTCTAGGCAAGTACACATAGAATTCCCACTTCACAGGCATGCCAGAACATGAAACGGTGATTCTCCAAGTGGATTGTACATTTAGAATCACCCAGGGTGGTGGAAGGGACTTAAAACCAGACTGATACCTGGGCCATCCTCACCAGATTTTTTATTAAATGGTCCCTGGAGGGGGTTGGTCAAACATCAGTATTTTTAAAAGCTTCCCCCATCTCACCCCAGGTCATGCTAATATGCAACCAGGCTTTAAGCCACTGAGTCACACCTTCTAATCCTGGCAGGAGGCCCGAGACCCAAGTCCCAAGTTTATTACGTTTATGCTACATTAATTTCCAATAAGGCCTGATGCTTTTCACCAGAGATCTTCCTGGTTCTGACATTAAGAGGTGACTAGTGAAAAAGTTAATTTGAGTAAGATTTTCCAGGGGTACAGGGCTGAACATCTTGCCAGTTTGAGTTCCTGAATGTTGGTGCTAGCAATTATTGAAGAAATGACATCGGGAGTATCTGTGAGTATGGGGAGATCTGGTTTAGTCGCTCTATCTGGCCTCGTTTCTGCTATCCATAGCCTTCTTTCCCTCATGCAAATGGTTTGAAACAACAACAAATCAATGACCATATCCCATTAAACTGGAGCAGTGAAAATATTCAAGCTGCTTAATAAATTAAAACAACCATGCTTGTATTAACTAAATGGTAAGTAGCTATTTGTAATGTAAATTCTTACCCATTATTTTGACCCAGTGGTAATTCTGCTTTTAGTGTGTGTAGCTTCTTTGTGGATTCCCTCTCCTTTCTCAGATTGCAATAGTGCTGAGTCTACAGGGCCCCTTCATCGTAATGAAAAAGAACTTTTCTAATGAATCAGAAATTCCTAAGTTAAACCTAAAATGTTGACTGCGAAGGTACCAGGCCTACATTCTGTATCACTGTTACCCTACACTAATGTAATTCAGCTAGAAATTATCTTTGGAAATGGCAATCAATTTTTGCTACTCCTTTTTGCATTCTTGACGATCTGGTCAGTGGGCTGTGGAAAAGTGCTTTTTTTTGATTACTGACACTGTTGATAATCATTGTGGTTTTTGGCAAAGCTAAGGCATTATTTCACAGACCTGCATTGCAATGGGGAATGGGTGTAACTTGAAAATACTGCCAAAGTTCCTGTGGCTTTAGCCGCCACCAAGGAATGTCCAAACTCAAACACGAGTCTAGTGACACTTCATTCTTTTATGGTGGTTTGCCTTGGGCCAGTCCACACATCGGGACAAGAGAAACAAACATGGATTGGTGGAGGTCCTGGGTTCCCCTGCTTCTTGAAGAGTCCCCTGCTGTAGAGGCCTTCAGGAATGACCTGTGTGTCCTACTTAATGACAGGGACAATCCTTCTCCCACTTGGAACTTTGGGTTTGAAAGGAAGAAACACATTTCTCAAAACGAAAAAAACCTATGGTGCCACTCTGCTATCTTCCCAAAGGAAGGAGACCTGCTACTGAAGGACAAATGTTTTACTTGGGACCGAATATTGATAAAAAAATGAAGAGAGACCTGTAATGTGGCAGTTAACTTTTGGGAAGATGACCACAAAAAAAGGAGCAGGAGGGATAGAAGGAGAAAGAGCCATATAAATGACTGCTTAGCACTCCTTTTTTCTGACTCTTATCCTTTATTTATTTAAAGATTTTGTTGATTTGCTTGAGAATGAGATTGAAAGAAGACTCTCCACTGAGCAGGGAGACTGATGTGGGGCTCAATCCCAGGACCCTGAGATCATGACCTGAGCTGAAGGCAGACACTTAACTGACTGAGTCACACAGGCACCCCTTTACTTATTTATTTTTAAACATTTCAAATCAGGTATGACACAGTTGAATGCTCTTGAGGAAAATAATGACTCTGATTAGCCTCAAAACGCCTCTAGCAGGTAACCCAAGGACTAGAGTTGGTTTATTTAAAAAATTCTCTATTAACAAGGGTGTCAGTTATAAAGAAGAACCTAAACTAAGGCCTCTAATTCTTTTCACAGACATTGAACAGCTCAGATACGTGAACAAGGTTCAGACACTTGAGAACGGTGACTTTGAACCAGTGACCCAGAGGTCCTCTGTCCCTGTTACTCCCCTGTGTGGTCTGCCAGAGCAGACCACACAGTCATTACAAAAAACCACATCACGCAGTTTTGAGGCTCTTCTAGCATGTGTTCAGAATTACCACATTTTTTCTAGTTCAAGTATCACTGAACTCCTCATGGCTTTTGGTCTTGATTTTCCCAACCTACAGTGATTCCACCATTCGCCAAGTCACTAAAATCAGAAATTGTCATTGTAGGTACTAAGCCCAGCTGATCTATCTCTGCCGGGCCTCATGAGCCCTTGCCCATTGCTCTCTTGTCTACTGCTCTCCTGACTTCAGGCTCTGATGATTCCATCATCACTCAACCACTGAGGAGACTTTTAGCTCATCCCCCACACGTCCATTCTTTGCTGATTTTCATCTTAATGCAGACATCAAAAAGCCTCATTAGGAGATCCAAGCTCTTCTATGGCTCCTCAATTATGTTGAAATTCCTTATTTTATTTCCCATCCAGTGACCTCGTAACTGCTGCTGCCGACTCTGTCTCCTCAACTCCTGCATCTTGACTCCTCTCAGCTCAAGCTCTGTTGGGCTCCTTTTCCTTCTAACAGCATATGAAGCATCCTTCTGTGTGTATAGGCAGTTGCTCCCACTGTTTCTTTTGTCCACAACTCCCTTCCTCTCTCTAGCTATTGTCGTTCACTCTTCTTATAGGAACCATAGCAAATGTTGCTGTTCAGTAGTTTTTTCTGCCTCGAAAGATGGAATATTCCTTCCTATGTCCCTTTAACACTTACTATGTCTATTACCACACTCTTATTCAGGTCCCCAAATTCCACAAGTAGTACATTCAGGTGGATTTAACATGAGCTCCCTGGTGACCAGACTGCCCCAATATTTAGTGCCCCATCTGTTCCTGCTCAGTCAAGGTTACACTGAGAACTATGGAGCTCAGATATTCGTGGTGTTCTGCATGGTGTTCATGGGAGCATTGTAGATGGGGTAGGGCCCAAGTTCCCTTTCAGGTCTGCCATTGGGAATTACATGGATTGATCTACATGTCCCTTGAGTTCCTTGAGAGCATGGAAATGAGAGTTGAATAAACTGAGAAGTAGACAACTATTTTTTTCCTGCACTGACCATTCAGGTTGGCTTCATTTGCTCACACACATTATCACCTCTTCCTTCTGCTGGCCTCACATTTGCTCCTGCATCTGTACTAGTCCAGCCACTCCAAAGGCCGGCTCGCTTTGCACCTTTTACAGCAGGCTTCCCTGTGCCTTCCAGTTTGTGTTTTCTTCTTTGCTGTCTCTCGATAGGACTTTAGGGTCTCTTCACGAGTCAGCATTTTATTTTATATAGTTTGTACTGTCTGCTGATTATTTGACTTGGTAATTTTTTTTTCCTGCTCAATTCAACCAAGAACTACTTCATTGTAGATGAATTTTTTCAACAGAGGCATTCCCATGTCTCTTCTAAAGGCCCTTCCACCATACCAGGTGTATAGTACCTCTGAGCGAGTGGTAAAAACTGCTCAGACCTCAGATATAAAGTGGGGGAAAATAATAGTGCCTACCATATAGAATGTAGAAGAAAATATACTTGAAATACTCTGTCCATCTATGATGGTTATTATTAAGAATAGTTTGAATCAAAGCCTGTTGAAATTGATTTATCTTCTACCCAAAGCTTATATAAGTAATGATGGATACTTTGAGGACTTTATCATCCTGCTGGATAATTGTGATAATGACTTGGGCAAAAAGTTTCATATTGCTAGATAACTGTGATGAATAGTTTGGCAAACAGGAATGCCCAGCAATGGTTCTTGGAAGCCTTCTCCACTGTGAGTGCAGAATGGAGGCCCTGGCATTGAGGTCTGTTCAGGGATGTCTTATGGCCCAAATGAGCAAGAGCTTATGAATTGTCCCAAAACACACAAATAAAATATGATTCATTAGATATTAACTAATAAAGTCAGTGTAGTTTTGGTGCCATCATACCCAGACTATAAGGTCATTGAAATGAATCTGAGGCATTTCTTCTGAAGGATGGCTACTTATTCCAATGCCAGAAATAAAATAAAATAAAAACCACAACTCTATCTCAGCACAATAACCTGGGAAATATTTGTTTTAAAACCATTCTGTTCTACTTTCTTAATTTCCCCTATCTCCTCCCAGAAAATCTGAATTAACATGGCAAAAATCCAATGCTGGCATTTAGGAAAAGCAGTATAATTCTTCTATCTTTCACAGACTTTGCTCGTTGGGCCAGAAGCCCGACTCATTTGGACACAGCTGTACTCTGAACTTACGTCTCTAGTTAACATTTCCACTCCTAGGCATTCATTTGGTTTATTTATTCCAGAAAGCTTTCTGTTCCCTGATGAAATGTTTCGCGGTGCTGTACCCACAGATCCATAACCTAGTTCAGTGGCTGACTTTTCTAGTCTGTGACTTAAAGAGCCAGTGACTTATTAAAAGCTTTTTTCCCCCCCACCATTAGCTATGAGGCTAGCCCTATACACGATTTCTTTGTAGGTTAAGTTTTAGTCTTGAGCCCTCCATTTACCCTTGCAGGTGCGTTTTCCACCCCCAGAGAGCCAAATCTGTAGGGTTTATCTGGTATCCCATTCTTAATCTGGGTGGCTGTTCCCTAATCCTTATTAAGGCATTGATAGATCATTATGGGTTAGCTATTTACATCTGAAGCTTAGGTGGCTGAAATTTGGCAATGTTTTAAGACCCTAAAAAAATAAAGAATGGCAGGGACCTGGTTGAATCAGGTTATATCATAGCAGCAATTTTTATCAGTTACAATATTTGGGGCAACAGGCTTTGATCCTTTTCCCACCAAATTGCCTTGGTCTTATGGGGATCTATACTTAATATAGGCTTCTGTTGGTATGCTTCCCATGAAGAGTGACCAAGCGTCAACTAGTTGTTTGTTGATTTGTGATTGTGCCCTTATTAAAACACAGGCAGCACAGAAGGAATATTAAACCTGCCCACAGGAAAATAGTTCAGTGTTGGTGCTCCTTACCGCGGGGTGCATTGGGACACTAGGAGCCTAAATTGGTGACTATTTTTTGTTGGCAAGATAACTGCCATATCATCTTTGTGTGGAAATGAATATCTTTGTGTGTGTTTCTATTTTTTAAATATTTGTTTAAATTCAATTAGCCAATGGAAATTAGTATTAACTCCATCTCATGGATGTCAGAACTGAAGTTCTTTCTCAGGTGAACCTGTGTACCTCCCTTCCCTTCTGGACCTCAGCTTTCTCTCTAAGATCCCGGGTATAGCACGGAGGACTTCCAGGTTTCCCTCGACCTTTATGATCCTTACTGAACATCAGGACAACTTCTGTCCAGCTCAGCAGAGATGCTTCAGAGGCGAGGAGAAGCTTGCCTCTGATGGACAACCAGGATGCGGCTGTGTGGGGCAGTAGAGTGGTGGGGAGCTGAGCTGGGTGGTGGGTTGCTCTGTCCACATCCTCCTGAGGTGACACAAAGCTGCTCGAGGCCTTGAATTAGGAAGGGTGGGTCCTGAGAGCTCATCGCTGTGACACTCAGTTTTTCAGATCACTGGTTCCTTAAGTCCTGTTGCCACTTGCTCCTCTGCCTCCTCTCGGGCACAGCCGGCCGACGACTGGGTCAACAGGTGGACTCTGTGAATCCGGCCAGGCCTCCGCAGGGATTAAAGAGCAGCTGGGTCTGTGGCTGCTGTGGTGACTGGTGCAGTCTCCAGGATGGCCGTGCACAGGAAATACACCGCTATAGTACAGACTGTGCCAGTGTGGCCGTTCCTATGGAATATTGGTAATGAAGAAAATGGAAGGCATGAAGTTTAATAGATATGTCCTAACCTCTTAAAGGGCTGAGAAAAACCTCTAATTAGCTCACATCTATTTGGAAGGATTCCAGAAGTTATGTACTACCTTTCAGAAGGCGTTGTTAGGGAGCCCGGCCAGACTTCTTCTCTATCGTGAAGTAGAGTGTTTCGTCTCTGTGTATGTGAGCTCCTTGGGGAGGAACTTGGTTATTTCTTCCCAGGAGTCCAGTGGCATTGTTCAGAACTTTTGGTGATAATGGAAAGTTCCGTGTCTAGTCACTAGCCTCATGTGATTATTGAATGCCTTAGAATAGGGCTAGTGTGACTGGGAATTGATTTTGAATGTATTTAATGTTATTACCTCTACGTGGCCATTGGCTCCCATATTAGTGCAGATCTGTATTCCTACTGCCTAGCTTAAAGGAGGTGGACTCAACTGCTGTTTGTTGACTTGAATTGAAGTTTACTATTCCTCAAGGCACTCGCCAAAGTGTACTTTTGCCATGTGTTTTTCAAATGTCTCACATAATTTATTTTCAGTAATCCAAGATTTTCTATTCCTGAGACCACTCAAATAAAAGCTTATTCTACACCTGGGCCAAAACAGCTGCTGTTACCAGAGCGGTGCCTTGGGGGTCTAGTACTGAGGGGAAAAAATCCCTACGATGGGGTGGGACTGATCTGCTGTTCTCTTCAATATACTTTATAGATCCTCTCTGCTTCCATAGTGCTTTCTAGATCATTTCCCAGTCAGAGTAGGAAACTGGAAATTTTATGAATATTTCCACTTTCCCTCTGCTGATGGGGAAGAGAGAGCCACACTTGCCAGTGGGAGATGTCTGGCATTGGATCTCGGTCTCTGACTTTGGAAAAATCATTTAAGTCTTCAAGTTTTCTCATTTATTAAGTGAGAATAATAGTTCTTTTAGCCTTAAATGTCTTTCAGTTGAAGTGTAAGAATCTCGGAATGAAAGTGTCTGCAACTCTTCCCCAGCTGTAAAACACTGTCCAAATATTTATGGCTATTGTTATTTTTATCTCATTAAAGATTAGAGCATTTGTGTTAGCTTGTGGCCTATTTTCCCATGCCTGAAATCAATCCTTCATCCACTGCCTATGATATATGGAGACCTATCACTGAAAGTATGCAGGATCTTTATATATTATTTTGTAGGTCTCGTAAGCATGAACTAGCATTTAAGTGCCAATCTGCATGGTGTGGAGCTTATCTCTGCATAGTAGATTGGCCACATGAAGCCACCTTTCCTGTGACAACAAATAATTTTAGGAGTTCATACCCCATCTATGTTGGCCTGATGATCTATGTGTTTCCTGAGATAGGGAGAAATCCTGGTTCTGCTCCTACCTATTGGACAGATTCATTGCATGACTTGGAAAATTCATTTAGTCTCTGTATATAGATTCCCCAGAAGGGTTATTAAGATTGTGATAGCAATTTTGGATCTCTGTCAGGTGATTATGTCTGGATTTCTTGATAGGCTTTTAAACTTCTTGAAGATAGGGGTACACCTAATTCTTCATTCATTCTGAAACGGCTCTTGAGTCAATTGTTCACAAGTGTAATACACTGAGAGAGAGATTGCTAACTCCCTGCACACTACATGCTGCTGCATAAAGAAAATGTACCACCTTTATTCTTCTATAACCGACCTGCTCTTTCACTTGAACTTGTAATATTTGAGTAATGGGGAATGTATTAGTATATCAGTTGCTGCATAACAAATTACCTTAAAGTTAGCAGCTTAAAACAACTGACACTTACGGATAGCTGGGTGGCTCAGTCTGTTAAGTGTCTGCCTTCCGCTCAGGTGATGATCCTGGGGTCCTGGGATTGAGCCCTGTCGCAGGCTTCGGGTTGCTTCTCCCTCTCCCTCTGCTCCTCCCCTTGCTCATGCATGTGCATTTTCTCTCTCAAACAAAATCATAAAACAAAACAAAACTAACATTTAAAAGCTTATTGAGTTCTAGGTCAGGGATCTGGATGAGGCTGTGCTTGGTCCTCTGGCCAGGGGTCCCTTAGAAGGCTGCCTTCAAGATGCCATCTAGGGCTACATCTAGGGCAACCAGTTGTTCAGGATTGTTCAAGATGGAGTGGTTTCCTGGGATGTGGGGTTTTCAGTGCTAACACTGGGAAAGTCCTAGGGAAACTGGGATAAGTTGGTTACTTGAGCTGGATTTCAGCAGAAGTCTATCTAGAATGAGGGACCATGTTTCAAACTCATCTCTATCATGTGGTAGGACCTACTCCTTTTGAATTATTGGGCATAGGGCCTCAGTTCTTCTCTGGTTCTTGGCCAGAGCCTTCTTCAGTTCCTTTCCACCCAGACCTCTCCACTTGTCAGCTGACAATATTGTAGCTTATTTCATCAGAGCAAGCAGAGGCGTGAGGAAGAGGTGAGCAAATTGAGAACCAGAATCTCTTTCAAACCTCACGTCTGAAGTTGCATTCTAGCATTTTTGTTGTATTGTATTTGTTAGGAGCAAGCCATTAGGTTTGAACCCTACTCAAGGGAAGTGGATTATACAAGGGCGTGAACACTGGGAGGTAGGGACTGTTGACAGCCGTCTTAGAAACTGTCTACCACAAGGAGAGAAGAAACCCCCAAATTTAGCCAAATTTGGCAAATGTGGGTAATAATAGTATCATTTGGATAGTCAGTCAGGATTTCAGATTTCCTTCTCTTCCTTTTATGAGGTAGTTTCTCCATATGCCACAAGAAGAAGGCCTACTGACTCATGGTGGTAGAAGAGGCACATCAGATCCACATCTGTACTGCTCTGGCCCCTCTGTTCTCTGCAGAGGTGTCCCTTCTCTGCCTGGTTTCTCAGTAACTGAAGCAGGGTGCTGCTGAACTTGTGTTCCGTAGTCTCTTGGTTCAGCTGGGCTTGGCTGTCCTCTCTGTTGATTTGGTGTCACCTTCATTCTTGGGGAATGTTCCTCCCACCTGACACTCTAGCCCAACAGTCTCCCCTATGACAGGGGCCCTTTGGTAGGATCTCTATGAGGGACCATCAGATATAGCCTGCTTTCTTTCTCAGATCGTGTGGAAATTTCTACATACTTTTGACCTTCGATGATGGCTGAGGGAGCCTCTGGGGGCTCAGTCAGGTCTCCTCTGCTCCCTACCACACTGTATGACCAGTGTCCCTCTGAGGCAGCTCTTCCATGGCAGCTTGCTCTGAGTGAAGAGAGGCAAAACACCTCTCCATTTGGCTTTTCGCTCATCTGATGTTAGCCCTCTTCAAGGTTTTCATGGGTTGGGGGTGGGGGCGGGGCCTGGCACAGAGAGAAGGCTATGATGCTCATTCACATGTATGGCTTCCTCCTGTGTTCTGTCCTGAGTTCTCCCCCACTTCAGGCACATGGTGAGTCTCCCTGGTCAGCCAGGACTGGTTAACTGTGTTAAATGAGGCTAAGACCCTTTGGAGTGTCCTTTTTCTCTCTACCCAGAGCTTGGCTTTCATGACTGTTGTCTTGATGAGAATTTGTAAAAGTCAGATTTATGACTCCAACATGATCTATGGCCTCTTATTTGTTGTAGCAGTATGCCTTTTGGCCAAGCTGGGAGCCTGAGGCTGCGAAGGAGCATAATTTCAGGGGAAAATGAAAATATATCTATTAACAATGTCAAAAATACCTTCCTCATTACATGCATTGGTTTTCACAGCTGCAGATGACTTCCTGTGGTGACCAATGGCCCAGGCTTGGGGGTTTAAAGAACTACTCACTCTAGTGGGACCAAGACAGTCCAACAAGAAAAGGAAGAATTATTGAAAAGATGCTTTTCTAGTGGCACTATGAATCCAGTATTTTCCTGCCAAAAACCTATGATTTTCCAGGGCTTGGCATTGAGTAACCCCACACACTGAGAACTGGAAAAATGTTGTGTGGCTATGGTGGGGGAGGTGGAGAGGCACTTCCCAAGGGCACAAGGAGAGAAAGTGAAATGTGGAGTGCAGGGGAAAAAAAGTACAAAATGTGCATCATGGGAACAAAACGGTTAAATAGTTCTCTTCTCCCCAGCCCTCCAAAGCAGCTGCATCCAGGAGGGAAGTTTGCCATGGAAACACAGGAAGTATCAGATCTGGGCAACAAGGGAAGCTTTTCTTGTAGGATCCAAACTGGAAGTAGCTCTCTTCTCACCAAAAGCCTGGGGCTATACAACGTATCTCATCTCTTCACGGTGGCGCAGGGTGTGGGGATGGAGGTGCTATTTAGGGTCACGTGCAGGCAGAGATGGGAGGTAGCAGAACATATTTGGAGAAAGCAAGCTCTGACAAATGGAACTGATGAGGAATTTGACTTAAAAGTGAGCTCTGAGTAATTACATGTGTATAGAGAGATGGCGTTACGTAACAGGCCTGAAGTCTTGACACTGGAGGGTGGCTGCTTCAGCTCAGACAGTGAGTGACTGGGACAGAAGGACTGAGCCTTGGGCAAGAAAAGACCCAGATCTGGAAGACAGGGGAGGGACGTGGCAATAGGACCACGGCAGAGATTCTCCCCTGGGCCACATCTGGCCAATGGTTTTTAAAAAATTTCTTAGTGATTGGAGTTGTTAATTGTCATTCGCCCTGGGCTAGATGTTATTTGCAGTTTAGTATATCTTTAAGTTAGTTCAAGTTATTGGCATGTAAATCATATGTAGTTTCTCTGTCCACATGGAATTTGAGTCCCTGAGGGATCTTTTTTTCCTTATGAAATGTGCAAAAATCCCCCCCCCACCCGCCAACATTACATAGATTTGCTTCACTTTGGGTGAAGAATTTGAGTGCCCAGAGTGGACAAAGCAAAACTGCTGCCTTTAGAGAAAGCCACTAACTGCAGCTGGTTCCCACCCAGAGATGTACCATGACTTCTAGAAGCAAAGGATAAGGGGAAAGGCAAGAGATGAGAAAGGCTGCATGGGACATAAATCCCAGATGGGAGGAACCACAGAAGACCGTGAGCCCATAAAGGGTAGTATGACTGTTAGGTTAGGAGAATCTGTAAAACTGTGGACAGACGTGAGAAGAAGAGGCTTGTGTAAGTTGCATGTGTTCTTGCTTTTGGCTGAAGAAAGAAGGCAACATGGAGCGATTAGAGAGGAACGAATTGTGGTGGAGGCAGAAGGATATCTGTTCTCTACTGGTCCCGAAGACTCACGTGCAAGCCCTCTGAAGAGGGAAATTGCTAGCAAAACCAGAAAGAATTGTTTTTATGTGACCCAAGTGGGATGATGAAGGAGCATCTTCCCCAGTAATAGACTGGATATTGCACTTCTCAGGCATCCTGAGAAATTGCTGTTAGAGGCTCCTTAGGAGACCACCTTTTCCTGGGGGAGCTCCTATAACTGGAGCAATGATGAGGTGCTGATGAGTCCACAGTGATGATGACTTCCTGGGGCTATCCTCCAAGGAGGGGTCTGGATTAGAAGAGTAGAAGCCTAAATTGGGCATCATGTGGTGAAGAATTTGTAAGCGTTCATGAGCCACCACCTGGGAACTTCTATTTACAGTGAATTAAAAGTTCCCATGGAGCAGCATAAGAATGTGAGGGCAGGGGTCAGAGGTGTTTTGCTTATTTTTATTAATATGTTCCTTCTGTACCAGTTTCTAGAAGTATATTATT
Source organism: Martes martes (assembly GCF_963455335.1). Taxonomy (NCBI): domain Eukaryota; kingdom Metazoa; phylum Chordata; class Mammalia; order Carnivora; family Mustelidae; genus Martes; species Martes martes. Next base: position 99,588,032 of record NC_137888.1, read on the forward strand.
GTTCCCCTTTCAGTGGTTAAGAAACTGAGGCATAGGAAACCTAAGTAACTTGTGTACTGCATCAAAAAAAGAAGGGTTAGAGCCAAGATTTCAAGCCATGTTGCTCTGCCTCCAAAGGTTAGTCATGTTATCACTGTACTACATTCCACTATGCTCCTACTGCCAATACTACCCTAGGAGCAGTTGAAATAAGATGAAACATGGAGGGAGTCCTGTGCGAAGCTAGGCAGCGATACTTTGGAGATGATGGCCAGATCAATTAGACAGGTAACAGAGTCCCAAAAAGTGGTTCCCAGGTAGAGACTGAAGTCATCTCTGGTTATGAGAGGAAGAACTCTTGGTCTAAACAAAGCTCCAATATGGGTAAGCTTCCTGATGGTGGTTCTTATAATTGAGTGGTTAGGCATTACAAGTGTTAAGGGTGGGTACTGGGTCACCAATGGTTGTGTTATCTTGGCTAAGTTGCTTAACTTGCCTAAATTCCATTTTCCATCTCCAAGATGAAGAATATGAAAACATCTGTTTTGTAGGATTATTGTGAGAATTTACCACAAATACATACTGTGGCAGATTGTATTTCCAAAGATGGTCACACCAATATACATATCCCAATCCCACATGCATTTCTTAAATTGCAACTGGCATCCTCCCACCAAGAGCTGAGGTCTATCTTCTCTCTGTTTGAACATGGGCAGACTTGACTTCTCCAATCAACAATAGATGTGGCAGAAGTGGGAAAGGGGACTTCCAAGGCTAGGTCATAAAAAGGATACAGGTTCCATCTGTTTCCTCTCTTAGGACACTTGACCTTCAAGCTCAGCTACCATGCAGTGAGGGAGCACAAACTCCCTCCACATGGAGTGGTCAAGGTGGAGAGCCATCAAAGCCCTCCACTGACAGCCACCACCAGACACCAGACCTGAGTGAGGAAGCTTTCAGATATTTCCAGCTCCCAGCCTTTGAGGCTTCCATCTGAGGCTTCAGACCTCATAGAGCTGAGACCAGCTGTCCCCACAGTGCCTCATCCAAATTTCTGACCCATCGTATTAATGAGCATGATTCATTGCTGTTTACACCACTGAATTTTGGGGTAATTTGTTAGGCATCCATAGCAACTGGAACAGATTTTGATAACACGTAAATAATACAAAAGAAAAGTAAGATGGCCAGGAAACTTATATAACACATTTCATTTATTTAATATGCATTGCTAGACTAAGCAGACTCCATCAAGAGTCAGTCCTAGAATTTAACAACCTAGTAAGCAGATTGTCAGTGAAACACAACCAAAATGTAGAAACACAGTGATACTTCATATTGACGGACCAAGCCTGATCCCTGGTCCCTTTCAGCCTTTGACACGGGAAGCAAATTTTATTTACTGGCCTCTAACAAATATTTTAACAGAATGCTCCCTGATTCACTTTTAACAGAAGTTCTCCTGTTCAGAAATGAGGACGTTTTAATAGGTAGCTCAGGGGTAGTCAACCTTAGCTCTTGTGGTAGAGTAATTCAAAATAAGACTTTATAGACAGACTTAATGTGGGCTTTGCTAATGCATTTGTACAGGCTTTGCATAGAGGCATATGGTGGCCATAGAGTACACTGATCTGATGTATTTGCTGCTGCTTGCAGCTCTTGAGATACAGTAGAATGTGTGCACACCAGAGAAATGTGTATAACTGTGAGGATGAAACAAACCAGCACCAATTCTGGCATCCATGTGAATGCACTAAGAAACATGGTTCAGGGACAGAACCCTGAGAGGGCCTGGTTTGCACATGCCCAGGTGCTGTGCAAACACGTGGCAGCTCTGCCACCCTCGCAGGAGAAATAAGTACTAGAAGAAGGCTGGGGAGACCCAGAGAGGCATTGTGTAACTGCTTAGAACTCTGAAGGTCTAAGATTTTTACCCTGCCTGCAGGCTGAGCCTGCCACAATTTCGTGGAGGCTATAGACGGGTGGACTCCTGAACCAGAGGCATACGACCGTATGTCACTCAAAGGAATAGCATTAGCCAGAGAATCGGCATTTTTCACACCAGTCCCCAACCCCCAATTCTCACGGGGCATCACGAAGAGGACAGAAGATACCTGCAAATACAGTGAGTTTGCTATAGAAGAACCCTGAACTTAAGGCACCTGAATTTTATATACGTGCAAGCCAGCACACTTGACCTTTGCCCTGGAGAGACCCTTTCTTCATTATACTGGACAGTAGGCATGTCTGCCCTTTGCTTCACAGGGAAACACTACCTCTGTCTTCCTAGACAGTAAGCAAATCTGCTCTTTGCTCAGGAGGGAGATAGAGTAGCTATATTTCAAGGCTGTTTGCTATATGAATATCCTTTACAAGACAGTTCAGAAGAAAGGGCAGTCAGTATCTCTGCTTACAGAATGTGCGGAAATAGTGAGAGATCCATGGAAACCATTTACTCCCAACAGTAAATCCCAATCTTCAGAGGGTCTGAAGAAATTACGAAACAACTCTAATGGTTTGACCAGTGATTGAAGGTCAATAACCTCTGTATGCATTTGGGAAATTAGAAAAAAAATGTACACTATAACTTGGATTTACATATTTTTTCCTCCAGACTATAAGTTGGAATGGTCCTCATCACTGGGGTAGCAAAGACCACTTAAAACAACTTCCCTTCAGTTCATGTCTGTCTGTCTCTTCCATATCACTTTGGGGACTTAATGCCTATTGAGACTCTGAGCAGCATAATTCACAATAATGACCCTGAAATAATGGGTATTTATTCTTCCAGTTTAATTAAGCAAGAAGAAATTTACCCTTGGCTAGTATGAGGGGAAAGCACTCCAAGGGACAGGATGGTAGTGGCAAATGCAGAAAGATAGTAAGAAAAGCTGAGTTCCTGAGATCTGCTTACAAGAATATAGGGGCCTCCTTGGGCCTCAGCTGCTTTGGGTCAGAGAAGGTATTGCTCACTCACTGTGTTCAGATCCATTCTCTACTTGTTTACTGCTTTGCTCTGATAGTTGGCCCCCTTGTGAAAAAGAAACTAGACAAACTGCTTACTGGCCTGGGGAGATGGTGAGAAAAATGGTCTTTTGCTTTAGCCCTTGCTGGGAAAACAAACAAAAACAATAAACAAAAACAAAAACCTTCTTGACAAATTAATATCCAACTATAATACCCACAGGTGTTGAGTCCAACTTATACCATCTGTCTAGTCTGGAAATCATGATACTGAGAAATTTCATTTAACTGTTCTCTGGTTAGTGAGTTATCAGGGACTTCTGGAAAAGCAAAGGCAAAGCCTCCCTGAAGGACTGCATTCACAGCCAGGTTGCCAAGGATTCCCAAAGATTTTGATGAAGGTGAGCTCATGCTATAAAATTCCAAAATGGACAAGGTAAGAGTTCAACTTAATAAACTATAACTTGATTATAGAACATTGTGATGGGCAACAAAATAATCTTGCTTCAAATAATTAGATTTTTAAAAAAAGAAGAAGAACCTAGAAGGGAAGAATAAGACAACATGAAAAACGTTTGGGAAGACTTGAAAAACAACCAAGTAGTTGAAATCTGCTGCCGGCCAAGATAGTGTAGCCTCTTTCTCTTAGTGATTACAACTAATACTCTTGAACAAAACACAAAAGGTATTTCCTTGAGAACCCTGAAAATTTATTAAGAACAGGCCGATGAGAAAAGGGAGTCAAAATTTGAAGTGATCCAAACAGAAGTAAATTGCCAATTATTTCTCCTTTTAAAATACTCTATCTTGCCTTAAGATTGGGTCCTGGTTCCAGAGTTGTGGCTGCAGCTTAAACTCAACGATCAACCACATTTTTCTGGCCAGCAGGTTAGTAAAAAGGGGCTCTAGAGAGTGTGTGGGGAATATCAGAGGAAAAACTGAAGAAAGGGGCTCCTACTTATATGGTTGAACCAGAGCAAGGTCCAGCCTCATGCTGGACCTGTGCAGGCATGGGATGCACCTAAAGCAGTATGGCAAAATCTCTGAAAACCGAACTATTAGTGGAGCCATTATCCCAGGCAGGGGAGATAGACTGCATTCTAGGCCTAACTAGGTTGGTTGCCTGCTAAAACAAAAAATAAAAATTCTCCAGAATCCTTTAGCAGAGCCTGAAGTCTTACAGTACTCCAAACATCTATACAATTCAAAGTTATACAACATACCCAAAACAGAACCCATTGGGAAAAGGCAGCCAATTATCTCAAGGAGAAAAACACCATAACAACCCCTAAATGAGCCAGAGTTCGGACATCAAAGCCTTCAGTTTGCTATTACTATGTTCATGTCAAGGAAAAAAACACTTAATGGAAAGATGGAATTTCTACATGGAGAAATAGGAAAACATGGCAGAGAACCAAGTAGAGATTTCAGGACTGAAAAATGAATGATCATTAAAAAAAGTTCTCTGACTAGCTCAGGGCAGAATGCAGATGACCAAAGAGTTAAGGAACTTAAAGACAGATCAGTAATAAGTAGTCAATCCGAACAACAGAGCAAAAATAAATAAATAAATGGAATGAAGCCTTAGGGACATTGGAGATAATAGCTAAATGTCTAACATTTTTGTGATTTGAGTTCCAGAAGGAAAGAAAGAAAAAAAAATGGTGTAGGAAAAGAAAACGAAGCAAAACTTGAGGAAACAACGACTGAAAACATCCTAAATTTGGTGAGAGACACGACTTTACAGATTTAAGAAGCTCAGCAAAACCCAAACAAGATAAACTCAAAGAAAACTTAATCCAGACATATCATAATTAAATTGCTAAAAACCAAAAATAAGGAGGAAAAAAATCTTGAAATAACATATCACATATGGGGGAACAAGAATGCGAATTACTGCAGATTTCTGGCATTGTCGAGGTCAGAAGACAGTAGGACTATGTATAAAGTGCTGGGGGAAAACTGTAAACCGAGAATTTTATATTCCATAAAAATAGATCAGGAAGGAAGGCAAAACTAAGCAATTGTTACCAGCAGACCTGCTCCAAAAGAAATACTAACAGTTAATTAGGCTGAAAGGAAATGATACTAAAGGGAAACTTGAAACTTTAGGAATTAAAGAATAATAAAAAAGATAAATATCAAAGGCTATATTTTCCCTTTTAAGTTCTTTAAATTGTGACAGTTAAGAGCAAAATTTATAACTTTGGTGGGGTGTCAGTGCATACAGATGTAAAACATTATGATAGCTACAAGGTAAAAGGGAGAAGGCAAGGGAACCTATATGGTTTAAGGTTTCTGTATTTTACTGGCGGTGATAAAATGCTAAGTCGAATTAGATTGTAAAAATTAGAAATGCATTTTCTTATCCCCAGGGCCACCATGAGAACAAATTATGCAAAGGGTATAGCTAAAATACCAACACAAGTTTAAATGGAATACTACAAAACATTAAAACACAAAACTCAAATCTTCTAGAACTACAAAATAGTAAGAGAAACTGAAATCCAGTGTGTGATTTAATGAGCTGATTAAAGTCCATTAAAGAAAAAAATAATAAATTGAAAGCCAAATATAGGAAAATTTTTCCCATAGCAACTTACTAGAAGAGGTCTCCGAAGGCAAGGGAAACAAAAGCAAAAATGAACTATTGGGACTTCATCAAAATAAAAAGCTTCTGCACAACAAAGAAAACAATCAACCAAACTAAAGGCAACCTATGGAATGGTAGAAGATCTTTTCAAGTGATATGTTTGATAAAGGGTTAGTACCCTAAATATATAAAGAATTTATAAAACTCACCATTCAAAGCCCACATAATCCAATTAAAAAATGGGCAGAAGACCTCAATAGGTATTTTTCCAAAGAAGACAGATGACTAACACATGAAAAAATGCTCAACATCACTCTCAGGGAAATACAACTCAAAACTGAAATGAGCTATCACCTCACACCTGTGAGAAAGGCTAAAATCAAAAACACAAGAAACAGCAGGTGTTTGAGAAGATGCAGAGAAAGGGGAAGTCTCTTACACTTTTGGTGGGAATGCAAACTGGTGCAGGCAGTGTGGAAAACAGTATGGAGATTCCTCAGAAAGTTAAAAATAGAGCTGCCCTATGGACCCAGAAGTTGCACTACTAGGTATATACTCAAAGAATACAAAAATAGTAATTCAAAGGGGTATATGCACCCTTATGTTTATAACGACATTATCTACAATAATCAAATTATGGAAACAATGTGAGTGTCCATCGATGAATAAAGAAGCTGTGTCTGTGTGTGTGTGTGTGTGTGTGTGTGTACACACACATAATGGAATACTCAGCCATAAAAAAGAATGAAATCTTGCCATTTGCAATGATGAACGCAACATGGATGGAGCTAGAGAGTATTATGCTAAGCAAAGTAAGTCAGAGAAAGACAAATACCATAGGATTTCATTCATGTGGAACTTAAGAAACAAAACTAATGAGCATAGGGGAAGAAAAAATGGGAAAACCAAGAATTAGACTCCAAATGATAGAGAATGAACTGATAGTTACCAAAAGGGAGATGGGTAGATGGGTGGGGGAGGGGCGAAATAGATGATTGGATTGAAGGAACATTGATGAGTACCGGATGCTGTATGGAAATGGTAAATTACTGTGCTGTATGCCTGAAACTACTATTACACTGTATGTTAACTAACTGGAATGAAAATAAAAACTTAAAAAAGGAAAATTTCCCCATATGTACTAGAGAGACTAAAAAAATTCAGTTGTATTGATAAGGAGAGGAAAAAATGTCTCTTGAAAGATTTTAAATCCTATCTAAAGTGAATTTGTCGAATAACCTAATCATTCATCAGTCTACTCAGTTTCATACATATCAATTCATTGTTCACATTTAAAAAGACGTAAACTATTTGCTCGTAAATTTGGACCCTGTGTGATAAGATTTCTCATGCATGTTGTATTCCTAGGCGCTAGAAGGTGATAAAGTGACATTGGTGTTTTGCGATCTATTCTGACATATGAAAAAAATTCCAAGGTGCCTCATTCTTGTGGGTACAAATACACATTGTCACTAATTTGAAGAAAGCGCTTCTGTAATTTCTGCATCTACCTGCTGTGAATTGCAAAATTCCTTGGTAACAGTTGGAGTTCATTCAGCAACTCAAAGGATATGAATCACTGGGCTGAATGTGGAACCCAGCCAGGTTTGGGTGGGCTCCCAGAAGCCTGCTTCCCTCTTGCTTTCTGCCTGCGATGAAGCAGTAGAGAAACCCGTGGGCAGGACAGTTTCCTGGGATCTAGGGAGGCAGGCTGTGCTGAAAATGCCACCGAGAGAATTCGGCAGTGATGGGGCCTGGGTGACTTCCAAGCGTAAGGATCAGGGAGCTTCATGGTAGCAGGTTAGCTGGGAGTCCAGTACGATGGGCTTTAGAAGAAATAGAGCAACTTTATCATTTATCTAGCCAAGCCCTGATCGGCTCTTTAATTCTCTGAACAATTCCCAGTGATAGGCAATGTTCACATTTTTATTGAAGAGGAGACTGAGGTTCAGGAGAGATGAAGTCAAGATGCTGACAGACCTGTCCAGCTCTAAGCCTTTCCATTCCCACTGTACTGTTGCCTATGCAATACTTAACATTCCTGATGACAGTGGACATCTGAAGAGACAGTAAGAGTTATCTGTTCAAGGTGTCAGTAATGCACGCATATACACACACATGTACTCACATCTATAGATGTCTTCAAGTTCTATCTATAACACAACCTGGAGGCCCACCATGCTCTGGGTCATCGATTCACTTTGATGGAGCCTCTTCTTGAGACCCTTTTATCCAGTAGAAGGAGGCTCTGGCTGACTTTAAGGAGTAAATTAGATTATATTCATTATTACCCTTTCTGGTGGTTGTAGATTTTTTAGTCAGACTTTGTGTGTAGGTCCATTCTTGGCCTATTTATCTGGGTTCATTGTGTATGTGTGTGTGTGTATACACACACACACACACACACACACACACATATATACGTATATAATGTATATAATACATATATACATTTTATATGTGTGTGTGTGTACATACATATTTGCTATCTCTGATTTTTATGTGGTTATATGAATCACTAGACAGCCAAGGTTAACTCTTCCCCCTAGAGACCTAGCAAGAGCATGCCAGTAGATGATCATAAATCCACCACCCTCCAGAGAAGACCAGGCCTTGCTAGGGTTCAGCCACTAGTGGACCAAGTCCTGGGAGGGCCTTAAGTATAAATGTAGAATGGGAGATTAGGAAAGGCCATTTTTCCAATACAACACACTCTATTGAACAAATACGTATCTAATGGGCCCTATGAGTCAGGTACTGTGCTAGGCTCTCAGTGTACACGGATGAAGAGGTCTATGTCTATGACTTCTCAAGTTTCCCTATCCAGGCAGAAAGAAGGACCAGAAACAAAATGGTGGAGCTGTGGCAGTCAGGGTTGTCATATGGAAAGCTCTAGGAGCACATGGATCAGCAGGTCATTAGTGCTGTGGGTGGGCAGTGGGGAGGAGAAAGCCGGGGAAAGCTGGAAGAAGATCCTGGAGTTGGATTTAGGGTGGAGTGGGAATTCACCAGGGTTATGAAAGCACAGGGCGTTGCAGGTGTGGGGGCAGAGCAGAGTGGGTGACCTCTGCCCCAAGCCATGTGAGTAGCAGTGTGTGGCATGAGCATGGGAGGCTTTGGAGAGGGCTGAGGAGGAAATGTGGAGAGGAGGCAGGAAGGGTTCAGAGAGCCACGTCACAAGGAATGTGGTTTTATTCTGTTGGCTGTCGCTAAGGTGACCATAAAACTTACTGTCCAAACAGCGACACTTCTGAGAGTAAAAGAAAATGCTAAAAATCACTAGAAGTTAGTTTTTTAGATGCTTGTTGACCATCATATTGATTCTATTAAACTTTTTGAAGAGAAAATGCTTATTAAAAATATAAAAATATTTTGTATAGCAAAGCAAAATTAAAAGCTATGTGAATGATAAAAATATGAGCAAAACAAATATTCTTGATATAGTCATATTTTAATCTGCTTTTTACTTATAACTGTCTCTAACAATGGTGATGAGTGTTTTTCTGAATATATTTTTCAATGTGATTTTATTTTGAATGTTTTAGTAAAACAGTAATGTTTAAAGCTCTATTTTATGGTACCTAGATTAGAATGTTTGATAACTCCAGTGAACTTTTTTTTTTTTTTTGAGAGAATACTCTCCCTGTAGGCACTGAGAAATGTCCAAAACAAATTATGCTAAATGGAAGATGTTCTTAATTCAATTTTTTTTTCCTATTGAAATGTGTAAACATCTTAGGCTATTCTCCCCTCGATTCAGTGTACCTTCAACAAATATCTTTATAACAAAAATCATCAAATAAGTTCTCTGTTTATAATGTCGAATTTTTGCCAAATATAAATGTTACAAAATTACAGGCACTCTCAATTTTATACCACTCCAGAATAGAATAAAAACTTACCCAATTAAAAATAACTCTAGGGGCGCCTGGGTGGCTCAGTGGGTTAAGGCCTCTGCCTTCGGCTCAGGTCATGATCTCAGGGTCCTGGGATCGAGCCCCGCATAGGGCTCTCTGCTCTGCGGGAAGCCTGCTTCCTCCTCTCTCTCTGCCTGCCTCTCTGCCTAGTTGTGATTTCTCTCTGTCAAATAAATAAAATATTAAAAAAAAAACCAACAAAACTCTATCAAATGATTCTCCCTACAAGTAATCTATTCTGGGGGACAATTACAGAATTTCAAAACTGAAACTTACATACCCTCATCTCTTTTTTTTTTTCAGTTCAATTTTTCTGTTGCTTTTAGAGGGATGAGTTTCAATGGCTTCCTTGTTGTAAGCTTTGTTTTTAGTAATCAAAATTCACTAAAAGCTTTAAATAATTGTAACTATATAAGTATATGTATATATAACATTTGAGATCTACAATTCTCAAATACTATTGTGTTTTCCCCCCAAATACTATTGTATTTTGAATAGTAGAATACCATGGATTGTTCTGACAAACTTATGAATTACATAGGTGCTGCAACCAATTCTAACTAGAGTTTGCATCCTTCCTGTCTTTTAAAGATTCCTTGAGATCTTTGTTTTACTAGAGTACCAGGCTCCATCAAAATTTCTAATGGTTTACTACCACCACAACTACTTGCAATAAGGAAAATTTTAACTGAATGTACAACATCATTTGTAAAAATGTCAGAGGTTTCAATTCTGCCTAATAAATGATTTTATTTCATAAGTCAAAGGCACTTGAACCCCTTTCGAATGAACTGACTTTCTATTTGAAGCTGGAGAGTCTGATGTGAAACTTGCACATAAGTTATTGAGGTTTTTCCTCTGCTAATAGAGATAGTTTTCTGTGTGCTGCTATCACTTTATTTTCATACTTGCACAAGAAAGCTTGGAATAAAAAGTGAGCCATGTTAACTTAGAAGAGTCATTTGTTAGAAATGAAAAGTCATGCTTTACGGTGGGATATGGAAACTCACCTTCTCTGGTTGCACATACTAAATTACTATGTTTGGGCAAAACCTCTTAACTTTTGGAGGAGTTGCTGATGTTTCTTCAGAAGTTCTGGGTCATTGGGTTTTCAGGGGGCTGGTGATACCAGTAGCACACACAGTGGATGGTAATTCTTGACAAATTCTTGGTGTGAGTTACTTAATCACCCATTTTCTTGAAAAAATGGAAATTCAGTCTTAATTTTTTATTAAGTTTGATTTTTTTTTTTTTTACCTCCTTGACACTGGAAAGGTTTAGACAAAATGAAATGCATTAATACTAAAATATAAAGCTCTACATTATACAGTAAGTGATCAACCTTTGTAGTAAGAACATTCTAACTATTCTCTGTGTCCCCTTAAACAGGGTTTCTCAGTCTCTATTTTCTGCACACGATAATTTTCATGTTTCCACCTGACTAGCCAACTGTCTGCCTGGTAACTTCCTCCACTTTGAAGGCAGTGACACTGAACTAGGAGTTAACGGACTCTACCCCAAATGTATCGAAGTGCAGTTCAATTTATGAATGAATTATAAAGAATGAATTATGAATGATATATGCTGTCCTTGGGAGATGTAACTTAGGTTGGATCTTGAAGGGACTGGGAAGAGAGAGTTGGATTATTACTGATTATCCTTCTGATTTAATCAAAGTCTAAGAAATCCATTCATTGCACATGCTTCTCACATAGTGCCAGAAGAGACTATGGCAGATGCCGGCAGTCCAAAGCAGAGGTCCAGTAAGCACATCATGGCTAATTTTTGTACAAATATTAATATTTGTAAGGATAAATTAATATCCCTTTGGTAAAAAAGTAAAAATCCAGGACAAGTGCTCAACTAGGTGGGATACTAAGGACAAGAGGCAGAACCCAGGAATGTCTTGGACAAATGGGAACCTGTGATCCCCTTGGCCAGAGGGTACTGCTACAAGTTTTAATCAAGGAAATTACGTAATTACTTTAACGCTTTGCAAGGGTAAATGTGACTTTTGGCAGTGAATGGTACAGACAGGGTAGGAAGAAGTTGTAAAAGAGCTCTCCTGTTTGAAATGTTGGCAGTAGTAAACTATTATCTGCTTTTAAATATTCTCTCATAGTTAGTTTGTTGTGTGATCCATGTCCTCTAAAGACTAGAGATAGAGGTCAACAGCAATGTAACCCAGACAGGAAAGGTTTAACAAGGGTTCAAAGTCAGGTGGCCCTCAAACATGGAGCATTCTTACAGAAGTCAGAGAAAATGTCACGGACTGCTGGTGATGGCCTATAACCACCATCTCCTTCCTTCTCTGTGATGGGATGTCTGGTTTTCAGTGGGGCACGTGTTTTCTCAACCCCACTCGCAGCTAGGCACATCCATGCATCCGAACTCTGGAGAGTAGGTACCACCTGGAGTGTCCTGTGCAATTCCTGAAAGTACCCTTATAGGGTGGCAAATGCCCCCTCTTCTTCTTGCCATCTGAAATGCAGAGACAGTGGTAGCCACCTGGGTTGTAACTAGGCAGTCAGGTGCTAAGAATGGTGGAGCATTAAGAGGAAAAACATCAAAAGAGAAAGAGTTTGGGCCCTTACGCTGACCCCAGAAAGCTTCCCTCCATGCTTCTTGTGAGAAAGAAATGAAGTTCTGATTTGTGTCATAGGGCTGAAGCCATTATGATTTTAGGTTGTCTGTATCATCAGCTGAACTTAATTCTCACTGGTGGAAGGAGCTTACATAGTATCATCTTCACATATTTTAAAAAGTCCTAGAAGTCTTATTTGATCTTTACAAAGGCAAGCCAAGCAGGTGCAAAACCCCTTTACCAAAGAAGAAATTTGAGTTCATACGTGATAAATAAAGGTTACATGGCTAGATAGGGATAGGTCAATATGTAATTTGAGGCCACCTCACTCCAAATTCAGTTCTCTAGTTAAATGTGGAATTGGGACAGTACTGATAAGAGAAGGGACTTGTTAGGTGAAGGGGGGGGGGCTTGAAAGATTAATTTTACCCAGGACTAGCATAAAAGAGGGGTGACATATCAGATATAGAAAAGTTCAAGTGTTAGCCTCAATGTGATCAGTTTAATGTCCTATCTGCTTAACCTACTACTGAATAAAGAGGTCTTTGTTGATGTTGTCATAGCTTATTTCAATATTTTGAAATCTTAAAGCAGACCATCAAGTCAGTGTAGGCAAATGAGTATCTTACCATTTAAAATTTGAGGGTAACAAATTTTATCACGGAGAGTTTTGTTTATTTTTAAAGTGATCTTTTATTAATATGTATCCGTTAGAGTAGCAGTCACATTAATTTTTTACCTTGAGAGATTAAGAGTGGGTGAGCAGATATGAATCATCTATCTGTACCAGGATCAAACGCCAGCTACACTAATGCATGTTAATCTAATAGTGGGCTGCGGGATCTAAAAATCCAATGTGTTATTGTCTGGAGGAAATTTTAGCTACCTCTTTTACAAGCTCCGGTAACCTGAATATATACACTGGTTTGTATTGGTCTATTATTATGTTTTTTAAAATACAAGTTGGATTGAATTATGAAGGCAATTTTTTTATTATCAGTAAAATCTATTGTGGAGACTTTGTAACTCCAAACTGAGGGGTTTGTTTGGAAGTAGAATTCTCGTGAACTCTAAGATAATTACATATTTTTTAATATTCTGGAAGCCAAAGGGTGGGAAGGGAAAAGAAGAGATCCAATGTTAAAGTCTTCTCAGTATTTTGTGGAACATTATGGGTTTCTTTAAGGTCCCCTCAATACACAGTTCCAAAAGATGGTAACTGTGTCAATTCAGTCAGTAGTACAGAAAATACTCATTTGACGTGACTAATCAATTCACTGATTCTTAGGATGTCGGGTCACAAATAGACTTGGGATTCTGTCAGCGCTTGACCACGTCAGTATATCATGCAAATCGAGATAGTTAGAGGAGAGAGAGAAGTAAAAAAAATAAATTTTCTAATCTCACAAAACATGTTAATAGGTATTAGGATAAAATTTTCAACACATTGAAAAGAATATTTAACTGGGCTAGCCTTTTTTTTTTTTTTAAATGTCATGCTAAGTATGTCCCTTGTGCTCTACAAAACCATCAGAGATCCATCCTGTAAGGTAGTTTTGAAAGAGTTAAAAGGTCCTCCAGAGAAGTCCAGAGGCTATAGTTAATTATTAACAAGCTCTCTCCTATTTTTTTTTTTTTTAAGGTTAAGCAAAATCACTCCTCATCCTTTCCTGTGATCAAAGGCATGAAAGTTTGTCGCCTCCAAATGCTGATGGTGGCCTGTGGGAAATCAGGCGCCGGGACTACCAATTTTATCATGTATTTTTTATGTGTACTCAAAGGTTATATTGTGAGCTTCAGCGTCTGTCAGTATTTGAAACACAGGGGACTGCTAAATCATCAGCATTACCTAATTCTAAGTTTTCTTCCTGTTATAAACAACTCTGAGAACATAATGTTTCACTGCAAGAGGAGCTGGGGAGGTTACTTCTAGCCCTTTGCTGACATTTTCCAGCGATGGCAATGAATGACAATAATCGGAAATAGGTTATTTTTAAATTTTAGAGCAAAAGGGTTTAAAGGATCCTAAGAGACTAGAACTTGTATATAAAGTGGTTTGAGGAAGCTAATTCCCGGAGGAGGAAAGCCCTAGCCTTAAAATAGCAGTAGGAGGAATTGGTCATTGGCTAACTAAAGCAGGAGGAGCCAAACCATAGCTTTAGTGGAAATGTCACAGAGACATCCAGGCTTGTTTGTATTCTGGGGAGATCTTCAAATTCTTGAGCGTCTACTGGGCATCTGCTTTTTAGACTAGAGGACGTGTAGGCACAGGGCTCTGGTGATATTCTCGTCCTTGCATGTGAGAACTGGCGGGGTTGTACCTAGTTACTTTCACCAAGCTGAAAATGTGGCTGACGTGCCTTGACCCTTAACCCCAGGGAAAAGCCATGGAAACTTTTGGGGCGTAGTCAGGGATCGTCTCTGTGATCATTCTAAAACCACATGGTGGCACCTGGAAACAGCTGGAGGGAAGGTGGTGCTTCGAAAGTGCGCTGGCTTAGGAGGAAAGGAAGTCCCGGTATGAGTCTGTTTCTTTTTGTGATGTTAGGGGGAAGCTGCTCTTTTCAGTTCTCTGCTTTATCTTCTCATGTGACCCGATGCACAGGTGTTTATTGAAATAGTTACAAAACGAACAAAGAGTCCTAATAAAGGCACTTTTTTTTTTTTGCCTATCTACTTCACCACCTTCCCCCACAAGAAGAAAAGCTATTTCTAGGCTGTTGGCAGATTCAAGATGATTTTACAGTAGCCTCCTGTGGTCCCAAAAAGGCCAAGGTGAAGGGGGCAGGGTGCTTCGTGAACTGCTTTGAGGCCGTCTCCAAACAGACGTGAAGAGAGGGAATTACTTGGGAGGCTGATCATCCCTCTTCTGCCTTGGGAGTTGGAGTTGGGGCTTCTGACCATTCTTTCAGTCACTCACAGGGCTGAGCTTTGCCACCTGGGAGTCTGATGTGAGGAAAATCTCTAGTTGCCACAAAAAGCCATGTTTTTCTCCCTTAGTTTCATAAAGCGGTTGTCTTTAATATGCTGAATATGTCCTAAAGTCAGGGGGTGTGCTTTGGGGTGAGTGCTCTTGTGTGGCTAACTCTGTGAGAGCCCTGCTCACCAGACCCCTCTCTTCAGCTCTTCCTTCAGAGTTCGATATGCCCTCCTTTGTGCTCCTCATGTACTCACCACATCGAACAGGAGCTCTGTTGGTTGGTTTTTGTCTCTCTCCTATTGGATTGTGAGCTGCTTGAGATCAGAGATTTCTGTTTCATCTCTGTATAAATTATAAGTATACGGGAGTCCCTAGCAGTGCTTAATACATACACATAGTTGGTATAAATAAGTGACTAGATTATAGATTTCATAATATTGTTCCAGAGTAACTCTTTGATATAGTTTATAACATTATTTACAAAGCAACAGACTTACCAGAGAACTTTTGGAGTATATAGATGAAAAGAATAAAATATGATCACTTGCTGTCCTACTACTTAGGGTGACCAGAGCAAACATTTTTTATTTCCTGACAAGCTTTGTGACTGTGAATTTCCAGGTTTGTAATTGTAAGTTAAAAAAAAAAAAGGCATTATAACACACACTCTTATAAGCTGCTTAAAATGCCATTATATTGTGAATGTGACTCATGCGAATGTGATTTTTTATGTCATATATTCTACTGCAGTTCTTTCAATGAGTAGAGTCCCTTTGTATGAAGGTACCATGACTTACATGACCATTTTTCTATTTTTGGATATTTATGTGGTTTGCAATATTTTCCGTTGATAAAAACTGTCATAGTGAGCACATGTGTATCTCTGATGACTTCCTTAGGATGTGTTTCTGGTAATAGAAGTGTAGACAAAAATACCCGAATTGCAGATAAATATGCAAAAGTAAAATTGCTGGATCATACAGTAATTCTATTTTTAATTTTTTGAGGATCTTCCATACTGTTTTCCATACTAGTGACACCAATTTTCATTCCTAGCTACTGTGCAAAGGGGTTCCTTTTCTCTACATCCTTGCCAACACATTCCTTTTTTGAAAATAGCCATTCTGACAGCTGTGTGGTGATACGTCATTGTGGTTTTGATTTCCATTTTCCTGATGATTAATGACATTAATGATTCATGTACCTGTTGGCCAAGACACTATAGGTCTTCTTTTAAAAAAGGTTTTTCAGTTCTTTTGCCCATTTTTAATTGGATTGCTCATTTTTTGGTATTGAGCTGTAGGGGTTCTTTATATTTTGGATATTAGCGCCCTCATCAGATGTGTGATTTGCAAATATCTTCTCTTATTTGGTAGGTTGCCTTTTCATTTTATTGGTTTTCTTTGCTGTGCAGAAGCTTTTTAGTATGATGTAGCCATATTTACATATTTTTGCTTTTGTTTTTGCTTTTGGTGTCAGATTAAAAAAATTTTTCACCAAGACATACATTGACATAGGCAGTTGTCTTCTAGGAGTTTTATAATTTTGGGTCTTACATTAAAATCTTTAATCCATTTTGAATTTTTGTGTATGGGGTAAGATAGTGTTCAAGTTTCATTATTTTGCATATGGCTGTCCAGTTTCCCAGCACCATTTATTTAAGAGACTGTCCTTTTGGCATCATATATTCTTGGCTCCTTTGTCAAATTAATTGACTGTGGGTTCTTTTTTTTTTTTTTTTTTACAGAGTTATTTCTTTCAGAGAGAGAGAGAGAGAGAGCACGTGTGAGTGAGTGGGGGGAGGGGCAAAGGGAGAGAGAGAGAATCCTGAAGCAGACTCCCTGCTGAGCATGGAGCCTGACTCGATAGGTTCAATCCCAGGACCCTGAGATTCTGACCTGAGCTGAAATCAAGAGTCGGCCACTTAACTGACTGAGCCACCCAGGAGCCCCATGCATGGGTTCATTTTTTAACTCTCTCTTTGTTCCATGATCTAAGTGTCTTGTTTTTATGCCTATATCATGCTGTTTTAATTGCTACAGCTTTGTAATATAGTTTGAAATTAGGGAGCATGATGCTTCCGGCTTAGTTCTTGCTTTCAAGATTCCTTTGGCTATTTAGTTTGGCTAATTACTTTCATTTCTTTGAAAAACATTATTTGATAGGTATTTCATTGAATCTGTAGATTGCTTTGGGGATTATGGATATTTTAACAATATTGATTTCCTCCATCTATCAGCATGGAATATCTTTATTTTGCCTTTAATTTCTTTCGTTAATATCTTGTAGTTTCCAGTATACATGTCTTTTACCTCCTTGGCTTAATTTATTCCTAAGTATTTTATTTTTGATGCAATTATAAATTGTATCCTCCAACTTTACTGAATTCACTTTTTAGTTGTAACAATTTTTTGATGGAGTCTTTAGGTTTTCTACGTATAATATGCCATCTACAAAAAGTGACCATTTTACTTTTTCCTTTACAGTGTGGGTACTGTTTATTTTTCTTGCCCAATTTCTCTGGTAAGGATTTCTGGTACTGTGGGGAACACGTAGCTTTATCTTGTTCCTGATCTTAGAGGAAAGGCTTTCAGCTTTTCAAGTTCATGTTAGTTGTGGGCTTGTCAGACATGGCCCTTATTATGTTGAGGTATATTCCCTTTATACACACTGTTGGGAATTTTTATCATAAATGGGTTTGAGTTTTGTCACATGCTTTCTCTGCATTTATTTAGACGATCACATGATTTTTATCCTTCATTTTGTGCATCACATTGACTCATTTGCAGATGTTGAACCATCCTTATATTTCTGGAATGAATCTCCCTTCATCAGGGTATGTGATCCTTTTAATGTATTGCTGAATTTGGTTTACTTATATTTTGTTGAAGTTTTTACATCTGTGTTTATCAGGGATATTGGCCTTTAATTCTCCTGTGGCATCTTTGTCTGGTTTTGATATGAGAGTAATGCTGGGGATACATGCATGTTTAAGGTATTGGGTTATATTACAAAGTTGTAACAAGTTATAATCTCACCAGTAGCATATGATAATTTCCATTTCTTTGAATGCTGCTTTGAATGTAGTTATCTACATGTTTAAAAAAAAACAAACCTGTCAATGATAAAGTGCTGTATCACTGAAATCACCCATAATGGCCTACCTCTGATGGAACCTGTGTGTGTCTGGGACGGAAAGGAATACACTTAAAATCTGCTGATAGTGTAGGTACTGGCAACAAGGAAGAAGGATATCCCAGCCAAAGGCTGATTCCGCTGGGAGGTTTAAAGCGGGAAGAAGACAGAAGACAGGGAAAATTTGGAACCTGAATGGGCCAGGCAGTAGCCAAGGAGGTGCCCATCTCAGAACCCAAGGAACAGATGCCGAGTCAGCCTGGAGTGCGATCTGAGAGAGGTCTGAGGAACCAAAGAAAAGACACATCATGTTGAATATTGAGAAGTCAGGAGCAGGCCTACAAGTGTGTGGGAGAGAAAGTGAGTCCGGGAGAGAAGGTTTTGGAAACCCACACTTATGCCGAAAGTAAAAGTTGGATCAAGGTTGACGAGCTGGTGGAATGTTGCTGTTGTTCTGGAGATCAAGAAAGGAGAGATGACCTTTCCATCAGAATCAGTCAGGGCTGGCTTAGAGTTTTGGCTTTGCCACCCACTGTGTAACCTTGAGCATGGCACGGAGGCAGTGGTATCTCAAGTTCCTCCTCTACTTTAAAAAAGGAGGACTTAACAGTTGGGTTCAAATTATCTCCAAGATTCCTTCCAGTCCAGAAATTCTCTGCTTCTGTCTCAAATGAAAACATTGGTGGGGGGGGTGGGGGGTCTGTTGTGCAACCATGGATTTAGCTCACATTTAGATTTATGCTTTGGGGTTATTACTTCTGGCAACAAATCGTCACCCAGAAGTCCACTAATATGTTGAAATAACTACTCCATGTTTTGAAATTCTAAACTGTGATGCCACTTCAGTTTGCTTGAATGAACAGTGGTGATATAATCTGCTGCAAATATTTCTTTTCTACCCAAGACATCTGTCATGTTCGACTCCTAACGGCAATCCATAAATGTGAAAGGCTGTGCCTTCAAGCATTTTCATTTCTCTGTAGGCCTTGTCACTAATGAGAACTTTGGTTGAGTTGAAAGGGATTGGAAATCCTAGGAAAGTGTGGGACCAAAACCCCAATAAATGTAAAGCGATAGCTGCTTAATTTGAAGTGACACTTTTCTCGTGTTTGGCTTTTCTCGCACTGCAAGTTGGGATGTTTGCCACTGGAAAGTCAAAATGCCTGCGAAAACAAATGCCCAGTGTTCAAATATCTGGTCTGTATCATTTATTTTTAATACTAAATGTGACATAGTGTAATGTTCTATCGATTAAATTAAACTGCACGGGTGAGGGAGATAGAATTTCAATCGAATTCTTAGATGAAAAATGAGCTGCTTGTCAGAGTTTTCCTGGCAATTGTCTAACATCCTGATGGATATTGGCTGACTCCACTTAAACAGCTGGAACCTTACAGCCATCAAGCTGTGCCTACACAAGGGATGCCCTCCACTCGGGAGAAAAAAAGTCTTGGGCCATTAATGAAGAGGGAAAGGATTTCTTGGCTAGTTGGGAGCTTTAATTATTGTTTCTTTTTTTCGTGTGATTGACATCTTCTTGGAGATTTTGCATGTTTTTTTGGTGAAGTCATTATGATATGTTGCACAGCTGCAAAGTACGATTTTGGAAGAGGCCCTTTGCATTCCATTCTTCTACTGCCCTTCCCAACTGCCTACGGAGCAGGAAAGCCGATGTGCCTTGCTATCTGCCGTTTAAATAATGTTAACGTGTTTGGAGCTGGTGGAATCCAAATATGACGCTATAGGAAGGTGTTAACAAAATCCAAGATCCTAAGGAAACATTTCTGGAGGGATAACTGCTGTTCAAAGAGGAGCTCTATTTTCTGCGTTAGCATAATTTTGTTCTTTGGGCCCGCAAGGCTGGGCAAGAATAATGTTTTTATAATAGACCTTTATTTCAAGGAAGGGTGGGGGTAAGGTGAAACTCTCCTTAATGACTCTTAACTCAGAAATTCTTCTTGGAAACTTGGGATAAAATGAATTTCCTCTGGAATATGAGGATACCTGGGCGGCAGAGACTTTGAGAGAAATACGATAGGATGAGGCCAGTCGGGACCCAGCAGATGTGTCATTTGAACTAGAATGTTAGAGATGGGAAGGTCCTGGACCTTGTGGCTATGTAGTCAGGGCGTTGTTCCCCAGAGAGTGCCCAAGGCCTGAAATCTATCCTTCAGGGACTAAGTAAAAATGCAGCCTGGAGACCCTAAAGCGTGGGAAGGGAGCATGGTCAGCAAAGCCAAGTAGATAGACCATGTCTCTGGAAACCACCCAGCACAGGGAGATGCAGAGCATGAAACACAGAAGATGTTTAGAGGAGGCATGACAACAAGGAGGGCCGTCTCCACCATGCATAGCATTGCATGCAGGGCAAAGGCAAAGAGACAAAGATAGATTCAATATACAGTAGTACAACCAGTCAGTAACTGTAGTAGTGGGGGCAGCAATGGGAGAAATCAGCTCCACACACTGGAAACTGAGCTTAAATACATTCAGAAAGAACTATTGTAACCTTGTAACCTTGGACTCCAAAGGAAAGATGATGCAAAGAAGAGAACCACAGAGTAGATGATGGTGTGGCTGGATCACAGAATACTGGGCAGCCGTTTAGAAGAATGTGGAGATCT
The DNA here is from genome assembly GCF_963455335.1 of Martes martes. Lineage (NCBI taxonomy): Eukaryota > Metazoa > Chordata > Mammalia > Carnivora > Mustelidae > Martes > Martes martes. The sequence continues at coordinate 99,608,748 of NC_137888.1, forward strand.
ATTTGTTTTTATATTAAAGTCCAAAGATCTCTCTGGTGAAAATATGTTGCAGACAGTAGACCATGATCAGTTTGTGAAAATGAGATGTATACATGTATGGGTGTGTACATATGTGTGAGTGTAGGAATAGGCATATGTTTGTATTCGTGTGTGTGTATGGGTTTTCAATGCATACACCCTTGTGCATGATGTGTGCAATATTTTGAGGAGTTTTTTCGCAGACCTAATATGGATCTTCTCTAGGAAATAGGTCAGAGAGGGTCAAGCTGGGGCTGGGGAAAGGGTCAGAAAGAATATGAAAATGTTACTTTATTTCCTTATATACTGTTTGGATTTTTTTCCTCACAAGCATGGATTACTTTAGTAATGATAATAATTATGATGATGAGCATGGCAACAATAAATTAGAAAGAGAGAGAACTAGACCCTAAGTTGAAACTTTGTTTCTAGTCCAGTCAAGGAATTTAGAAGAATTTGTTTATTTATTTATCTATCTATTTATCTATTTATTTTTTAAATTTGAGAGAGAGGGGGAGAATATAAAGGGAGAGTGAGAGGGAGAAGCAGACTCCCCACTGAGCAGAGAGCCCAATGTGAGACTCAATCCCAGGACCCAAGGATCATGACCTGAGCTTAAGGCAGATGCTTAAATGACTGAGCCGCCCAGGCACCTGGGGAAGCTAGAAGAATTTAACCATACTTAGTGATAAGCCATTCACCTGGCTGGGTGTTCAAATTTGTTGAAATGTGCCAGACAAAGGACTAAATTAAGTTTTGAGAATACTTGAGTATGATGTTCAATATTCCTATGTCTCAGTAGATCCTTTTATTTCCAAAGTCCTGAGTGGACCCCCCTGCCCCCCGCCCTGATACCACAATCAGAAATACTCTGGCTGAGTTGACCCTGGCCAGCACTGGCACTGTAATGCAGGTGTCCAGACAAGGCCCCATTGATTCTGGCTGGGCTGTTTCTAGTCACAGAGATTCCAACCACACAGCTGGTGTTTGAACAGGGTCTGTCTCTGGTCTGGCTCTTCCGTTAAGTTAGCCTTATATGGGGAGGGGATGCTGCTAGCTCAGCAGATCACGGTAATGGGAAGTGAGCATAACGGAACATTTTGGCTGGCCTGTTATCCTTCTGATACAGGAACATCTCACTCAATACATCAATGGACTTGAGTCTCCCCTTCAAGTGTGGGAGAACCTGAACTACTTACATATCTTCTTAGGAAGGAGGGAGGCACTTCTAAAAAGCTGTTCCTGAATGTCTTCCTCTTGTGATTATAAGGGAAGAGGCTGGCTGGGGATGGGGGCGGATAACATTCTTCAGCTTCTGGCTGGGTTGCTAGCTCAAAAATCTTTTTTTCCCCCCCGCTACACCATATGGATACAGGAAAACTATAAAGGATGTGTTCCCTGCCCTTGAGGAATTTATAATCTGGTTGGGGGGCAGCCCAACCACTTCTGGGTAGCCTCAGATCCTCTGCAACCCTGGCTGGTGTGATGTAGCTTGTGCTGTTCCAGCAGGCCTCAGCCGTTCCCTCTTCTGGGGGCCCCAGCCTGAGCCGGTCCTGTGGCCATAGGTCAGTGGGCTGTGGGGAGAGGCCCTGTCTCATTTCTTTTGTTTTGTAGCATTAGTGTTGGCCATAATTATAGGACTCTCTCAACCTAAAACCTTCTTGTGAACAGTCTCGGTTCAAGTTAACAAGCCACATCATTAATAAATAGTTGTAGTACACCTTTTCTCTTTCTAGAGAAAATACAGTTATAAACATACAAATAGATACACATGCACGCACACTATAAAATTGATCCTTTTTATGGTCATAGAATTGGGGGAAGCCCTGTCATTTTAACTTCAGGGTAGAGAAGCAAAGGCCTGTATTCCTTTGACAATAGACATTTTTTAAGTAGGTCATATTTTCTGATTCCTAAGCCAGTGTTCTTGCCTGTGGTAGAATTTGGAAAGGCCTGCTAATCTGGACTGAATTCATGTTATTTCAGTATATTTCCAATGAGAAGTGAAGAATTTCTAAGTGATATCTTTATTTTTGAGTTATTATGTGACTACTTAATGTCAAGATGAACAGTTGGAAAAAGAAAATTTAATTCATCTCATTGTTTCTGTCTCTGTCTGGTAGGAGAAAAAAGATGAACCAGAGATGGGGAAAGAGAAGGGCCTGAGGCTGAAGATGAGATGACCCCCATCCGAGCAAGTTAGGGGCTGGGATGGGCTTGTAAGCAGGAGAGAGGCAGATAACACATACAGGGAGGTGCAAGAGGGCAGATACTGGTGTCAGAGAGGTCTGGGGGAAGTAGCCAGGAGCCGAGACCTGTCATGAAGGCAGCCAGCAAGACTCTAGTCCAAAAGGAACTCTGCCCAGGGCAAGGATTCAGCCACAGGGGAACAAAGCATGTCCCCAGAGACTGACATGGACTGTTGATATTAGGGCTTAGTTACGGGATATAAGGGACCTAGAATCCTCCCCAGATCAACAGTAAGGCTGACTTGATATTGAGTATAGAATCTGTCAGCCCTGGGATTCTTTAATTTCTTTAAGACCATTAACAGATTTTGGTGTAAGACTTAAGTCTGCAGGGATTCTGGGAGCCAGGCTGGTCATTGTAGGAGATACAGGTAACAATGGCCAGAGTTTGAAATGGGTCGGCTAAGACAAACTGAGGATTCAATACAGAGATTAGGTCCAAGGTCAGCAGGACTGGAATTGCAATCTACATTAAAATTTCTAAAAGAAAGTTGTTAATTAGACTGTTTGTTGGCGGATGTATACAACATAGAAAAGCAGGGTCTAGAGGAAAATGTTGTTAGTGCCTGTCTAAGCACTCTCCACGGTAAAGAGAGCAAGGGTTATCCACTAGACTTAGTTTGGGTCTCACCACAGGGCTGGGACTTTGCTGGAGGTGAAGGCACACTTAGCAGGAAGCTATGATATTTGAATTGTAGGACTTCCTCTCTTTGCCTCCATCTGGTCCCTTGTTCTCCAGGCAACCTGAGAGAGGTTTGACTTCTGTAGGCAGGACAGCAATGGGCATCCTCTGGTGCAAAAGGCAGTTATTTTTATTATAAATAAATTGACTTTCTGATTCATACACTGGTCTCTGTGAGCTCGATTAATATGAGTTGTCATTAAAAAATGACTGTGTTCTTGATGTGTTGTCAAAATCTGCTTTCTGATTTTGTAAGCCTGAGAGCCAGACTCTTGGTCTGTATGAAACTCTGTCTTAAGGCTACCTTTAGAAGTAGATGATGAGAATAGATTGTACTACACCAGTGGTGAGGCAGAGTGCTTAGCTGGGTGGGGAGACTGACAAAGACATCTCAAAAGGGGTACCTTCAATGTAGGGACCCGTTTGTTAGGAGCTGGGGAGACTTTTGTAAGGAGAGGAACAAAGGTGAGAATACAAGAATTCAATAAGAGGTTTGAGTGGGAAGTGTAAAGGTGAAGAGAGCCAGGATTAAAAAGTTCTTTCAAAAATTTGGCTCTGGGAGGAAAAAAAAAGTAGTTTGAGGACCAGTATCTTCCCTGAGGCTTTTGACATAATGGGCACTCGCATCGTTCGCCAAAGGATCCTGGTCCTGCTGGGTGGGCTCCTGGGTTTGTAATCCCTCCTTGAAAAGTGTGGTCTGGTGGTTTACCTGATGCTGGGGGAAAGGGCTATGTTTTCACGGCTATTTTCAAATTCGTGAAAGCTCAGAAATTTGGCCTTTGCCTCCTTGTAACAATTATCTTCATCATTTAAGAATATATTAGCCCTTATTAGATCTGATAGGTGACAATCTGGTTGCTAAGTGTGCAGAAAACGTTTTTTCCTCCCTGAATCAGAAAAATACTCTGATGGGGCATCTGGGTGGCTCAGTCGGTTAAATATATGACTCTTGATTTCAGCTCAGGTCATGATCTCAGGATTGTGAGATGGAGCCTGTGTCCGGTTCCATGCTCAGCAGAGTCTGCTCTAGATTCTCTCTCTCCCTCTCCCTCAGCCCCTCTCCTGCCTCTTTAAAATAAGCAAATATATAAATCTTTAAAAAAAAGAAAAGAAAAGAAAAAGAAAGACCATCTGACAGAAACAAAGGATCTCAGAAGGATTTAAAAGTAGATGTTTCTCTTTGCCAGGACTCTGTTAGCTGTGTGAGTGGATTGTTGTCAACACTGTGCTTTGCTAAAAGGGGTGGGTCTGTGAAGGAGCCATAGGTAAAGAAAATCAGGTTAGTGCCTAAGAGGAGATCAAGCACCTCCTTAGGCCTTCCTGGGAGGGTCCTGAAACTCTAGATCGGAACATGTAAATGTACTTGGCTAAACACACTTGGAGTTCTCGGCATTCCTTTGCAGGTTGTATTACGTGGTACAAGTGAGTGACAGTGAGAGACCGTTTTACTCTAGAAAATCACCTGAGGAAGATCACAGCAGGGGGTTTCCTTGTCATGGAGCTGGGTGGTAATAAGCACTATGCCTTTCCTTCAGAACTACAGTGACAAATATCTTCTTGAGGAAATTAACATTCCAATCTCTACTGACTCATCTAATTGGAACAATTAGTTCACAAACCAATGTGTGGGCTGACCACATGGCCCATCTACCAAAAATGACAATATTTTTTCCCCTCATATGCTAAGGAGTGATGGGAAGAAGGAAGTCATTCTCTCTAACTCACCCTGTTTTCAGCATCAATTGCTCTACATTCATCTGGTGTTCTAGGAATCATGAATGTGCCAAATACTGTAAAGGTAGCAAAGGAGGAAGTAGGGCTGGGAGGAGGGGCGGGGGTAGGAAGAGGAAAACAGGGGCAGACATTTCATCATTCAACATATTTTGCCCAAAGATCGCAGAATCCATCAAGGCAGAACATTTTCTATCACAGAGGCAATTTTTGGACCTCATACATTCAATGAAAACTAGAAAAACAAAATTAAGATTTTTGAACCCATTTGAACGGGTATAAATATTGAAACAGTGGGTTATTCACCTCTATTATCCATCCCTTCCCAAGGAGAGCATTTTGGAAATCATTAGAGATTATTTCTCTATATCATAGGCAATTCACGAGGCAGAGACCGTAAGTACAGACCAACTTGTACGACGAGCTAGGAATGAAAATCATGTGTTTATACATGGGATTTAGTTTATGAAAATATAAATCATTTGCTTTACAGCTCTTATGAACTATTATCGTCCAACAAAACAAATCCGTCAATTGGCTTTAGCTGTAGGTGGCTTGTTTGCCAACTGCCTCTCTCTTCGTCTCCTGACTTAAGAGACAGATGTAATTTAAAATGAGGATTAGAAATAACTGACCTGAAATCCATGTAATTTTGGTTTTGCTTCTGGTAAAGGTTATTGCATAATTAGCTGATTCATAACACACTGTAAGTATCATATCAGAAAATAGAACCCTTTGGAAACAAATGACAGATGATGTACAAATAGATAGCCTAGTAATGTAAACATTAGTAGGGGGAATTCATTAAGTGCCTGCTAAAAGCATTTGATTTAATTTTGCCTATCTTTTATCAGATTTTAAAATGTATAAACCAAAATGACAAATGATAATTATCTTGAAGGCATGTGGCATGATAAATCTGAAAATTAATTTCTTTCTTTCTTTCTTTCTTTCTTTCTTTCTTTCTTTCTTACAGAATCTTAGACTTGTTTTTCTGGCTGCTTTGTAGTGTTTAAAAAAAAAAAAAAAAGAAGGAAAAACCAACTCTTGATTTTTCACCCATAGTTCATCTCCTGGGAAGGACCATAATTAAAGTCTGAAGAATTAAATAGGCTGGCACAATCATCAGATGACAATGGGCCATCCGTGGTATTGGGACATGAACCCAGTAACATAAAAAGTATTGGTTTTGAAAAATCTTCCTCTGTTTCCATATAAGTGCCATTTCTACTTGCATAAAACTGAAGTTAATTTATGATAGGTTTGTTTCTAGCCAATCCTGTTAATGCTCCAGGACTTTTCATATTCTGTATCATTTGATATGTATTGTCATAAAGCTTTTATATTTTTCAAACACCTCAGCAGTTTTATGCATTGAGTTTATTATTAAATGTCATTGTGTCACTTTATGGGATCCTATTTAAAGAAAGTAGCTAGGGAAAGAGATGAAAAACATTTATAATTTGACCCCAACTAAATTCAAGGACAATATGGGACTCTGTAAAAGAGTTTATAAATTTCTCTGGTGCTCTTTATAAAAATAAAGCCCAACCAAACAAACAAACAAATGAAAACAAGCCAAAAAATTTACTTGGTAATCGCTTTGCAACCAGATAACGGATTTTGTGAATACGAAATTCTAGACCAGGGGTCATGTTCTGGAACAACCCTTCCTATATTTCAATCATTTAAAGACTGGCTCAGATGTCCCCCTCTCTATCTCCCAGGCAGAATTAGGGGCTCCCACACCAGTAATACCATAGCATATTCTCCAGACATATGTATTTTCTTACATTGTCATTTGGTTGTTGTTTTTTTTTTTTTTTAAAGATTTTATTTATTTATTCGATAGAGACAGTAAGAGAGGGAACACAAGCAGTGGAGTGGGAGAGGGAGAAGCAGGCTCCCGCCAAGCAGGGAGCCCAATGTGGGGCTCAATCCCAGGACTCTGGGATCACAACCTGAGCCAAAGGCAGATGCTCAATAACTGAGCCACCCAGGTGCCCTTGGTTAATTTTTTATATGGTTGATACCCACTCTGACTGGAATTCACTTAGAACAAGGACTTTGCTTTATCCATTTTTTCCCCCAGTGTCTTAAGGCTGGCACGTGGAAGGAACTCCATCATCATGTTTGAGACAGCAGTTTGTTTAACTTCAGGTCTTGTGTTATTAAGAATTGTATTATCATTGCCTAAGAAGGGAAGCTCTGACTGGATCATTTCCTCATGACAACTATCGAAATGGTTTTAATGGCAGGATGACTGGGACGCACAGAGCAGAAATGGGGTAGGGATTGGTCATTTACTTAGTGTGTGATAAATAATGTAAATCAGGGAATTTACACAGTTCACCTATGGGAAGCCTTCTCCAGTTGAATCTTCCCAGGAGCAAAGAGACTTGTGTAAAATGTATTTATTTACTTGTTTCCCTGATTGTTTTAGTTACTTTTTTTTTTAATTTTTTTTTTTAAGTGGTTCTTCCCAGAGAAGAGGCAGGCTGAACCATCTTTCAGGCTGGGCCTTAAGACACACAGTATAGGCAGTCACTATTATGGTATACCGTCTGAGAAATATCAAAATACTCTTTTCCAAAATATTTCCTGGAAGTCATCCCTTTTGAGTATAGAAGTGACAAGATTTTGGATATTTTACTGGTCTTTGGCTATGGTTTCCTCAGCACTTGCTGGGCTGTTTTTCCTAGGCATGGCCCTTTCCAGCAGGCAAAACTGTATGTCTGTTCGGAAAGCATCTAACTAACCTTGGAACCTCCCTGTTAAGCTGATCCTAACTTTAAGCATCTAAGAAAGATGACAGGTCTTTCTTGGTAGGAAAATCAGATTTGACAGCACTGAACTCTTGTTGGCACTTGGCTGCAATCACCTGTCACCTTTCAATGGGAAGGCACATTCTACTCTCCCCTCACCCCAGGTTCCATCTCTCCCTGTGCCTTACCCTCAATTTCCCTTGCTCTTTGTTTCCTGCTGGGCCCCTACAGGCATTTGGGTTAGCACTGTGTGCATTAGCTCTCTGACCTATAAACCTGTTCTTTAGCTCGGTCCCATTTTCTGTATGATGGTGGCTGCCATTCATAAAATAATCCTTAGGCCCCAACTGGTCATACTGAAAGTGAGCTGCTCAACTGTTGGGCTCGTTGTCGAGCTTAACGGGAAGAGCATCTTCTTTTATTGTTTTTCTTTTGTTTGAGGAGCTGTTACAAGAAAGATGAGGCTACAGTTGACGACTGCATGGGAAGACTAGGCAGTTTGTACACTGTTAGGTGAAGACAAAACCGCAGATGGCAATCAGCACAACATGTTGTGAGAATAGGGAGCTAACACAGGGGTTGGGGAGGGCATCAGGGGAAGTCATGTCCACCTCAATTCTAAAAGATATGCTTTCTGTCTGAGTGACACTTTGATTTGTTTTAGAAATGGTCAATTATGAGAAAAGTATAGGTCAACATTCTACTTTTTATTGAAATTATAATAATCACTCTTGGTACTTAGAACAGTTAAGGAAAACAGTTTTAAATGAGTTTGTGGGTTGAAAAGTTGTTTTGGTAGGGAAAATGGACAAAATGGTTTAACATCTGAAAAATGCATTCTGACCTCATTCTGTTACATGCCATCACTAAATTAAATTAAGATGCATTCCATTTGTGACAGATTTGCTTACAAAGGACACAAGACCTTGAAAGGGATTCTGTTTTTTTGGTTTGTTTTCTTTGTAGTTGAACCAGAGGGGTGAGTACAGAGAGGAAAAAGACATTTGAGGTGTGGTTGGGTCATGTCCTTCCCAGTGTCTGTTTCTGACATGTGGCATTCATAAGTTATGTGAGGAAGGTAATTCTTTGATTGGTCATTGGAAGACAGACCAACATGTTTGGAAAATTTGCTTCTAAGTGACTTTGTAATGGCCAGAGAGAAGGATACTGAACTTCAGGTATCTCTGTGATGAGGAAGTATCCTCTGTGGTTACCAGCATTGGCATGATTTTAATAGATGAGGGTGATGAATGTTGTCTGGTTTCCAGAAAGTCTGGACCAAAGAGCACAAGTGTGTTGGGAGAAAACAGAATGAAGATAGTCTTTCTGTGCTTTTGGTTATTACTGCTGAGGGAAATCGGGTGTCTGTTGGGGAACTCATGTGTCCTAATTATGGGCAGTGATTGTGGTAAAGACAAATGAGAGGCATCAGGAGTGGGGAGCTCTGGGTTGGGAAATTGTTCCACATAGTTCCAGCTGTGTGTCCCAGCCTTGTTTCTGGTAAACCATGGCATTGTCACAAAAGTGTCATAAGAGCTTGAGTACTCAGCTATTGTCAATATAGTTTTTGTACCTATTGTTACACTTTTTAAAACTAAACATTTGTTGCAAGAGCAATTTTTTGTTTGATTAAGAATGTGAAAGTATAGATAAAGAGTAAAAAGACTAAAAAATACTCCTAATCCCACTTACGAGAGTTAAGCCCTAGTAACACTTTGGGGTAGAAGTATAGTTCCCCTCCCTAATTTTGCCCTGAAACATTCTTCTCTTAATAATACATAGTGGACATAGGTCCCATCAGTCAGTGCTCATCTAAGTTAGACCTGGGTGCATTTCCACTGAGAAGCAGCTTTCAGTCCCCAGAGGTGAAGCCTTGGGAGGAACTTACCTAGTCTCCCTCTTTACGCCATGGCGAAATGGGCTTACCAAAACAGTGAGCCTAGGAAAAAGGAACTGGACACGCCTGGTCCGTATCTTCTGGGTTCTCTATTCCAGGAAGAACAGGGAAGGAGACCAAACAATAGGTGTCATTTTGGCCCTCTCTAGCCCTGTTTCTCTGTCACCTTGCTGGTATTGGCTAATATTTCAAAATGAAGCATTTTGCAGAGATTCTTTCCTTTTAATTTGAAATGGGATGCTAACAGTAGTGAAGACCTTCCCAACTGCAACGGCAGGGTGCAGGGCCAAGCTCTATAGTTCCCTGTTTTTTCCTGCAAAATTCAGAAAATGGGACCATGACTTGGGCTTAGATAAGTGTAGGTAGACCCCTGGTCAGGGCAGAAAGTTGAAATAGATGGCGCTTGGCTGGCAAAGTGTTACTTTGGTGGTAATTTGAAGATGATTTTGGCTTTACCCAACAAAAACCCTGAGGCAAAAACAACAAAAACACCTCAGTCCAAAATTGGGATATCTGGACTTTAACTGTTGCCCAACAGGTAGATATTTGGAAACTTCCAGGCTGATGTTTGGGAATATCCAGTGGTTGACCTTACAGACAAAATGTTAGGATGATTAATTAACTCTTTGTTTTTTATCTTCTGTTGAGGCACTATTTACACACAGCGCTGTTTACATCGCTATAAGGGCTTTCCACTGCTCCAGATGAGGTAAGGAAGGAGGAGTTGTAGGGGAAGAGGAAGTTCTTCTGGGGTTAGTCCTTAGCTGTCCATTCCTCTTCTCTGTCTGAATGGCCATCACCTTTGTTCCTTCTTGCCCAGACTGTTGATCAGCTTCCTGTCTTCGAGTTTTTCTATTAGCCAGTCTGTCCTTTGACTAACTTTCTAAGTAATGTGAAGCTCAGATTGTGTATCTCTCAAAAGTTTTATGTTTTACATTGCTCCCAGAAGAATATCCAGTCTCTTACTGTGATATTCAAGGTCTTCCAACGCCTTTTCTCTGCTCATAGTATCCAAATTCTTTCACTCATTCTATATGTTCCTGGGTGCCTATTAGAAGTACTAGAAACACAGTGGTAAACATGACTCGGTTTGTTTCTTACTGTTTCTCTAAGGTCCTCATAGACTCACCCTCTCAGCTTCTGCTTTTCTGGGCCTTGGTGCCTACTGTCCCTCTGGCTGGGATGTTTTCTCTTCAAACCTCTTGGTTAAAAATCTCCTAGAACTCAGTTAAATACCACCTCCTCCATGAAGCTGGCTGTGATCCCTCTAGTCAGAAACATTCTTTCCCTCTTCTGAGCTCCCTTAGATCCTCTCCAGGGTGATGGGCTACCCTTCACCTTGCATTATAGTTGGTCCTAAGGGTGTCATCTACCCTATCAACCAGTAAGCGATTTGAGAGCAATAAATACCTCCTATTTCCCTTTCTTGTTTCAGTTCTTGGAGAATAATGTGAAGAATTTGGGCCTATACAGTCCGATAAATCTGTACCTATCAGCTGCCTGACCCACTATCAGCTGCAAGTTACTTCCCCCTCAGTTTTCTTATCTATAAAATGGGATATTATTCCCATTGTCCAGAGATTTGGTTGTGAGAATTAAATAAGATAATGTATATTGACTAACACAGTTCGTGGGCACAAAAATAAGTGCTTAGCAAAGCTTATACCAATGGCTCTCAGTATGTATTTGCTGGATTACTGATTTAGGTATTGGTCTCTCAGGGAGTTCAGTCTTCAGTACCTGTTGATGCCAAAATGGATCATTCTGTAGTCATCTCTCTAAAGTATTGTTTGGAAAGTTGAATTATCTGAAATCATCTTGTTTCTTCACTTCTACCTTCTTTAAATATACTGTCCAATTATATCCTTTCTCACATGTTCTCCTTGTGTTTGGATATTAATAGTAAAACCAATGCTACGTGGCAACTATGAAATGAACAGAGTTTTTTAAAAAGATCATCCGATAGCAGTGCTTTTGCCTGCATTTCCCCTGGGAAGAAAACTCAGCGTCAGGAGGGGGCAAGGCTCCTTTGAAACCCCAGAGAAGTAACAGCACTAGCAAACATAGACGCAGGTCTCCTTATGTAACCTAGTCCTATGATGAAGCTGGGCAAAAAACACCTTCTTCCAATTTATTCTCTTTTGAAAAACAAGCCAGCCTTATTAAAAATATTCAATAGTTATCACCAGTGATGGGGAAAAGGTCTGGTTCTGTGCCGTGTAAATACAGAAGCAGCATGTGGTGTTGAAAACGATGACTGATGGGGAGCCTGGATGGCTCAGTTGGTTAAGCGTTTGCCTTCAGCTCAGGTCATGATCCCAGGGCCCTTGGATTGAGTCCCGAATCAGGCTTCCTGCCCAGCAGGGAGCCTGCTTCTCCCACTTCTCCCTCTTCCTGTTCTGCCTGCACTCTCCGTGCTTCTACTCTCTCTCTGACAAATAAGTAAATAAAATCTTAAAAAAAAAAAAAGAGAAAATGATGACTGCAATGAGAGTTTCTGCCCTCAGGTTAGTAGAGGTGGCAAGAGAGCCAAAACCTGAATGAGAGACACAGCATCGGGGTGGGAACAGGTTGGGAGAGGATGCCATCCAATTCCTCAGGTTAAAATAAGGAGAGGTTAAGGGAGTAACGTTGCACACTGCCTGAGAAAGGTGGAGGGTACACGATTAGAAGCCAGGCAGCCAGAGCGGATGAGCTCTGCCACCTGTCAGCTGTGGGTACCTGGGTGCTTACTCACTTCTCTGTGTCTTAGTTTCCTCACATGTGGAAAAAAAAAGAGGGGGGGTGGGTAATCGTACTTACGTCACAGGGGTGGAATGAGAATGAAATCACTTAGTGTGTGTAAAGCACTTAGAAGTTGGGCAACGCATGGTGAGTATTTAGCAAATACTAGCTGTCGCTAGTGGTGGAAGAAGAGGAAAGAGCTGGACATTATTCCTCTCTAAAGGGGGATGGGTTATCATTGGTGCAAAGAGAATTACTGTTTGGGGAGGTGAGGCGCCAAGGTGGAGGGGAGGATGGGAACATGGAGGTGGGGCTCTAAACAGAGAACGAGCTGTGCACACAGTGTGCTTGTGAAGACTGGGTGGGGGGGAGATGTCCTCCCATTAAAAACTTTCTGCTGTGACAGTCCCTGAATCCCACCTTTGAAGAGTCAGTCTCTTCTTTGGGCCCATCTCCACAGTTGTCAGTGAAGATGAAGACATTTGGTAATGGGGTCTAGGATAACCTCAAGTCGCTAACATACTAACACAAAGCTTGCATTTATTTATTCGAAGCTCTCAAAGGTTCAGACCTCTGAGGGAAGCCCTGCATGCTGAAAGAATACAAAAAAGAAAATTGCCAAAGGCAGCATCTACCTCCAACCCAATTTTGTCTTCCTGGACTTGTGTAACTGAGAAGGGTGTGGTTAGGGCATGACAGGCCTCCTGGGTCCTGGACTTGGCCTTTCTTAACGCTGAATGCTGAATGCTGACAGAGACTGCTTAGGGAGGCTCTCCCAACTCAAGCGTGGGTCACTACCATACAACTGAGAACAGAATCGTGGCCCCGGAAGGCTGGATATTCTTGGAGGTAGAAGAAACTAGTAGTTTGGGAGGAAGCACAATTCTACTTTGACACTTTGCTATCTGTGAATAAAATCCTATAAGCTGCTTTAAGGTGCCCAAGATGGTATTTTAGCCACCACAAAGGATTAGTAACCAAATATTCGTATTTATTCTTTTTTTAAAATTTTTTTTTAAGATTTTATTTATTTATTTGACAGATAGAGATCACAAGTAGGCAGAGAGGCAGGTAGAGAGAGAGAGAGGAGGAAGCAGGCTCCCCGCTGAGCAGAGAGCCCTATGTGGGGCTCGATCCCAGGACCCTGGGATCATGACCTGAGCCGAAAGCAGAGGCTTTAACCCACTGAGCCACCCAGGTGCCCCTCGTATTTTTCTTATAGTAAAATTTTAAATGCTAAGTCAATGCATAGTCTAAATTGGGACTAGAAAGAAAAGGCTCTTTGGGTAAAATTCTGTACGTCAGGCTTGATCAACAATTAGAATAGTATGGAGAGATTTAGAAACATCTGGTAATGTGTTATTAAAAAGCCAGCGGAAATGAATCAACAATTTCAACTGAGAAACATTAATTTGCATAAAATACTCAATAAGAAAAATGCACAATATACACTTTTCATCATATACAGTAATTGTGCAATCCAGACATTTTGAAACATACCAACCAGGAAATTTATACATTGTTGATGACTAGATTAAATTTATAAATGAAGAGAAAAACCCGTTGGTTTTTTTCAACATTGTTTATTATACCTTGCAAATTGCAGTATTAACTGCGGTACACACAGAAGCAGATAAGAGAAATCAGTTCTAAGTCCTTTAGCGATGAAACAGTGGTTCCCATCCACTAATAAAAAGGAAATGAATGCACAGTTAATAAGTAGCTCAGACCCTAGTGAAACTTGGACTCTAAAACACAAGCAAAATAGGAGTTTTGTTTTTAAAATTAGACGTTTTATTAGGAGAAGGCACGACTTTGCATTCTGAGTAGTGCTGAGTCACAGGAATGGGGCTGTGAAAACTCCGTGAAGGTCAGTGGTGTGGCCTGGGAAGAGACAGCTCCCTCCACAGCGTTCCAGCAGCGTCCAGAGGGGCGTCGAGTGCTTCCATAGGCTCCTGAGAGCCAGCGGTGCCCATCTCTTCCCAATTCTGCATTCACTGGTGCCACGAGGGTAGCTCGGAACTAACTGGCCATGGCAGGGGGATTTACACCAAGGAAAATGGCCCATGCTCCAAATTAGGGCTTCTTGTCCAGGGGAGCTGGTTTGGAACTATTGAAAAATGAATTCTATATGACCATGTGCACGTTTTTATTTTCTTAAGCCTCTTTGTTCCTTAGTTTCTTTATCCCTAAGATAGAGGAAAATATTTGAACCCCATATAACTGTGATGTGGTTTGAATGAAATAATTTATGTAATTTATGTAATTCCTAAAACAGCATGTAGTGCATAATTCTCAATAAATGTTAAATGTTGTTATATCTGGGGCTACCAATGCTTAATGCCTTATAGTGGTGAGATCAACCTGCCTTTTTTGGGGGGAAGTGAGGATGAATCATAACAGTTAAATATTTATTGAATATTTGCATGTGCTTGGCAGGGTTATAAGCATACCCTGTATATTTATGCCATTAAATCTGCACTCTGATACCATGAGAGGGAAATTCATGTTGTCCACATCCAGCAAAGATTGAAACAGGCTTGGCAAGGAACTTACCCCAAGACATCAATAGTAGTGAGTCTGGGATATGAACCCAGGTAATTTGCCTCTGTTAAGCCTACACTCCTGTGGTTCCAGTAAAGCTCATAAAACATTAGCAAAAGAGGGGGGCTTAGATGAACCTGCTCCAGTACCTTGTTTTTCACAGATGATGGAAATGAGACTGAGAGGAGAGAATGACTTGCCTAAGGTCACATACAGAGGTTTCCCTTTCCAGTTCAGCCCTCTTCTTGTTTAAAAAGGAGATAGCAAGACAACACCTACTTTTGAATGGAAATGGGGAAAAGATACACCCTGGAAGGAAATTTGAAAAACAAGTAAGGGGTACCTAAAAGAGAAAATACCTGGTGTTTTGGGATCTGTCTCATAGGAGAGTTGGAGAGTTGATTTCCCTTCTCTGGACTAGATAGAGAATCTTTGGATAACAATCGGATGGAATTTTCATTGCAGGGAGAGTCAGAAGCTCACTGTCTTCCTACAAACCTTTAGTGCCCACTCAGTGCAATACTCAAACCTTACTTAGATAGGAAATGTGTTGCTTTTCAGCTCTTGAAAATTTCTAAGTGTCCAGGCCAGCGTGCCCTGCCGCCCTCACCCCTCCCCAAGCTGGAGCTACTTTGTGTGTGTGTGTGTGTGTGTGTGTGTGCGTGCGCATATGCACACGCCTACAGGCATGCATGTGCATGTACCATTAATCTCTGAAAGAAGTATGTGGTCCCCATGTTTCACACCGTTGGAAGGGTGCCCTGGTCTCAGAGCCAAAAAAGCAGAGGTTGTGACTTGAGGACAAAAGTTTGCTCACAGTCCAACCTGAAGATGAATCGTATTAATCTTCACTGGGCAATTGTCCTGGCCCAGGTAATCTCATTACCTGTGGCACCAGAGGCAAGTCTGCTCTTCAATCCTAGAAGGGAACAGAGTGATACGGAGGGTTCCTAGACCTTCACCTGGGCTTTCTTCCTGGTGCACAAACCTGCAGCTATGCTGGTAGAACACCGTCTAGAGGATTTTTGGCATAACTTGCTGAGGAACATGATGGTAAATTACAAACGTTTTCTATTTCTATAGGTAGGAAAAGCTTTATATAGAGATTGAAACATACCACATGATGCCTTTTATGGAAGTTTGGAATTGGTCAGGCTGAGGAGTTTGTAGGCAGGAAGGAGATGGTGCAGGAGCTTGAATGAATTGAATATTGTATTTGAGGAAGGAGATATTAGATGCCGGGGATAAGACAAGGTGAATTTTAGAGTTTTGGATCTGGAAGAGCAGCTAAGACCATGGTCTTAGTTTCTAGGAGCAGAGCCTAAGTCCAGGATTCCCCTGTAGGTGATTTGTAGAGGAGGTGCCCTCAGGAGAAGGAGAGTGAGGAGAACAGAAAAAGGGTAAGAAATGGAAGAGGGGGGGTGTCAGCTGGAGCCTGGCTTCAGCTGAGACCTATCCGTGGCCGCACCTTGGAGATGGCTGCCCATTCAGGTAAGGGGTTGGCCCTCTGTGCCTGAGGTGGTAGATCACTGGCTACGGACATAGCTTCCCAGATAAAGTGACCCTGATGGTCACTTGGGCTGGGGCTGGCACCGTCAATCTGGCAGAAGGAACATGGGCAAGTGGCAAAGGATCTGCTACCCTCACCTAATAACCTGGGTGTGTGGTATGGAAATTTGTGTCCAGTCAGAATTATGTTGGGGAAAAGGCGTTTGAGGGCTCCACTGAAAATTCTCAGTAGCGGAACAGACAGGTTTCAGAGCAGACTGTAACAGCGGGAATCAGCTAGGCCCTGATAAGATCTGAGTAACTTGGGTGTGGGCAGTGAGCAGCCTGAAATCCTTATAGGACACCGGATGTGAGAGTTGTCCCTTCTCTCCTGGTCTCAGAGTGTTGGCTGCAAGATGCTCTTGGAATTTGCTCAGCTATTAAAGGGATCATTATTGTTTGGGGATTGGGAAATTCTCAAATGTTTGGGGAAGGGCAAATCAGGGATAGAATGGGAGACCCAGAGGTTCAGTTTTTCCACAGGGTTGTGACGGTGACCTCAGGTCTGGTGCTGGTGCTGTGAGGACAGAATGGAAGGGGGAGGAAAGAAGATGGCATCCCACCTCTGGAGTTCAGGGCTTCCTTGTAGTCTTCTTAAACAGAGGCCTCCCGGGTCCCTGTCACTGAGGAGCTTCATGGGCTGGGGGCAAGCTGCTTAACCTTTTGGTGCCTCTCTTTCTCCACCAATAAGATGAGGCTGATACTGTGAGGACGCTATAAGATAATATATTTAAAGTACTTTGCATGAAGTTAGTACCAATAAATTATATTATTATGAGATATTATTGTGCGCTGTTAATGGATCTCATTACCAGTGAAAGATTGAATCTCTTACCTTCTTCCTTTCCATACATCATAGACTTGGAATGTGTTCAGGTTGTAGTTGAATATCTAAACATAAGGGAAAATTTTAAGAAAAGTTTGGAGTGTCACAAAAGAGCAGACATTTAACATTTTCCTGCGTATGTTATTACTGTTCAATGTGGTGATTTTCTTTTACTCTGTGTACTTACATTTGTGAAACCGATTTGGGGGTAGCTAGACCCCAGGAGATGAAACAAAGTGGAAGTAAAACTCCTTAGTTAAGCACGTAAGGGGCTGGCAGCATTTGACTTTGAATTAGCCAGGTTAAAGTGAGCTTGTATTTTAATACAATAACAATAAGACAGTCTAGGCAGCTGAGGAGTGGGAATTGTTTTGAATTACATACTATTTGGGGAAAAAAGAGCTGTGCTCTGAATAACAAGGTTTTACTGTACATTGCTTATTGTATGGATTCTGCTGTCTCTTAGAAATGGCTCTTTGTGTTTTGAGTTTTTTATGGCTGTCGTGCCATTCTGGGAGCTACTCAGATCTTTGTGTTATTCTATTGTCAGCCATAATGAAATAATTGGGATGACAATTATTTGCTTGTTTTGTTTCAAAAGTTTTCTGTGTTCAGTTCCTTCTATTGTCTCCCTCAGGGTACCATGGTGTGATATATCATGCCTGCCTAGATTCCAAGAACAACAATCGAAAAAAAAGGCATTATTATTATTATTATTATTTATTTTTTTTCCTGGAGAAGTGCCTCCCTAAACACCAAGTTGAATGGAGCTGTATTAAAAGTCCTATAGTGAGCCTTAAAAATAACTGCAGCCACCACTCCCTCAAATAGTTGAGACATACCGAGCTGGGAGATGAGGTCAGTCTCCCATGGAGCTTAGCAGTCTAATTTTCCATGTTCTAAATCAAAACAGACAGACAACGAAGGATAGCATTTGGGATCACGCTCGGTGGAAAATTCTGGAAGTATGGCAGCTCAGGTTGTGCTGAGCCCAGGTTGGAGATCAGATGGCGTCGCTATGGTTGTGAAAACAATAACTCTAGTTCTTGCTTTTAGGCTGACCCTGTCCAGAGATTTTCGGGAATTAACTAAGGTTCAGTAGTGAAGGTTTGGATCAGCACGGGGATGGCTGTCGCCGTCACTCCACTTTATAGTCTTGCCAGGAAGGGGCTTCGCCAGGACTCCCCTCAGGCCTGGAATGGCACGCTTTGAAAGTGTTCCAGTGGCATGTTGAGGACCAGGGCCAGATGCCACCCAGACCCAGACAGTGTGGCTGCATTGTGTGTTTTTTGAAGTGAGACTTGTCTTCAGTTGCAAACATTACCACTTACTGGAACTTAACTTCTGAGTCCTCTTAGTTGTTTAAAAGAAAAGAAAAAAAAAAAAAAAGAAAAAGGAGATGTCTGGGACTATAGTTGTTCTTGCCTGATAGCATTAGTGTGAGACTTAAGTGAGATCACACGAGAAGACGTTAAGCCTAGAGCGTAATACACGCTTCTCAAAGAGTAACCCAATAGTGACACGGTTGTGGGCTGGTTCTGGGCCCCCCCACGGTGCCCTGGGCGTGCCTCCGCTACCAGCATTGGTGCGTGCCTAGGGTCGGAGCGTGCAGCCCTGGGTTGCAGGCCGTGGCTGCGATGCAACGTCCCTGTGCCACAGGAAGCCGATCGCCCAGTTTTTGCTTTCACCTGACTCTGAGGGTTGGGGGTGAACAGATGGAAAAGAGTCATGGTTAGAAATATCCAGCCGGAGGCGAGGGAAGAGTATGACCTTGCATTCCGCATTTGAATCCGTTCTTTCAGTCTGTCATTGGAGATGCCTCTGCATATGTAAACACGTGCATATACCACGCATACCCACGTGTGACGCTCCAATATTGTCTAGAGGAGGACAAAATATCTTGATGAAAATGAATAATTCAGCTAATCACCCAGATGTTTTAGCTCTATGGTGCCACACAGCTGGGTGATCTAGCTGTTTGGTGACTTGCAAATAAAGCATGTAGATAATAGAATCTCCTTTTTTTTCCTCCAGATTTTTGGCATCACTTAGACATAATCTAAATGATATGGCAACATATGGTAAAATCTCTCACATTCAAGAGCATGCAAGCAGCTAGCTAACACTTTCTACTAAAAAAAAATGCTCATAGGTATTTTGATGAATCTAAAATTTTCACAAAGCACATCGCTTGAAAGAAATATGGCAGCAAAACAAACTGCTGCATTCAAAGCAAGGGGATTGGAAAGTGTCAGGCAAACATTTTTAACCTCATGTTTGTGTGCGGTCTGGTCAAAATAGATTTTCTTTTAAGGAAGTAGTTTTAAAAAGGGCTAAAAGACAAAGATTTAGTGTTTTCGGGAAGTCCTTCAGGTTTGTCTAAAGCTTCAAGAATTCTGTCTTTGGCATCCAGCTATGACTCTCATTAAGTAAGCATTTTTGCTTTCTGATGTGTGCAGTTTGAAGGAACCAGTTTCATGTTATACCTTGAAATTAATTACTGTGGAAAGTCCATGTAATATGACTGTGAGACAGAAATTAAGTTGGACAGGAAGCCAAGTGGATGAGCAGGAAGCTAAAACAAACACCAGGGCAACATGGGAGAGGTGGAAGGTTTAAAGAGTTTTTAGATCATCAGTATGTTAGTTTCAATTTTTTAGATCCAAATCTTTAAGTGTTTTTCTCTAACGAATGGGGTGATTGAAATTACAGAGTAAGAAGAGAATTTACTGCGCTGGAATTTTCATTCCTGGTGCAGACCTCTCAAGGATTATGGAGTCTGGGACCTGAACGGGCTGATAGAGAATAGCCCTCTAGTGTCCCATGTGTGAATGGTTCAGTTTCCGGGCACGTGATTTACAGGAGTGAGGCAGAGCAAAGAGTCTGAGCATAGGGAGGGGCACATTTGAAGACTCCAGGCACCACTAGGGAAGGAGGAGAGTTTCCTGGCACAGGTAATCAGCTCCAGCCCTATTGCTGCCATATAGGAAGTTGATCCCATGTGAAAGGCTACTCCAACTCTTCTGGAAAATCCAGAAGTCTAGATTTCTAGGCAATGTTTCCAAAATGTTTAAGTTTTGGCTTACTCAGTGATCTGTCTATGGATCTCCTGTTTGTATTTTTGCTGTCATCTAACCACACATGTTAAGGATGTGGAAACCAGGCCCAGAGAAGTTCAGTCCCATGCCGGAAGTCCTTCAGCAAAGGGGCGGCCCTGGGACTTGAACCCAGATCACCCGTCTCTTCTCTTGCTTATGCTTCTGTGGAGAGCACAGGTTCTACTCCTAGCAGGTTTCAACAAGAGCTGGTGAGATGAATTCCATGGATTCTTGAAGGTTTTAATAATTAAACTCTAGTACTCCCTGACAATTTCCCTAAGATAAATATTTACTCAACAAATATTTGTCATTGTTCTTTCTTTTTGAATGTCTACATTTTTCTTTGTTCTACTTCGTCTTCATTCAGCTCCAGTTACTTTTCTCCACTTATAGTCACTATTTCTTCCTTTCTCAAACAATGCTTCCCCATTCTCTTCACATCATCTGTTTCTATGTTTGACTTTTACTCCTTATAACTCAGTCTCCCAAGGTCTGAAAGTATCTTTAATTGATTATCCCGCCACTACATAGTGCTATGTGTTCATCAGAGGGAATAAAATATAAGTTCGTAAGTCTGAACATTGTACTATGGGGGCCACTACTTAATCCCCACAGGGTATGAAGAGAATGTCTACCTATCTTTCAGCCTCAAGATCTTGAATTTAATGCCTGTAAGAGAAGAAGCACTTGTCTAAAGAATCAGGTGTATAATCTGGGATTGCTTTCTGTGAATCCAAATGTTTGAAGAAATTCATTTCCAAAAGCATAAGGTGCAGGGAAAGGAAAAAGTCCTCTTGTGAGGACACAGGGGTGAGACACAAGAAGGGGTTCAATCTCTACTGGGCTCCTAACTATACCCACACTATGTAGCACCAGACTAGGGACTGTGCTATGCACACCTCTGTTTAGGGTTGATGGGAAACTACGCTGTGATTCTGTTACTGACCATCTCCTATGTTTGGATGGCACTTCAGCTGGCCGAGAACTTCCACATGTCACTCTCCCCATTTAGCAGTAAGTGAGGCTCAGAGTGGGGAAGGGATTTGCTTAATCCTTCATATTCAGGTCAAAGAAGAGCTAGACCAGAAGATGGTCAACCCCAGCTCTCTTTCTTCTGAGCGCTATCTTAGCTTTAGGGTCGCTCCAGCTTGCTCCCATGTTGCAGTGATGGGCCTGAATGGACGACCTGTGGGAATAATTTTGTACATTTTCCTACCCAAGTTAATTGCTGCTATGAAGACAATGGCTATGCCTGGAAGTAATTACCAATACTAATAGAAGATCTCTACCTCCCAGACACGATTATTTGTGCACGAGGGCTGTTTGGATAGAAAAGGAAGAAACCGTTTCCTGGCTGGGATTTTCAGACTAGTAAATTGGCTCTCCTGACTTAAATTCATATTGTAACCAATTGATGGTAGAATTTGTGTTCTGGGCTGTGCATATGCTAAGCAATGATTTTCCCTACTTGCCTGATTACGGAATAGTGCACGCGTTTTACCTTGTGGCAGAAGGAAACAGCTTGTGTTGCCTCAGGAGGAAATCTCTCATCTAATAATTATGCTTGGAGGCATTGGCATTGCTAAATGCTGACCCACGGGCAGGCCATGGAAAGAATCACGGAAAAAGCAGCTTTGTTCAGGGCCTTTTCCTCCACTAGATTTAAAAAACAAATGTCTTCAGAGTAAAGCACTGAAGGGTGAGAGGCAGCAAACAGCCAGATTATTAAAGCATTCGTCATGAAGTTAGTTACAGGCGGGCCCAGGAAGGGTGCCAGTCCTGCTGGTGAGGCTGCCTTGCCAAAAATTTCTTGTAAATTATCAAGAGTTCCCAAAAGATCTTGAGGCATGAAAAAGGAAAGGGCAGAGTTACTCCCTTGCAATTCTAATTCAATCGTTTCTGAACGGTAGCTTCAGAGACCTGTCAAGGGAGACGGTCTGCTACAAGAGGAAGGCTGAATTTAGGGGAATGGAAGACATGGTGTTTAGGATGACTGTGGTGATGGTCCCTGAAGGTGTATATTTGCAGACCTGTTTGTTTATGTGAACGAGAACACATTTATCTTGTCTGCTTTTTCTCATCTAGCAGAATGAATATTTTGAATATTGATAGATTCACCTTTGATGATCATTATAAATGGAACTGCAGAATAAGTTAATTCCAATTCAGTTCATAGAGGAATGCACTAAATTTTTGCTTTAACCTCAATACAGTATGTGGCCAAATTGCTTTTTTGGCTTTAGCTTTGACCTTGACCATGGTCTTAAAGGCTGAGTAACCAAATGTCCCACTTCAATATTATGAATGGCACCTCTGAACTTGGGATGCTCAATGATTACACGATTGTATTATCATGCATTATTAGCATGCTAAAACCAGTAGTAGGAACAAAACACATCCATCTGAATAATCACATAAAATATAGGTAAACATCCTATGTGCAATGTGCTTTATATTTTGAAATCTCTGTTCATTTAAAATACAAATGTATGTTTATTATTGTAAGAATAACGTTTTAATTTTTGATAATGATGAATGTTGGTAGTCTTATGAACAAAACAGTTTTAAACAGTTTAAAACCTTCAAGTAAGTGGGACTATAGATTGACAGTTAATTTTAATAGATAATGGATTAGGTACATAGCTTTAAGGATGAGTCTATCCTTTTTGAACCAGTAAACATTTATAGGCAAATAATACAAGAAAACTCCTATAACAGTACAGATTGCATTGCATCATAATTACTAGCTTTGTAGAATTGTTTGCACTGGAGAAATTAAAACTTAAAGAGTGGTATTTGATTTTCAGTTGTTTAATTCCATTTAAATGTGTGTTTGTTTTTTTAAGTTCTATTTAGGAAATTCTTCACAGAGGTATTATTCCTGCTAAATTTAAAAAATCTGACTAGTAACATTTTTAAAGTTAGGCTTATTGAGATATGATTATATACAGTAAAAGCTACCCTTTGTAGGTATACAATTTCATGAGTTTTGGCAAATATAAATAATCATGTAATCACCATCATAATAAAAATATAGGCTAGATCTAAATTAGTTTTCTAGGGCTGCCTTTACAAAATGCTACAGACTAGGTGGCTTAACAGGATTTTCTCTTGGTTCCAGAGGCTGCAAGTCCAAGATCTAGGTGCTGGCAAGTGTGGTTTCTTTTGAGTCTTCCTGCAGACGGTGCTTTCTCACTGTGTCCTCACATGCTCTCCTCTGTGGGTGAACCTCTGGTGTCACAGGGTTCCACTTCCTGTGAGGGCACCAGTCCTGTTGGTTGAAGGCACACCCTCCTGGCCTCATTTTAATTTTATCACAGCTTTAAAGACTCTATCTTCAAATTACAGTCATATTCTGAAGTTTCGGGGGTGAGGGCTTCAACATATTTGCAGGGGACAGTTCAGCCCATAACAGTCTCCATCACCCTGAACAGTTCCCTCCTGCCTCTTTGTGGTCAGTCCTCTCTTCCCTGACCCTAGCTTATGGCAATGTTGATATTTTCCATCCCTATCACTTTTATTTTCCCCCTAGAATGTCATATAAATAAAATTTACAGAGCTGTCCTGAGAGATGCCTGCTTGGAAGTGATGGGTTCATCATTCTCTGATACTGATCCAGGCAAGGAAGACCCAATGGCTGATTCTTCTCAAAAGTGTACACATTTCCAGTGCTCCAAGGCCTGGACAAACCTCCTTGGCTGCCCTTTTCTTAGATGTCAGGGCTTTTTTCTTAGAGGTTAGGACTCTATAGGTCTTTCTTCAGATTGTTTACAAGGCAACTGACAAACTTATAAGTTCGATAGTGTTAATGGTCACAGCCATCTGCAGACCACTCATAATGTACCAGGCATCAAGTTAAATGCTTGAGGTAAGTTCTCGTGAATCCCCCCATGACGGCATAATGAGTTCCCTTCCTCAGGTATGTGTGTTTCTGCAATTTTAGAGATTCATACATGCCAGTTTAAAGTGCTTAAGGTATTTGTCAAGTTCTTACATCTTTTTCACGTTCAAACTTATTTTCCGAAAATGCAATAAGATGGGATCAGGAGGGAGACAAACCGTAAGAGACTCAATCTCACAAAACAAACTGAGGGTTGCTGGGGGTAGGGGGTAGGAAGAGGGTGGTGGGGTTATGGACATTGGTTAGGGTGTGTGCTATGGTGAGTGCTGTGAAGTGTGTAAACCTGGTAGTTCACAGACCTGTACCCCTGGGGCTAATAATACATTATAGGTTTATAAAAAATAAAAAAAAATTAAAAACACAAAAACCCCTTATTTTCCAATTCCAACAACTTAATGTGACTTCCCAGTGTCTTCACTGTTCATTTAATGGGGAAACAGGAAAATCCTCTATATGGGGTTTCCTCCCATCCTCACCCCCGCACACAGGTCAAGCTGCCCTGGGCCTATGATGAGGAAGAGGATAGAGTATGATATGATACTGATGATAAAAAATAAGTCATTTCCTTGCCTTTTTCTAGAACACATTACAACAAAGGAAATTTTTTAAAAGCCGTGGTCTCATTTGATCCTGTCAGCACAGCTGTTTTTTCCTCTGTCCTTCCTGAAGGAAGCCCCCTCTGTTATGAGTTCATAGAACCTCAGTCCCAAAGAATTGGATAATGCCAAAGAAATTCTTTAAAGTCATAATATTTCAGAGAGAAATATCTTAGCCTAACGGCCATGAAATTAATGAAATTCTCTAGCTCTCTTTTTAAACAAATGAAAAAGCTGAGCCCAGGAAAATTGCAGTAACTCGATCAGCCTCACAGAAATGGATTCCTGGCTGCTCGATTCTCAGTTTACTGTTTGCGCTCTGCCTGCACCTCACCTCAGAGGTAGAGTCAGGTGAAATTCTCACCACTAGAGTTACATTTTTTTTCCCCCTCTGGCCTAAGGCAGGATTGACATATGGGATTCATTTTCTATTCCAGCTCTAATATACTTGAAGTGGTTACTAAAAGCACAGTATTGAGCAGGGCTTTGAATGTGCATCTGGGCCTAATGGGAAGGAGGGTCAACTGATTCCTGATGTCTGCTGTGGGTACAGGATGGGGACGGTAGCGGCACCCAGATCTGCCAACCCTGGGTTAAGGCGTTGCCACTCTGGGAGTCTTCTTTGAAAAAGAAACATCTTTGGGAATAACACATCGCCATTGGCAACTTGTGATAAATACATCTTATCAGCAGTTAGTGACTACCAGAGCTAGGTGAGATTTGCAGAGAAACAGAAGATATGTGGGTCTAGCACTTGGGAAAGGACTCATAGAGGGCAGACTCAGAAAGGGAGGTGCAGAAGTGCTGGTGCGGGGTCTGGGCCAGCAAGAGCAGTCGGTGGCAGAATGAGCGCCTGGGGTGTCTGTTAGCTAGCAGAGCTATGGCTGGCACCGATAGGCAGAAATTATTTGGAAATTGGAAGTAGGAAGGCACTAGAATGACCAACTGTCCCAGTCTGTCTGGGACGCAGGACTTCCCAGTTTTAAAACGGAGGTAGTCCTAGGGAAACTAGGGGAATTGGTCACCCTAGATGGCATGGTCACAAATTTTGCATGCATCATACTATGGGTCAGGGTATTAATAAGTTATTGCTGCAGTAGTGCTGTAAAACGAATAACCTAAAAATCTCAGTGGCTTA
Source organism: Martes martes (assembly GCF_963455335.1). Lineage (NCBI taxonomy): Eukaryota > Metazoa > Chordata > Mammalia > Carnivora > Mustelidae > Martes > Martes martes. The sequence goes on from NC_137888.1 coordinate 99,634,465, forward strand.
CAGCCACCAATATTTTTCTTTTTCGGCTCCGTACATTTGCTGTGGTTTGACTGATCAAAGCTGGCCTCAGGAGGATTCTAGTTTGAGAACCGAATACAAATCTCTTTCATAAGCTTTGTCTATGAACCAGTGACTTCTAGAGCAATTTTTTCTTATAGAAATGGCAAGCACAAGAGGCCAAGGCAAATGGTGCAAATCCAGTTAAAACCTTGTCTCACGACATTCCATTGGCTTGAGTAAGTCATGTGACATCCAGCGTCGCTGGAGTAGATGAACGTGCTCCACTTTCTTGGATGCAAAATTCCTGCTGGGGCATGTGGCAAAGTGCACAGAAAGCTTTTCCTTCTATAAGGTGCAAATGAAGAGTGGGAACGATACTCCGATACTCCGTATGTAAAGTCAGCGAGTAACTTGGGTGCAATATGCCAACAAAATATATCGCCATTGGCTGGCATCCTAGGTGCCCCCAAACTGCTTGATAAATGAATGAACACCTCTAAACGAGAATTGTCTCTAATAAAGTGGCACATGTTCCCACTAAAAAAGTCATTTGGCTCCTCTGTCATGAGATAGCAGGAGCTCCTGAGCACTGCTGAAGATCAGATGCCCCAATGACTGTTTAGGAATCTGTCCTTCCTTTGACCCCCTGTTACCCCTTGCTGTCTGTAAGGATTTTTCTTCTTCCTACTTCCATGTCTCTCATCCTCCAGCTAGACAGTCAGCTCCTGTCGGCCCAGAGAAGTGTGAGAGCCATCCTTCGCTCTTCCCACTCTAGGAAGACAGGTGCCTTGAACACTTCAGGGATGTGTTGGTTGCCCTTGCTCACTCTAGTCCCTCTCTAGCTCTCCCTTTGCACCTCACCCAGGGGTCGGCGCACGGCTAGCTGGTGTTCCAAATGTGTTTGACTTGAAAACCAGGCATGTGACTTTGAGACTTTTTTTAGGTTTCAGAATTAAATGCAAACCTTATCACCACCTGCCCTTCCCCCACCTCGGTCTCCATGGTCACTGTGTGTGTGTATGTATGTGTAGGAGATTTGCTGAAATCATTCTGAATGTTTTTTATGATCCTAGCTTTACATTTCTAATTTTGGATTCTCCTCCTCCTCCTCCTCCCCCTCCTCCTCCTCCTCCTCCTTCCTCTTCTTCTTCTTCTTCTTCTTTTTTTTTATTAAGCAATGAAAAGAATGGCTAGATGGGGGAAACAGTAGGAAAAGTCAACCAAATATTAGATGAGCTTGGATGGAAGTTGAACCTTCTCTGGAACATAAAGGAATTCAGAAGCCTCTATTTATCTTAGCAAGAACTCAGGTGTTCTTTAATTCTTAGGGTCCAAGGCATGCAGGAAAGAGTCAAGTCTCAGAGTTTGTCAGGTCAAGCTTGGCTTTTAGCTCTGAAGACTTCCAAAAAACAAAGTCTGAGCTTGCTGCATAGCAGAAGCCACAGTTTCCTTTCAAGCTAAACAATTGATTCAGAGGCTCAAAATAAAGCCACTAGACCAAACCAGTGGTGCTCTCCGGACGGGCACAGTGCACCACCATATAGTCTGTTTCATACAAGGTGGAAGGAACACAACTGAACGCAGGTGTCTCTCCCTACTGAAAATAAATCTGTTCCTGAAAAGTTGGCTGCATAATAAATCTCATTATATAGACTTGTACTCTCTCACTGACTCCAATAAAATGGTAGAAAATACTTGCCAATAATAAAAAAAAAATAATGGCCTCTAAATGCCATAATACCACATGACAGAATGAGAGGCCGAGAGGAAATAGGTTCATGTCACTTAAAGAGGATTACAAATTACAAATGCTGTAACTGGATGCTGGTTGGTAAACATCCTTTTGTGACCTATTGCTAACAGATGAATGGGCAAGATATGAAAAACCTGAGGACGAAATGGGTGTGAGATCACTTGAGGGATTTGCTTTCCTTGTATGTAGGTTTTAGAATTGTGATTTCTCCCTTCCTGTACCTTCCTCCTCTCCCCTTTTAGCCCCTATTGTCATAGCTAGGTACACTGAAAGAAAATTTGAGTGCTTTTCAGCACTTCTAAACTTTTTCTGTCTTCAACCCTGAGGGATGTAATACAGTTCCATTATCAGAAACTCATTAGGACTGATTTTCACTGGGTGAATGTCTATGGGGGTGGGGAAGGGTTGTGCGTAGTTGGAAAGAAGTTAATTTTCCTTCCCCTGGTCCAGCTGATTAGTATTGGTGACATGCATTATGTCATTTCCTATTTTTCTACTGTCTGTGTTTTGATGAACGGGGTCCATCACTTTCTATGCCTCAATTTTCCCAAGTGTAAAATGGACATAAAGATATATGCCGTACTAGAAAGTCTCAAGGAGGGCTCTTCTGTCTTCCATGCAGCAATTGGAAATGTGGGGGATGTGTTATTTGGGTTGTTACAATGACTGTGTGGTGGGAGGGGCCAGAGCTGCTCAATGTCTTGCAATGCACAGGACAGTCCCACATGATGATTTGTCTCACCCCAAAGGAGAAACATTGCAAACATATATGAGTATTCCATGGAGTTTAAAATGGCAAACAATTCAGGGAATCCATAGCTAATGTCATTGCCATCTTTTTTTTTTTTTTAATTTCCTTTTTTTTTCACTTTTACCTTCTTATTTATTTTTTTAATTTAAATTCAATTAAGTAACATATTGTGTATTATTAGTTTCAGAGGTTGAGGTCAATTAATCATCAGTTGCATATAACACCCAGTGCTCATTACATCACATGTCTTCCTTAATGTCCGTCACCCAGTTACCCCATCCCCTCATCCCTTCGCCTCCAGCAACCCTGTTTATTTCCTTTAAGAGTCTTCATCTTGTTTTATTTTCCCCTCCCTTCCCTCTGTCTTATTTCTCAAATTCCTCTGTCTTGTTTCTCAAATTCCTCATATCATTGAGGTCACATGATAATTGTCTTTCTCTGATTGACTTATTTCGCTTAGCATAATACCCTCTAGTTCATCCATGTCATTGTAAATGGTAAGATTTCTCTTTTTTTGATGGCTGAATAATGTTCTATTGTATATATTTATATACTACTTCCTCTTTACCCATTCATCTGTCCATGGACATCTGGGTTCTTTCCATAGTTTGGCTATTGTGGACACTGCTGCTGTAAACGTTGGGGTGCAGGTGCCACTTCAGATCACTACATTTGTATCTTTGGGGTAAATACCCAGTAGTGCAATTGCTGGGTCGTAGGGTAGCTCTATTTTTAACTTTTTGAGGAACTTCCATACTGTTTTCCAGAATGGCTTCACCACCTTTTATTCCCAAGAACAGTGTTAAGAGGGTTCCCCTTCCCCACATCCTTGCCAACGTCTGTCATTTCATAACTTGTTAATTTTAGCCATTCTGACCACTGTGAGGTGACTTTGTTTTGTGCTTCCCTGTTGCTGAGTGTCTGTTGGTCATTTGAATGTCTTCTTTGGAGAAATGTCTGTTCATGTCCATTTCTTGATTGGTTTATTCTTTCGGTATTAAGTTTGATATGTACTTTGTAGATTTTAGATACTAGCCCTTTATCTGATATGTCATTTGCAAATATCTTCTCCCATTCTGTCAATTGTCTTTTGGTTTTGTTGACTGTTTCCTTTGCTGTGCAAAAGCTTTTTATCTTGATGAAGTCCCAATAGTTCCTTTTGCTTTTGTTTCCTTTGCTTTGGAGACGTGTCTAGCAAGATGTTCCAGCCAAGTTCCCAGAGGTTGCTGCCTGTGTTCTCCTCTAGGATTTTGATGGATTCCTATCTCACATGTAGGTCTTTCCTCCATTTTGAGTTTATCTTTCTGTATGATGTAAGAAAATAGTCCAGTTTCATTCTTCTGCATGTGGCTGTCTAATTTTCCGAGCACTGTTTGTTGAAGAGACTGTCTTTTTTCCATTGGATATTCTTTCCTGCTTTGCTGAAGATTAGTTGACCATAGAGTTAAGGGTCCATTTCTGGACTCTATTCTGTTTCACTGACCTATGTGTCTGTTTTTGTGCCAGTACCATACTGTCTTGATGATTACAGCTTTGTAATAGAACTTAAGTCAGGAATTGTGATGCCACCAACTTTGGTTTTCTTTTTCAACATTCCTTTGGCTTACTTTTTTTTTTTTTTCTGGTTCCATATAAATTTAGGATTATTTGTTCTAGCTCTGTGAAAAAAATTGATGGTATTTTGATAGGGGTTGCTTTCAATGTGTAGATCGCCTTAGATAGCATAGACATTTTCACAATATTTGTTCTTCCAATCCATGAGCATGGGATGTTTTTCCATTTCTTTGTGTCTTCCTCAATTTTTTTCATGAGTGTTCTATAGTTTTCTGAGTATAGATCCTTTGCCTCTTTCGTTAGGATTATTCCTAGGTGTCTTATGGTTTTGGGTACAATTGTAAATGGGATCAACTCCCTAATTTCTCTTTCTTCTGTCTTGCTGTTGGTGTATAGAAATGCAGCTGATTTCTGTACCTTGATTTTATATCCTGACACTTTAGTGGATTCCTATATGAGTTCTAGCAGTTTTGGGGTGGAGTCTTTTGGGTTTTGCACATAGAATATCATTTCATCTGTGAAGAGTAAGAATTTGACTTCTTCTTTGTTGATTCAGATGCATTTTATTTCTTCTTATTGTCTGACTGCTGGGGCTAGGACTTCCAGGACTATGCTGAATAGCAGTGGTGATAGTGGACAGGACAGCACAGCCATATTCCTGACCTTAGGGGAAAAGCTTTCAGTTTTTCCCCACTGAAAATGATATTTGTTGTGGGCTTTTCATAGATGGCTGTGATGATATTGAGGTATGTTTCCTCTATCCCTACACTGTGAAGAGTTTTGGTTAAGAATGGATGCTGTACTTTGTCAAATGCCTTTTCTGCATCTATTGTGAAGATCATATAGTTCTTGTCCTTTCTTTTACTAATGTGGCATATCACATTGATTTGCAGATGTTGAACCACCTTTGCAACCCAGGAATAAATTCCACCTGGTTGTGGTGAATAATCCTTTTAATGTATTGTTGTATCCTATTAGCTAGTATCTTGGTGAGAATTTTTGCATCCATGTTCATCAGGGATATTGGTTTGTAATTCTCCTTCTGGGTGAGGGGCCCTTGTCTGGTTTTGGGTGTCATTGCCCTAAGAGTACTGTGCTGATTCTTTGAAGGGTTGCTGCCTTGTGATATGACTTGGTTTGGGTATGTTTGTACCCATTTTCAAGAGGAGAACTCTTACTCGCTCCTTGGTATAAGACAGGTGAGTTCATCATCTGTTCATCTAAGCCCATTTAAGAAAATATCACCACTAATCACCATGGTAATATCTACCCTTAAATGAGCACTTATTATTCTATAGGTGCAAAACCAAGGATCTTTCATGCTTTATCCCACTTATTCTTCATGATGACCCTTGCAGCAGGTCCTGGGGCTATCCAGACCAGAGACAGGGAAACTGGTTATCAAACCTTGCACACTTCATTTTGAATTAAGAACCAGAGCTTGCGAGTGGTGGTGAGGGCGGTGCGTTTCTTGGGTAACAAAGCTTCCTCTCTCCTGTCTTTGCTTCTTCCAGGTCTTCTTCCTCTACTCAATCTTAAACAAGGAAATAAGAAAATTGAAGTGTGAACTCTTTAACAAAGGCGTTCAGGGTGAGCACTTGAGTTTCTATACACACAGTGTACTTCCCAGCCAGAGGAGGCCCACACTGTGATTGACGCCTGCTGGCGCCGTGCAGGGTGGCACGCCTGGGTGTCCTCAGCTGCTACCACTGTTGGAAGCTTACTGGGTGTCCAAGCCCTTCAACCCCCATGATGTACCATGGTGAGCTTTGGGACACAAAGAGCCTGGCCCTCCTTTGAAGATTACTTTTAGCCTGGTCCTGGTCTGGCAGACAGGGTCAAAATGGCCCCTAGAATATCTTCCCTTGTTGTGGATAAGATGCCTTTATATGCTTTCTCTTCTTGAGTGTTTTTGCTCTGCCAATCTGTGAGAGATGCCTATAAGATGAGAGTTATTTAACATTATCAGTGTCTCTCTCTCTCTCTAAAAAGAGGAATCGCTTTTATAAAGATCAACTTTAATTATAAGAATATATGATGTCATTGTCGTATGGGTTTGTTAAAAGCCTAATAACTGGATTATCATGGTGGGCTGTCATCAAGGAGAACATCACTCTAGACTACAGGAACAGCTTCCCTGGGGTCACAGAGCATTTTCTGGGTTTGCTTCCCCAGGGAGGCAGGCTACCCTCTTGTCTGAAGTAATTTTTTCCTCATGGAGCTATACACAAGGATGTGCCATGTCTGCGTTTGCCATTTTTCTTCCAATGAATAAGAAAAGCTGCCTTTTAATCTGTTTAATTCGTTTTCACAGATCAGTGCATTTGCAAAAGTGGAGAGCAGAGACATGAGGTGAAATGGGGAGTCCTGACAAAAGCAATTGGCAAAGGCACAATTTACAATAAATGAGAATCTTGGAATTCTATTGCCAGATTATGCAAACCTTTCCAGAAAGAGCAAGTCACAGCAGATCAGATAACTGGCTCACAATTAACACTGACAAAGAACAGCATTACTCTCCCTCTTGCCCCTTCTATTTGCTTCCCCCGTGGGTGTCCATGGTGGAGAAGCCTCCGGGCCCTTGTGATGAGGGGATGTGTGCAGCTGGAAAGGAGGGGAGGGGAGGGGCCGGGTGTAAGGGAAGGAGGGCCCTGCCTTGTTCAGACCCTGGGAAGACTTCATTCCTGTTGTCTGGCTGCTTAAACTCTGTGGGATGTGTCAAAGCCAGGAGGTGCTACAAAAGTACTTTCGCTGGACCCAAGTGAAGTAAAGTGAGCAGTTCATTCACTGCTAGGGCTTTAGGTGATGAACGAGCACCCAAGGGCCAGCCCACACTAGCAAAGACTGTTCCTTGGTCAAAGGAAGAAGATCTCAGTAGTAAATCTCTGTCATTTTGCTGCTGGGGGTCCAACCAGCGATGAACCAGCCAAATCCAGAGAGACTTGGAGATGTTCCCACAAACACATTAGTGTGTACTCTGGGGGGAAGGGATATACCCATGATGTGTAGGTTTATGGTCAGTCGGTGTTCCAGCTTGGGCTGGGTCTCCGCCTCTGTGTCCTAGCATCCTCCGGCCTGGCTCCAGCCTTCTCCTTGCCTTTCTGGCACAACCCTGTGGTTTCCTTGTCCAGAACTTAGTGTGGTCCTCACACAGCAGAATGCCAGATGGATAGGGAAGGAGGTAACACTGAGCCATTTCATTTGTCTTCACAACATCCGTTTGATGTAGGGAAGGACCACAAATAAAAATGACAACATAGAAAGACACGGGAAAAATCAGGCGTCAAGGTCAGGAAATGGTGGTGACTGGGGACAAAAACCTGAGGCTTCTAACAGCCACTCTTAGACTCTTGGACTAGATGAAGCTGCTGGACTACAACAGGAAAGCAGAAAAACTGTTCATAGTTTTTGTTGTTGTTGTTCCTCCCCCCACCCTTTTTTTAAAATAATCAGTGCACTACATCCTAGCTAAAATTAAAAGGCAAATAGAACCCTTTTCTCTCTTTGTTGCATTTGTCAAGCCAGATTTTCTTTTTTATGTATCCTGTTTGGTCAAAAGCATCTGGAAAAGCGGCCAAGCCAGTTCCCACTGTTCCCCCGTTGATTCTGACAAAACAGAATTGCAAACTGAGATTGTGCATGCCGCCTCCCTCGAGTGCTATGGCTCTGCTCCCCAGAGCCGCCTTGCAGCAAGAGCCAGCCCTGTCTTCTCAAGATCAGTGCTCATCTGGCACCAGGCTCTGCCAGGGAAGGGTCTCAGTTCAAAGATCAAGCGACTTGGCTCAGCAACCCACGCTCCATCCTCAAGTGCTCAAGCCATGTGTTCTGTAAAGACTATTAGGGAGGGAGCATTTTCTTGCAGAAATATTGCTGGCTGAAAAGAGCCAGTGCAAGGTTTTAGGAGCCTTCCATAGTTGTCTATTAAAATGCTCTTGGACCTTTTCCTGCCAATTGTTATTCATCGTCTCTCCCTAGAAGCCTCTTACATGCAACCTCTGTACGGTAGAAATTGCAGTGTAAAGCAGTCTATGCAGTGGGTGCTCAGAGACCAGGGTTCTTTCCAGTGGATCTAGTAACTTCTTTTCATTGATAGGCCATTTGCCCAGCGGTATGAGAGATGCCTCCTGATTTTGTTCTGGAAAATATCAGTCGTGATTAGAGACATTGGTTCTAGCTTCAAGGAACTTCCAATCTAATTTAAGGAGAAAAGACCTGCTTCATTGTTCTTTAGTTACTTAAATGAGTATTTGCAAAATGATTCTTTTGGGTGGTCCATGGAAGTATTGCTTTTACCTACCAAGGTAATCCAGTTTTGGCAATTTATTTTCTTTTTAAACCCTACTGAATCACCTTGTTTCTGTGGCACAGCCATTGCTAATGGTAGGCTTTCTGAGCTAAAGGTACTTGGAGTTCAGTTCTCTCTTCTTGTAGATAAGGACAATTGGATCCAGACATATCACTGTTTTTGCAGGCATGAAAGGCACATCCTCTCCCAGATTTATCAAACTCACCTGAATCTAATGAGTCAGGGTAACTCAGGGAATGGGAGATACTGAATTAGCTTTGTAGCAGTTGTGTCATCAAAATAGCAAATACATTATTTTATTCTTATGTATATAGTATAGTGTATTCCCAGTAGAAAATTAGAAATTGTGGATGTATGGTAATAATCTCACAAAAATAAATTTTGAAGAAATACCACTGTTGTGTTCACATATGCTGTATAACTTCTCACTTTCAGTAAATATGGGATGGAAATACATAAAATGCCCCCCTCCTAAAATCCTTCAGTGAAATTACTCATCTTACACATGTATCAAGGACACCAGCAAATCTGTTTATTAACATTTTAAAATCTCACATGACCAAACCGTCCCTTGCAAACACTCCTAGCCCCTTCAGAAAGAGTCACTTGTAAACAATCTCCAGAAACCTATAAAGGGATTTCAAAGTGTTTTTCCTCCATCACCAAAGAAAGTCAGAAGAGAGGAGGAGGAACGGGAGGGGGATAGGAGTGTCAGAGATGAGAGCTGCCAGAATCCCACGCCCAGTGGCTAGTTAGTGACTCATGTGGAGGGCAACTGAGAGAGAGGCTCAGCTGGTGCTTTAAAAAAAAAAAAAAAAGAAAGAAAGAAAAAAAAAAGTACAGATCTGCTCTCAGCAGTAACAGCCTCCATTATAACCTGGGCCAAGTGAGTGGAATGGCCCCTCCTCCCTAGCCCCCATAATCCTCCGGCTGCCCTTGACTTTCATTTTATTCTGATTTTATCAGTGCAAAACAAAGCTGGGGGCTGGGAGGCACAGTGGGGACAGCTGTCAGGCCACACTCCAGGCTGGATCTGAATGGGAAGTATGCTATTAGTCTGTAAAATTGTGCTCTGGGTTTTTCTTGTCATGCAAAGTTTTTCTTTCTTTTCTTTTTTTTTCTTTTTTTGTACTTTTTGAAAAATAACTTGGTTTTGAATTGGCCAACAGACCTGTCTGTTTGCTCAGCTTGATCTAAATTGGCTCGTGGTTCAAACTTCAGGTGGTTTTTCAGTTTGACTCTGTGCCTCACTCTCCAGGAAGACAAGTTAGCCCCTATTTAGCATTTTTTGCTGACAGTGAACCAGCAGGCTTGCTGTTTGAATCTATAGCTGAATATACTATTTGGCCAAAAAAAAAATTCTTTTTTAGATCTGTTGAATTTGGTTGCTTTATTTTGGCCCAAATTCTCCTCTGTCATATTGTTTTACATTTGTCTGGAATTTACTCTTCTGTGGCTCTTTCAGCAAATTCTCTCTGCAGTTCCAGGTTTTATGAACAAATGGGAGACAGTTTGAGTTCTGGCTGGAGTGTTCCTCCATCAAAATACAGTGACAGGGAGCCCCGATAGAGTGTCCACAGACAAGACTCTGCCTCCAGGGAAGATTACATTTTGCAAACAATGATCCCTTCATCTCTTAACTCAGTCAAACCTCTGTGCTTAGTAGTGTGTCAGTGGTGAACATATGCATGCTCCTAATAAAGCAGTAATTAATCGTTACCGTGCAGGTGCAATAGTATAGATTAAGATTGGCGGTTTAGAACTATCCATGGACGATTAAGGATAAAAGCTAGTAGATTGTTTTCCCCATAAGTCAATTTCAAGCAACATTTTGCTTCATACTTAATCTTGGAATTCTCTATTTGATTTAATGTAGATTGACAAACTTGGGAGAACCGACAAGCTCCTAAAAACTCTCCTTTACAGAATTGCTAAGGTTGTGGTGACGTAATGATCTAGCCTAGAAGTTGTGTGTTAAGACCAGGTGGCAGGAGTAGATGGACAAAGAGAGACAGTATAAGGGATTACCATGTTAAAGAAAAGCCAGAGCTTGACGGTAAAATGGTCCAAACAAGTTTTGTTCAGAAACTGTTGCAATAGGGGAAAAGAGACTTCAGTCTAGAACTGGGTTCAATCCCAGATACAGCGTGGACAAGTGGAGATTTATTGCCAAGGAGCAGGGTGGTAGGGTCACTGGATGGAAAATTACTGAGAGAAGTATGTTGGGGAGGGAGGCTGGGAGGGTTCTTGTGAAGGCAGGCCGGGATGACCAGACACCAGCTGGGGAGTGGTGGGGGCGGAGCCACACGGTCCACCAGAGAGGGTGATCAGATATTGAGGGTGGGGGTTCACTCTAAACTGACTTAGCAGTATTCTTGCTAAAACTGGGTGACGCAGGCCCAGATGAGGATGGATGCCAAGGTTGAGCACTTAGAGGAGCCTGATTAAAGTCTAGTCAGTCAAGGACTGAGTCTTTGTCACTCCAAAGATGTGTGATTTTTGCTTTAGTTGGACTAGGCTAAGTACATTTTGGTTAAAAACAATTTTTTTTCTTTCTTTCTCGCTGACCTTTGTAGGTGTTGGGAGAGATGAGAGTTTGTTAGATGGTCACTCCTAGAACCTGGCTGCTATGGGCTTCAACATCTACAGTTACACTTTCTGGAATAATCTGCCCCCTTTGGTTACGATGGCGGGGAGGAGACCAGAGAGCTGTACAGAGGGTTTTCATTGCCTCAGCCCAGCAGGGTACATGCCACTTCCTCTTACAGCCCATGGGCCACAGGGCGGAGGGGTGTGGTTGAAGAGTGTGTGTATAGGGGGTGCTTAGTGAGAATCCCTGTGTTCTGTACTTACATGTGTTTGCCTTCTGTTTCTTTTAGGAGTAAGGGCAAGAGAAAATGCACACATAGGATACAAACAGAAGGAAATTCTTAAATTGTCAAGGATGTTTCTTATAGTTAATAAAACCTATTTATGCTTTTGTGTATGTCTATAATTTAAAACATATTTAAAGCATCAAGCAAAAATAGTTACATGGAATTTCCTTACTGCAGGTGCAAAAATGTTCAAATAATGGATACTGAAATCTATTTCTAGGATTTTAGTGTCCTTTGGACTTCAGAAAACATTTTGGAAGGTGATGACCTCATAGAATTTTTTTGGTTATCCTCCTAAATTTGTTACCCTGTGGAAAATGAGTGAAGAAAACCCTTTGTGGGGCTCTTTACTAACAGCCTTAGGACATATATAAAAGGAACTGGTTGCCTTTTAGTAGTTTCTTAGCAAACAATAGGGAAATTTACTAGTTATTTCAGAGAAATTAGTGAATAAAGTGGCGTGCAGTGCGGACTAAGCTAACTCTGGCAATATTGGATATTTAAAAGGTCAAAAAAACCTCTATTATGGCAAAAGGAAAATTGCAATTATGTAAATAAGGGGTTTCACTATATTACTTGTGTTAATCTCTTATCCCCAAAGGAGTAAATGGTTTTAGTGTATGGTGTACAACACAGAGCCATTAAGTCCATAAAAGCAGTATTTAGTAGAAGAAATAGAAAAGTCTAATTTAATTTAAAACTGATGCATCATGGGGAGCGTCTGGCTTCCCAATATCGGTGCTCCAGGGCCATGACTGCGGAGCAGATAAGGGTCCCCTGCTGCAGACAGAAGCTAGGAGGCGGACCCAGGGTGAGCCCTGCCAGACCCAGAGGGCAGGGGTCCATATTATGGTGTGAATGAAGCCAGGCCGTTTTCTTTTTAACCCAAACACATGAGGATGAACAGAAACTTTTGATATCCAAATGTCAAGTCGGTTAGAATTGACTAGTTTGTTGAACAGCTGAATCAAATTTTACAAACTCGGGCTCATTTGGGGTCCTAGATTCCTTCTCTGCATGCTGATTTTCAAGCTGGTGCCCATTATGCTGCTCATATTAAAATGCTATGAAAGCAAAGCATTTTGTGTTGAGTAGTTGAGCAAACTCTATTATACAGTAATTATACTATCAGTATAGAATCTAATTTTATATGGAGGAGGGGGTTTTAACCAAATGAAAGAGGAAAACTCACGAACGGTGTTTTTTCATTATCACTATGGGATGGTAAAATTGCAGAACTATGCTAACTTGGGAGGCTACTTTTCAGCCTGTTTCTACTAAATAAAATTAACTCCTATTCTGCTGGATTTTAACAAACTGTAGCTACTCTAACAATGGATGTAGATTCCAAGAGTTTGCCTCTCGTAGCTGCATATTGAGCATGCAAAAATGTCTCTGTCAATGACCAATCCTAGGCACGCTTGCTCCATTATCCGTGCTATTTTAAGCATCATTAAGACACAAGGCCTCAGGGTTACAAATGAGTAGGGCCATCTTAGATCTAATTCTCGCTGACAGTGGGGATGCTGGAAGATGAGGGAGGGGGAGAGGAAGACCTAGTTAGCTGTGTAGCTGTGGTATCAACCGAGGTACTCAAGTTACTTATGAAGTAGTAAGATTGGTTGTATCATTTATACAATTTGATTAAATACTTATTAAATGCCTACCATGTGTAGAGCATTCTGTTAAGGGACTGTGGATGAGCAAGCGTAGGGTCTGTCCTTGGGGAATAATATAATCTATCATTCACATTTGTTTATTGATTGCTATATACGTATGGAGAATTAAATTAATCACAAAGACAGGAATTATCCAGTGTATGGGTTATCTGGGGTCTTTATTGTTTCTTTTCCTCTGACGACTTTACAGCTCACTTCCACCTCCTCAGGTAGATAAATGGAAAAAATAAACGGAGACAAAATATAAAAGCTAATTTGCTGCTTGTTAGCAAACCTGGAACGCTGGATGGTTTGGAGCAAGAAAGTATGCCAGTTAGGAATTACAAACTAGCAGATTCTCGTTTGTCTGATGCTCTTGACGGATAAATAATATATGTATCCATTTGCTATATGCACAGTATATGTGCGAAGACATTCATATATACAAATATATGAATATTATGAATATTAGTGTAGTAGACATCCTGCACACACTTAGGAGTGTGTGCGCGCATAATGTCTGTGTTCTGTTACAGCCAACACAAGACCAAGAGCAAATCCGGTAATCAGATTTCAGTCTGCATTTCCATGGGAGAGGACGATTGCTTGTTGGAGGCTCTGCACTTGGATGCAGGGCCAGCCCCATGAATCTGTAATCCTTCTGTGAAACATGTGGCTTGCGTAATAAAACACACTAGGGGAAAGCAGATTTTCATTGTTTTAATAAGTATTACTACATTGATATATATAGGAAACCTTAACAAAAAGAGAAAAAGTCCCTTGATAAGATAAAATCTGAAACTGGGTGAACTCATTGGCTACATTGCCCTTTTCCGCCAAGAAAGATGCCATTTTTACTGGCGTTGTTTACTCTGGGTTCTGCTTTTCTTTTTCAAACTTGAGAAGGGCAACTCCACTTCCAGCGGGATTCTGGCTTCCCAGTGGGCCAGAGTCTCAGGGTGGAAGGTGCTGCCCCTGAAGACGGACTAGGGAAAGAGGGGATGGGTACTCTCTCCTGCCCTTCTTTCATGCTGGATGACTACATCCCCTCTAGAGAAAGAGCTTCCTCCCTATATCCCGGAAAATGATGGGGAAGATTCTCATTGATTGGATCACATATCCTTCTATTCCTCAAACAAACCTTAGGCCCAGCCCTCTGGGGGTAGGAACAGCCCCATGTAAACCACATGGAATGGAAAATGGAAAGGAAAATGCGGTTGTGTGGCCAGAATAAAGGAGACGGGACGATAAGCTGGCCAGAAAAGCTTCTCACATTTACAAAAGTACTTTGAAAAATTACGTAATAATATATTAACGTTTGATATATTGATATATGCATGGATTTGTCTTCTATAGATTTGAAATATTGCTTAAAATGTGCAGCAGTTATGTTACTATAACAATGTGTAAGCAGTGGGCACTACTTTCCTACTTTTCAGTGCATACAGAGTCAGAGCTCTTTTCCAATTAGTAGCTCAAATGCCCATCTGCCTTTATGAACAGAGATTCCAAGCCCTCTCTCTTGGATGTCTTGTTGGCCCTGATTTGTCCAGAATGTTCCAACATTAACTTTGACCAAAGAGAGTCCATACCTGATGTCTATAGAGATTTTCTCTTGCCATTGCTTTCATTACCATATGGTGTCACTGGTGAAAGCTGGTCCTGCACTGTCCCAGTGATGTCTGTCCCTTCCCTGTGCTGGATCCGTCGTATGACCCTTGCCAGAGCCTCAGTGGACGTGTCTTGGGCTCCAGGGTTCCAGCTCACACTCACAGACACTCTTCACTAGCACGTGGCACAGGAGGGAATGATTTCCAACTTCAGTCTAACCCTGTGCAGGAGTTGGCCATTTTTAACAGGTTTGGGGGTTGACAGGATGGATGGCAAGACCAGAAGATCCTGTTCCTGTGAGTTCTTTCCAGGAATACTGGGAATCTTGACTCTAGACTTGGCCACGACACCCATCCTTGCCCAGTGCTGTCTGTACTCTTGAGTCTTGATTAGAACCTGAGTAATTTTCTCTCAGAAGTTTTCAGGGTTCCTTAAGCAAATTGGTTATTTTTTCATATATAAAGGGAGGGACTGCCTTTCCTTCCCAAGCTTTGGGAGGGGAAGTTTTCCCTCAAAGCAAGTGGGTACTTTTCAACTTTAATTTTTTTACAAAACAGCCGGGCTACTCTTCCAAGAACAGCATCAACAGCTCCCCCCAAGGACACTTTCTCTTTCCAGATGGTAAAAGCCTGGTGTAATTATTTTAAAACTCTCCCTCCCTGGGCATCCTGTTAGCACAAATGTAAACCTGGATTTCTGCCTCAAGCTTGCCCCTCCCAATGCGTTCCCATGTTTATGAATGAATGGCGTCTCTTTCACTCAGATGACCGAAGCAGAAACCAGGGAGTCCGGTTTGGCTCCTTTTTACTTCCCTGTTAGTACGTTCAAGCAATTAGCAAGGCTTGTCCTTTCTCTTCCCTAAGTAGCAATTCGGTCTCATTCCTTCCCTCCCCGTTCCCACTACTTTAATTTATCCTCTGGATTTCTGTGGTGGGTCCTTCTGATGTAGGTGTCCCCACTGCAGCCTGGGCATTTACTGGAATTCAGATGTGACTTTGTGACTTCGCTATGTTTCACATATGGGTGGCTTCCCACTGTTAGGCAGAATTCCAGAAAGAGTTCAGCGTCTTTCTTGCGTCTCCAGCCTTGTCTCTCAGTAGTTTTTTCTTTGCAATGTTTGTCCCACCTGAACCAGAGACCTCAGACTTAACTGAGCTCTAGGCTCCGATTTTTGGACCCATCACATGGGTATTTTTCTCTCTAGGAACTTCCCCTTTCTGTGTTCTGTGTGCATCCACCTAAAAGTTCAGATTTCTGACATGGCCCAGCCTGGATTAGATGCACCTGCCATGGATCCTGGATGTTCTCCGCCATGTCCCCCTACACTGCCTGTCATGCTCCCAGAGGTGCATGGTGGGCACCGAGTACACATTTATTTAAATAGTAAATACTTTAATAGATATTCGAAGGCAGCATGGTCGGGGCGGGGGGAGTTTTAAGTTGGAGTCAGGGGGTGTGAATTTTGCCACAAGTTCTCACTCCCTGGTTGGTTTTCATGTGAGATGCTACCTTATTTTTCACCTGAATGAGGGATCACAGCCTGCTGGGAGAGAATTGGCTCTTCCTGGGGGGGGGGGGCTCCTAGCAGAGAGCTGGGCGGCTGGTGGGAGCACTCAGCAGCGCTTCTTGAGGAACTCTCCTATTTTCTACCCATGCCTCTGACTCCTGAGGGGAGACGTGTGTGCCACACAGGCACCCAGAATATGACCAAGTACACTGAAGGCTCTGAGTGAGATGACTGATTATGCTAACTCTGAATTTCCCATACACTGGAATTGAAATAATAGTCCCAGAGGTAAAATTATACAACAGGAATAATGCTGCAAGCTGATAACACCAACTTTCTGACCCAGGGACGGTCTCTTTTCCTTCTGAAAACCATATTTCTACCAATAACATTCAGAAAGCTGCTTATCTGGGCTGGAGTTTGTGTGATTAGGTTAGACACGGGGTAGGCTGGTGGTGGCTATTTGTACTGATTTTCTCCTCTTAAAAAATGCATTTAGAAAACTATTCAGTTCCTGTAAAGCAAAATATACATCTATTTTTTTTTTGCAGTGCATTTTTAAAATGGCAAATTATAAACTACTGACCTTAAGAGAAATTCAATAAATCATTAAAATGCTGCTGCTTGCAAGCCCAGGCCTGACTAATTCCTCACACTTGGCATTATCAGATACATTAAGACTTTAGTCACTCTTACCAACCACCTAAATATTGCACACTGTGGCAGCCTTCTGCTAAATGTAAGCCTCTGAATCAAGGCGATAGGATTTTCTTTTGGCACCAAATATATTATTTATGTGTTTGTTTTCTGGGGTGGAGGGGGTGGAATTCAAATCACTGGTTTCTCAGCAACGTGTGCATTTGCAGAGAGGCCTCCCTGTGGCAGGCTGGCCGGATGGGGCCCCTCACACAGACGGGAAGTGACACCTGTTTGCTTTTGCCTTTTCCCCTCTCAACTTAATTATTCTTACCTGAGAAAATGATAGAAGTTTAACAGAGCCAACATAAGGTCTGGTCACCTCAGATTCCCATATCATTTGGGATTGGGTATGAAGAGAACATTTTACTTTTACAAATATTTTACCTTGTTTTGTTGGTGGCAATTTTTAAACTTTGGTCTCTTGAATTAGCAAACGAATCGCTTCTCCCTTGGACAATTGAAAAGATGCAGGTATATCTGAGGTAACAATGAAGTCTTCTCACGTTGCCTCTTCTGACCCTCATATACTGCCATGCATTTTCCTAATTCTTTTTTTCTTTAAAGATTTTATTTATTTATTTGTCAGAGAGAGCGAGAGAGAGAGAGAGAGAGAGAGCGCACAAACGCATAGAGAAGCAGGCAGAGGGAGAAGCAGGTTCACTGTTGAGCAGGGAGTTGAAGTGGGGCTCAATCCCAGGACCCTGGGATCATGACCTGAGCTGAAGGCAGACATTTACCCCACTGAGCCACCCAGGCATCCCTATTTTCTTAATTCTTTTTTTTTTTTTTAGTGATTATCTAAACATAGGCACATGTATAGATTTGCTTTTTCTATTTAAAAATGTATAATGTACTAGACATACTGTACCATAACTTGCTCTTGCTTTTATTTTTATTTTTATTTTTTTAAACTCAACATGTCCTGTATTTTCTCCAGTGTCCTTGGCTCCTGCTCTGTTCTATGAATTCAGTACCTGTGGACCCTCGTATGTTTCTGGGTTTGCTACTCCCATTTCATGGACTCCTGTTTTCTCAGACTAGATTTATAGACAAAGGTGGCATCATCTCTCCGTGCTCAGTAACTGATAATTTAGAATGTTTTTTTTTTTTAAATTAACATATAATGTATTATTTGCTTCAGGGGTACGGGTCTATGAATCATCAGGCATATACATTTCACAGCTCTCACCATAGCACATATCCTCCCCAATGTCCATAACCCAGCCACCCTATCCCTACCCACCCCCCTAACCCCAGGCAACCCTCAGTTTTTTTCCAGAGATTAAGAGTCTCATATGGTTTGTCTCCCTCCCGATCCCATCTTTAATGAACTCTGAGGGCTGCATTTCACTCGAATTTAAATAGACTCATTTTTGTGGGCACAAGCTTTGGAGCCACGTGTTTTGTATTCTCTGGCTGCTAACCAAGTACCACACCTTATGTGCAAAGCTCAGTATCTGTGCAACCAAAGTGAAGAAGACTATTGTGCAAGGACTCAGATCATTCAGGGAGAGAAGGGAGTTCTGCCTGGGTGACTCAGGTGATCCTGGCTAGAGAAACCTTGTGAGGGATGGAGCTGTTCTTTCCTTATTAACTTTTCAGAGCCATGTGGGTGAACCCTTGTGGGGGCTGGGTGGACTTTGTGGGTGGGCCAGAAAACTTTGTAGAAGCTTCTTAGGTGATTGCGAAAGTTACCTTCTCTATTTGAAGATTGTGGGTACTGAAACAGATGAGGTAACCAGGCACTGTGATGCAGGATGGGAAGGCACCGAGGAGTGAACATACCTAAGATCTCTGCCTCTTATGGCTTACAGTCTGTATTCATTTCCTAGAGTTGTTGCAACAAAGTGCTCCAAGCCAGGTGGCTCAAAACAGCAGAAATTTATTCCCTCACATTTCTGGAGGTTTTGAAGTCCGAAGTCAAGATGTCTTTAGGGGCCATGCTCTCTCCAACACCTCTAGGGAAGACACTTCCTTGTCTTTCCCAGCATCTGGTCACCCCAGGTGTTCTTGGTCTGTGGTGGCAAAACTCCAGTCTGTCTCTGGCCATCTTTCCCTCCATGTCTGTGTCTTCACAGGTGCCCTCCCTGTGTGTTAGGGGCTGTGAGGAAATTTCCTTCTTCTAATAAGGACAGTATAATTAAGGCCAACTCTAATGACCTCATCTTACCTCACATAAGTCCGCAAAGGCTCTAGTCCCAAATAAGGTCACATTCATAGGTGCCAGGGGTTAGGACTTTACCGTGTCTTCCTTGAGGGGACATAGAGCAACCTGTAACAGAGCCTAAGTTTTTACTCCAGTGGGTCAGAGTGATGTTTTATCTAATCATCCGAGAGACATACAAGATCACAAGGGGAGAAAGGATACAGGGGTACATCTCTCACATGGGATTAGACCTGGGCAGGATTCTGGGGGAAGTATGCTTCAGCTTAGCAAGTATAAAGTAGGTGCCCTGAGAGAAAGAAGGGTGCAAGTACCAGACTTGTATGAAGGGAGAAAGGGGCTGCGGTGAGGATGGTGGGTGCTCAAGAGGTTAGCCATGTCCAGACTGGGTGGGGCATGGAGGCTCATCCTAGGAGAAGCAGGAAGCTGTCAAAGGGTTTAGACAGAGGGTGATCTCATCTGATGTGGATGGCACAACCAACACTCCAGCCAAAGCGTTGCACAGTTAGGGGCAAGACAGACAGGATGAGGGTGTATCAGTCACATAGGAAGCTCTAGCAGATGAGAGAGGACATAACTTACACTGCAGAGGTTGAGCTGGAGATCTATAGGAAGAGAAGATTTAAAAAAAGATATTTGGAGAATAGAACAAAATAGAAACTGGGGCTTGATTAAGACATAGTAAGAACCTTGCCAAGGACAGCGTGGACATTCCTGGCCTGGGAAGGCTGGTGGAGACTCCACAGAGAAGAGGCCGTGAGAGATGGCCTGTTTTAGCGGAGGGAAGATTGTGAGGGCAGTTTCCTCTGAAGTGACATGAAGACCTCCCAGTGGAGATGTCAAGCAGGCAGTTGGATATATGAAGCCCAGTTCAAGGCAGGTAACACTTTGTCCCATCACTGAAATCTCATGCAACCTGAACCGAGAAGTTGAGTAGGGGACTCTGGTCTCCTCTTCTTATGCTCAGGGGAGGATTCTAGGGCCTGAAGACTCCCCCAAACCAGTTTGAAACTACATAGAGGATCCCTTCCTTTTAGCCATATGAACTGTAATTTTGGTAGCTATCACTGGACAGTGTTTGGGGGGACTGCAAATAAGGGAGAAAGCCCAGTGAGCAGAGTCTTCTAGACAGGTTAAGTGAGGGGACAGACATGGTACACAATTCAGCAAATTTTAATCTTTCCATGACATCATCACTAAAATAAGAGTGAGTAATTAGTAATCTGTAATCACTGTTTGGTTTTTTTATCAGAGATCAAGATTAAAATAAATGCTCCTTAAAAAGGCGAGTGCAGTGTCACTTCCTTTGACCTTAGAAATATCCTCTCAACCTGATACAACTTTGTTTCCCTTTCTGTATTCTTGAAAACATCTATTTTCTCTCACCTGTAAAACTTCTCAGCATTTTCCCTCAGCTACCCTGGGAAGCACTTGTAATTGGGTATTAAAAATGTTTGTAGCCCTTTCTGTTGCTGCTTGAATTCATCCAGGCTCTGGGGCCCATGGCTTCCTTACTCAGCTGTTGTGCTCAGATCCCACTAATTAGCTAGCTTTCTCCTGGAAGAGAGCTCATTGCTTTTTCTTGGGGCTGATGTCACCCGGTTGTGGGAAGCTCTTCGCTGACTCTTACTCATAGAGCCTCTTTCTTGCACACCACCTTGCTCTGATTATTCAGACTTTTTCTAAGACTAGAAAGCTGATAATGTATCCCTTTCTCTAAACTCTGGCTCTAATCCTGAGACGATTTCTTTCCAACCAGGAGAAAATTTACCTTAGCAACTAAGCAACTAATTAACTCAATTAACTTTTCCCCTCCTCCTTTATCAATATTCAATTAACATGAAATCACTTGTTTGTTATGCTCTGTAGTTTTATAACTTTCTGAGCAAATAGTTGAAATGGGTGAAGGGTTACAGAGGAGGTAGGTAAGGAATGTCTCAGGGGTGAAAATGTGCCAAGGGAGACACAGAACCAGAAGACCCTTCCTTCATTCCCCTGCCTTCCCTTAGCATGTTTTAAGACCCGTAGGCGTACTTTAGATGCAACTGTTGGGAAGAGAGGGGACAGGGACAGAACTTTGAGGTGACTGGGATTAAGTTTCTAGCATTCAGTAGAATGAGGCTCAGAAACAGAAATAGGTAGATGGAAGGAAAATAGTTACTTTTTTTTTGTTTGTTTTTTCAGTTTGAGTTTATGGACAGAGGTTCATATTATGGTTGTCAAAGATAATGGCAGATAGTGAAACGATACCTATCAAAATCGTATATTTTTTACTTTGAAGTAGGCAGAATGAGTGAATTAATATAAAAACCAAAATCATTTCAGTGACCCTTGTTGGGTGCTTACTATCTGTTGGGCTCAGAGTATTTCGATGATCTTATTAGGAACACCTTAGGAAGTAGGTGTTACTGTCCCCATTTTACAAATGAGGGAATTGAGATTGCAAAATGTTGATATCTTGGTTAAGGTCACACACCACGTCACCAAAGATGTGGGGTTTAAATCGAGGTAATTTAATGCCAAAGACACTTACTCAGTACTAACTAGGCTGTCTACCTGAGCAGGGAAGAGGAATGATTTTCCTACTTAAGCCCATTCCTTCAATGCCATGTCCGGGAATGCTCTGACCTTGACCAGTTATCAAATAAAGCTGATGCTTCCAGAGGCGCCAGTCAAGTGTGTATATAAGGGGCTGATCTTACATAAAATCCCAAGTGGTAAGATCTCTCTCTCTCTCTGTCTTTCTGTTTATTGTATAAAATAACTAGGTACACACTGTTTGTTTATAAGCAGCTAACTTTGGGACTCAGGGCTGCCAGGTTTAGCAAATACAATGATAAGGTGCCCGTGAAATGTAAATTTCAGATGCATGACGGAAAATGTTTGGAGTAAGTATGTTCTATGCAGTATTTGGTACATACTTACAGTAAAAAAAAAAAAAAAAGGTATTTGAAATTCAAATTTTATTGGGTATCTTGCAATTTTATCTGGCAATGTGTAAAGACTGACATTTTCTCTCTCTCCTCTCTCTCTCTTTTACACACACACACAGCTACCAGCTCACACACTGTGATCAGAACAGTGTCCAGGAGGACATTCTTTGTGTGTGTGTGTGTGTGGTGGGGGAGGCTTGCCTTCAGCAGGTCATTCCTGGCAACCCTGCTCTCCCACTGGGAACTCTCTGGTTGAGAGCTGCCCCTGGCGAGCTGTGCTTAGTTCTCCTCCTTTCTCTTGTTCATATTTCCCTCCTTGACCCCAAACGTGACAATCCCTGCCTTCACAGTCAGTACGTGTGCATGGATAGTTCCAGGCTCAGAATGTTGGAGATGGAAAGACTCAAGAAAAGACTGAGGACACTGAGGATCTCATGGCCAAAAGAATTACGTTCTCAAGGTGAAACAGCTAGACTGGGGGCAGAGCTGGCACTGGAACGGACTTCTAGCCAGGATTTTTTCTACCCTGGTCGCTCTGCTTACCACACTAGGAGATCAAGTTTCTGCCTCCTGCTTACTTCCACGGTATGTTGAGAAGGGGTGCTTTCCCCCTTCTCTGTTGGGGATGATGATGGTGGTGGTGATCATGGCAATATTTGATTTTTTTTTTTTCAGTCCTAGGTACTTTATCACAGTATTTCATTGAGTCATTACATTAGCCAACAAGGTAGATCTTACTCATTGTTGGTCCACTAGCTTTTCCTGCTGCTAACTCTGTTTCACTCTCCCTAAAAATACCCCCAAACCAACAGGATTCATTTTAAAATAAGTTACAGTAATTTGCAAAGACAGAGTTGGGGAAGTAGGAATCTGTGCTTCTTAAAGCCGACAACTCTTTCTTTGCTTCTTGTTTCCAAGGGGTGGGAAGATACTGCAACTGGGGAGGCAACCTATCTAATTCTGGTAGAGATCCAGTACACATAGCCCTCAGAGACTTCCTGAGTTTCCTCCTTCCTTTTCTATAAATCCCAGCATGTTTTGCAACCACATTTATTTTACTGCTTTGAGGAGGCGGGAATATCTGGGAGTGTTTCCTTTAAGGAAGGATGAAGTAAGAAATAATGCAAACACTCAGAGGAATTTCCTTTATTTTTACATTTGGAAATCGTTATATTTGATATGATTAATTTGGAAAGAGGTTGTAATTCATTGGCATAATCTGGGAATATAAAAATTACTACCATCTTTTGAGCACTAACTATGGGCTAGACATGGTGTAAGATATGTTACCTTATCTATAGTTCTGTCAACAAACGTGGAGATAGGAGTTATTATTGGAATTTCTCAAAAGAAGAAACCTGAATCTTTGAGAGGTTAAGGAATTTCCCCAAGGTCACATAGGAAGTGGAAATGTTGCTTATAGGACTCGGGATAATCCAACTTGTAAATCCAAGTGCTTTCCATAAGTCACTGTTAAAAAATTTTTGTTTGGGAAATACTTTACATTATTTCCTCTTAGAGTTTCATATGCCTACCAGCATATTAAAGGCTCTGAATTCCTGTAACAAAGAAG
This sequence comes from Martes martes, assembly GCF_963455335.1. NCBI lineage: Eukaryota > Metazoa > Chordata > Mammalia > Carnivora > Mustelidae > Martes > Martes martes. Next base: position 99,657,850 of record NC_137888.1, read on the forward strand.
TCTATTTGACTTTTTTAACCCAGCGTTTGCATATAGAATGTACATCTGTTAATACCTTAAGAAGTCTCTTGTTTAGAGTTAGTTTACCCATCCCAATGGTACATTTAGGATTACAAAGGATTTGACACAATGCCACTTCAGGCTCTGTTAATGACCTTAAGAGGAGCTATTTACAAAGTGAAAGAGAAAACTAAAAGGCAGAAAAAATACAGCATTTTGAAATATCTGAAATGCTGTCATGTGAAAGAGAAATTAGATTGTTTCATAGGTCCAAGGAATAAAACTAAAACCATTGCATAAAAGACACAGGAAAACAGATTTTGCTTCTACTTAGGTTCTCACAGTCAGAACTGCCCCAAAATAGACTAGACCACCCATTATTGGAAGTGACAGGCCACAAGCTCCGTGGCTACCTGTGAAAATGGCATTCAAGCATCAACTGCGGGCTTGAATTAGATGACCTTTAAGGGTTTTGACAATTAGGATTCTGTTTTTATTTAAAATGGTTAATTCTATCCCAAATGTATCAACTTAGTGATGAGCAGTTGGTCCAACAATTTATATTTGTATAGAAAATAGCCGATTGCACAGTAAACAACAAATTATATGCCTGATTTTTCAAAAACTCTGTAATTGTTTTTGGCAGCACATACTGCAGGATATTGATGTGATGTCCACATTTTCTTCCAGAGAGAGACATTCATCCTTGGTGTGTGTTTCACTTCACCGGGGATTGGTCACTGACTTAATCAGGGCCCTGGTATTGGTTTCAGGACCAGTGCTGATGGTGTAGAATGGGAATGACTTTCTGTGGTGTTGGTGTGTCAAGGTTGGTGCTTTTCTTCTTAGTGATAAATGTGGGAGGATCGGTCTAGGTTAGCACATGAAGTTTTAAACCTCTTTGTTATATTACTTAAGGAAACCCACATGAAATTTATTTATAGTGTTTATAATTAAACATGCCAACCAAACTCTCAGAGAAGAAATTGTGAATGCATTAAAACTCTGTAGTCCCTAAGAATGTAAATACCTACCATGACCTAAAATCGTACAATGCCTTCAGGGTGCAGAATATTTGGGAGTTTTTGATGCAGTTTATGGAATATAATAATATGGTGATGAGCTTGATTCCATTAGACAAGCTATGAACAATTTCAAAGTCAGGAAAGATGACTATCTTATATGCATGCATTATAAAACCATGATAATAACCCAAGCTGCAAAACAAAGTATATTTTTTTCTGTTTATGTGTGTTTGTTGCCTTTTGTGTTTTGATGTCTGCTGATCTGTGCACAATCAGTAGCAGGCACTAAAGTTAAAAAAAAATATGAAAAAGGCTTATGTAATCTCAGTGCCAGGTTTTCAACACTGAGTCCCCTTCTGCAGGAAATTTAATTTCTTATTGAATATCTGAGGGTCCCTGGAGAGTGCTCTCATGTCCTGATCATCCCTTGTCACGGTATCCTGCTCGCTACCCTCCCCACACCTGTGAACTGCTGTTCCACACTCCATTCTAAAGGTTCTTCTTACTCAGCCTGTGCCCTGCTCCCACCAGTAAGTGGACATTTCCCAGCCCCACCCCACCCTTCTGAATTAGAACCTGCATTTCAGTGAACCATTCAGGGATTTTCACCCACATTAAAGTTCAGGAAGCTCTGTTCTAGGTCACCTCTTAACATCTCATGAAGATGTTCTTTCCTGTCCTTCTTTGTCCCAAGTGTGGACCAAGGGCTTTCTTGCCCCTGTTGTATCTAATGTACTGAACTAATGGTTTCCAGGGACCAAGGAGGATATACAGCACAGAAAAACCAAAAAGTAGATCTAAGGCACCTCTTCTCCCCAAGCTCTTGTAACATTTTATAGGCTTGTGTAGTGCCCATCTCCCATCGGTAAGCCTTAGGCTAACACTATGTTCTTAGGGGTGATTGGTAGCTCAGGCCAAAGTCACCTTCTTCATGTATTTTCCCCTTAAAATATCAGGGCTCTAAGTCAGAGTCAGCCCCCAATTAACATCACAACCATCTTTGTCTCCTGTTCTTTCTACTGGATTTAGCTCTCCTGGTTCAACTTCTATCCCTGGGTCTCAACTGTCTTCTCATAAGCATACCCAAAATTCTCATTAAGGTGTTTTCCCAAGAAAAATGTCAGACTTCCTCCAAGCATAAGGCATCTACCACCACTGGGAGACAGAAACAGGTGCAGGAAGACTTAAAATGAATATATACATGTACGTGTGTTTTACAACATTTTAAATTTTTAAAAAGCTGTTAAATAATTTTTTGACAAATTAAGAAAAGAATACTATTATTTAGATACCAAATTTTATGGGGGATTTTGTTTCAAAAACAAAACCATTGTATTCTTTTGATTGTGTTGCCTAGTTTCAGGCAAGTTTAGACCTATTAATTGATACTTCAGGTGATGACACTAAATTATTTCAGAATTTCTTTGGAGATAGACATTTTGTTATAAAAGAGATTTGCAGGAAATGTTCAGCCTTTATCTCTATTGTCTTTTTGTGTCTTATGGTTTTTTCTTTTCTTTTCTTTTCTTTTTTTTTTTTTTTTTTAAATTTATTTTGAGAGAGAGAACATGAGCAGGGGTTAGGGATAGGGATTGAAGGAGAGAGAGAATCTCAAGCAGACTCCCAACTCCCTGCTGAGCATGAAGCTCAACACTGGGCTCAATTTCAGGACTCTGAGATCATGACCTGAGCTGAAACTAAGAATTTGACACTCAACCAACTGTACCACCCAGGTGTCTCTCTTTTAGAGTTTTTTTTACTTTATTCAGTTTCTCTTTAGCTAGAATATTGCTATACAAGAATGTTTCATATGAGATATTTGAGGTTGGGCACTGGCTTCATTCACTGAGTACTTTTTGGGATTTTTATATGTCTCTTATTTTACATTTAGTCATATCATGTTTGTGATGTGGTATTCTATTTTATTTTATCTATCTATCTATTTATTTCTAGATTTTATTTATCAGCGAGAGACAGAGCCAGAGCCAGGCAGGGGGAGCAGCAGGCAGAGAGAGAAGCAGGCTCCCCACTGAGCAGGGAGCCTGATTCGGGACTCCATCCCAGGACCCTAGGAACATGACCTGATCCGAAGGCAGACACTTAACTGACTGAGCCACCCAAGCATCCCTATTTTTTATTTATTTTTAAAATTACTTCTATTTTAAAGTCAATCAGGCAACAGATAATAATTGAGCGCTTACTGTATGCCAGCGAGTAAGACAGAGCCCAGCCCTGAAGGAGCTCACATTCAGTACATGTTCAACTGCCTCATTTTGTGAAGAAGACACTGAGGCTCCAAGAGTTTAAGTGTCTTGTCCACAGTCAGCTGGCTAGAAAGGTTAGAGCCAGAACCGAACTGGTCTGACTCTGAGGGTCATGCCCTCCTTATAACTCAGGACTGAACTGTACAGACTATAGCTTCTTAGCCAATGTTGTGTAGTGAGTAGTGAAGAATTTGCTTGGAAGAAATATATTGATAAGCTGCTTGGGTTGGAAATAGAAGCCTTAGGGCTATGTTCAAAGAATAAGAGATCCTAACTGTTAGATTAGGGAAGGCTCCCCCACCCCTCAGAAGGAAAAAAAAAAAAGGAGAAAGAGGTCATAAATCAATGATGGAGAGGAAGAGAAAGGGGAGCCAGCCAAGGAGGACTGGGGTAGACCGTAGGTCATGTCAGTAGTTTGTTTGTTTCTTTCTTTCTCTTTCTCTCTTTCTTTCTTTTTAAAGATTTTATTTATTTATTTGAGACAGAGAGAGTGTGAGCACAGAGGGAGAGGGAGAAGCAGACTCCTCGCTGAGCAGAAGACCCTACCTGGTACTTGATTCCAGGACCCTGGGATCATGACCTGAGCCAAAGGCAGATGCTTAACTGACTGAGCCCCCCAGGCACCCCAAGTCAGTGATTTCTGCCTCCTGAAGCTACCAGCCTGTCTGCTGAAGTATCCAGGAGTGCTTGATATAGTTGAAACCAGATCCTCAGAGGCCTGAAGTGACACAGTTTGGAAAGCCTTCTTTTTGGAAAAGGGGAGAGTAGCCCAGAGCAAACAGAGGCAGGCTCTTAGAAGGGGCTCTGTGCAGCTGAGAGCCTCGTAAGTTGAAAGGGCCATCAGCTCCTCCACCTTAAGGGAGATGCATCTCTGAGAGGACCTGGCATATTAAAGGGCATGTGTGGAGTAGTGAGGAGACTTAGTGCCGTATAGTTGGAGTAGAGTGAAGCAGAGACTGTGTGCAGCAACTGGACCTAGGAACCTGGGGTGGGGGTGGCATGAGAACACAAGTTCTTGTGAATTAGCAGAAATTTGGAGAGGGCTTTGGACCTTCTTACAAAGCGTGGGGGGGGTATGTGTTCTGGGGTGAGGTCGGGTTAAGTCAGTCTTATTTATCTTCAGCTCTCAAGAGACCCTTTGCTATCATCAGAGTTCCTTTTTAAAGTACATTAACAAATGAAATGCTATTTATTTTCATGCCCTCGGTACTCTAGTTAAATTGAAATACTCACTGTTTTAATAATGTGCGCTAATAGAGTTATACACCTGAACAATTCACAGCTGATAACAAGGTGCATTATAGGAAGGTCCCTGGTGGAGGTGAGAAAACTTTTAGGGAATTTAAACTAAGGGAATGGTGACTGATTCTCAAAGTGTAGACTAGCATAACAATCACTGTTAGATGCTAAATTTACACAGAAAATCTTTTTAAGCACTCAGCTCTGTTCTGGACACCAGCAATAAGATTATTAGTAAGACAAGACTTCTTTCCTTGAAGACAACACAGACCAGTTCGTGGCTATCAGTACTTTCCGGAGAGGCAACAGGACAGGCTGGAAAAATCACCGTGGGAAGGAGATTTGAAATTCTTTTAGAAATCCTGCCATTAATTTAAAGCATGAGCTTGACTGGAGTCACATTTGCAACGGCTTCTTTCACGCAGTGACAGGGACGTGAGAAAGGGAGGGTGGAGCCTCCAAGACTGGGTGTGTCGCAATCACGCCTGAAGGAATGCTAATTCTGTGTTGAGGAGCTGGGAACTCACAGAAAGATGAAAGCATAATGGGCCGTAATTATCATAGGAGCTATGGAAACTCATCATCTGGCATATTATGCATGGTACCAACAGGTTGAATAATGTCCTGGCAGAGGCCGTGTATACTTTGGATAATTGGGGCATGACTACTGAAATCCACTGGGCATTATAATGAAGATTAGCTGTTACCCAAGCCCATTTCCTCTTCTTCTTGGTTACGCAGTAAAACTAGGTTTCCCAGCCTCTCTTGCAGTTAGACATCTTCTATGAATGAATTCTGAATAATGAAAGATGGTTAGAAGTTATGTATACCCACCAGGACTTGCTCACAGGAACCTCCCACATGCTGTCCTCCATATTCTTTCTGCTGTGATAGTGATCTTGGAAGCTTTGTGAGGAAAATGAAGGAGGTATGAAATACAAGGTAGCTATGTCCCTGAATCATGACTTGGAGGGGAAAAGTAGATGCCTGATAATCAAGAATACCCATTTTGGACATGCATGAAAAATAAATGTTCACTGTATTAATATAGTAAGATTTTAAGCTTGTTTTTGCAGAGGCTACATTATCCTAATTCAGAGGTCAACAAACTATGTCCTATGGGTCAAATCCAGCTCATGGCTTATTTTTGCACAGCCCATGAGAAGAGTTTTACAATCTTTTACATCTTTAAAGTTTTTTGTTTTGTTTAGTTTTTTTTTGTTTTGTTTTGTTTTTTAAGAATAACAGAGATCATATATGACCCACAAAGTCTAAAATATTTATTCTCTGGCTCTTTTCAGAATGTTTGCCAATCTTTGTTTTAACCAGTATAGAAATTTCATATGACAGACCTTGGATTCCAGGCAGATATTGTGGAGGCCAAGCAAAACAAGGCTATACCCATCTTGAGTCTAGCCCTGACAAAAGTGCAGCCATCTTGATGTTCCAGATTATCACAAAATATTTCTTGGGTTCTGACCTACTCAGGTTAGCACTTTAAACAGTCCCTCTCTCCTTTAATGATTGATTTAAACCCTTGGACTCAGCTGCCTCTGTCTTTCATAACTCCTCTATACATTCCCCAGCTGATCAATGTTGACCCGAGTAGGTAGGGACAACTCTACGCCCCTACTCAGCAGGAAGAAATTACAGAAGATGAGACCTTCCACCTTCAACAACCTTAAAGATTTAAGGGTCAAAATTGTTCAGGGGGAAATGTGGGGGCTGAGAAAAATCAAGGCCATCCCACCTCAGGTTTAGCCTTAGCATAAGTACAGTCATCTCAGACCCCTGTGCATAAGGGCTGAACTTTCCCCTACTTTACTTTAGTTTCAGGAAGCCCCACCCTACTTTAGTTCTAAGGACCCCCACCCTACTTTAGTAACAGGAACCCATAAATACCCCTGCCTTAACTACGTTCGGGGTCCAAGTCCCTACTCTGCTGTGTCGAGTATACTTGGGCCCAAGCTTAAGCTTGTCAAATAAACCCTCATGTGATTGCATCGGTGCTTGGCTCCTTGGTGGTCTCTCAGACTCGAAAACTTGGGTACAACAATATCAAAGTCTTCTAATTATATTACAAATAACTTTTCATATGTAAATATATACATAAATAATGAAAAAAATGATAGACTTCCACTTCCAGAAAAAAATGGAATAACAGGATTGGGTTTATTTTCTGAACCGAAGCAATTAAAAAATAAAAACCCTCCAAATATTTAAATGATTTTCAAGACCTTGAATGATCAGGCTACAAGGCTCAGTGATCCCTGAGAGTCAGAAGATAAGTGAGGTGAGACCTATCATGGCCCCAGCTTATTGCCTGGGGAGAATTGCCAGTTACAAGGAGGGAGAACCCAGGAAGTGCCTGACAGCTTCTCTGGGTTGAGGAGACAGAGCTGGTCATGTGAGGAGGCCAAAGCGGCTGGCTTTTAAGAGAGAGTACCAGAGCGGATAGAATCTGGGGAGCAGCAGAGTTCCCCTGCTGTATGTCCTTGAGTGCTGACTGACTCATGCTGGCCTGTGAGGAAGTGACCTTCGTCTGAGGAAAGATTCCAAAGAATTAGAGGAAACCTTCCCTGGGGCTGAAGCAGGCAGGACTGAGGATAGTTTCTATTTCTTCCAAACAGAACAGAGAAACTTCACAGTATACAGAACATCAAGAAGAGTACTCAGAAGGGATTTGCCTCAATAGTGGGGCAAAATAGCCCTAGAGAAAGTGCCCCTCCAGGCCCACATCGCAGAATTTAAAGGAAGATCCAAAAGGATTGAACTTTTTCCATGTAATTTACCTGTGCCCTAAAACAAAAGGCAAAAATATTTGTAGGAATACAAAATTAATCAGTCCTTAAAAAGGTAAAAATCATAGTGTCAGGTATCCAATAAAAAGTTACCATGCCGATAAAAAGTGAGAACTTTAATATATACTTCACCGGAGAAGATGCAGGGATGGTAAGTAAGCGTGTGGAAGATGTTCTGAGTCACTAGTCACTAGGAAAATGCAAATTAGAACCACAACAAGGAGCCACTGTATACCTATTAGGATGTCTAAATTTCAAAAGATTGCTTATGCTAAAATCTGGCAAAGATACAGAGCAACTGGAACTCTCCCATACTGTTGTATATAAAATAGTATAAAATATTGAATGTAAAATAGTATAACCACTTCAGAAAAAAAAGTTTGCCAGTTTATTATAACAGTCACCGGATGACGCAAGCCTAAATATTAGGTATTTATCCAACAGAAATAATAGCTTATGTCTATACAAAGATTTATACATGAATTTATTTGATAACTTCCTTTGTAAACACCCCAAATTAGAAACAACCCAAATGCTCATCAACAGAGTAACAAATTAACAAACTATAGTAAACCAAATGTATTAATTTGCTAGGACTGCCATAACAAAATATCACAGACTGGGTGCCTTAAGCAACAGGAATTTGTTTTCTCATAGTTGAGGAAGCTAGAAATCTAAAATCAAGGTTTTGACAGGTTTGGTTTCTCTTCTTGGCTTATATGTGGTCTCTTTCTATTCTTGTCCTTTCATGGTCTTTCTCCTGTTTGTGCACAACAGACTGTTGTGTCAGTAAATCCTAATCTCCTCTTCTTGTAAGGACCTCAGTAATTTGGGATCAGGAACCAATGTAACGACCCTATGTTAACTTCATTATCTCTCTAAAGCCCTCTAAAGTCTCCAAATACAGTCACATTCTGAAGTATTAGAGGTTTGGGCTTCAACATGTGAATTTGGTGGGGAAGGTGGGGGAGGGGCGGGACACAGTTCAGTCTGTAGGCAATGGATTCCTACTAAGCAATGAAAAGGAATTAAGTATTGCTACATAGTACAATATCGATGCCTCTCAGAATAATTACGTTGAGTGAAATAAATCATATAGGAAAATACATACTGAATGAGTCCATTTGTAGGAACACTCTAAAAACTGCAAACTACAGTGACAGAGAAAGAGATCATTGGTGGAATTGAGATGTGAGGGGAATTTGGAGGTAGGTAAGACGGGGACTGGAAAGGTGCAGGAGGAAACTTTTGGAGCTAATGAGTGGGTTCTTTTTCTTGATTGTGACAGTTTCAAGGTTGTATATATATGTCAAAATGTTTCACAGTCTACATTTTAAATATGTGTAGTTTATTGCACTCTGATTATATCTTAATACTTTTTTTTAAAAGAGCTATAAACGTGTTCCACTTATAACCCTCGGCGGACTTAAACTCACATCGCCGATTTATTCTAGTAATAACAAAGATACCTATCAGTAAAAATGACCTGTTTGTGGGAATCATCACTGTTTCAGTTTTCAGTTTTTATCTGCTGTGAGCACCTGCTACTTCGTGCTGCACCACTCCTCTTTTCCTCTCTAGCAGATGAACCTCCATTCTTTTGGTTACTGTCCCTTTCATTGCTCTAATTGTCCGGATGCGGAGGAATACCTACTCCGCCAGACACTGCTGATTGGTTGATGGGCAGACATTTGAATCTAGTTGGGCCAATCAGATAACTTCCTTGGGGTGTTTCTTACTAAAACTGGGAGGAGTTAACCTTTTCTGGACTTAGAAGCTATAGGAGGACAAGTTCTTCGTTGGCAATATCCATGTTTCTTTCCACGTGGAGGAAGTCTGTGTGAAGCCAGAGACACTGAAGTCCGCACCCAGAGAAGCAGAAATGGAGAGTTAAGAGAGAATTGGCATTATTTGAGGTTCTGCTTCCAGTTCCTGAGAACTAGTGATATCTCTGACCTTTACATGATTTTCTTTTTTCTACTTTTCCTTATACATTGTGTATTGGTAATTTCCTTATTTATTAAGTTAATTTAAGTTAGGCTCCTGTCATATTAAATACTGTCATGGTTTACTATGCATTTCTAATTTCTTTTAGGGCCTGAGATCTCGACATAGCCCAGTAAATAATTGAGGTAGGTGTCACTGAAATAAACAATTTCATTTAATTTAACACCTTTATCAAATACCTACTAAGCCCAAGGCATTGTATTACATGCCTTGTATTACCCCGAGTGCATTTAAACAGCCACTCAAGTTTTGAACAGCTAAGTAATTTTGAGGCTCCCCACTGTAAATAATTTTGTGGGAAAACTCCCAGGTGTACAATGCTGAAAAAAAGTAGATAGAGCCCCAAATTGAACTCATTAGAAATATGTGACCACAGGGAAATGAAAAGCATTCAATGATAACTTTTATTTTCTTAGAATCCTCTGTATTCTAAATCAACTGTGGACTAGAAACTGGCTCTTAGGCTTTATCTTTTATGGTAATGTACACCATAATCAAGAGAATAATTTTTTGGTTCCAAGGAATTTTAATTTAATAAAATACTCTGAATTCAGTCATCCGTTTCTCTTTATTGGCGCAAACCAGTAGGAAGTAAGGAAACGGAGCAAATGTTACAGCTCTTCATTATAGTGTTTCTGTTTTATTTATTTTTGTTTTCTGATTGTAATTTGGATTTGTGTTGCACATTGAAGCTGGTGGATTATTTTTCTCAGTGGTTTAAGAAGTAAAAATGCATCTTCCCTGTCATTGGTGGGGGGACTCCTTTTCTAGAATACAATGATGCTACTTAAGAGTTGAGCGCCAAGTACCCTCTTATACATCATATTGGTTGAGTAGGTTCTGAGGCAAATATTTAGGAATGATTAAATCAGGGCATAGAAAAATGCTAAGCAAATAACACTTAATAAAAATCTCTTAATAGATTATATAGTGAGATATGTTCAGAAAATCTATAGTATTCCCATACAAAGCCACTTCTATCTTTAAGTCTATTAAGATATTATTAAAAATGAATGAAATAATAAAGCATACGCTTTTGGAAGTTTTAAGGGTCCCCCCCCCCTTTTTTGGTGTAGGCACAAATCTACTTCTGTACCTTTACCTGGGTAATCTTACCTAATCAGAACTCTCCCTTGCTCCTCAGTCCAAGAGAGAAGCCCAATATTTTCTTTCTAAAGTACAACATTTGTAACATTTCTCATGTTATCAAACTGTGATCCTTACCTCCCACCCCCTACCCTAGGACTCTGTATTGTTAAAAATACCATACATTTTTGTCTACTTCTCCCTTCAGTGAGACTCTAGCTGCAATTAACATTTTCTTTTTCTTACCTCATTGTAGTTGCACACGATACATTTTTTTCTCTATATAACTGTGAAGGAATGAAGGCAACAGCAACAACCTGACTCCTCATCTCCCTGCCTTCGGATGTGTGTTTTTAACCTTTTGGTTGGCTACCAACATTGTCGTTTCTCTTCTTAGCCAACTCCTCCTCCTTTTCTCTTTCCTCTTTTTCTATCTCTTCTATCTTTCTCTCTTCTCTCACCCCCACACACTTTTATATGGAACATGTGCCTTCATGCTTAAACTGCTGTGGGGTTATATCTCTTCATTCCCTGTCATGAAAAGTTTCAATCTGGATGAAAATTCACTAGTAATGGCAGCACAGAACTGTGTCTTACAGTCACACCTCTGCATAGCTTCAGGAAAACTTAAAATATTGGTGAGATGAGGTATAGTTTCCTCCTTCCTTAGACTCAACTAGATCTTTTGGTCTCACTCTCTCCGTTTCAACCTATAAAGCAAGAGACTCCAACTTTACCCAGCACATTATACAGGGGTGATGTGTGGGATTTAATTGCTACTGTAGAAAATAACTTAAGGTACGAAAATTGAAAGATTGGCCTGAGAGAAAGTGTGGAATAGGGGAGGCCGACTTTGAGACTCAGCTCACTCATCTGTAATATGGGATTGATATCAATTTCATAGGATTGTAATGAGGGTAAAATTAGATAATGAGTAAGCATCAAACAGCAAGACTGACGTCTAAATAGAAGTCGGTGAATATTAGTATCCTCCCCGGGCACCCCATCTTCCCACTCCCAGTCTTTCTCTCTCTCCTCTTGCTTGGGCAGCTCTTACCCCCCACCTCTGGTCCCTGGGAACCTGTTATTTATCTTTCCTGTCAACTGTGCAGCTCTCAGACCCTTTCTTCAAGAATATAGATGTCAATAACTATTACAAGCTTAAAGAACATTTTAACAGGTAGTGGGCGACGTTGTAGCAGGAATTTCAGAGTTTGCCGTGGGGTGGATGAGATAAAACCCAGTGGGTGGGTATTCATTCGCCTTGCTTACTATGTGTCAGTCTACCACGATGGCGGGTAATAACAGGGTTGATGTCAGGGTACTTAAAAACGAGTTCTTCCTCATAAGAATGGGTGCTGACAGCAAACTGGTTTGGCCAGATAGTGTGTTCTAGATATATGTTGACGTTGGTATATCATTTTACAGAGTCTTGTGTTCTTTGCTCTGTTACCTGGGCTACACACTTTTTGTGGGAACGGCTACCGGATGGCAGAGGGAATCTGGGGTTTGGAAACACAAGGCTTCCATTCAAATCCTGGCTCTGTCATTTCCTAGCCGTGTAATTTTGGCCTGTTTTCTCATCCCTGAAGGAGAATTATAATACCGACTACACAGGGTTTTTGTTTGTTTGTGGTGAGGCTCAAAAGAGATTTTTTTAAAACATGGAAACGTTTTAGAAGGAGGGAAATTAGTTGTTATGATTCAGGAATTCTGGTTCCTGTGTATGTGACAAAGATACCGCCAACAATGCTCCAAAACTCTGAACTGGGAAAGAGTCCAGATTAAGCATAACTGATAATAAATCTATCAAAGCTTAGTGACACATCTATTTCTGGGTGTCCAAGGTTCTTTCTTCCCTACGAAATAAGGGTGTGTCCTCAGTCATTGCTAAGTGCCCTTCTAAACCCTGAAACCCGTGCTTTCAGCCAGGGCTTTCCTCTGGGTGTTTGAGTCTTCTTTGCTAGGGTTGGTCAGATTCATTTTAACTGAGCGCAGGCTCACAGAGTTCTGCCTGAATCCGCGCGTGGCCTGGTGAAGGGGAGAGATAGGCAAGAGGCTTCAGGTTTCTGAGTGGAAGCTCACCGTGGCCCTCACCGGCCATTGTGTGCTGCTCTTCCTGCTGACTCAACTCTGACCTGTCATGCTGTGCTTGATATTTATATTTCTGGAAATGGTTAGCCACATTACTAGGTAATAAGGTTGCAAATTCCAAGTCTCCCTTGTAATCCAGGTCAGATGTTGCCCTGGGAGTGGGTGGGAATGTGGAGAGGCCAAGACTGAGGTTGCTGTGCCTCAAGGGAGATGACGTGATCGGGCCTGACTGGCTATCACAAAATGTGGTAGTTATTTGTACTTTGGGGAAGGACCTACTGAGCTCTCTGTCGAAATTTTCCTGTCTTGTTCTTTAAATTTACAATGCGCTTGAATTTTTTCAGTTGTTATCAGTGCCTCATAGTTAATGGAATGTGCCTTTAAAAAACTAGAATATTAGAATGGGCAGAGAACCAAGAGGTTAGATAATCCAGCCCACTCTTTAGAGGTGAGGGAATACACATGGAGGAAACGTTCTTGACTTGCTCAGGGCCAAAAAGCTGCCAAGTAAAAGAGTGAGGCCTAAAGGGCTCCATTTCCTAATTCCAAGTCAATTTTTTTTGTTTTGTTTTGTTTTTCAAAATCACTTTTCCATGCTACTTCCTGTTGGTATAGCTTGTCCTTGGACACCTCTGATTTCTCACCTGGCCTCATCCATCTGCTTCTTCCCTGTGAGCACTATTGTTCCCACCATTCACGTCCTCCGACTTTATACACAACCGGGGGTATCCCAGTGCTCAGGTTATGGCCGGACAAATACACAGAAAACCCCAAACCAACCCCAGGTGGGTGAGAAAGAACAGGGTTGTAAAAGGGACCAGAGGGTAGGTAGCTGGAAGTGGTAGAATTCACATCCACACCTGTGCAGATTCAGTGGCTAAGTCAAGACAAAGATTGTATTTTAATATTTTTTTAATATTAATATTAATATTTGACAGAGAGAGATCACAAGTAGGCAGAGAGGCAAGCAGAGAGAGAGAGAGGAGGAAGCAGGCTCCCTGCCGAGCAGAGAGCCCGATGTGGGACTCGATCCCAGGACCCTGAGATCATGACCTGAGCTGAAGGCAGAGGCTTAACCCACTGAGCCACCCAGGTGCCCCCTGTATTTTAATATCTTGAGTCCTTCGTTGGGCTGGTGCTGGCAGTTGGGTGGCTGCCCTCTCCCCCTTTGCTCCTTCTGTCCTGGAACCCAGAGCCTGGTACCCAGAGGTACCCGGTAACCCCCCTCCACCCACCCCCACCCCGCACCCAACACCTCCTCTCCGACCTGTCAGACTCTGGTAGGGACTGACTTGTCATCTCTGGAGCCGGCCGGTCAGCTTCAAGTTCCCTCCAGGGGGTGACGGGGTGGAGGCTAACTAGGGAACAGACGAGCCCTATGGCTGAGAAGGGAAACAGGGCAGGAAGGTGCAGACACACATACTTAGACAACGCATGTCCAGACACATCCTGCCTTCTTCACTCACACAGTTGGACGTGGTGAAAGCCCATGAAACTGTGCTACTCCCAACCGAAGTCTCCTCCCCTGGCGCTCCGTGGAACCAACTGCACTGTCATGGGGGGCCAGGAGCCTGCTGCGGAAGAGATAGGAGTCTAAAGGAGCAAGCTCTCGGGGGCCTGGCAGTGGTTCTCAGGTTCCCTCATGTGGGAATGACCTGTGGCCCTTAGTGTTCTGTTTCCATGGTTTCCCAGGTCTCAGGACAGCCTGCTGGGGCTTGGGCTCCTCCTTGAGCCAGTTATGAAAGTGATTCTGAGGACAAGGGATGTCTGAGGAAACACTGATGAGGGGTAGAGGGGAGGAGGCTGGCATTTGGAATCAGATGGAACTGGATTTTGAACTCGGCTCCATCATGTATTAGCTTTGTAATCTTAAGTGCTTTCTGATATAAACTGAGAGGCGTTAGAGCAAAGAGGTGAAGGTCATAGCCTCTGGAGTCAGAATGCCTGGATTTGAAAGTTCTGACTCTTTTGCTTGTCAGTCCTGTGACATTAGGCAAACTGTTTAACTTCCTTTTACCTCAATTTCTAACTTATGGAACAGGGATGATGATTATTGTATTTATTTTTTATGATGACTGAGTGACTACATGAATTTACTTGGGAAGGCTCCTGGCTCATTGCAAAGACTGTATGAGCACTTACTGTTAATACTGGATATGGATAATATGTTCTCACTTTTGTTAGATTTATGAAAGATGGTATAGATAAATTACCTGTTAAAAAGTTGATACTCTATAAACAGTATCTTTATCTTTATTATGAGAAGGCGCATAAAGTTGTTTATAAACACTCTCTACGTGAGACAACATTATCATATTATATACAGATACACAAGTATGTACGAGACCCCAGGGGAAAAAATGGTAAGGTCACAGTGTTTTTGTTTTTTTTTTTTCCAAGTCTGATTTCTCAGTCAGTGCCCCAGTGGAGATGAGCATTAAGGGAGATCAAGCATTAAGGGAGATGAGAACATCCATTGTCTGAATGATAGTGTGAATGAGCAATGCTGAGGACAATTTCAGAGGCCTGGACAGCTGCTGTTCGTTCAAATCAACTCAAATCCTGGTGAAAAAGCAGTGGGTTTTTAAAACCTAGCTCACTCGGAAACTGCTAAAATGCACGAGAACAGCTCCGGAAATCCCATCTGTTTCATATTTACAGAACGCTTCGTTCCTTCGGTCTGGGCACAACTGACTCATTTTCATTGTGTTCCTATGGCAGAGTGTCTTGTCATTACCAAAGAAACCAGACAGCAGGTTTTGTGTGCGTGAGAAATGTGCATGCCCACTCTTTGTCATTGGTAAGGCTGTCTAAGGATTTGATTACTTGTGATTCATGTGGCAAAGAGATTATGTAATTTAGCAAATTTACAAATGTAATCTTTTAATGTAAAGCAGTGATGTCTGGACCATGAACTGCTTCTTTTCTTTTACTTACATATATTCTGTGGGACTGTAGTATAGCAGCGATTCTGAGAGTACTGGGTAAGCACCCTCTAGTCAGACTACCTGACTATCTTAGTTCTACCATTTTGTAGCCATCGGACTTTGGGCAAGGTAATCAATTCCTCTGTATCCTGGTTTTCCCATCTATAAAAAAGGTTGAGTGCAAGAACCTTATCAGTAGGAGGCTGTTGTAACAGCCTTCCAGATCTTAGAACAGTACATATTTGTCTCTTATTCACCTCACAGTCTGAGGGACATCACAAGGTTCTCCTGGATGACTCCCTTCTCAGCAGTGGATTGATAGAGACGTCTTCCTTTATGGGCCTTCATTGTCCACCAGGGTTGTGCCATCCAATATGGCACCCTACTAGCTGCACTTGGCTATTTAAATTAATTAAAATATTAAAATTTAGTTATTGTAGCTACCCCTCAAGTGCTTGGGAGTCAGATGTATTTAGTGATTATCATATTGGACAACACACACATAAAATGTGCTATCGTCGCAGAAAGTTACGTTGGACAGCACTGCCTTAAGACCTTCTTGTTCTCTGCTCTGTCATCTCCATTTAGCCAGCAAGGGAGAGGGCTTTCTTTAGCCCTCCTAAAATCTTGTAGAACAGAAAGAAAAGTTTTTGGGAATTTTCCTCCGCTTTGTTATATGGAACTCAGAGCCTCATTGTCAGTAGATCAAAGGATTATATTTTCTGCATATAGAAGATACTATATGATCTGAGTTCTGTAGGCTTGCTTTTTGATTTTCTACAAAATTATAGAATATGCTCTTTCTTGACGAATCCTGCTCTCAAGCATATTGTCTTGATGAAAAATCCCATTTTGGATATCAAATGATGAATATTATCTTGTTTTTTCTCTTTCCTTTCTTTTGTAATGATCTTCCTGCCACTGCCATGGAAGACAGCATCACTCCACCTGGAGAGAGGATCATCCACATGAAATGCAGAAGGGAGAAGCACATCAGTGTCCATACTGTAAACCTGTGAACACATCTTGCTGCCTTTGACCCCTGTTCTTCACAGGAGTCCCCTGCCTCTAGCTATTCTCTTCAGAGGGTTAATGCTGGGGAAACAGGATCTAAATATCTGACTGGGGCACCACGTGCCTAACACTAAAACTGTGACCTGGAATGCAAATCACATGGTCTTACTTAATGAAGAAATGACAAGGAATCAGTCGACTTGGTTTTTTGGCACATATTTCTAATTATATGACTGTTATTTTATTTGGATTATCTCATTTTTCAGGAAGTTGCATCCTGACCTCAGGAAGCCAATCTTTGTCTTTCCAACATCATTTTATACCTTTCCAAAGTCGTGACTGGAGAATATATTAGGAATTTTCCATTTTAATCATAATTTTGCCTCAACAATAACATAAAAATGTTTTATTCATTTTTCTTACACACCATTTGACTCTTCTGCCCTCTTTATTGTGTTCTAATTTGATAGTGTATTTGGCTCAGGCTGTGGGGGAACAGTGCGTTAGGAAGAGAGCCATCGCACTTTGAGGGTCGCCAGCTGGCGAAAGTTTACATTTGGTGGATCCTACTTGTGGAAGAGTTGGTGAACTTGTCATTGGGTCTTTTTTCTGAAGTATTGTGTAGTTTTGTGTTACCACATGCTTAATTAAATTAACTGAGTGCTTGCTATATGCTGAGTGTTACACGGTGGAGAGCTAAAAAAAAAAAAAAAAATAAATAAAAAAAAGATTTCCTGTCACATCATCGGTCAGTTTCCTTCACAGCACGTATCACATTATTTAATTATCTTGTTTATTTACTTTTTAACTTACACATTGTCCATCTTGCCTACTGCAAGGGTAGAGACTGTCTTTTTTTACTGCTATAAATCCAGCTCCTGGCACATTGCCTGGAACATAGAAAGTTCAAAATATAGTTTGTTATCTGAAAAAAAAAAAAAAGATGCTTATATTCTCTGGTAAGAGAATATAATCTGGTTCTCCCACTTTGCCATCTTTCAAACCTCCTCTGTCCCATTAAACTTGACTTTGCTACCCATTCTGACCAGAAGCAGGTCTTCTCTCCTGTGATGTCCCTGTGTTTACTGTTGGTCCAATTCATTCAATGTATTATTATATAGCAATCGGTGATTTCTTTTATTCTCAATTTATGCTCCTATTACTTATTTCCTTATTCATATATGCAACAGCATTTTGTAAAATGCAAAACACCTCTATGAGTATTATGATTATAAGCTTCTTGAGGTTAGTGGAACGAGAGTGTAGTTCTCCTACAGAAACTTAAGACTATCCCCTGTATCATGTCAGATGAATTGCTGGCTGAGTGATACTTTTGTCCCTATCTTTAAAGATGAAGACCAGTCATGACCCTGGTTCCAAATTGCGAGTTTTTTCTCCGCTATACGTATGTCCTTATGTAGACCTCTGCTATCAGCACCATACCAGATTTTTCTTCCTTCTGTCCCTCCACTTGGCGTTCAAACCAGCATTCAGTGTCTACTAGATGTAGGGCAGATTTGCTGTCCAGGGTCAGTAATGTCCTTGCGATGGAAGCTAGAACAGTTCACTTGCCAAGGAAGACTGCAGTGAAATCCTTCTGACATTCCTGGGCCAATCACTCACATAGGCTATAGGCTTTGACTCGGGCTTTAGTGCTATCAGGTGGCTGTGTCCAGTGTGTGATCTGCTGGGGCCTTCCAGGAAAACACTCTCCTTATCTTAAAACTATGCTGTGATTGTCCTGACACATTCCTGTTTGCCTGAGCCTGATTCTTGGGGAGATTCAGACAGAATTTGAGTGCACACTCAATAGCATGTGTGTGTGGCTATACACACATTTCACTAGGCAAGGTCTCGTGCCAGGAAAAGATGCTGGTCCCCAGTGCCATGGAATCCCAGTAGATTTCCATGGCAAAGGCATTATGGAAGACCCCTTTGCGAGGGGGTGGGCTTTTTGGGAAAGTCTTCCTGCAGAGTCATAGGCATATTTTCCCTGAGCATTTGGCACCAAGAATTTGTACCAACTTATAAAGCACAGTGCCAAGTTCTACTGCCTAGAAGCTCCTTAAAGGTTTGCTCTGATGTTGGCAGAAGCAACCAAAGGCATGTTTTCTGTTTATTCTTCTGCTTTTTTTTTTTTCATTTTGCAAATGAGAACCAGCGGTGTAAATGTTCCATACCAGAGAAGCAAGATTGTACCAAAAGCCATACCTCCTCCTGCCTACACACACACACACACACACCCCTCCCATGCATATCCATTAGTTTTAATCACGCGTGCTTTCCGAGCTGCTACGTCTGTCAGTGTGGATTGGCTCTGCATATCTGTATTGCTTCAGAGCACCTTGCAGATGAGAACTGGATGGACTCACCTGGCTGGGTAGTTTAGACACTCGTGGCAGGCAGTGTTCCAGCATGTTCCTAGGTATCTCAGGGCCTGGTTTCTTCTCAAGAAGTGGGAGAAGACTTTATCCATTTGTGTTCTGACAAGAGACATTAGAGCCTTAATTTTAGCACTTTTCCCGACATTGGGCAGTAGAGTTGCAATCCAGCAGGATTCAATACTGCTAAGCACATTTGATTTGGTACTTGGGCTCACCCAGCCCATTCTGAACCTGGCAGCCTGGGGAAAATGAACTTGTCTGAAAAATCTACATAGGGACCTGGGCAGTAGCTTTTACCTTTTTTACCAATAGCTTCTAGAAATGCACCAGACATTGCCGAGTGCTGATGGTGACATTGCCCTTTAGGCTGATTTTGACAGGCAAGTCTTTTGACTCACTGCACTGATTTCTGTTGAGAAGCTGCAGGGCTGGACCGATGACCCCAGAATGTGGTTTTGTTTTCCCCATAATTGTCTATCTGGATTTGCAGGAAATAGATGTTTGGTTTCTGTGAAGACAAAAAAGCCTCTTTCCTGCCTTATGGCTGGAGCCTGACCATTTTACACCTTTGAGTCCATTAAAAACACCCGCGGGCAGGAGCGGGATAGATCTATGCATGTACAGGTCTTTCAGACCCAGGCAGCCTAGGGTGCACCTTTGGTGTATGAGATTGGCCTTGTGAAGAGAGGCCTTCTCCGAGGTAACTCTCAGATCCAGTATTGACAAGAAAGTCTGGGACCAGAAATTCTCTGAGTGTCTCTTGTAATGAATGGACCTCCTTTACCAACGGTCACATTTAGCTCAGCTGACCTTCTAAAACCACGCTCCATTTCCTGTTGACTTCTAGCACATCCTTGGTTTCCTTGCAGGTTTTCTCTTTAATCATCACTCGTTAATGTGATGCCCTTTGAGGCTTCTCCGGCACTTCATAATTCCTTCCTGGGCCTTTGAATGTTCATTTTCTCCTGCATTGTGTTTTCCCGAGGTTTTCCTAGGTTTCTTGTACCTTGACTGGAGTGGGGAGGGAACTACATTCGGCTTCTGCTTTTCAGAATGGGTTTCTCATGCTTACCACTCGGTTTTCCTACTGACTTGGAAAAACTGTGCTGGAACCTTCTCTCTGATGCAACTGAATTGCATTTTGGTTGGAAATGTTTTATGCATTAGGATGATAAATGATGACTTTATTTGCCAGACCAGGCAAAAGATCTCTGAAACGGAAAAAAGGGAAAACAAAAAAACATCTTTCAGAAGCTACTGTATGAGAAAGACTTCTGAATATGTCGGAGCCTTTAGAACACAGCAGGGTGGGGCCATCTTGGGGTCACTGAGCCCCAAGGGAACTCTCTTTTTTGGCTACTCTGTCTCCACCCCTAAAAGGCATTAATCTTCTCCCCAGGACCTCTCTTGACCCTGAACATTTAGATTTAGGGTGTGTAGTTGTTGCCTCTATCTTAGGAGGCAGAGGGTGTTTCCAATGTTTCCAGCTGGGAACTGAGATCATGGAATCATTCCAATTTTACACATATTTTTAAATAGGTTCCTACCTACCTACTCAGACTGCTCAAGAACACCCTTATTTTGCCTTGTGGTAGGTTTTGGTGAACTGAGGATGAGGCTAGACTTCTTCAGTAATGAGGTACAAACTCTGGCTCCTCAAATGTTATCCTGTGGCAATATTTCCATGCAGAAGTTGGGGGCGTCTTTTACGTTATGCCTTGCTTCACTTTGCAGTCTGTTTTGCCAAGGACAGATTTGTGGTGACTCGTCGCTGCTCTACGATTTTGAGAGCAGGCCTCTCCAGAAATCCTGTCCTTAAAGACAGAGTGGTTTCTTTCCCCCTTGGCTCAGACCTACTGCCAAGTCTCACCGGGTTTCACCCCCAGTTGTGGAGTGTGCCAGCTCCATCTCCCACTGCTCTCTCTCGGTCAAAGCTGTGGTCTGTTTATATGGCAGATGGGCACATGCCACACGGGAGTTTCTGAAACTGCTAGCCTGTTTGGAACCCAGGTTTTAATGATGGTATAGCCTTATGGAGCCCAAAGACATCACTGAACTTCATTTCAATTCAATTTAGATGTGATTGTCACCTTTCAGGTGTCAGCTGCCAGACTCGTGTTAGGTATTGGTGATGAGGGGAGGAGAGCATGGCTACTACCTTCACAGAGCTTAGAGCCTAGCTGAACTTTCTCATTTATAAACTTGACCCTCACAAAGACACCATCATGCAGTGATAAAAGCTACATTTCCTTTCATCCAGTATCATTCAATTATATTACCTGAGTGTTCCAGGACAGACTCATGCTTATCTGTGCTACAGTCAGAAAAGTGAAATAACTTGTATTATGGGAAATAGGATTCAACTAATGAATCACAGGAACAGTTGCCAATAATCAAATGTGAGAGACTCTTCAATTGTTGGAGGCAAAGAAGAGGGAAGAAATGAGGATATGAATGTAGAAGCAGAGAGTATATTGGAAATCCCATTTCAGTAGTTATTACAAAGTAGGCTGGAAACAAAACAAGAAGCTCTATTCTTTTTAGTCTCAGAAGCCATTGTTGGCAAGGCCCGTTAAGTAAGCATCCAAGTTGTTTCCTCTAGTCTGACTTTCAGAATGCAGTTATGTTGGAAACTATTCTGCTGACTAAGGTTGTTTTCTCTTTTTAAAAAAATTTTAAACCACTCCCTCTTCTGAGGGAAGAGACCTATTTCATACATACAAATCAGGTCTTGTGTATTTCACGTTTTAGCACTATAGGCTCTTACAAATCTTTATTTTTTAATATTTATGTTTTAAAGATTTATTTATTTAATTGAGGGTGGGGCAGAGAAAGAGGGAGAGAGAATTTTTTTAAATATTATTTTTATTAACATATAATGTGTTATTTGCCCCAGGGGTACAGGTCTGTGAACTCATCAGGCTTACACATTTCACAGCACTCACTGTATCACATACCCTCCCCAATGTCCATAACCCAACCACCCTATCCCTATCTCCCCACCTCCCAGCAACCCTCAGTTTGTTTTGTGAGATTAAGAGTCTCTTATGGTTTGTCTCCCTCCTGATCTCATCTTGTTTCATTTTTTCCTTCCCTACCCCCAAATCCCCCACCCTGCCTCGCAAATTCCTAATACCAGAGAGATCATATGATAATTGTCGTTCTCTGACAGACTTATTTTGCTCAGCATAATCCCCTCTAGTTCCATCCACATTGTTGCAAATGGCAAGATTTCATTTCTTTTGATGGCTGTGTAGTATTCCATTATGTATATGTGTGTGTGTATACACACACATATATACTATATATAGTATTCCATTGTGTATGTGTGTGTATATACATATACACACACCACATCTTCTTTATCCGTTCATCTGTTGATGGACATCTAGGCTCTTTCCATAGATTGACTACTGTGGACATTTCTGCTATAAACATTCAGGTGCACATGCCCTTTTGGATCACTACATTTGTATCTTTAGGGTAAATACCCAGTAGTGCAATTGCTGGGTTGTAGGGTAGCTCTATTTTCAACTTTTTGAGGAACCTCCATGCTGTTTTCCAGAGTGGCTGCACCAGCTTGCATTCCCACCAACAGTATAGGAGGGTTTCCCTTTCTCCGCATCCTGGTCAACATCTGTTGTTTCCTGACTTGTTAATTTTAGCCATTTCTGACTGGTGTGAGGTGGTATCTCATTGTGGTTTTGATTTGTATTTCTCTGATGCCAAGTGATGTGGAGCACTTTTTCATGTGTCTGTTGGCCATCTGGATGTCTTCTTTGCAGAAATGTCTGTTCATGTCCTCTGCCCATTTCTTGATTGGATTATTCTTTGGGTGTTGAGTTTGAGAAGTTCTTTATAGATTTTTGGATATTAGCCCTTTCTCTGATATGTCGTTTGCAAATATCTTCTCCCATTCTGTCAGTTGTCTTTTGGTTTTGTTGACTGTTTCCTTTGCTGTGCAAAAGCTTTTGATCTTAATGAAGTCCCAATAGTTCATTTTCGCCCTTTCTTCCCTTGCCTTTGGCGATGTTCCTAGGAAGAAGTTGCTGTGGCTGAGGTTAAAGAGTTTACTACCTGTGTTCTCCTCAAGGATTTTGATGGATTCCTGTCTTATATTGAGGTCTTTTATCCATTTTGAGTCTATTTTTTGTGTGTGGTGTAAGTAAATGGTCTAGTTTCATTCTTCTGCATGTGGCTGTCCAATTTTCCCAACACCATTCATTGAAGAGACTGTCTTTTTTTCCATTGGACATTCTTCCTGCTTTGTTGAAGATTAGCTGACCATAGAATTCAGGGTCTATTTTGGGGCTCTCTATTCTGTTCCATTAATCTTCGTGTCTGTTTTGTGCCAGTTCTATACTGTCTTGATGATTACAGCTTTGTAATAGAACTTGAAATCTGGAATTGTGATGCCACCAAGTTTGGTTTTACTTTTCAACATTCCTCTGGCTATTCGGGGTCTTTTTTGGTTCCATATATATTTTAGGATTATTTGGTCCATTTGTTTGAAAAACATTGATGGTATTTTGATAGGGATTGCATTAA
Source organism: Martes martes (assembly GCF_963455335.1). NCBI lineage: Eukaryota > Metazoa > Chordata > Mammalia > Carnivora > Mustelidae > Martes > Martes martes. Next base: position 99,681,239 of record NC_137888.1, read on the forward strand.
ATGTGTAGATTGCTTTCGGTAGCATAGACATTTTCACAATATTTGTTCTTCCAATCTATGAACATGGAACATTTTCCATTTCTTTGTGTCTTCCTCAATTTCTTTCATGAGGACTTTATACTTTTCTGAGTACCGATTCTTTGCCTCTTTGGTTAAGTTTATTCGTAGGTATCTAATGGTTTTGGGTGCAATTGTGAATGAGATAGACTCCTTAATTTCTCTTTCTTCTGTCTTGGTGATGGTGTATAGAAATGCAGCTGATTTTCTTGCACTGATTTTATATCCTGACGCTTTAGTGAATTCCTGTATGAGTTCTAGCAGTTTTGGGATGGAGTCTTTTGGATTTTGCACATGAAGTGTCATATCACCTGCAAAGAGTGAGAGTTTGACTTCTTCTTTAACAATTTGCTTGCCTTTTATTTCTTTTTGTTGTCTTATAGCTGCGGCTAGGACTTCTAATACTATGTTGAATAGAAGTGGTGACAGTGGACATCCCTGTCATGTTCCTGACCTTAGGGGAAAAGCTCTCAGGTTTTCCCCATTGGGAACGATATTCGCTGTGGGTTTTTTGCAGATGGCTTTGATGGTATTGAGGTATGTACCCTCTATCGCTATACTTTGAAGAATTGATCAAGAAAGGATGCTGTACTTTGTCAAATGCTTTTTTGGCATTATTGAAAGTATCATATGGCTCTTGTTCTTTTATTAATGTATTGTATCACATTGATTGATTTGTGGATGTTGAACCAACCTTGCAGCCCAGGAATAAATCCCACTTGGTCGTGGTGAATAATCTTTTTAATGTACTGTTGGATCCTATTGGCTAGTATTTTGGTGAGAATTTTCACATCTGTGTTGATTAAGGATATTGGTCTGTAATTCTTTTTGATGGGGTCTTTGTCTGGTTTTGGGATCAAGGTAATGCTGGCCTCATAAAATGAGTTTGGAAGTTTTCCTTCCATTTCTATTTTTTGGAACAGTTTCAGGAGAATAGGTATTAATTCTTCTTTAAATATTTGGTAGAATTCCCCCAGGAAGCCGTCTGGCCCTGGGCTCTTGCTTCTTGGGAGATTATTGATGACTGCTTCAATCTCCTTACCAGTTATGGGTCTGTTCAGGTTTTCTATTTCTTCCTGGTTCAGTTGTGGTAGTTTATAGGTCTCTACGAATGCATCCATTTTTTCCAGATTGTCAAATTTGCTGGCGTGTAGTTGCTCATAGTATGTTCTTATAATTGTTTGTATTTCTTTGGTGTGGTTGTGATCTCTCCTCTTTCATTCATGATTTTACTAATTTGCATCCTTTCTCTTTTCTTTTTGATAAATCTGGCCAGGGGATTATCAATCTTATTAATTCTTTCAAAGAACAAGCTCCTAGTTTCTTGATTTGTTCTACCGTTCTTTTGGTTTCTTGTTCTACCGTTCTTTTGGTTTCTTGTTCTTTCTCCAGCTCCTTTAGGTGTAGGGTTAGGTTGTATACTTGAGACCTTTTTTGTTTCTTGAGAAAGGCTGTATTGCTATATACTTTCCTCTCAGGACTGACTTTGCTGTGTCCCACAGATGTTGAACAGTTGTGTTTTCATTTTCATTTGTTTCCATGAGTTGTTTTAATTCTTCTTTAATTTCCTGGTTGACCCATTCATACTTTAGTAGGTTGCTCTTTAGCCTCCATGTGTTTGAGTTCTTTCCAACTTTCTTCTTGTGGTTGAGGTCTAGCTTCAAATTCTTGTGGTCTGAAAATATGCAGGGAATGATCCCTATCATTTGGTACCAATTGAGACCTGATTTGTGACCCAGGATGTGATCTGTTCTGGAGAACATTTCATGTGCAGTAGAGAAGAATGTGTATTCTGTTGCTTTGGGATGGAATGTTCTGAATATATCTGTGTTGTCCATCTGGTCCAGTGTGCCATTTAAAACCTTTATTTCCTTGTTTCATCTTTTGCTTAGATGACCTGTCCATTTCAGTGAGGGGGGGTGTTAAAGTCCCCAACTATTATTATATTGTTGTTGATGTGTTTCTCTGATTTTGTTATTAATTGGTTTATATAACTGGCTGCTTCCATGTTAGGGGCATAGATACTTAAAATTGTTAGATCTTCTTGTTTGGACAGACCCTTTGAGTATGATATAGTGTCCTTCCTCATCTCTTCTTATAGTCTTTGGCTTAAAAATCTAATTTATCTGATATAAGGATTGCCACCCCAGCTTTCTTTTGATGTCCATTAGCATGGTAAATTGTTTTCCACCCCCTTACCTTCAATCTGGAGGTGACTTTGGGTCTAAAATGTGTTTCTTGTAGACAACATATCGATGGGTTTTATTTTTTTAAAATCCATTTTGATACACTGTGTCTTTTGATTGGGACATTTAGCCCATTTATATTCAGGGTAACTACTGGAAGATATGAATTGAGTGCCATTGTATTGCCTGTAAGGTGTCTGTTACTGTATATTGTCTCTGTTCCTTTCTGGTCTACTACTTTTAGACTCTCTCTTTGCTTAGAGAACCCCTTTCAATATTTCCTATAGAGGTGGTTTGGTGTTTGCAAATCTTTTAGTTTTTGTTTGTCCTGGAAGCTTTTTATCTCTCCTTCTATTTTCAATGATAGCTTAGCTGCATATAGTATTCTTGGCTGCATATTTTTCTCATTTAGTGCTTTGAATATGTCATGGCAGTTCTTTCTGGCCTGCCAGGTCTCTGTGGATAAGCCTCCTGTCAATCTAATATTTCTACCATTGATGTTACAGACTTGTCCTGAGCTGCTTTCAGGATTTTCTCTTTGTCACTAAGACTTGTAAGTTTTACTATTAGTTGGTAGGGTGTTGGACTATTTTTATTCATTTTGAGGGGGATTCTCTGCGCCTCCTGAGTTCTGATGCTTGTTCCCTTTGCATATTAAGCTAATTATCTTCTATAATTCATTCCAAAATACCTTCTACCCCTTTCTCTCTTCTTCTGGGATCCCAATTATTCTAATATTGTTGCTTTTTTTTTTTTTTAAGTTTATTTGACAGACAGAGATCACAAGTAGGCAGAGAGGCAGGCAGGAGAGAGAGAGGAGGAAGCAGGCTCCCCCCTGAGCAGAGAGCCCAACGTGGGGCTCGATCCCAGGACCCTGGGATCATGACCTGAGCTGAAGGCAGAGGCTTTAATCCACTGAGCCACCCAGATGTCCCTAATATTGTTGCATCTTATAGTATCACTTATCTCTTGAGTTCTCCCTTTGTGGTCCAGTAATTATTTGTCTCTCTTTTGCTCAACTTCTTTATTCTCCATCATTTGGTCTTCTGTATCACTAATTCTCTCTTCTGCCTCATTTATCCTAGCAGTAAGAGCCTCCATTTTTTATTGAACCTCATTAATAGCTTTTTTGACTTCAACTTGGTTAAATTTTAGTTCTTCTATTTCTCCAGAAAGGGATTTTATTTCTCCAGACAGGGTTTCACTAATATCTTCCATGCCTTTTTCAAGGCCAGCTTGCACCTTGATAATCATCATTGTGAACTCTAGTTCTGACATATTACGAATGTCCATATTGATTAGGTTCCTAGCCTCTGGTATTGCCTCTTGTTCTTTTTTTTGTGGTGAGTTTTTCCGCCTTGTCATTTTATCTAGATAAGAACAGATACTGAAAGGATATATAAAAATAAATACTAAAAGAATAAAATACTAAAAGGGTGGCAACAACAACTCCAGAAAAATGTATGCTAACCAAATCAGAAGAGACTCGAAACCAGGGGGAGAAGTAAGGGGGAAAAAATAAAAAAAATTAAAAAAAATATATATGTATATATTAGACTGGTGAATAGAACAGAGACACCCACTTTTTTAGGTGTATTCTGGTCTTTTAGAAGAAACTACCCTCCAAAATTTTAAGGAAAGAAAAACATATATATACACACAAAAATAAGGATGAACATGATGAAGGGATGGAATGTGACTATAAAGATGAAAATTTAAAAAAAACCCCTAGGAAGAATTGATAAGTTAAGTTGGTTGGAAAAAAAAAAAAAAAGGAGAGAATGTGATCAGGCTGACGACTAGAACAAAGCCATGTGCTAGATTTAGGGTATATTTTGATCTATCAGAAGATCAGCAAGAATATCCAACCAAGACCAAATTTACCAATCAATAAGAACAGCAGAACTCCAGAGCTAGGGGAAAACAATGCACAGAATTCATGGCTCTTTCACCAGGATCCTTTAGTCTTACAAGGTTAAATTTTTTTTAATTTTATTTTTTTTCTTATGCTATTTTTTAAAACTTTCCTCTTCTCTCTTTTAATGTTTTTTAATGTTTATCTTAACAATACCTTTAAAAAAAGAAAAACTTTTAAAATCTTCATTGTTATAATCATATTTTACCCCTTCATTGTATTTAACCTTATTTTCTGTATACATATAGGTTTTTTTTTTCCCCCATTAAAATTTGAGGATACAATTTCTTCACCCTGGAAGGTGGAATTGTAAGATTCTTTAGTTGGACTTCTCTGAATTTTTCAAATATCCTACAATAAGCCAACATTTCTTGTGTAATTAGGAAGAGAACTATATATTTTTATTATCAGAACGACTCTGTGTTAGATTATGAATGAAATATAAAATTACCATTAAGATCAGGAAGCCTTCACATAAATTAGTAATAAAAGAAACCAGCCTGAGACACTTTTAACATTAATTCTTCTTTAAATGTTTGGTAGACTTCACCTGTGAAGCAATCTGGTCTTGGGCTTTTCTGTGTTAGGAAGTTTTTGGTTACAGATTCAATCTCCTTACTCATTGGTCTATTTAGATTTTCTACTTCTTCATAATTCAGTATTGGCAAGTTGTATGTTTCTAGGAATTTGTCCATTTTTTCTAGGTTGTCCAATTTGTTAAGATATAATTGTACATAGTAATCTTTTATAATCCTATGTATTTCTGTGGTATCTGTTGTAATGTGTTCTCTTTCATTTATAATTTTATGTGAGTCCTCACTTTTTTTCTTGGTTGGCCTAGCTAAAGGTTAGTCTATTTTTTTTTTTTTATCCCCCTAAGAAACAAAAACCAAAAAACAAAAAACCTAGCTCTTAGTTTTGTTGATCTTTTCTATTGTTTCTCTATTCTCTAGTTATTTCTGCTCTGATCTTTGTTATTCTGTTCTTTCTGCTAACTTTGGGCTTATTCTTGTTGTAGTTCCTTCAGGTGTAAAGTTAGGTTGGTTATTTGAGATTTTTTTTTTGGTGTAGTCATTTATTGCTACAAACTTCCATCTTAGAACTGCTTTTGCTGCAGGTTGTAAATTTGGATATATTTCTATTTTTATGTATTTCAGTATATTGATTTCCCTTTGATGTCTTCTTTTATCCATTGGTTGTTCAAGAATGTGTTGTTTAATCTCCACATATTTGTGAATTTTCCAGTTTTCTTCCTTGTTATTGATTTCTAATTTTAAACACTTGTGATCAGAAAAGATACTTAGTGTGATTTCAGCTTTCCTCCATTTACTAAAGCTTGTTCCGTGATCTATTATATGATTAATCCTGGAGTATTATTCCATGTGTGCTTGAGAAGCTGCTGTTTTTTAATGGGATCATCTGTATATGTCTGTTAGGTCTAAGGTATAGTTCAAGTCTAGCATTTCCTTATTGCTATTCTCTCTGAGCGATCTGTCCTTGGTGACAGTGGGGGGTATTGAAGTTCCCTACTGTTATTGTATCATTATCTGTTTCTTCCTTCAGATCTATTAGTATTTGCTTAATGTACTGACGTGCTCTGATGTTGAATACATATATATATATATATATATATATATATATATAAAATCTTGATGACCCCTTTATCATTATATAATGACCTTCTTTATGTCTCCTTAAAACTTTTGATGTAGTGTATTTTATTTGATACAAATATAGCTACCCCTGCTCTCTTTTACTTTCCTTTTACATGAAGTATCATTTTTTATCCCTTCACTTTGAGCCCACATATGTCCCTAAAGTTGAAATGAGTCTCTTGTAGACAGCCCAGAATTGGGACTTTTTAAAAAAATCAATTTAGCCACTCTACACCTTGTGATTGAAGAACTTAATTATTCTCTTCCTTGTTATCTCATCCTATGGCTAGTATTTGTAGCCCCTGTTTTTCTTTCTTATTCCAAGCTCTATCTATACATTTCAGCTTTGCTGGTCTTGGGGTGGGGTGAAACTGAAGAAAGTGCCCTGTACAGCACACTGAAAGTCTAGGGAAGCTGGTCACTCATTCCACTTTCCCTTTCCCAATAAGAGGGAGCTCTTTCCATTGAGAAAGTTTCCTCTTGGTGCTGAGTAGTGCCAATCTGGCAGATACACTGAGGAAAACAAATGAATCTGCTCTACCTTCCGTTTCTGTGTAGTTATTCTCAGGGTCTTTTTGTTCCACTATGTGGCTGAAGTTTCTTGAGTGGAATCCTGAGCTTACCCAGAGCTATTTTGTTCACGAAAACTGTCTAATTGCTGATCTTTTTAAAGGGATGGATTCTGGGGCTCCTACTCCACCATTTTAGTGATATCTTACTGTTTAATCTTAATACCACAAATCAATATGTGAGCACTACATGCCCATTACTTTGCTTTTAATTTTTTTCTTAACTCAGTTTTTCGTTTTTTTTTTTTGTTTTTTTGTTTTTTTTTTCCTGAATTAATACATTTTCATCTTCGGACATAACTGTAAGGTAAAAGGAGTGATAGTGAATTTGGAGTTGGGTGATTTGGGGTGCCTGGGTGGCTCAGTGGGTTAAACCTATGCCTTTGGCTCAGGTCATGATCTCAGGGTCCTGGGACTAAGCCCTGCATCGGGCTTTCTGCTCGGCGGGGAGCCTGCTTCCCCCCTTTCTCTCTGCCTGCCTCTCTGCCTACATGTGATATCTCTCTCTCTCTCTTTGTCAAATAAATAAATAAAATCTTAAAAAAGAAAAAAAAAGAGAAGAAAATCTGTGATTAAGTTCTGGTTAGGTTTCAAAAGAGCTTTATGATGTGGGTCCAAACAAGCAAATCTATCTGGGCTCAGATTTTTCAACCGTAAACTGGTGATAATAATGCTCACCTCATGGGTTACTGGGATGGGATGGCGGGGGGAAATGGGAGTAAGTGAGAGGACATATTTGGGTCTTATGTAAACTGAGAAGTGTTGTACCAATGAAAGATATTCTTCCTGTTGTATTTACCTACGAAAATGTGGGCAGATTTTCACTGGAGATGGTTTAGATGAGTTGCTCAAAAACATTTGATCAATTTTGAAGTGATAATGTTGCAACTCTCTCTAGGAAATAGTAGCCAATTTGTTCCAGGAGAGTTTCTCAAACTTATGTACCAATTAGAATAACCCTCTGAGGTCTGACAGGCAGAATTGGCTCAAGGTTCTAAAAGCACTGCCAAGACAAGTAGTTGGGCAAGTTTGTGGTACCAAGGGAGTCATGATTTCTTGTTGCTGGTTCTCTTCTTAATTAACAATCATTGTTCTTCTATCATAGCCAGCACACACCCCTGTCAGCAGGCTACTTTTCAGGATGAACCTGTCCTGATTACAGGAATGTAAGAGGAAATACTTCCAAACAGCTCCATAACCTAACCACTCCCATGTAATGAGGAGATCCATTATGGTCTCTGAGAATGTATTCTGTCAGCTCCAATCTCCTGTCGGTATCCCTTTGGGAGTATTTCTTTGAAGTCTCTGAGTCAAAAAAGCAAAGACTCCCTCACATCCTCTCTCTACCTCCCACAGTAACTGAACCTTTCCACACATTTTTTTTCTGGGCTTTTTTCTGACAGTATCAACCAGAGCAGAAATAACCTGGAACATTAGTACACCCTAGATAATCTTGCATTAGACACTCCTTAGACTGTCCACAGGTCATGGTTTAGATTTATTATGGGTAGTTTTATAGATATTGAAACTGAGACAAAAGAGAGATTGAGTGACTTGCCACAAGATGTACCAAGTGATAAGTGACTCTAATTGGAGAATTCTTGATTCCCTTTCTTTTATTGGGTCCCATGTCTATGATCTAGAAATTATGAAAATACATCTCAACGTCCACCCCTTTTAAGATGCTACATTTCTCTTACTTGGTATCTCATCCTTACTTTTCTCTTGTTCTTTTTTTTTTTTTTTTAAGATTTTATTTATTTATTTGACAGAGATCACATGTAGGGAGAGAGGCAGGCAGAGAGAGAGAAGGGGAAGCAGGCTTCCCACTGAGCAGAGAGCCTGATGCAGAGCTTGATCCCAGGACCCTAGAATCATGACCTGAGCTGAAGTCAGAGGCTTTAACCTACTGAACCACCCAGGTGCCCCTCTTGTTCTTTAATATTTGCCGTTCTATATTTGGCTCTCTCTTCTACTCTGGCTTCCTTCATCGCCACATTGTCTCGTTACTCATTTATGTTTCTTTCCTTCTCCTTATTTGCCTTGTGAAATTTTATGACATTTCACCTTCATTGGGCTGGACATTTCAAACTTCAGTCTCTGGTGCTGGTGTTACTTGCATGGTGGCTCCAGTGAGGTTAAGAAAAGGTTTACTTTGTGTGTGTGTGTGCACATGTGCAACAGAAAATATTTTTTATATTTATCTGTCAATGTGTACTTAGCAGAATGTAGGAAAAGAAAATAGACCAGGGAACGTTAGAAAAGCAAAGAATTAATTGTTCACTAATAAAAGGTTGAGTCATAGGCAAAAGGGAAGAGATTACTCTAGAGAATCAGGGAAATAATTAGGTCCAGGGAGGCAGAAAGTCTGATCCAGATGGTGGGAGCTCCAGGGGAGGGTAAATCATGCATCAGGGAGAGATAAGAGAGCTAGGAAGGAGGATATGAAATGGGCTGGCATCCAATAGTTCTATGCCAGGATGGTAGGAATGTAAAAGGAAATACTTTCACAGAGCTCCAAAACTGAGCTCCGCTCCCAGATATATTTTAATAAAAATAGTCATGGTATTGCAGGGTCTGGAGAACTGATCCATTTAGACTATTTTCTGAACTACATGTCTACATATTCCTGTATCTTTGCTAGATTTATTTAATGTGACTTGGTCTTGTTCCAGCCAAAGATTCTGTTAAGTTTTTTGAGGTCAGGGATCATGTTTTATTTTCTTCCAAAGCTCCTAGCACAGTGCTGAGATCATGATATTGTTCATTAAATACTTGATAACAGATTTAGCAATTAATACTTATTAATGGAAAAGGGAAAATAGCAAATCTGCCCTTTGAAATGAGCACAAATTCTTGCTTAGAGGTTTCTAAGAGCCTTTTGCCAGTAGAAACAATAAGAAAACCAGAGAAGTAAGTCCATAGGTTCTTAGCTACCTTGAGGGAACCCATGTCATGTAGGAGAGTGATTGATCTCTCCCCATAACCCCCTCCCCCAAACACATGTATGGGGACAGACAAAATGAGATGAACTGAAGCGGTTTGTTGTATTGAGAGAACCCTCTGTCTACATGTTCTAATCCAAATATCAGTTAACAGAATGTTTGCCAACTACGGATACTTGATACGTTGGTTAGTAGGGAATCAATTTTGCATGTCAGAACTTTAAAGGAATCTTGAAATTGCCAACTCAAATAGGCCATTTAGTGGTTTCTTGTCTCCTCTCCCCACCCCCTTTATAAATGTTGAGCCATATGTTTGAGAACATACAGCTGTCCTTGTTCAGAATAGCCCAAAATAGCTAGATTCCCCTGCACTTCTTTGGGCGCTAAATGTATTTACATTCAAAATGCATGGGGTAAGTGCCTGATTTTACATAGTTTCTTCCCCTGACTGTCAGCAACTTTTCTATAACCTTTACTTAGTTCAACTAACTAACCTCAACTTTGAGTGTAGTTCCATCCATCACTACATCATCTCAGGTGTTCCATCTTCCTGTCATTTTCTTTTCCATAATTAAAAAGTTCCCCATGATGGATATGACAAACTCTTTCGGAAGCTGCGTGTAGTGCTGGATGAGGTTATTTTGGTATGCACATATTCTCAACAACCTTTGAAGTGAACAGAGACATGCTATTCCACACATGGGCCAGAGATCCTCTTCAGTTTTGACTCACCTAAAATAAACATGGTAAAGCATGACAAAGCATTGTGAAGAATGAAGGCTCCTCTCTTTTCTGATACTTCATTGGCTCAATGAACCAAGATATTTCAAATGAATACTTGTCTTTCTCCCACATGGTTTCCTAGTGAAGTCAGGCTCCAAGGACTAAGCTAATTAAGTGGGAAATAAATGATTGGCTCAGGCTCATTGAAAAAGAAGGAGTGCTGTGAAATCTCAACAATGGGAGATTACCTGAGATGATCTCATGCCATGGGAATTCTGAGGGGATGCTCTGGATATGGGAGCTTTTTTTGTCTTGTTATCTTGTGGAAAAGGATAGGTCTCATGATTCGACTTATTTCTTCACAATAATTGACTTGAAATGGTCACATGGTCCCATACTGATCCATTTAGCTTAGATTGCTTGAGGATGGGGATATAATAGACATGAAAAATATATAAAATGATCTTTTGATAGAAGTCAAAGAAATATCTGCCAGTGTCTAGTCTATTTTATTGGCTCCTATGTTGTTTCCCATCTGAACACTCTGGGGGTCTCCTCTCAACACTAGACTCTTGTCTTTGCTGATCCAAGTGCTGACCATTGGTGTGAGATCAGACCTCTCTTTCTCTAAAGCCTTTTCCCACCCTGTCCCCAACTGTTCATTATTGTTCTCCCCTAAATACTTATAGCCCTATTATCCTGAGTGTTGCCCTGACACTTGGCTTTTTTTTTTAAAGGTTTGTTTTTTTTTTTTAAATTTTTTATTTCACAGACGGAGATCACAAGTAGGCAGAGAGGCAGGCAGAGAGAGAGAGAGGAAGGGAAGCAGGCTCCCTGCTGAGCAGAAAGCCCGATGCGGGGGCTCGATCCCAGGACTCTGGGATCATGACCTGAGCCGAAGGCAGAGGCTTTAACCCACTGAGCCACCCAGGCACCCCGACACTTGGCTTTTATGATATCCTATCACCTGTCACTAATTGATTACCAAGGTACATAGTGGTGTACACAAATCTTGTGTAGGTGTCCATCACCTGGATCAAGATATGGAATGTTTCCACCCTCTATAAAGGTATCAGCCCTGTTATTCCCTTATTTGTTCTCTAATAAGAACTGTGAAAATTCTAGGGGCAGAGATCAGGGTTAGGTGAAGACAGATGGTATACTCAAAAGGTTTGACTGAAATAATTTAATGAAGGGCCTATCTACAGAAGTTTGGGAGTCAGAAGGAATCAAGAGTCACTTAGAGACTAACAAGAATTGGAATTGATTCCTAGCCCTAGGTCTGAAGGAGAAGGGGGATTTTTACTTGTTGTGGGGGCCTGGTGAGAACTCAAGCCTTACAGAAGAGAAATGAACCCCGGATAGCAGCTGTAGTCTATAGAATCATAACCACTGTCTGAAGCCAGGCCAGGTGGGGAGAGAGCTGGGAGATAAAGACCCTCCCTCTGTACAGGCAGCCCTTGGATCTCTTGCTGGCTTTCTGCTAGCCAAACCCAACTATAAACTAGAAGGGAAGAGGATCCAAGGATGCAGTCTATGGAGGTCAACCTCCCCAGGAACAAAGCATGGAAGAGAAAGGTGGTGAATGGATTTGGGGGTATAAGGAACAAACATAATGGTCAGCAAAGACCATGTTATGCCTCTATGTCCACTATGGCACTTGGTATATTGTTTGGTTTAGAGAGAATGATTGATTTGTTGCTTGAACTGTTAATCAATTATAACAGGTAATTGCTTTTATTGAAAATTGTAAATCAGCAAGAGTAACTTCTTAATTTCTAAAGAGAAGTAGGGGGCTGCGCCTGGGTGGTTCAGTCAGTTAAATGTCTGACTCTTGATCTCAGTTCTCAGATATTCATCTCAGGGTTGTGAATTTAAGGCCCAGAAGGGAGCCTACTTAAAAAAAAAAAAAAAAAAAAAAAGAACCGGGCATTGCCAGCTGTAATTCAAGGCCCAGAGGGGAGCCTACTTGAAAAAAAAAGAAAGAAAGAAAGAAATGGGAGTTGCTAGCTGAGAGTTCAAAATTCTGTTTGGAATCCTTAGATTTGCAAAAGTAAAAAGGTGAAAGGGTGGCTCTTCTCCAAAATGGTGCTACTCATTGAAACAACTTATAGTTTCAATGTAGCTTTTGTGCCAGCAGTGTTAAAATCACTCAAGTTATTAAAAACTTGTTAATACAATTGTTGTAGTAGCCCTCTTTCCTGTAATTAAATGAAAATATCTTGCATGATATTTTGGGAGAAATTTCATGACTTAGATATCTTAGTGTTGAGCTAGTGGCATCCCAGTGTTGTCACAGGGCAAGTATGGCCCCTGGCTTACTGTGGGGTTTCGGTGGAAAAGCATTTAAATCTGTGTCTCCACAAAATAAGGAACATAGCATCATTTAATGGGAAATATTTCTTGTAGAATTTTTGTTCATCTTCAGGAAAAGTTTTTCACTGGTGTCATATAAATGCAAATCTTCTCCTGTGCATATACTTAATCAGTATTTACTAAAGAGCATTAAGTGATATATTTTGTCCAAAATACAAATTAAACTCTTGGCAGACTTTAATATGTTTTGGAAATAGAACGATCTATTGGAGGCTTCCATTTCATTTCAAAGGAAAGCAGAACAAATCAGAATCCTGGAAGATTAAACCACCCAGGAGTCCTGCCAAGCCTAGGTGAAGCTTTTGTGAATCTGGACTCCCTTACATCTTATTTCCTATTCATTTGTTCCAAGGAACTCTAACTTGTCAGGAGGCTTGAAGATAATGACTATCCCTGGGAGTGTCTTGTGCTGAGTTTCATGATGTCTTAACTGAAACAACTGGTTAAGAAAGGAGCCAGATGGCATCTTTACAGTTAACCCATGGAGGGAAAGCTGTGATTAGTTCCGTGAACACCTGGTTCATATTGGGGTGTTTTGCTTGACCTGTCGCTGCCCTCATTGCAGTGTTGCCCATTTGCTGTTGTGAACCACAGTTTAACTTTTTCTCCCCATCATCAGTCTCCTAAAAAGATTACCTCCTCAGCTGACAAGTCATCTGCCTCCAGACATCTTCCTGTCATCTCTTTGCCTGCTTTGACCTTAGTCCATGCTCTAACTTCTGTTTGCTTTCATCCCACCGTGTTCTCCTTGGCTCTACTGTTCTGATAACCTGTTTGGTGCCTCCTTTTCTGGTTCAGTTCTGGTCTTCGCCTCCTTGGACACAGTCCTTGTGTTGGCCATTCCATTCCATGCACTTAGAAAAGCTTGCATGTCTTCATCTGATGTCTCACTAGGGAAAGAATATAAGACAAAACTTTTCTTTTTTCTTTTTTTTTTTTTTTAACCACTATACAAGCTGTTTCATTAGATTAATTTAGGAGAAACATTTGAAATTTTGCAACAGAGATTAGGAATTCTGCTATGGTAGCTGATCTACTGAAGAATTATTTCTTTATTCTTAGCTTTACATGGAATTTATTGAGAGAGGGGGAGATGGAAGGTGAGAAGAGGGACGGGAAGTAGGGAAAAAAGGGGGGGGGGATAGAGAAAAAGAATGCTACCTGTTGGTGAAGCACTGAGTAAAGAGTATTATATTCTTCCCAACTCAGTGTGTTCCTGGGCTCCATTGTCTGGCTTAGGAAAGGCAAACACGGTGAAATCATAATCTAAGAAAAACCCAAGGAGGCAAATATTTTTGGAAAGCTTCATACATTTAGGCAACTGCTTCTGATGCTCTCTGCCATGGTTGCCCTGTGTCACTGCGAACAAATGATAGAATTGACTCTACAGTTGATGAATAGTAGCTGATAATTCCCCCTTATGAGGGGCTCACGGGACTTGGAGACCAAGTCGGGTTAAATTCTCTGACGTGTAACAGAAATGATCAGTTTATAGCCACCTGCAGAAGTGCTTTGTGTAATCATTACTCATAAAATGAAGGCCTTCTCAAATCTTCAAAAGGTACAAGGATCCTAATAAGACACCTTGAAGAAGAAATGACTGGAGTAACTGAGATCTGGGTTTGTCTCAGTTGCATTTAAGTTGTTTGGCCAAAGTAATACTCTATGGGTGACAGACTGGAATTTCCTGAGCTCTCTGCGGTTTCTATATTGAAATTTTAGTGAATAGTGACTAGGGTAGAGGGGACTCTAAGGATGGTGGACGCAGCTGTCCTGAGAATGGGAAAGGGGAATTGATCAGGCTGCTGTAGCATGATAACATCTGCTTTTTTCGTTCCATTTCTAAAATCACCAGGAAGACTTTTGATCTGTCATCTGATTTCCTGTATAGTTCTACCTACCAGAAGGGCATGTACAGACAGTTGGACTAAGCCCTGTGTCTTAGATCTAAACAAGGTGACATTTTGGTTTACTAAATCAGACTCTGGGTTTTCTGTGTATGAATCTGACACCAGAGATGCAGTGTCTCCTGGCAAGTTTGAAAACTGGGCAATGGGATCCCAAAAGGACTTTTGTGGGGTGACATGGACATATGTATATTTACACAGGAAGAAAGCTCATGGCTTTTTTTTTTTTTTTTTTTTTCCTTTAAATTCTCACTGGGGTACTGACACAGGAAGTTGAAGACCTACTGACATTATTATTGAAGCTGAGACCACACCTGGGCCTGGAGTGACCCTTTCCAGACACAGACACAGGAGAGTTTGTGCCTAAAGCCATCAGTGACTCTCTCATCACATCTTTCAGCTGAAGTAGATTGTACCCTTCTGGGAATCCAAAGGACTTGATTCAGTCTTTTAAAGGTAGTAAATTATTCCATTGCCCTGGAGCGAAATTTTACAGAACTGTCCCCCACAAACTCAGTGATTTCTACTAGTATCTTTTGTAGAAGTGACTACTAGTGACTTGCCACTGCTTATGTGAAGTGCTTATGTTAAATGCCTGGCTGGTTCAGTAGGAAGAGCATACACCTCTTGATCTCAGGCTCATGAGTTTGAGCCCCACAATGGGTGTAGAGATTGCTTAAAAATAAATTAATAACGTAAAAAATGCAAACTATTTCGTTAAAGTTAGAAACATTTTAGAACACGAAGGAAGAGACACAGAGACTGAAGAAAATGGGAAAGGGAAAAACATGTGGGTAGGGAAAGGCTCTCCATTTCATTTCATATCTACTCTGTGTGACATTTTGCTCTATAGCTTTAAGAAATTAACAAAGAGGCATTTCAGTTTATGATTTGATTTTTTTTTAAACGTGAAATTTAGAAGAGAAGAAAAAAAAAGAAACTTAAAATTCTTGTTTTATATCTGTGAAAAGCAGCCTCAAACTCTAGACCCATGAGGAAAAATAATAATTAATAATAATTTTTTAAGAACTTGCGGTTGAGAAACAGAAATTGGAAAATGGGTTGGGTAAGAAACACTGGTAATAAGTTCAGACAATTCTAGTGTGCTGAGCACATGCTAACTGACAGGAGGTAAGCTCAGCTAAGACAGAGAGAAGAGAATGAAGCATGCATTCTAGAATGGCAGAGAAGAGAAAGAGAGCCATATTTCAAGCTTAACGGCCCAGCGAAGCCACATTTGTGCATGTGCAGAGTGATCTGTTTTTCAAACACAGACCCAATGACTTTCTAGGCTAAAAGACCAAGACATTTTACTGGAAAAATATAAAATCAACAACAACAACAGGATGTAAGCCAGCAATCCAGAACGTTTATCCTTCTTTGGAAGTAATTCAGATTCTGAGCTTGGCTTTCTGAATGGATACATTTATAAGAGAAACGAGTGGAAAAAGAAGTTCACCTAAACTAAATAAATCTGAGACTTAGTGATTTTTATAATTGAAAGATCATCTTTTACTGTGGAAGTTTAAAATGTGAATGTCTGTAAACTTTTAACCCTTTCAAGTGGCATTCAAGTTTCTTGGAATAAAAAGTAGCACAAAGAATGGTGAAAGCTGTGAAATTATGGTCATTTGGACTTTTTTTTGTTTGTTCCTTAAAAAAAAAATGTTCCCTGAGGGGCCAGAGTCATTTCCTGCATGCGGTCTTCCCAGGCAGTTTTAGCTTGCTGCTTCCCTTCTGAGACAGTGTGGAAAGTGAACTGTGGAATCATGACACTTTTCAAGTCAAATGCAAACAATTCCACCTTAAAATAGCAGAACTCACCTTAAGCCAGCTTTTGGCAGCCTGCCGGAGAAGGGCATGAAAGTTCTATTTTAATCAAAAGGATGTATATTCTTTAGGCAGGCTGTGGAAAGAAAGGCTGGGAAAAGACTTTTTATTGATTCTTTTGATTTCTCCTCTTCAACCCTCCCCGCCTCCAGTTCTAACAAACACATTTAAAATTTACTGGCAGACAGGTGTTTGTTTTTGTTTGTTTGTTTGTTTTTCTTTCCTTTTCTTAAACCTGTTGGAATAAAAATTATTCCCTTTTCAAGGGCCCCATCATTTGGGAGCATCCTAAGGGGGCTGCCAGAGGCCTGCTGACATTACTTTTACCTTGGCAAAATGGGACGCAGGCAACCTTAGCTGAGCAAAGATCCCTGGAGAACAGGGAATAGTGAAGCGCCCTGGGCAGAATGCGAGGCTGTTTTCCTGGAGGCTGGATGGGGGCTGTCCAGGTGCAGCTTGGGGATTACAGGTGCTCTGGTTTTAAGAGATAACGATGCTAAAAAATCAAACAGCCCTATCCCTTAGCGATGGCGGTAGTGACAGGAGCTATAAAGGGTGTCTGTAATTGCACATAATTTTTACTGCTGAAGCAAGTGAGAAGGAACTAGAGGGATGCATGAGGTTTGAGTACATCAGCACATGTCGGCCGTAATCAGTAATGCCAGCAATTATCGTTGAAGACAGAGGACCACTGGACAGTAGAGACATCATGTTATGAGTATTAAAAATAATCTTTATAATCTTCTGGAGCCGAAATGTACATGAGGAGCAGTTTATCACTTTAGCAGATGTAACAAACGTCTTTTTTATATGCTAAAATAGAGGTGCACCTAGCAGCTCCAGGCAACAGATCCGTCCAACTTTCAGACCTGATTCTTTGGCTTTAATGGACTCTTTTAGCCAGTTTTGAATGAATGCTAACATTTAAAATTTAGGAGTTGCCATGTAAATCTGGCATTTCATTTTCTCTTTAAAGATTGGTTATCTGGTACACGGGGTGTATATTTCCAAAAGAAAATGGTTGGCTCTCTCTGGATTGTAGGTGCCCCAGGAGAGGAGATGAGGCAAGCCTTGCCTTCCTGCTTAGGGGAACTTTCTGGCTTAGGTAGGCTTCTGAGTGTACAGTCACTGGAGCGTATGCACAGCAGCGCAATTAGCAAGTAGCTCCTGAGAGTCCTCTACCCACGTGCAGACTCTATGATGGTACTTTCCAGTCAGAAATTTTCCGTAGCTCTCTGCTGCTGACACAATAAAGTCCAAATGCTTCAGCCTGAAATAAAATCTCCCCACCTTTTGCTACCACTGACTAATTCTAGGTTCCCACTCTCCTCCCACAGACAGAAGTCCCCTGTCTTCTCTCTTCACTGGTTCATTCTGCCTCACTCCTTTCTCCCTTCTTCCCTTTACCCTCCCCTCTGAGTTGACACTGTTGACTGTTGACGGCCCCTCCTTCCATGTGTTTGGCTGTGGAAATCCTCCCCCTCGGCCAGGCCCATCTTCGAAGATGGTGCTTCTCAAATTCTCTGTGAGGAAAGGCGTGTTTCTTTCTTTCTCTCCTTCCCTTCTTTCTTTTTTAAATTTCCATCCTGTTCTCAGACCTACAAAGCCCAAGTTGTAATTTTTTTTATGAGACTGAGCAGACATAGTTTTTACTTTGTGAACGGCTATACGAGTTTTTAAATGCTTACTCTGACTTTATTTCTGAATTTATTTCCTATGTAACCAGCACTTGAGCCACACTTTGAGAGGCTTTTCTTAGATGTCAGCAGGTGAATTAATCTCCTTGTTACCTGCATTTGCAGAAAAACTGTGTCTATACCTTTACCACAGCGAGACAGTGTTAAAGCTTTCTACCTATTCCATTTTTAACTTCAGGAGGACAAGAGTTCTGTTCAACCTGGCCCCTCTGGGTTTGTTTGTGAATGGAAGGAACACAGTTAATGCTGAATTTTCAGGACTGTTGCCGGGAGGCATTGGAGGTGGTGTGGAAGGACTCAGAACCATTTAGCCCTCAAGGAGCTTATGATAGGGGACTAACCTGTATAAAGCAACAGTAAATAATACACAATAAATAAGTACTGAAGTTTGTGGTACATCTTATGAAAATATTACAAGTAAAAAACAAATGAGCAATAGTGCTCAATGAACTAGTCAGAAGATTGCACGCTAGAACTTGAGAGAGACCTTCTCATTAAAGATGGCAGCTCCTAAGTGGCCCCCCATCTGGGCAAGGCACTCTGTGCTTGTTTGTGCCTCTTTAAAGCCTGGGTCAGATTAGAGGAATTACGCGATCTCTATTACTGTACAATTCTAAAACAGAAGTGCCAACACTGTGTGTCTACTATGTATATAGCTGGTAGAAAATAGAATGCATATATCTTTTCTCTGTTCTTAGTCTGCCATTAGGTGAAAATCCAACGTTGACCTATTTCTTTGTAACACAATCTCTAACACAAATGACAATCCAGATGCCAATTTATCACCCACTCATGTTAATTAATGTTCACTCTAATCAACTATATTGAAGATGTTAAAAATTGAGATTGAATTAAACCAACTCCCATGATAACAGGATTTGACTGGTTATGTCTTTGGCCATCCCTATATTTCTCTTGGTTTTATTGCCAGAGAGAGGTTGTTGAAACATAGGCCTGAAGAAGCCCACCTCCAGGATCTGTACAGAACCAATCAACCCAGAGAGTCTTTAGTTTTTGTCCCTTATTTGACCCTCTTCCAGATACAGTGAATCTAGTTGTCTGAAATGGCTGAGCCAGGAGAAGTAAGCGCAGCTGTGTTTGGATACCTCCTTTTTCTCCCTTGGCTATGACCCAGGAAAATGGGCCCACTCTTTCACAGTTGCACAAAACACTTCATTATCATATATTTGAGGATGCTAGCCAGGGCAATGGCAGGCCAGTCAGCAGGCTGGAAAGTCAGAAGTGTGTGTGTTCATTTTCCTCTTCTTCCCCCACTGAGCTGTTGGAACTGGTATAGAAAGAGATTAGAAAGACACAGCTGTCCCTTTGGGACAGAGAGCGCCTGGGAGGGGTGGGTTCCAAAGAATGTTTGCATAGGCATTTGATAATCATAATAAAAAGACCATTAGAGGCTCATTGGTTAAAAAGCCATCACAGAGGTTAATTACAGGCATGCCTTGGAGATACTGCGGATTTGATTAAAGACTGCCATAATAAAGTAAATATCACAATAAAGAAAGTCAAATGAATTTTTTGGTTTCCCCACGTATATAAAAGTTACATTTACACTGTAGTCTTTTAAGTGTTCAATAGCATTATGCCTAAAATAATGTACAGACCTTAATTAAAAAATACTCGATTGCTTAAAAAAAAAAAATGTTCCCATCATATGATCTTCCAGCGAGTCATAATCTTTTTGCTGGTGGAGGGTCTGGCCTGGATGTTGCTGGCTCCTGACAGGTCAGGGTGGTGGTTGCTGAAGGCTGGGCTGGCTGTGGCAAGTTCTTAAAATAAGACAACAATGAAGTGTTCCACATCAGACTCTTCCTTTCACAAAGGATTTCTCTGTAGCAGTGCCATGATGTTTGGGAGCATTTAACAGACAGTAGACCTTCTCAAAATTGGAGTTGGTGCTCTCAAACCTGCTGTTGCTTTATCACCTAAGTTTATGTAACATTCTAAATCCTTTGTTGTCCTTTCAACAGTCTTCATAGCGTCTTCCTCAGGGGTAGATTTCATCTCAAGAAGCCATTTTCTTTGCTCATCCATAAGATTTGTTCAAGTTTTGTCACGAGATCGCAGCAATTCGGTCTCATCTTCAGGTTCCACTTCTACTTCAAGTTCTCTTACTACTTATACCTCATCTGCAGTGACTTCCTCCACTGAAGTTTTGATCCCCTCAAGCTCATCCTGGAGGATTAGAATCTATTTCCTCCAAACTCTTCTTAATTTGGTATTTTCATCTCTTCCCACGAATCACCAATGTTCTTAATGGCATCTAGAATGGTGAATCCTTTCCAGAAGGTTTTCACCTTACTTTGTCCAGATCCATTGGAGAAATCACTGTTTATGGCAGCTACAGCCTTATGTGAAATGTATTTCTTAAGTAATAAGACCTAAGGTCAAAACTGCTCCTTGATCCGTGGGCTGCAGAGTGGATGTTGTGTTAGCAGGCATGAAAGCAACATTGGTCTCATTGCCCATCTGCATCAGAGCTCCTGGGTGAGCAGGTACATTGTCCATAAACAGTAATTTGAAAGGAATCCTTTTTTTCTGAGCAATAGGTCTCAACAGTGGCTTTAAAATATTCAGTAAGCCTTGTTGTAAATGGATGTGCCGTCATCTGGGCTTTGTTCCATTTACAGAACACAGGTGGACTAGATTTAGCATAATTCTTAAGGGCTCTAGGATTTTCAAAATGGTGAATGGGCACTGACTTCAACTTCCAACCACCAGCTGCAAGAGACCTTAATGACAGTCAGCCTCTTCTTTGAAACTTTGGAGCCAGGCATTGATTTCTCCTTTCTAGCGATGAAAGTCCTAGATGGCATCTTCCAATATAAGACTGTCTTGTTTACATTGAAAATCTGTTGTTTAGTGTTGCTACCTCCATTAGTGATTTTAGCTAGATCTTCTAGAGAACTTGCAGCAGCTTCCACATCAGCACTTGCTGCCTTACCTTGCGGTTTTATGTTCTGGAGATGGCTTTTCCCCTCCAACTTCATGAACCAACCTCTGCAAGAGTCACACTTGTCCTCTGCAACTTCCTAGCCTTTCTCAGCCTTTATAGAATTGAAGATTTAGGGTGTTGCTCTGGATCAGGCTCTGGCTAAGGGAATATTAGAGCTGGTTTGATTTTCTATCCAGGCCACTCAGACTTTTTCCGTATCAGCAATAAGGTTGTGTTTTGCTTTCTCATCTTGTCTGTGTTTGCTGAAGTAGCACTTTTAATTTCCTTTAAAAACTATTCCTTTTTAAAATTTTTTTTCCAGTGATCCAAAATTCATTGTTTATGCACCATATCCAATGCTCCATGCAATACATGCCCTTCATAATACCCACCACCAGGCTCACCCAACCCCTACCCCCCTTCCCTCCAAAACCCTCAGTTTGTTTCTCAGAGTCCAGAGTCTCTCATGGGCTGTCTCCCTCTCCGATATCCCCCAACTCACTTCTCCTCTCTATCTCCCACTGTCCTCCATGTTATTCCTTATGCTCCACAAGTAAGTGAAACCATATGATAACTGACACTCTGCTTGACTTATTTCACTCAGCATAATCTCTTCCAGTCCTGTCCATGTTGATACAAAAGTTGGGTATTCATCCTTTCTGATGGAGGCATAATAGTTCATTGTATGTATAGACCACATCTTCTTTTTTTTTTTTAATTTTTTTTTTATAAACATATAATGTATTTTTATCTCCAGGGGTACAGGTCTGTGAATCGCCAGGTTTACACACTTCACAGCACTCACCATAGCACATACCCTCCCCAATGTCCATAACCTCACCCCCCTCTCCCGACCCCCCTCCCCCCAGCAACCCTCAGTTTGTTTTGTGAGATTAAGAGTCACTTATGGTTTGTCTCCCTCCCGATCCCATCTTGTTTCATTTATTTTTTTCCTATCCCCCTAATCCCCCATGTTGCATCTCCACTTCCTCATATCAGGGAGATCATATGATATATGGACCACATTTTCTTTATCCTGTTCATCTATTGAAGGACTTCTTGGTTCTTTCCACAGTTTGGTGACTGTGGCCATTGCTGCTATAAACATTGGGGTACAGATGGCCCTTCTTTCCACTACATTTGTATCTTTTTCTTTTTCTTCACAATTTGGATAACCATTTGGTACAAGAGGCCTAGCTTTTGGCTCATTTCAGCTTTTGACATGCCTTCTTCACTCAGCTTACTCATTTCTAGTTTTTAGTTTAAGGTGAGAGATGTGTGACTCTTCCTTTCACTTGAGCATTTAAAGGCCACTGTAGGGTTATTAACTGGCCTGATTTCAATATTGTTGTGTCTCAGGAAGCAGGGAGGCCCAGGGAGAGGAGAGGGAGATGAGGGAACGGCTGGAGCAGTCAGAACACACACACCATTTATTAAGTTTGCCATTTTATATGAGTGTGGCTCATGACCCCACATAACAATTACAATAGTAACAGCAGTGATCACTGATCACTGATCACAGATCACCATAATAAATGTAATAATTATGACATGTTTGAAGTATTGTGAGAATTACCAAAATGTGACACAGAGACATGAAGTGAGCAAATGCTGTTGGGAAAATGGTGCTGATAGATTTGTTCAACACAGGGTTGCCACAAGCTTTCGATTTGTAAAAAATGAAAAAAAATTAAAAGCAAAGTATTTTCAGAGTACAATAAAGTGAAGCACAATCCAATAAGGTATGATTGAACAACTTTGATACTTATTTTTGAAAGGGGGCCAAAATAGGCAAATACATGAAGTGCTTGTCATTTATGTTTGGCATTGGAGCTGAACTACAAAGTGTGAAAATCAAATTAATTCCTTCACTATAAATGTGCTTTGTAAAACCATAAAGTGCCATGTACGTATGTGCAGTGTTTTCAGTGTGTAAAGCTATGTCTTAGTCTCAATGTTTATTTTATTTTATTTTTATTTAATTTCTTTTCACTGTAACAGAATTCATTGTTTATGTCCCACACCCAGTGCTCTATGTAATACATGCCCTCCATAATACCCACCACCAGGCTTCAATGTTTATTTTTAACTTTAGGAAGAAGGATGGTTCAAGTCATTTTTTTTTTAAGATTTTATTTATTTATTGGACAAAGAGCACAAACAGGGAGAGCAGCAGGCAGAGGGAGAGAGAGAAGTCCCTACTGAGTATCCAATGTGGGGCTCAGTCCCAGGACCCTGGGATCATGACCTGAGCAGAAGGCAGAGGCTTAACGGACTAAGACACCCAGACATCCCTGTTTAAGTCATTTTAGGAAAAGCTAACACACCATGGAATGTATAAATTCTGGTATGTCTCTTAAACAACACATATGTTTTATTCAATGGTCCTATCTTGGTGATCTCTACTTGACAATTATTGGGGACAATAAGGTTAGTATCATCAATAATACACTTTAGGATCCATGGTTCACATGCTGTTCTTACATGGTACTTATTCATTTTACCTCTGCGAATGCTATCTGTTATGGTCCCCATTTTACAGATGAGGAAACTAAGTCTCAGGTTAGTGGTATCTTAGACTTGGTGGTAGTAATGGAATCACAGGTTTCAATGAAATTGTGTGAGAATACGGAAGGAAACTGAGGAGAACGTTACTGAAGAAGCAATATCAGAGTTGGTTTGTGAAAATTGAGTAGGAGTTTTCTAGATGAAAGTGGTAGGAAAGTATGTTAAAATGATGGCATTGTCACTAAAAACATTTCTGGAGACTGTTCCTATTTACATATTTTAAAATTGCCTTCAAAGTATATGACACATTTTTCAACATCTTCAATTGTGGCAAATCTTTAAATTTGAAGGTATATCCAAATGTTGGAAAATATGAAAAATCATTCAGATTCAAGTTTGGCCAATAAAGCCAGTCTTTTATCATTATTAGCAGATCACTTAAATAATACTATGTTTTGTGGGCAATTTATATATAAATAAGCTCTAAGGCTAATTCCAAAAAAGTTTTTTGAGCCTACCTTGCAGTCAGATGGCTAAATAATAGGAATATAAATCTATGTGTGCGAATGAGAAACTGACTTCATTTCTTTCTTTTTTCTTTTCTTTCTTTTTTTTTTTTTAAGATTTTATGTATTTGACAGAGTGAGAAATTGCAAGTAGGCAGAGAGGCAGGCTCCCCACTGAGCAGAGCGCCCGATGCAGGGCTTGATTTTAGGACCCTGAGATCATGACCTGAGCCGAAGGCAGAGGCTTAACCCACTGAGTCACCCAGGCGCCCCCTAACTTCACTTCTTAAATAGAATATAAGTATCCAACGTATTTGTCCCTTGTGCTTCCGGGAATCTGTGTATGCAGAGATTCCATCTATAATTTTACTCTGCATTAGAGATGGTTATGAGGCCTACAGGCTGTGAGATCCCTGTAGGTCATCTGTATCCTCAGAAAGTGGCTTTGTGCCTTTGGAGGAGTAACTTCTTGGTAAATGCTTATTTAAAGGAGTTGGATTAAATAAGTGGATTTTGATCATCCCATAGATCGAGACATCGGAATGATTGCAAAGAGATGATTCCTCTTTATAAGCACACTTCATAGGCAAAGTGGGAACATGCTTATGAGGCTACAGAATTCAGACTCCTGTTTCCACGTTGGTTTTGAATAGCGAATGGCTTCTCTGCACCACTAGATTTCATGGGTTTAATCTGTTCTTGGTAAAGTTAATTTAGGAAAAAGTTGCCTTGAAACAATTCAGACGGAAAAAAAAATAAATTGCAGCATGTGAAGTAAATTGTGATTATATAAAATTGTGAGATTATATCCAACTTGATTTTAACATTCAGGAGAGGAACGTGTGTTCACATAATTAGTTTTGGTTTAAGTGTCTAAGTGGACTTAAATATGACCCAGGGTGGAAATGAGCAGATAGAGTGTTTTAGACAATAAAGCACTGTGCAAAACACCATGATACTCAACGGCCTTCTCCATTTTGTCCAAATCCCACATACTCTTGAAGATACAACTCTCATTCTACCTCTTTCTTCAAGTCTGTCCTGAGTTCTTCATTGTAATAACATATTTCTTCTTTGAACACCCAGAGCATCTCGTCTTACCTTTCCTGTGGTATGTAACTCTGTCTATCTTGTTACCACTTATTTGTATGTATCTTCTTCCCCTACCACCGTATATTATGTCCCATTAGTTCAAGGTTTATGGGTCTTCATCTTAGTTTCTTTATGTGATGTCTGGCACAGGGCCGTCGTCATACTGTGTTTTCAATACATGATTGTTGAAAGATGAATGAATGATACAGCTATGATCAAGCGAAGGGGGAAATAAACAGCTCCTTCCTAGGATACGAGAGACAGATTTTTTTTTTTTTTTTTTTTGCCTCACAAACATGCAGTCATGCAGGTCTAGAACTAGGAATGAAATGTAGGTTTATTTTTGTTGTGTTTGTTTTTTCTTAGTCAAGGCGTTTAATCTACTATGCTGATGCCTTATGCACAGATGGAACCTTATCATGCATACATGTCTCTGAAGGAAATAATTTTTGTTTAAACTTTGCCTTAGAAACTTCAAGGGAATTCAGAACAGGATTTCTTTAATGATGTAGCCATATTATATTACCAATTGCCAAGCCGAAAAATATTTGGCAGAACTTTTGGCTTCTGAGGTTTGGGATACCTTCCAGGTAATCTGCCTCAGGATTTTGAAATACAAACAAATGAGTTCCAGTTCAAACTTTTTTTGAATTTAAGCTGCCAGAACTTTATTTCCCTCCCATCTGAACATTTTGGTACAGAAATACCAACCAAGCAGAAAGAAGATAATCAGCCAACATTTTCTGAGGTTATTAATGACCTTGGTTTAGAAGCACAACATGAGCATGAATGGTTTAAAACTTCATGTTTCTTAACAGTAACTGACTTCTAGTTCTTGCGATTTATTTACCAGGAGGTTTTCCCCAATTTTTATTTGGGAGAAGAGGATGAGGGTGTTCCTTCTGGCAGAATCAAAGCAGTAAAGAAGATTCTGAATGTTCCTTTGTTAAGTGTTACACACTTAGCTTTGTTTTACTATTGTCTGGGAGCCAAGTGTTTCTCAAGTCACTCAACATTCTACTGAGGCGTGCTAGTCACTGAATGTGATTATAAAGCAAAGTTTAACATGCATTGAATAGAGGCATGCCTGGGAGTTTCTGGTGCCATGAGCACCACACCTAATGAAGAAACAGGATAATTTGGATGAATGATATAACTTCAGTCATTTCTTTTTCTTTTTCTTTTCTTTTCTTTCTTTTTTTTTTTTTATTTGACAGAGATCACAAGTGGGCAGAGAGGCAGGCAGAGAGAGAGGAAGGGAAGCAGGCTCACAGCCGAGCAGAGAGCCTGATGCAGGGCTTGATCCCAGGACCCTGGGATCATGACCTGAACCGAAGGCAGAGGCTTTAACCCACTGAGCCACCCAGGCGCCCCACTGCAGTCATTTCTATAAACCTCAGCACCGGTTCCTGGTGAGTTCTGAGGGAGACAAAAATTTTTTGAAAGAAAAGGTTAAAAAAATAAAAAGGAGCACCCTCTCCCTCTGACCCCACACTCACTCATAGTCCTTCATACTCTACATGCATGAACATGTTCAGTAATGAGCATGGTCTCTGTATGATTTTTTGGCTATAACACCCCAGTTCATGTCAGGGCGTGGGAGATGGGTGTGGGGAGGTGACCTAGCAAATACTCTGAAGGATGAGAAAGCGAAACAGGTCTTAATTTTAAGAAATTCCTCTTACCAAGTCTTCTATTAACTTTTATTTTCTTTGATGACTATGGATTTACAATAGAAATATAGCTCTAGAATAAAATGGACATTGTGGCACTGAAGAAAAATAATACAAAATTCAAAACTTTCTTTCAAAGGTTCAGATGAAGTGAAGTTTTCTTCTCCGTAACTTTGGCTTGGGGGAAGACCCAGGCTTCTCAGTACAGTTCAAAGAATCTAGATAAAAAATAATCCTTCTTAGTTTAATAACATTTTAAATTCTATTTTTTACTTAAAATTTTTTTGGGCCATGTGGGAAGATTTGATAGGAAAATGTATATTTTTCGGGGTTTACATAAGCTTAGTCATTGTCAGGTAACCTCACAAGCTGGCAAGAACCCTGCAGTTCAGGTCGTCAGCCCCACATGTGACCTGGGTGTGGCTGGGAGTAGGGGTGGGCAAGCAACCTGCCACCGGGAACAGGCCCTGACAGGTTCTGGAACTGTCACTCAGCTCTGGCTTCACTGGCATTCCTTGCGACATCTTAGAATCCATAGATCCTTGGAAAACGGAAATAAACAACAACAAAATTTTTTTCAGGGAATTCTCATTTTTCTTCTGGCTGCTTTCTGTCCACGGGAATGCCTGATTACATGACCTGTTCCTTAACTTTCCGAAAGGCTCCATCCTGCCGCTTTGACGGGGAGAACTGTCCCTTTAAGATACCTGGGACCCCTGCTCTTCCCCCTGCTGCCCAATGCCCAGACTCAGGTCCATTCCTTAATGCAGACTGGGTATGAGATGGTGGTGGTATTTGTATGAAAACAGGAATAGCCAACATGTATCACATTGTTTCTGTGTGTCACACCCTTGGCTAAGCCTGGTCGCTGACTTGTCTCATGGAGTTACTACTTGATAAGCTATAGACGGTTATTTATTCCAATTTTATTCCTGAAGAGGTGGAGCCACAGATTGCAAGTTCCATAGATACTATGTAGGACTTTAGATTTGAATTTAGGCCCCAGTGTATATAGGTTTAATAGCATTAGAGTTGAGAATATATAGTTACCAAGTTTGAGACAATTTGAGCGTAAAATAGTGACCGTATGGAACTCCATGAGTCTATAATTACCCTTAAAAAAATCTCCCAAAACAAAACTTGTTTTCCACCATTGGAGATGATTATGTTTACTGACTTCTTATCTAATAATTGGTAACTTAAAATAATTAAATATTTTGCATGTTTTTCCAGAAGAAGCTCTATTTTAGCAAAACCAAAGAGTCCCAAGTAATGAAGGAAAACTTTTCCTTATAGAGGATTGTCAACTCCTAATGTAGGTGGAGTAGTATGGTTGGAAAGTCGCCATTTGCAGCCCTTGATGGACTGATAATGCAAGCAAGAATGCTCAGTGGATGCTGAGTCAAGGTTTGATGGGGACCATTGCCACTTACTTCCCCGGACTGCTTGCTGATTGAAAGGAAAGGAACGTTGCTCTGCAGTAGAAGTATCATGTCATCACCTTGACTCCCTAGGTGTACTTGACCCCACTTTTGATAGAATGATCAGATACTGTGAAGATCCAGATGTGGCACTATGATGTAGCAATATCACCTATGAAGTATTCTTGCCAACAGTGAATCTATTCAATCTTTACATACAACTTCCACTTCATAGAGAATATAGAAGCTAGAGGAAAAACCTAGCTAACACCGTAAGGAAGTAATTAAAAAAAAATCCAGAAGGCAGATCGTTCTATGGACAACCTGTCTGGACTTTCCAATAATTAATGCCACAGTACAAAGAGTGGGGAGGAGGTGTTTTAGAGTTATATAATGAGCAATGCTATCTGTGGTCTTTCGAGGGATACCGATTTGAACAAACCAGCTATAAAAAAAATAATTTTGGAACGGTTCAGAAATTTTGAACATGATATTAGGGAATTACTAATAAGTTGTATCAGGTATGATAATGATACTGTGATTCCATAAGAAAATACCCTAATTTAGAGATGCACATTGAAGTATTAGGGAATGAATTATTACATTATCTGTAGCTTATATTAAAATACTTCAACAATAAAAACTGAAGCAAATATGGCACAATGCTAATAATTTGTAAATCTGAATGTTGGCATAGATATATCTGCTCTCCTACTTTTAGTATTTTTGAAATTTTTGTAATTAGAAAGTGTAAACCCTTGGAAGAAGGGTGGCCCTGTCTGGGAGCAGAGAGCCCTGCATTCTAGTCCTGACCCTCCAGCTTACTCTTTGAGGGGCTGGGACAAGTCCCTTCCCTCTGTGCTTCAGTGCCATCGTTGGCAAGCCAACAATTATAATAATATCGGCGCTATATGATTGTTGTGGGGATAACATGAGTTAACACAAGTGACTTGCCTAGAACAATGACTGGCATGTAATAAGCTCTCAACAAATGTTAGCTGTAATTGCTTTGTGTAGGCGGAGTCGGACAAAAATTAGGCTCGAATCCTGGCTCTTTTATTAGCTATGCTGCCCTGGGCTATTTGCTTAACCTCACTAAAACTTTGTTTTCATTTTTAAAATGGAGGTAATAATACTGCTAAGGTTGCGGTAGGATTAATCATGTAATACATATGAAGTTGCTAGCACATAGGCACTGCTTAATAGGTGATGGTAATAATGGTGACTATGCAGGCTGTCAAATAGTCACCATAGTTTCTCAGACCTCATTGCCTGACCCCAATGCATGGCTACTGTTGGAACATTCTCGCATGGTAGCTATACGGGGGGAAAGCTGACGGTTTAACAAGGGGAGCATGGGATGTCCCTTTGGTCTCCACTCAATGTCCTGTCACGGGGGATGCCATGCACTCTGGGCATATGGTTTGGCCCATGCTTCAGGTAAAGATTTCTGCTTACACAGGGCAGGATGGAGCCTAATAAGGTAGGCACCATGGGCAATCAGGGCTTTTTCATAAACCTACAGTGTGGATAAGATCCAGAAGAAAGAAAGGACTGCGGTGAGTTGGGGAGTCTGGCTCCTCTTTGTTTCTACTTCAGGCTCTCTGAGGACTTTGAAAGAATCCATGACAGTGAATGCCTTTTCATGGTGGTCATCTCTTAGTGTAGGCCTTTGCAGCCTTCAGGTGGACTGACCTCACTAGATGTTCTGTGAGGCTCGGCCCCATGCTGCTATTTCTCAGTGTTGAACTTAAAAAGCTCAGAGGGTTTACGTACTCCTATGCCTTACACGGTAACATCGCCAAGGAAGACAGTGCTTGTAATACTTGATTCTTGTGGTTAGGTAGACTTTTGATGATCTCATTAGAGTAGTATGAAACTGATCATTTTCTTTTGCACTCTGAGTCTATTTTTCCCTCTTCCTTCCAAGCATCTCTCTCCATTTCCTACTTAAGACACTAAGGGTCTCATGGCTGACCTCTTTCCCCAGGATTAAATTCTGCAGACAGGGACACATGTGTTGCTAGAAATCTGTGTAAGATGCAAAGGTCTGAAAACACATCAAAACATGTGTACAAACAATGGGGAGTAAATAGTTAAGGGTGGACAAACGTGAAGAAACGAAGGTTTTTATGGCTCCTGAGACAGGAATGTATGCCCCAGTTCATCAACACCTTCGTTTTTGTCTTCCTGGGCAGATGGTAACACTACATTTTCTAGGGAAGGCCATGCAGTAGAGTTCTGGCCAACTGAATGGGAACTGGTATGATCTGTGCCATTTTAGGAATGGCCCATAAAAGTTGCCATGTGTGCTCATCACTCTTTTCTCTGCTTTTCATTCTCATCACCTGGCTTGAGAGTGAGAACTTTAAGGGCCAACGTGAGGTTAGAACCCCAAGAGTGAAGGTGTCTGAGTTCATGAATGACTGTGTGGAGCAGAGTACCTCCGTATCATCCCACACTGGGCTGTTATGTGAGCAAGAAGTAACATTTTATTATGTCAAGTTGTGGTAATTTGGGGGTTGTTTGTTACTGAATTTAGGCTACCTTGAAAAATACAGCCTTTTGACCTTGTTTTCAGCTGCTAAGTATGGCAGTGACATTACTGACTTCCTGAATTACATATACAGTATGTAACTAATGTATGTATGTAATGTATTTATTCAGTATGTATACTAAATATAAAGCCATTTGTTATTCACACTATCTGAGGTTATGGTAGTCAAATTCCTTTTTATTTCAAAAAGGTATATACCTAAAGGTATATATATCAGTCAGTGTTTTCCAGAGAAATAGAACCAATAGGAGACTGTCTTGTCTATCTCTTAAGAGATACTTATTTTAAGGAATTGGCTCACATGATTTGTGAGGCTTTCAAGTCTGAAATCAGCAAGGCAGACTGACAGGGTGGAACCCAGGAAAGAGCTGATCTTGTAACTGAACATCCCAGCAGTATAGAGACAGAATTTCTTCTTCCTTGGGGGCACCTTTGTTTTTCTCTTTTAAGACTTTCAACAGATTAGACGAGGCCCATTCACTTTACAGACAGTAATTTGCTTTATTCAGAGTCTACCGATTTAAATATGAATCTTATTTAACAAACAAACAAACAAAAGACCTTCACAGCAACATCCAGGCTGATGTTTCACCAAATAAGGGGGTACTGTGGTCTAGGTCATGTGCCACAAAAGGAACCGTCAACAAAATATTCAAATCTAGGTAGACCCTATGGAACACCTTCTGGTTATGGGATGGGTGGTACTCTTCCTGAATGGGATGACCCCATTCTTGTTTGTCCAGTGGAAAGAAAAGGAATGGCTGGGCCTTTGAAACCCACAAACAGGTGCTTCAGCATTGGAGCAGAACCCTCAACATTGAAATCAAGGAAGCAAGTGAGCAACAAATACGTTGGACCACAGAGCATTGCCTCTTGCCTCTGCACTGGGTGTTGTTCTTTCCCAGTGGCTGTTCTGCCTCCCTCCCTGCCCCTCAAACACTCCTCAACATCTGTTGAACTCACTGCTACCACTTGTTTCATGCTTCATTTTTTTTAAGTTTATTCTTAATTTTTAAAAAATTTTTTATTTTTTAAATTTCTTTTCACTGTACCAGAATTCGTTGTTTATGCATGCTTCATTTTTGACCTGAGTTTTAGGCTCTCATCTTGTAGCTCATTCGGAATGTGTTTCTCTCTTCTTTACTAATCCAAACATGTCCCATCACATCATGTCACATTCCACTATCTTTCATCTAGGAGTCTTTTCTGCCATTTTTCGCTCCTCTAGCAAAAATATCCCTTGAGGCACTTGCATCCATGTACAACCAACAGATAATTACTTTCATGGGAAATTGTCAGGTGGCACAGTTTTCCTTTTGCATGTCTCTTGGGAATATATATTAAAAAAAGTCACACCACAAGCACATTTTAACAAAGTTATAATAAAAAACTTAATTAACAGAAAATAACATAAACCTATAATGAATTGGCTGTATCACATATTGATAGCAAGAACAAAAACAAAAAAGGACCTCTAATCTCCTGTCATCTCGAGGCTGCCTTTCGGTGTCCAGGAGTCACAGTTCCTCAGCTGTCACAGGACTTGCCTGAATGTGTTGCTCTAGGAGCCCTTTGCATGTCTGCATCAGAGTGTCTGCTGCACCCTCTTCTCCATCTGTCAAAGGCATCAGATGCTGGAAGGTAGGCAGCAGGCCCTCTCTCAGGAGCTCTGGTATTTTCTGTTTGTTTTTGTTTTGTTTGAAGATGTCTTCAGCCAACTAATTAAGACTTCTGTTGAGCTGCTCTGTTATGGTCATCTGCTGATAATCTTTACAGTATAATGTCATTGTTGGATGCTCATCTGGACTTTTTCCAAATGGAAAGCAGTATTGTTTTGCTAATTTTAGAAGATAGAGAAGGAACTTTATTTTGTGGATGGTCAAACCATCTTTTTCTCTTTTGTGTTTTATTCTGTAGACCCTGAATAATTCCTGCTTCCATCTCTAAAATGATGAACTTGTATTACCTTTTCATCCTAAAATCTGATGACTATTATCACCACAAGGGAGTTGTAAAATTTTTGCAATCAGGAACTATATTTCATATTAGTTGAGTATCTTCATATAACAACGTTAGGTACTCTATAACTATTTAGTGAGTGTTAGAGGTTCAATTCCTGTTTGCCCCAAATGGTTTTCTGTCAAATTAATAATTGGGCAACAACTATGTAAAGTCTGTCTAAAAATATCTTCTTTCAGAATGTTAGATACTTTGAAATTTGACTGAGACCGAGTGTATGTAAAGAAGAAAATATCCTTGAGAGAGAAAAAAAAAATTCTAATCTTTTTTTTGAAAGTGGAGAAGTATTGGAGTCATCTCAAGTCAATGAATTCCATGTACCTGCAATTACTATTCCAGTAATTGCTATTACTGTATCATTACTATTAGATATGCTTTAAATCAGTCTTTGAATGAGAAGTTTATTTCTGAAAACACAGGGTTAGCCAGATGATAGCTAGAGTGATTGATTAAAAACTCACTGGCTGTTGGCTTCCCAAGGCAGTCTTAGGAGGTCAGAGGCAGTGCAAAAAAGAGGGCAGGGAAAATCCTTTCTAATTATAACTATGAAGGCCTCAAGAGATGAATTTGAGATAGAAGAGATGTTATTATTCAGAAAAAAGCAACTAATACCTCAAGACTTTTAAATACTTACCCACAATTTCATAGCAGGTACTTGAGAAGGGTGGCTATCCCAAACAATTCTTTTTCCCAGGGCAGTGTATGTTCTCTTATTCTGGACTCAGTGAGGAACAAGTCCATTGCCTCAGTTCTACTGAGCACATTACCTGTGGATCAGTGTTGGTCTGAGTCTTCAGCAATAACCAAGGTGTGTCTGAAGAGGGTCTGGGGCAGCAGGAATAATGAAAATCACCTCAGAGAAGGAAAAGGAGGGGCGCCTGGGTGGCTCAGGGGGTTAAAACCTCTGCCTTCGGCTCAGGTCATGATCTCAGGGTCCTGGGATCGAGCCCTGCATCGGGCTCTCTGCTCGGCGGGGAGCCTGCTTCCCTTCCTCTCTCTCTGCCTATTTGTAATCTCTGTTTGTCAAATAAATAATAAATAAAATCTTAAAAGAAAAAAAGAGAGAAGGAAAAGGAAAACAAATGGAAGAGCAGGAGGGGCAAAGAGGGAAGAGAAAAAAGGTATACAGATGAAACACCTGTTGATTTAGAATGGTTGGAAACGGCTATTTTGGTTAACAGAAAGCTACCCCTCATTCTTGGTATGAAAAAGAAGAAAGATTCTTACAAATATCATATAACACTAAAACTGAGCATCATCGAATTTACTTTATATGATGGTCGAAGTCTCATGGTTTTAAATTGTTTTCTGAATCTTTAAGAAAAATCTGGTGAAGTCTGAATAGAGAGATTTTACTACATCTGTAGTGTACCAAGGACAATTATTTCCGATGCCGTTTGTGGTCATGAATTACTGTGCTCTGCTCTACCGATTCCTATTTATTACTTTAACAGAAAAGAGAAAACATTTCAGTGAAAGAGGAAGCAGGCAAATTCCAGTGGATCAGCCACACAGTACTAACCTGTCTTTGGGATGGAGAAAAGGCTGTTGTTGACACATCTTTTCCTTTTTCTTGCCACAAATTAGGTAACTCCCTGACTTACTGTCTCTTCACGAAACTGGTGGGGGTGTGATAAATGTCTCTGCAGTATAGAAAGGTATTCATAACAAAGAGTGGTGATAGGAAAAATGCCCCTTTCTCACAATAGATGGAATAACTCATGTTGTACGTAATGTGTACCTATGTATTTCGTTGTTGTAAAACCTGGTGTCCCCAATAAGCTGAAGTCCGGTTCTTCATCAGGTTGATGAGCCCAACCCTCTGATGAATCAAAAGTATCAAACCAGAGCAAAGCTCCTGCCCTTTACATGTGGGAATTACACAGGAGGAGCTCAATGGGTCTGTATTAAAACCACCACTTTAATTTTTTAAAAACAATTATATTGATTTATTTGAAAGAGAGAGAGAGAAAGGAAACAAGTGGGGGGGGGGCTCAAGGGAGGGGAGAAGCAGCCTCCTCGCTGAGCAGGGAGCCCAATGTGGGGCTTGATCCTGGGACCCTGGGATCTTGACCTGAGCCACCGAGGTGCCCTAAGCCACCACTTTAAAGAAACTGTTTCTTCCTCTCAAAAATAATTTTGGAATTCTGATGTATATTAATGTAAGACTCAAAGGGACTTTTTATTTCTCCATTTTCTGAAAGATATCCCAGATAGATGGATGGTAAACTTACTTTTGATTATTTAAAAAATATACATTCAACATTCATTCAGAAATATTTATTGATATCTGGTTTTGATAATAATGATGATATGCTATAACATTAGGGGAAGGCAGGTAGAGGGAATGAAAAATTAAAAGAAAATCTATATTGAACTCCTACTATTTGCCAGGAACTGACAGGCAGTTGGTGCACAGTGGCAATGAAGCAGGCAGAATTCATTATTTCCTCCTCTTCTCAGTAACAAAAATTATCATTTAATCATAAAGAAGTCTTCTTCACTGCCATTAAAGCCCATGTGTGTCTCAACTTTTCTAGAAAACCTTGATTTTATTATTTACTGAACACTTTCACCGAGTTGAGCACTTTCTAGGTGTTTTCCATATTTCATCGCTTTCTTCTTCACACCTGTAAAATAAATGTTGGTACCCACAATTCACGGATGAAGAAACTGAGGTGAGAATAAGTGAAATGAGCTGCCCCATAACATAGAGTAGCTGAACTGGAGCTTCCACTTGGGTTTGTGTAAATACATTGGTGTCCTCATCCTACCTCCCAGCCCTCCACTGATAAGCATCACTGTCATGCTTTTCAGACTTAAATTTTCTCTCAGAATAAGGCCCACCAGATCCCTTTCCTCATAGCTCAATTCTTTTCTTCCTCCCCTCCCCCCAAATAATTAGTGTACAGTGTTATATGAGTTTCAGGTATGCAGCATAATGATTTAACAATTCTATACATTAGTGCTCACCACAGTAAGTGTAGTCAGCCTCCGTCACTGAATATCATCACAGTCTTATTGACGATATTCCTTATGCTGTTCTTTTCACCTCTGTGATTTGTGTTGTAATCAGAAGTTAATACCCTTTAATCCCCTTGATCTATTTCACCCACTAGCCCCCCACCTCCCTTCTGAGACCAATTGGTGTGTCCTCTTTATTTCAGGGTCTGTTGGTTTGTTTGTCCCTTTTTTTGTTCCTTTGTTTTGTCTCTGAAATTCTATGAGTGAAATCATCTGGTATTTGTCTTTCTCTGACTGACTTATTTCTCTTAGCATGATACTCTCTAGCTCCATCCATGTTACAGATGGCAAGATCTCATTCGTTTTTATGGCTGAGTAATATTCCAATGTGTCTGTATACAGCACTTCTTTATCCATTCATCTATGGATGGATGCTTGGGTTACTTCTGTATCTTGGCTATTGTATATAGTGCTGCAATAAACATAAGAATATAACTTTTTGAATTATATCAGTCTTGGTTTTATTTATTTATTTTTGATTTTGTCATCATTGTTGTTTTATGTGAATACATAATACATTATGTTTTATGTGAACACCCAGTAGAATTACTGGATCATATGGTAGTTCTATTTTTAATTTTTGGTGGAACCTCCATACTGTTTCCCATAGTGACTCTACCAGTTTGCATTTCCACCAATAGTGCATGAGGGTTCATTTTTCTTCATATCCTTCTGCCTTCCAAATTATTATACTGTAACAATTCAATGAAAGGTTTTATAGTCTGGGCAGAACGAGGGGCCACCGTGGTAAAATCTGACTTCAGTGATCCCTATAAAAATTTTGCAGGTTAATTTTACATCTGAGGAACAGAACGTGTAGTTACTATATTGGACATTTTTTATGGTTTTTGATATCCAGTGTCCGTTTCGAAAGAACTTAATTATAACTGCCACGAACAATGAATGAAGTGGCCAGAATCATTGCTTCTTTGACAGAACCAGAACTTATTACTTTACTTTTTTCTGTATTAACCGTACATGTCAGTCATTTCTAAGGTTGGTTTCCCAAATTAGGGACTTTGAATTTGAATTTCTGGGAGACTACGTAGATCCTGGACATGAGAAAATGATTTTGCTGGAGTAGAGGAATCAGGTCGCTCTTCTGGAATCAGTCTTTAGCTGTACAATTTAAATGTGGAGACCCTGATTAAGCAATAAAAGAAAAAAATGCACGCTAAGAGGAAAGGCTAATCTTTTCCAGTTAGGAGAGAAGAAGGTCAAGGTATAATGTATGGTAAGGCATTATGTAAGGCATTTGATACTGGTCTATTGGATGAGCTTAGTGAGCATAATAATCAACTAATTTATGTTAATAAAGATCAAACCTAAAATATATTTTAGGTAAAAATAGGTAAGACCAAGTGAATTTTGTTTTGCATGGAACATGTTAACATCGTTGTGCCTGGCCATTTTGTTTTCAATGGAGAAGTTATAGTACAATAAACATTTCAAATCCTTATGCATTTTAAAGGGAAAATTAATCCCTATGTTCTAAATTTGTACTTAAATCATTGCAAGGTTGTATGGTAAAGACTACTTGATGTCTAAAGAAACTTATAGGTTTTTGTTTTTTTTTTAAACAATCATTTCTGTCAGTTTTTACTAAGAGTAAAATGACTTGGGAACCAGAAGGCTTTACAAGGTAGAGCCAAGCTGTTCGAGCAGGTTCTACATTTGGTGTCATACATCCTTTCATTTTTATCAGGATGCATCTCTGAAAATAAAAATGAAAACTGATGATATTAAAAACAAGGACAGTACAAAGGTAGTGAATGAGTCAGTTTCTAAAGCCAATATTTTCATCATGTCATCACTTAGTAATAAAAACAGTGCATCTCCTCATTCTGTCTCTTACTTTCCCAGAGAAAGATTCTACTTGTGAAATGGCCGGTTGAGCTCTGTTTAATACAAACAGGAAAGTATGGCCCTGCCGCTCAAGGAAACTTATACCTGGCAGGGGAGACAAAGGAGGGCCAACACATAATGAGTAAGTACAGCATGTCCTGAAGTGTTGTATTAGAGCTTCGAAATGTGCTGGGAAATGGACAGGGAAAGGATGAATGTGGTAGAGAACAGATTGGGGAAAGTTTGATGGAAGAGGAGAGAGCATGAAGATCTTACCAACTTCAACACCTTAGCTAAAACAATGGCATGCATGGTTTTACTGTTTACCAAGGGAACCAGGAACATGAATAGTTTGGACTGTAAGTTTGGGCTTCTCCTGCCTGTTCTCAGCACCGCCCCCACCCGCCCCAAATGGTCTCCCTGCTGGTGTATGGGTTAGGAAGGTTCTTGGTCATTCTTAATTCCAACATTCCTTTGGAATTAACCTGTCTGAACTCATTAATCCAGAGTAGGTTAACTTCTAGATAGGCCATTAAAACAATCTTCTACAGTATTTTAGTTCAACTTTTATTCCATCATAGCACTCATCACTTTGCTTAAAGTGAGGTCCAGGATACTTGCCCCTTATATGTGTTTAATATGCAATCTGACCAATAAACAAAAGACAGTGGGGGGAGGTGCTGAGAGGAGAGATAACAAGGAGAGATAACCAGATTAAAAACAACAGCAAGAACAACGAAACAACTGAGAAAGTGGGAAAGCAAGAAAAAAAAAGATGAGTTGACTGAAAAAGCATGTATTTATTGAAAAAGGAGTGGGTTTAAGTTGGGAGACCTAAATCTCACACTGTATTAGCTGAGCTCAGTTTCCCAGGTTCCCATTGATGGGCAGCTCTCCATGCTCAAGAAGAACCCAGTATTTAAATATTTTACTTTTACACGTGATCTGATCCTGAATGCAAGACAGCTAACTACTTCACCAGGGACCCAGTCAGAGGATAATCGCTTTTGACGCTGGAGGAAAATCCAGCCCCTTCTTAAAGGATTTTCAAGTGAAATCTTGCATAAGAGTTATTCCGATTTTTGTCTTGAGAGCCGACTCTAGAATCCAGTCCTCAGTGAAATGCTGTTCTGCTCCATTGATGTGCCTGTCTAGACCGTGAGCACTTCAAAGGCAGGCCCGGAGCCTGGCGATGGGTGGTTTTTGTGTTCTGTGCTCCTAGCGTGGAGAAGTGCCTGAGAAACACTGGCTAAGGATGGTAACAAAATCAGTCTTTCTCCAGCTTCAGAAGAGCTCTTCCCCCACCCACTCTCCTCTTTGGCTTATGATACATGTTGACCCAAATTACCTTCTGCTGGTTCATTGTACCCCGAGCTCTCTGAGTGGGCAGTCTGCTCTCTTTAGACTCATGCACAGGAAATGGGTAACCCCTGTCATTCGATGTCTTCAGTGTGTGCTGCTGGATATGCTGCTTGCTTTTGACCACACCTCCTGCTCCTCTCTTGTCTGATTTCAACCAAGGCTGAGCGGCTCTAGAAAGAAGTATGGTTCACAGCCTTTCCTTCCAAACTGCTTGAGGGGAAGATGAGCAACACGGCAGAGGGTACATTTGGAAGCACTGTGGGGTCTCTACGTTGAGCCCTTCCTTGATCTCCCCTGAAACAGTTCTGTGGTCTGGGGCATGGAAAAGGTTAACTGGCTCCCTCCTCCCTCTCCCTCTTCCTGTGAGGCGCTGTTGCTGTGGGCGCAGGCTCAGCCTGGGAAAGCTTATGTGCTCTTGCTTAATTGTTTGGAAGCTAAAAACAGACCTGGAACAGTGAGAAGCAAATTGTTTCCTGGGTGCACCGTTCAGTGGAGCACTGCTTAAATCACTCCAAGCCTTCCCCCAATTGTTTCTGAAATAAGGTGGGACTGAAGTAACTAAGGAAATAAAGGAAATCATAGAAAATCAAGAGGAGAGAAAACTGCTTCTCACAATTCAAATTACGGTCAGGCAGCTCATTTACTAATTATGCCAGGCAGCCATTCTCTTTGCAGCCTCCTTCCTTCCTTACCAGCACGGCCCCTGCACATGGTACCAGGATTTCAAAGGGGTGATTCTGGCTCAGGTGGGTTTGCAGAGCCTCACCCCTCTGGGGCCTCCCATTCCCCTGCTCACAGGCCACCAAGATCACCCCGAGCCTGGGGCAGTCCCGGGGACTCAGCAAGGGAGGAAAACAAACATCCACCCTTGATTGTCTAGAGTCCCCATTGTAGGACACTCTTTGGCCTACCAGCATCTCTCAGAGATTATTTTA
The DNA here is from genome assembly GCF_963455335.1 of Martes martes. Taxonomy (NCBI): domain Eukaryota; kingdom Metazoa; phylum Chordata; class Mammalia; order Carnivora; family Mustelidae; genus Martes; species Martes martes. The sequence continues at coordinate 99,720,991 of NC_137888.1, forward strand.
AAAGACCAGCGTGATCCGGAAGATTCCAGCTACAGTATTAATGGCAGTCTAGGTAGATCCCATATTTGAGAACTGTGCTTCGCATATAATGTACCTTAATGGCAGTGGCTCAAGCTGTCAGATCCCGTAAAAGCCAGAAAAAGAACAGCAGAATACTTATTGCCTGAGCAGTTTTCAAATAGGAAATGCTTCTGGCATAAACGGAGCTAAAATTTATGCTAATCATCAAAATCATCCCAAATCTGAGTTATTAAAACCAATATTATATTTTTAAAAAGCCACAAAAACCCAGATAACAGATTCTAAGAAGACAGGTGATTCTAATTGACATTAATAAGAGCAGTTTAGCTACGAGTTAGCATTCAGCATGGTGGTAAGGGGCCGGAGTCGCTCACTTCCTCTCTGTCCTTTTTATATGATGTTTGGGGATAAAGCCATTTTTTACATGGAGAAAAATAGCAGGTTCAGTGTGCGGAAAATTGAGATGATGGTCATAAATATATAAGAAAATATACCAGTGTTTCTTTTCATTGGAAAGCATAATTTCCATAGGAGATGAAACAGAAGCTTTGGGTTCTGTCTGGTATTAGCTTTTGATGAAATTTTTCATTAATTTGGTCTTTTATTTTTTGTATTGGTTTTCATGTGTCTGTAAGAAACCACCACCAGATGAATAATCTTATACTAGTACCTAGCACCTGGTCTCATGTGTGTTTATCATGCAGGGTAACAAACCCAGATATATAGGAACTCTACAGAACAAAATAAAAGGGGCAACTCCAGACCCTGGTATACCAAAAAGCAGTAAGGGCATTCTGATTTGGTTTTAAATATAATTTCTACTTAGTAGCACTCAACTGGCTCTTTTGGAAGAGCTTGCAACTCTTTATCTCAGGGTCATAAGTTCAAGCCCCACACTGGGTGTAGTGATTAAACAAACAAATAATAACTAACTAACTAACTAACTTAAAAAAAAAAAACACCCCATATATTCTGTTTAAACATAAGAATCCTTGGGGTGCCTGGGTGGCTCAGTGGGTTAAGCTGCTGCCTTCGGCTCAGGTCATGATCCCAGTGTCCTGGGATCGAGTCCCGCATCAGGCTCTCTGCTCAGTGGGAAGCCTGCTTCTCCCCAGCACCTGCCTCTCTCTGCCTTCCTCTCTGCCTACTTATGATCTCTGTGTCTGTCAAGTAAATAAATAAAATCTTAAAAAAAAAATAAACAGATAAGAATCCCCTCACAACTTAGAAGACCTTTCTAGAAAGTGTTTTTGTTTTTTGTGGGGGGAATTTCAGCAGTTAAAATGGAGAAGGGATGTGGCCAAAAGAAAAAGGTACATATATCCTTTTCTTCTGCTGCCTGTATAATATTCCTCATATGTGTTGTTTTTCTTAGATGCCAGGAATAAGGATGTACAAGTGTGCCCAGTGCTAATCTGCTGATCTACTTGCTAGAGTCAACATAAGATGAGGAAGGGATAACAAAAAACCATTATGAAGAAAAAATCACCCTGACCCCCCCAAAAATCAGACCTTGAAATCTGGCAGAAAGACAGAGTACTGTGAAAAATTATACAGAATTCTTTTTTTTTTTTAAGATTTTATTTATTTATTTATTTGAGAGAGAGAGACAGAGACAGAGAGTGTGAGCAGGGGTGGGGGGCTAGAGGGTCCAGGAGAGGGAGGGGGAAAGACTCTCAAGCAGACTCTACTGTGAGCTTGGAGTGGGACGTGGGGCTTGATCCCCCAATCCTGAGATCATGACCTGAACTGAAACCAAGAGTCTGATGCTTAACCAGCTGAGCCACCCAGGCGCCCCTCCACTGAATTCTTGAATGCTAACAGCATCCAAGAATAATTTTCAAAAAGTTAAAACATGAATTTCATACAAATACAGAATGAACACATGTCAGACATGATCTGACTCATTTATTAATGAGGAAGTCTATAAATCATAAAGCTGGTTCAAAGAACATTTGGGGAGCAGGGTGTTTGTAGGTAATTTAATAAAAGAAAGATTGTTATGGTAGAAACAAACTGATCAGACTCCAACAGTACAATAAACTATAATATTTGGGGTTCTTTTTTTCATCTGGACAGAAAATACTATGTGTTAGACACAGGTCTATAAGATAACATGTAAGTTCACAGAACCTGAGCCTCTAATTTATATTTTAACGAGAAAAGTCAAGCGATGGTAGATTGTTTTAGAAAATTAAGTAATCCTTGAGCAGGCCTGTTCAACACTATTTCAGCGTGACATTGAAACAATGTACACTCATCCTTTTGTTCTTGTTTACAAGTTATAGCTAACTTTTCTCAACAAGTGACATAAGGAATCCTGCATTTACCACCTAATCATCTGCTACATTTTTCTGACAGCATGATGCTTGGTAAAAATGAAATTTTAATCAAGTCTCTGTCAACCTTTTGTCACTTCCTTGATTCTCTCAATATTGGTAGTCCGAACTTGTGTACTTAGCTGCTTATGAATTAGGCTCACTGATTGTTTCATTTCTCAGCCGCCCAGCTTGTTGAGTGGGAAGAATGTCAGTGACAGGAGAACCTGTTCTATCCATGACAAGCAAGGGTATTGTGATGTTAGCTACACCAACTCCCCTCAATTTCCATTCCCCTCACACACACACACACACACACACACAAACACACACACACCCCACACCAGAATACACCCAATGGGAGTGATGAGTGTAGACAACTTAATGAGGAACAGGAAAATGCAATACTCCAGAGGAAGCTAATCTTCCTTTGGGTTTCTTAATTAGCTAAGCAATAGAACTACAGACTCTTTACATTGGTCTGGACCTTAGAGGTTAACTATTCCCATTTCTCTCTCAAAGCGGAAGTCTACAGAACAGCCTGTGATCTTTGCAAAATGCAAATTTAATCGTGTCACTCTTATGTTAACATCAGTCAATGGCTCTCCATTGCCCTCAAGATAAAGTCCAGATTCCCTAACATGCCTTACAAGGTCTGGCCCCTCTTATCTCTCTCTAGCCTCAAACCTGCTCACTCTTCTTTTTCCCTCTGCTCTGTGGGTTTGGTTTAGTGTTTCTAATGTGTCCTGTTCCCATTACCTTCCACCATAGGCTGTGTCTTCTCTTCATCGTCCTCAGGGCTGGTTGAAAGCAGATCTTGTGAACTCTACCCAAAGGTCCTTTTTTTTGCCCCTTGGTGTGGTATTCAATATCTTTTATCCTTGAGCTGGAACTCTGTGACAACCTGGAAGGAGGCTGGCAGATCAGGCAATTATGGGAATGACAGAAATGTAACACCCTGAAATTCTGGTCCGTATCTGACAAAGTCACTCGTGATATCTTTGAGAAAAATGTGGAGAGATGCAGGTTTCATAGTGCTGAGTAAGATTTGTAACTGGTCGAACACAAAACCCCAAAGGGGCATGAATGAGAGGTCAGGAGCCTGCTTGAGGAAAGCCTTCTCACTGCCTTTTGGAGGCAATTATTTCCACAAGTGTTTTGGGGGTAGACTTCAATGACAGGCTGATGAAATTTTCAAGTGGATTCAAGTTAGAGAAAGTTAATATTTTAGATGTAGATGAGTTGACAAAATGTTCTTGACATATTAAAATAATGGATTATATCTAACCAGGCAAATTTTAAGTGGATGATCATCATGAAACAACGCAGTGATAGGAAAGGGTGAGAATGATTTGGAACATATTTTTGGTAAGTCACATGAGTCCCCATAGTGACACGACTTCCAGAAAAAGGTCATCCCTTGGCAGAATTGGTGAAAGCATTAGTATTTGTATCAATGAAGGGTTTAGCATTTTTTTTTTTTTCTGACTTGCTTAATTCAGAGCTGGGAATCTGTTTAGATTCAGGTATTATATTTCTGGATGCTGGCAAACCAGGATGTGTCCAAAAGAATATACATAAGATGGACAGGTGACTGAAGCTTTGTGTTTGGAGGGTTGGTGGAAGACATCTGCATTATTTAGCTTAGAAACAAGAATGTGAATATAATAACTGTTTTCAAATACTTGGAGGCTAGTACATGGATGACAGATTTATTTTATTTGGTGTGGCTCCACAGACAGAACTAGGAACTTTGAGGGAAAGTAGTAGTTAGGAAAAGCAGCTTAAAATAGCTCCCTTCCGACGGAGAAAGTGTCACAAAACCAAGTTCCCTCAGGAAGCTGTGAGTTCCTTGTCACTGACAAGATTCAGAAGAGGCTAGACCTCCAGGGACTTAGTGGAAATGTAGAAGGCACTAGTGTTAGGGAGAGGGTGTTGGACTATCACTCCTTTATGTTCTTTCAACTTAAACATAATTGTCTCTTTATTAAGACCCATATTTTACATGGCACATGCACTTAAATATGTCTAAGGAGTAACTTTCTCAGTAGCTTCTTATGTAACTGGTGTGGTGTAATGGGAAAAGCCCAGGTTCTGAGAACAAATTGGCAGGGCACCATCTGGCTGTCTCATCTTGGGCAAATCATTTAATTTCTCTGAATCCCTGTTTTGCAAACTGAAATAGGACTAATATTCATTTATAGTTGAGATAAAGCAACAGGAAAACATAAATCTACATTAAACCTATAAGTAATATTGTGGAATAAACGAAGGGAACATGACTGGACAATGCAATGAGGGTCATGAGAAGTCCGATGAAGGCTGGATCACTGTGAACTGGAAAATAACAGTTAACAATTCACAGTTTTTGCTATGTGCCAGGTACTGTTCAAAGAACTTGCATTCATGAGCTCATTTTATCCTTGCCAGAACCCCATGAGAAAAGCTACCCACAGAGGAGTAAGTGACTTCCAAGAGGCAATGGCAGTTGCCAAGCCAGGAAATAAACCCAGGTGGTCTGGGTTCTTCACTGCCTATGAAGAAGACATCACGGGTGGGCCGTGTTGGACCCATGGTGGGGTTGCAGTCAAGGCCAAAACCAATCCTACAGGGAGTTCTGGAGCTGGCTTGGCCCTTCAGAGTTGTCCCAAATTTGGGCAAGGGGGTTAGACTTTTGTATCTCCACATGCACCCAAGGTTACCCCCAGGGGCCACCAATAGCTGAGGACTAACAGGTACTGGAGGGTGTAAATCCTGGTGATGTAAGCTGCTAGGAGGGTACAAAGCCAGTCTCTCCCAGCGTTGGGGGCGCGGGTGCATGAGTGAAGAGGAGATCTACACAAATAGTCCACTACCCCTGGCATAGACCAGGCAGGGTGACCACGACTCTTATTTACAGAGGCCATCAGGTGTGGCAGGCTGTTCTAAGTGCCTTAATCACACTGACTGATTTAATCCATGTGAGGAAGAGGTTTTTACTTACCTTTCAAGGTGAAGAATAGAAACACAAAGAGATTTAATAACAGGGGCAAGATCACTCAACCATTAACTGGAAAATGGAGTTTTTTTTTTTTTTTCTTAAACACTTTTTAAGAAATTTGCATCCGACAAACTCTGCTCTTTGTGGTGTACATTTATGTGAATTTTTTAAAAAGGCAGGTGGTTACAGAGCAGTTCCTTTACCTGCCAGGGCCCCTTCGTCGTCAACCCCTGCTGCTGCTCCAGACCCACTGACCACTGATCTCTTTTTGGTCCTATGATTTCCCTCTTCAGAAGGTCATATAAATGAAAGCATACAGCATGCAGTTTTTGAGCTTGCCTTCTTTCACTTATCATAATTACTGCACCTGAGCTTCACACAGGCTGTTGTGTGAATCGGTGCAGAGCTGGAATTGGAACACGGGCTCCGTGATGCCAGCATCCATGCACTGGGACCACTGTGGTTACAGATTCCCTTGGTCCAGACTGGGCGGGGTAGACATGGGCTATTGCCTTTTTGGGTCCATGGCTGTGATTGAGTTTCTAACATCCCTTAGTAATTCTATTAGAAATTGCTGTCTATGGCTTATTCATTTGTCACCAATGAAGGATTTATGTAATATGTATCCTCTGCCCCAGAATGATCTCCTTGCCTCTTAGCTACTTCTGTGACTTCTTTGGGAGGAGGGGCAGAATGTATCTTCTTTGGAACTCTTAGCTGTTTTCCATGTACCAGCCTGTGGAAGCCATGACTTTGGGGACCGCTGTGGGGCTCTGCTACCTCTACTCTTCTTCAGCCCTTTTAACATACATCTTGGCATTATGTGGGGCACAGGGCTTTCCCGTGAGCTATGGAAGCACATTGTGGGAGGGCAGGAAATTTCAGAGCCTCTTCTGCTCTGAGATCCCCCTCTCTCACTTGTTACTTCTGGTGTGGACACAACTGTGGTCCTCTGGCTTCCATCCAGAGAAGGGACAGTGTGCCAGGCCACTCTTTAAGTCCTCACAGCACGCAAGACCTTTAGACATATCTCTTATCCAAGTGGTGGAAAAAGTGCTCTAGTTCTCACTTAGAGGTTTCCTGCTCTGTGAGTGCTTTGTTCTGACTCTTCTAGGATTTGGCCTTTGATAAAGCCAAATCTCTAGAATCTCCAAAAATACTCCACTCCCCACCCCAAGTGTCTGTGTCTGCTAATGTCATGAGTCAGTTTTGGAAATAGCCAAAAAATGTAATCTATTTCCCTTAGCCCCAGTTCTACTTACTCCCTATAGACTGCAAGGGGAAATAGGACCGCGGAAAAAGGGAAAAATGCGTTGCTATTATTTTGGGCAGCAGAGGACGTGGTAAGGTTAGCCCTGGAATTGGGGTGGAGGCGGGTGGAGTAGGGGCTGTTGTGGCTTGTGGAACTTGACAAATCTGCCCCCGTGTCATGATCCAGCCTTGACTCTCCCTGAGGACCTCACTTTCTATCAGTGTGTACCAGTGTCTTCCATTGTGTGATATATATTTTTTAAAGATTTTGTTTATTTATTTGAGAGAGAGAGAACACAAGGAGGGAGAGAGAGCAGAGGCAGAAGCAGACTCCCTCCTGAGCAGGAAGCCCAACATGGGGCTCAATCCCAGGACCCTGGGATCATGACCTGAACATAGTGACAGCAGACGCTTAACGGGCTGAGCCACCCAGGTACCCCACGTGATATGTTCTTAAATATGCCATCTGGCATCAAGAAAGAAGTTGACTAAGTGTGGTCATTGCCTGCACTTTAGGTTGCTCATTCTTTGCTTTTACCCTTAGTGAATATCAGGACCAAGTCTACCTCACTCAGTGTTTTGTCTTCCAAACCTAGCATAGTGAGTTACATGGTAGGTGCTCCAGAAATATTTATTGTGTGAATATTTGTGCATGGTAAAAATGACAGGTAAGATTGGCTTCGGGTTAAAAAAAAGAATTATATCCAACACAGTTGAGGTAGTGATGCTCTTGTAATTTGGAAGAAAGGGCAATGCTGGTTTGGGAAAAGGGAAAGAGTGTTTCCTGAGATAGGCTCCTATTTTTATATTCAGGAGGGACCAGAGAGTATTAAATGGTTTTTCCTTGGGGGCTGGAGAGTTTCTAGTGTGATGGATAGAACTGTGGTGCAGCCTTCTCTTCTCAGCCCTTCTGCCACAGGATACAAAGTCCTGGAGGTTCTAGGGTCCTGAGCAGAATCTTTTGAGCTAGCATCAGCCCTGTTCATCTGCTGTCAGGATGCTACATGGAACTTTGTAGAACAGCATTCCTCAGGCCAACCACCAGCTTCCACAGGGGAGTCTCCCTCATGGAGGTCCAGACACCCCAGCAGGTGTCACCTAAAGTCACTCATGGAGAGGGGCACAGAAAAGGAAGCAATTCCAGATAAGGACTTTGTTTCCCCCAAATAGGGAGTTTGTTTCTCTCATTGATTTCCCCATTTATTTTCTGTTCTTTTAAAAGCAGTAATAACCATGGAGCTGAAATGTCTGCCTGGTCCATTTCAAATTAGTTACATGACATTTAGACCCCTTTCTACATCAGAGGAATAAGGAAAAATTCAGAGCAAATTATTTTAAATGCTTTAGTACTCTGTCTTACGTTGTCTGTCTCCTTCATTTCTGGAATGACTTATTGGCTATAATATCTTAACAATTCCATGTCAGATTTTACAGTTTTCTTACAAAAAGACATCTTTTGTAATGAATTTTCCACTCAGGAAATAATAGGGCATAAGTCACTGGTCAGTGCCAGATGGAGCACAAAATCAGCCTATTTTTTACATGTTTTACCTACTTGAGATATTTAAATATACTTTTTAAAATTTTTGATTTCATAAGCAAAGCTATTTTGCAATCTGTTATTTTTATTTATTTATTTCAACAACAAAGTTGTTGAAACTAATCCTTTTCTTTCTGTTTATGATTGTGTGGGAAAAATGTGTACTCCTTAAGATTGTTGGAACTTAAAATGTTAGTTTGAAACTGCATATTGATGAGTTGCAATATTTTGGCCAAAACCTTTCTAAGTATTAAGCAACCAAAAATTAAAGAAAGTACAGCTAAAAAGATTTCCTCATTGTAATAAAATGTGGATGTGAGGTTAATGATATCCTAATTTGGAGCTTAATTTGATAGAAAGTACAAATTTAAACCTTCTCAAAAATATTTATTGTACACTTACCATGAGCAGGGCTAAGCTCTGTAGAGAAAAATTGATGAATCAGATCCATTTCTTGCCCTCCATGTACAATTTAAAGGGAGATAAGGCAAAAAGCAACTCTAATTGAAAGCTGGTTTGGAAGTGACAGATACAGGCTAAGGAATTTGGAAAAAGCATGTATTACTTCTCCCAAAAGATGAAAGAACAATCTGAGAGGTATTGGTGGCTTTTGAGTTATTTCTGGAAGGATGATCTACAAAGGGAAAAAAGGGAAATCCTTCTAGGTAGAACAGTATATATACATAATTTGTAAACATAGGGATGTAAGTATCCCTTTCAATTTGTATTTTTATTTTTGGGGGGTAAATACCCAGTACTGTGATTACTGGATTGTAGGGTAGTTCTATTTTTAATTTTTTGAGGAACCTCCATACTGTTTCCCACAGTGGCTGCACCAGTTTACATTCCCACCAACAGTGTACAAGGGGTCCTTTTTCTCCACATTCTCACCAACACTTGTATCGCTGATTTTAGCCATTCTGACGGGGCTGAAGTGATATCTCATTACAGTTTTGATTTGCATTTCCCTGATGATAAGTGATGATGAGCATCTTTTCATGTGTCCGTTGGCCATCTGGATGTCTTCTTTGGAAAAATGACTGTTCATATCATCTGTTCATTTTTAAATTGGATTATTTGGTTTTGGGGTGTTGAGTTAAATAAGTTCTTAATATATTTGGATACTAACCCTTGGATAAAGAAGATGTGGCCTAGACACACAATGAAATATTACTCAACCATAAAAAGAATGAAACCTTGCCATTTGCAATGACATGGATGGAAATAAAAAGAGTCTGATGCTAAGCAAAACAAGTCAGTCAGGCAAAGACCAGTACCATATGTTTTTACTCTTATGTGGAATTTAAGAAATTTAAAAAAAAGCAAGGAGAAAAAAGAGAAACCAAGAAACTGATTCTTAGGTATAGAGAACAAACAGGTGGTTACCAGAAGGGAGGTTGGGGGAGGGGGTGTGGCGTGAAGTAGGTAGAGATTAAGGAGTACCCTTATCAGTTGAACACTGAGTAATGTATGGAATTGTTGAACCACTCTATTGTACACTTGAAACTAATATAACATTGTATCTTTTTAAAAAATTTTTTAATTTTTTTATATACATATAATGTATTATTAGCCCCAGGGGTACAGGTCTGTGAATCACCAGGTATACACACCTCACAGCACTCACCATAGCACATACCCTCCCCAATGTCCATAACCCCACCACCCTCTCCCTACCCCCCTACCACCAGCCCCCCTCAGTTTGTTTTGTGACATTAAGAGTCTCTTATGGTTTGTCTCCCTCCCAATCCCATCTTGTTTCATTTATTCTTTTCCTACTCCCCAAACCCCCCACGTTTCATCTCTACTTCCTCATATCAGGGAGATCATATGATAGTTGTCTTTCTCCGATTGACTTATTTCGCTAAGCATGATACCCTCTAGTTCCATCCATGTCGTCGCAAATGGCAAGATTTCATTTTTTTGATGGCTGCATAGTATTCCGTTGTATATATATACCACATCTTCTTTATCCATTCATCTGTTGATGGACATCTAGATTCTTTCCATATAACATTGTATCTTAACTCTACTGGAATTTAAAATAAAACCCCCCAAATATATGTAATTTAGAAACGATTTATACTTCATTTATTTATGGAGTAAAAGAACATTTTTAGGCTTGGCCTAGGGACTCAGCCAAAGTAAAGTCCATTCTCATCACAAAATCCCCTTGGGTATTTTGTCCTGTTGTAGCCTGAGAGTATTTAAATTTCCTGTTCCTTCTGCCTAGAATACTGTCTTCAGATATCTGCATAGCTTGCCCCCTCACAGCCTTTAGGCATCAGCAAGAACTATGACTACACCATTGAAGATTTTAGATGCCACTCCTGTCCTTCTTCCCCACTTTGCGTCCACCATACTAATTGTCATACACTATATATTATTATTTATTTTGTCTGTTGCCCTTTATTAGAACACATGCTCAGAAGAGATTTTTTAAAAATGTTTTGTATCCCCAAATCCTAGAACAGTGCCCAGTGCACAGGGTGCATTCACTAGATATTTGTAACATTGTTGAGCAAAGGAACAAATATGGAGAAATAAAGTGGTTTCAAACAGTTTACTTTCAAACATAGTTGACCCATGGGGTGTCTGGGTGGCTTAGTTGGTTGAGCATTTGACTCTTGCTCACAGCTCATGTCTTGATCTCAGGGTCTTATGTTCAAGCCCCACACTGGGCTCTGCATTGGGCATGGAGCCTACTTTGGAAAAATAAAAAATAAAATACAGTTGACCCTTGAACAACATGGGGGGTTAGGGGCATCTGTGCCTTGTGCAGTCGAAAATCCACATATAACTTTTGATTCCTCCAAGACTTAGCTAACAGCCTACTGTTGACCAGGAGCATTACTGATAACATAAAGAGTTAACACATTTTACATGTTATATGTAATATACTGTGTTCTTATAATAAAGTAAGCTAGAGAAAATAAAATATTACAGAAATGACAAGGAAGAGAAAATACATCTACAGTACAGTACTGTATTTATTGAAAACAATCCTAGTATAAGTGGACCCATGAGTTCAAACCTTGTTGTTCAAGGGTCAACTGTAATTATTTTAGATCCTAACACAGTTCTAAGCTGCATGTTTTTCCTGGCAGTTGTCATCTTTTGTGTGATATAAATCAGCATATAATGGCAATTTTGATCACTTGTGTAACCGTGGGCAAGTCACCTGACTGCTCTGTGCCTCAGTTTCCTCATCTATAAAATAGGACAATAAAGTAGGACAATGAAGTCCCTACCTTGTAGGATTATTAGAAGCATTAACTGCGTTAATATATTTACATGCATCTGGCATGCAGCAATTGCTATATAAGTGTTAACTATAATTATTTACTTTCCTTTTATAGACTTGAGTTTGGGTTTACCATCCAATATCTTCAGAGACTTTGAGGGCAGACCAGACCCTTTGAGTTTTTCTTCAGAGCTGGATAATTCCGGTTTCACTACCTCCTTCTGCCTCCACTGGCTGTCCTTCTGCCTCCTCTGTCAGACCCTTCCTCTGTGCTCGTCTTCCAGCCTCCATACTTGGAGCATCTCATTCTGATCACCTTTTATAGATGAGCTTTTCTCACCGTAACTTCCTTCTTCTAGCTTTTATACCGATGGTTCTGGGCATGGAGTATGTACTCAGCCAGCATATCTGTTCCTCGTTATCTTAATCGGCTTTGGTATTTCCCCTGGCATTCCTATTCCAAGGCATAATTCATTCCTTCTGTTTTTCACTGCACCACACAGAAGTGTATTATCTGAATTTCATCATTCTGCAATATCCAGTCATTGCCATATCCTTTTCTGTCCCAGTGAAATCCAGTCTATATCTATCATGCAAGTAACAATAAAAGGAGCAACAGAAGTCTTGCTTAAATGTTTTTCATTGACATCTTATCCACTTACATTGATGATGAGAAAATGCCACTCTCTCCTTATTGGATCAATTGCCTTTACCTCCCTACCTGCATTTGCTCCGTTTAGACCTAAGGACCTAACAGAATGTTGACAGTTTCTTTTAGATGTTGGAGTTTCATTTCTTGAGTATCGGTGTGCCCAGTGGCTCTGAAGCAGCAGTCCACAATTTGTCTCTTTCCTACCCCAGATCTTGGAGGTCGAGCAGAACAGGTACACAGAAGCTTAGCTTCTGGGTCAGGTCCATCTGGTATAGGGAACTAGATGCATCTCTACGTTTTTCTATCCCCGGAGCCATTGGGGAGCTCAGGGTTGCCACATACGGTTTCTGTCATCAGATTGGTACAAAGAAGCTGCCTCCGGGTGAGCAGTGGTCCCTGGTTAGGTAGCAGAGACTCATTTTGGGCAATTAACAAAATGGAGAAAAAAAATGTTAACGAGACCAATATGATTTTTTTCCGCGGAAGACTTTCCTTTGTGCTCTAATGCATTCTTGGATTCAGCAACCAAATGCAGAAACGTGAAAAATGGACTGTCTTTTCCCTCATAGACTCTATGTTCACTCCATTGCTGACAGTAAGTTAAAAATACTTGGCTGGTAAGAAAGGTGAGAAATGGATGATTCAGTCCCTCCAAATAAAGAAGCTGCTGCTGAAGCGGAAGGCTGGTCAGATCCAGCATTGTGAGGAGTTGTTTTTAGGCCCTTTCCTACTAGGCAAAATTCAAGGTGTGAGCAACAGGGGCTGCCTATATCTAGCCATAAAAACCTTTATGCAAGTGACAAGAATGTCAACATGACAATTTTGTGGGGCAGGGGGGTGGGGGGTGGTGTGGAAAAAAAAAGAAAGCTCTTCCTCCTAATTAGAAACACCAGGGAGAACACATAACATAAGGGTTCTTGTGACAAATGTGGACTCTGTTTACCTGACACTTTCCTTCTGGGTCACCTTCTCTCATTTTAGACGCCATTGCAGGACCTGTTTACGACCCTGGGCTGCTTGCTCGCCCACAGCTGCCTTATTTTTGGCTCCTAGTCAGTCAAGGTGCTAATTGTGTTTATGAATAACTCCCAGCTATTCTTAACACATTGTTCCAAACAGCTCTCCTTGGCATTTAGAGATGAATTTTGACTTTTTCTTTTTTTTCCCTCCAGGGCTGATAGTCCATAGGCTCCAATGGATTGAGAGCTCCCACTTTTGACTACTAACTTCTATTTTCCTTTTGATAACCACCTCTCACTTTTTTTTTTTTTTTTTGCTATATCCAACTTCCTTTTATTTTTTAGAATAAAATTTTATCTTAGAGTAGTTTTAGAAAGATACAGAACAAAGTGAAAAGGATAATACAGGAAACAGCCCAGAAGTTCATTGCCCAGTTTCCTCCATTATCAGAATCAGACATTAGTATGTTATATTTGAACCAGTGTGGGTACACTACTTTCAATCAAAGTCCATCCTTTATTCAAATTCCCTTCACTTTTCTTCAGGTACTTTTTACCTTCCAGAGTCCCAGTCTGGGAGACCACATTAAATTCAGTAATCATGGCTCCTTAAGGCTCTTCTTCGCTGTGACAGTTTCTTAGCCTTTGCTGGTTTTTGAAGATCTTGACAGTTTTGGGGAGTACTGGTCAGATATTTTGTAGACTATCTCTCAGTTGGAATGTTCTAGACAGCTATTTATAAAGGTTTCTTCCAGATCTTCCCCCCTCCTTTTTTTCCCCTTCTTCCATAATCTCAAAACATTTACAAAAATAATTTATGCTTTGGACGCCGCTGATAGAAATGTTTCCAGTTTTAGAGAACTGCCCAATTCACTGGTTAGTAGGAAAAATGCCCTACTCTCCACTTCACTTTGCCGGTTTAGTGAATTTTCATCACGTCTTCTGTGTAGTCTCTTGAGCGCTCCACTCCACAATAGGAGACGGTGATCAACACAAGGCTCTAGGTATTCTCGGTTGAGAAAATATTGACAGAAACACAAATGTATCAGGGTATAATAAAATTATTTTTTTCTTTATAGGTGGTTAGTCTGATTTGAAATTTCTAGATCTAGAAGATGGAATATTGTGTCCAAAATACAATGAAAATCTATTTCCAGCAGGCTTTCTGAGGGTAAATGGGCATTTGAGCTCTTAGATAATGTTGTTCATTATACATTTTTCTGTATTCTATATTTCAAGTTCGTCTTGAGCCAGAAATGCCAGTGTGACCCCATGTGATTGAGATTCTGAATTTTGACTTTGCCACACATTCAACCATTTGGCTCCCTTTGCCTGAGGAAGGAATGGCTTGTTATGATGTGACTAAAATGTTCCATCTATATAATGGCCTTCGCATATTCTTCTCCATTGAGTTACCAGCCACATGTGCCATTCTGGTTATTAGAAATGGAGCTTAGAAAATCTATAATTACCCCTCTAGACAAAATACCCTTTTATAATGCTGTTCCACTGGTTGACTTGAAACTAGTGTTCCTTAGAAGCGATTTCCACTTTGCTTAGTAGCAGCCACTGAATGCATTGTCTAAGAGAAGAATTAAGTCCTGAGTAAGCACTTCTTCTAGATCACTATTGTTTCATTTTGGCTGCCTGATGCTGAGTCTCTGTAACATGTCTGATGTGTAAAGTTTGAAAAGCCAGGCCATACTTCTCTGGGGGCTTCCCAGTTTGACAGCTGCTCTGTCCTGGCCCTCCCAGTGTGCAGGGATGGTGCATGGCACATTTGCTTGCTCTGTGGTCTTGTAAGAATCATTTACTTATTTCTCCATGGCTCGTTTCACAAAGGATTTGAAAGTGATGTGCTTTCAGTGGGCACTTTCTCTGGAACTTATATATGTAAATGTTATGGTACTGATATCTGATTACCCATTTAAGAGTCTAGCAATGTGTGGTCGAATATAAGACTAGACAGTTGATTGGGTGGTGTCAGAGGTAGCACTAGGAAAAGGAGGGTTGCTTACCAAGGGGCCACAGGTGTGGTGTAAGACTTTTAAGCACTTGGAGGCTAGCAAAGTCTAACACTTAAGGGAACAACCCTTGTGTTAGAGGTACCTGGATCTGATCTCTTAGTCACAGAACCATCGGAGAAAGGCTTTGTGCTTGGGTACTTGTGTTCTGAGCTCTAGTTCTGGCTTTGCCTCCTGTTAATGGTGTAACTCACCACAAGTCCTTGAAACCCTGTGGACCCCTGTTGCCTCATTTGCAACTAAGTGGGTCGAACTAAGACCCTCTTAACTCTAAGGTTCTATGATCCTCTAGCAGATTTTGAAAAAATGTTCACAGAATTGCCTCATTTTCCAAGTTAACATAGAATTAAATTTTGTGGATATAAAAAATTAAGACAGGTTTTAAGCATCTCCTTTTTACTGAAAACACAAGCAAGATGAAAGAATAATATGGGTCTAAATGCATTGCTTCTGCATAGATTTATTGAATGAAAAGTACTGAGAATATGGTAGTGCCTAAGACACAGTTCCTCACCTCAAATGTGCTTAATTTAGATGTGAAACAAGCCATCCGCTCCTCTCCTCTCTATTTTCCTCCCCTACCTTGAAGGAAGCTCAGGGCTGGCATCACACCTCTGGTTGGCTTTTTTCAAAAGACCCAATATCCCAGGATTGCAGACAGGTGGGACAGAGACCCTTTAAGGGGCCAAAGTGAATTTAGGACTTCCCGAAAGTAACATTTCTCATTTTAGCACTGTCAAGTTTTTGGACTGTAAATCGTTATCCAGCCTATTTATTATCGTCTTTCAAGCTGTTAGCATATATGGTGCCTCTATGCAGATATAAGGAAACGTGTCCCGTCTAGACAAGTAGCATAAATATGGCCTCTCTTCTTGCAGGCAGATATTCAGCCCCTCACCGAAGCATCCACGTCCTGCCCTTCAGCGGGCACCTTGCAGAGTCATACACCACTGCCTGTCCACAACCTTGCCAGCAAATTCATGAGTCTTCCTCAGAACAGTGCTTTTCTCGAAAAGTTCATCAGCAAAGAAGAGGTCTCTGGGAATTGCTGTTCTAAGAGGACCAGGTTTTTGAGACAGAATCTATTTCTTCATGTTTAAAATACGGCACCATATGTGTGAGCTGCCTGAGAGTTTGGGTGACAAGGCATCCTATTTTTGTCAGATTGCTCTGGTTCTTACTACTATTTCCACACTGCCCCCCCCCACCTCCCTGTGCCCTGAGAACTCCTTCTGGGTGGCAGTATGTCCCCTTTAAAGAAACCAAACCACCCAGGCAAGGTCACAGCACTTTGAAATGAGACTGTGTAGTGGAATGTTTAGAAGACCCCAGTTGTGGATGGCTCTTTCAGGGCTAAGCGGGCCAGATTCTCTGCTGCACACATTCTAATTTAATTGGCCTAATGAGTTCGGGCTGATGTGATCAAATGATCAATCAGGCTCGAGTTATGAGATATTGAAACATGGGATTAGAGAAGAAAAAAGGCATTTGGCAAATTGACTACCAGACAGGGGAGCCTAGGAAGTCTTGATTTAAAAATTGGATCCTTGCTTTTTATTTTTTTCCCCCACATCCCTTGAAGGCTAAGTCATAACAAAACCTACTTCGATGTGCTTGCTTGCTCATGTCTCATTGGAATTCATTTTGTAGTCCCCCCTCTGTTTTGACTCAAAATGCTTTTCTTTCTCTCAGACACCATAAGCCAAAGATTCTGCCACATATGAAACACTCAAGAACCAATGAATCCCTGATATCTAGAAAAGTGAAATGCCCTATGGAATTCTTGTTACCTTTAGCCATTGTTAATATATTCTGTGAAAAGAAATACAGAAGAAAGCACGAGTTTTAACATTGACATGTAACATTAGTTCCACTAATAAATGCTCACATTTATGTGAGCCGCTTCCATCCTTTTTTTTTTTTTTTTTTTTTAAATCTCTTTTTGAATGGTTATTCATGGGAGGAAGTCCTTGGGTCATCTCAGGCCAATTACTGAAACTGCTTGAGACAGACATTCTTCTCACTTTGGAAAGGTTAGAAATTGGGTGAACTTGTCAAGCTTGGATGGTTTTCCACTTGACTTGCTGTACCTGAGGTAAATATGGGTACCAGTAGCACAGGGAATCCTGCTGTTCATTTACAAAATCTGGGGGCTTGCGTTTTTTTTAAAGGTTGATTTTTGTTTTTGAAGTTTGCTCAAACTTATAAAATGGGTATGAATCTGCTCCTTAATGTGGGGAGCAGGAAGTGTTTTCTTTCTTCATGTTCGTGTTCAGGTAAACCTGGCTCCTTTCCCTTCTCTCCCCTGCAAGGTTATTGGAAATTTAAGCTTAACCATTTTTGTCTTGCAACTTCCTCTGGTCATGCAAGGAAACTGAGGGTCTTATACTTTCTAGAAAATCTGAGGAAAGGCCTCTGGTCTTGTGCTGAAGTGGCTCACTGAAAAGCGTGTGGATTTGGTGCCACAATCTATATGTCCATTTGGGCCACGGGATCTTTCATCCCTTCTGGGCCAGAGGGCCCAGGGTTTTGACCCAGACTTCATGTTGGTAGTCACGCATGGCACAGGGCACAAAGGTCCACTGGGATAGAGTCGTGTTTTTAGAAAATTTTGAGCTTTTTCCCCCTTAAACAATCCAGCTGCTTACTTTGGGAGCATAAACTTCTGAAGACTCCCTTCCTTGGGTGACATCCAGGTCACAAATCCTTTCTCTTCCCTTGCGATGGAAGTGAGGAAAGTATCTCTCATTCTTTCATAGTAAACCTAGAGACATAGTTAAATTCTCAGTCTGTGTTCCATGAAACATTTGATTTCTTCTTAATCTTATTTCTTATTTTTGAATTATTGCGTAAGCTACTGGTATAAATAAGTTAAGGGTTATGTTGCCAGGAAATAGTCTTTGATATCTGTGGCAATTTTTTGTTGCTTGTTTGTACTTTCTTTTCTTTTCTTTTTTTTTTTTCATAGGGGAAAGTATGAAGTTATCTTTCTCACTGCCATCCTCTTTCAGTCCAAGTGCAAAGTTTTCTGTAGGGCAGGCATTACGGTTCGCATGGAATGTAATAGCTCAAATGACCCCATTTCCAAGAAGTCTTCTTTAACCTTAAGACTAAATAAAGTAAGTGCATTCTTCTGTTCTCTACTGTATCCCCAGGAATACTTGGAGCATACTTTTAAAATACATTTAGTACACATACTCCCAATTCTAGGGAGAGCTCTGACTTCTCTTCTCATTCACCCCAAGCAGAAGGAGGGTCAAAGCCAAGGGCTGTGTTGGACCAAGATTCTTTTTTATGGGTGTGATGAGATAAATATCAATATGATGAGAGAAGATAGAAGACTGTCTTCACTTTGTATGGCCTCTGGTCTGTGTGTTTTGTCTTTTCTATAGGGCCATTGCGTTAGGTCCTTTTCCTGAGTCATTCATTTGTCTGTTCATTCAAGAAACTTTTCTTAGGGGCTTACTAGATCAGACATTGTGTAGGCCCTGGGAATAGTACAAAGGTAATTCAGACAATGCTCTGTTCTCCTAAACTTATATTTCCATGGGCTGTCTCTCTTGGAATTTATATGGTACACTGAGATTGCCTTGGGCTCGCCTGCCTCTTGGGTGGGGTTCCCTTGTCCTGAGAAGGCTAGCCGAGAAGCAAGATTGTTTCTTAGGAAAAGTAGGTGTCCTTCATATTTATGCTTCCATAGCATAGTCGAAGAGCTTATAGCTCAAAGGTTGTCTGTCCCAACTCACCTCTCCCCTTTGCGCAGCAAACAGGGAGAACCTACCATGTGCTGTCAGGTGTGGATGGATCAGTATTGAACTTGGTAGAATCCCTGAGTCTTGAAGACTACATGCATGTTTAGCCAAATCTCCATGATTGTATCTCCCCTGAGAATCTGGAAGTCCCTGGATCTGCAGGAAGAGGTTGACAGATAATTCCTGATCCAGAATTCCACCATCACTCTCTTTCTAAATTACCTTATTTTGTTTTAGTTTTAAGATTTTATTTATTCATTTGACATAGAGACAGAGTAGGGACACAAGCAGGGGGAGTGGGAGACGGAGAAGCAGGCTTCCTGCTGAGCAGGGAGCCCGATGAGGGGATAGATCCCAGGACCCTGGGATCATGACCTGAGCTGAAGGCAGATGCTTAAGGACTGAGCCACCCAGGCACCCCTTTTGGTAAATTATTTTAGAGGCAAAACTACCCATCATTACACTATTTCAACAATTCGTTCACTTTTTGGTGTCCCCACCTGGATGCTGGTAGGCAGATGGCATGTTGTTTTCAGTGTAGTACCCTGGGGAAGCCCAGCAATATACCTCATGCCTGTCATTGTGGAATGAATGAAGACAGAGGCACATTCAGGGAAAAACAGAATGATCTGAAAATATTCTCTTCTGTACTTCAAATGGCTATCTTGTTGTTCTTAACTAGATAGCAATTTTGAACTTAGGAAAATGTATGAATATAGTGTAGATGAATGCACGTTGAAGTATTTCCTTTATTCAAGGTGCTGGGCTAAGATCTGTGGGTTACGAAGCAGTGAGTTGACCTGGACTTGGTGCTTAAGGTACCTGGCAGGGGGGATAAGTACCATAGAAACAATAAAATTCCATTAAGGTTATTTGTATATTTATTTCTGGAGTTTGTTTTTTTAATAGCATCATATTAGTGTATTAGTGACAACTTAATTTACTTCTGGGCAGTAGTGATGGTCAGATTCAAGGATTTGGATTTTTTTGCAAAGAGGCAGTTGTGAAAAAAAAAAAAAAAGAGGCATTTGTGTTCTTCCTAAAATGACCATCAGATGTGGGCAGTGTCAAAGGGTATTGGGTGAGAGTCAAAGGGTAGAGGCAAAGCCAGGGCCTCATTTTCCTCCCTGCTCAGCACCTGATGTGCTCAGATGAGAAGCTGCTCCAGTTCAGAGGAACTGGAAGATAGCATAAACTCTTCGCTTGTTTCTGCCGTCTTTTTCCCTCCCTCAACTCCCGCTTAACCCCAAAAGAATCTATTTCTCCAGCTGTAGCGTACCTTATTCTCTGTTGTTTCATAGACAGGTTCACTCTGATTTGGGTTGCCTAATTCTGGTGTGTTCTGTACAATGCCCTCCATTATTTTCACACTTGCCTCGGTGATAGAAATTCTCTGATTTGCATCATTTTTCATTTATTAAGATAACACTTATTCGATTCCTGCCTTGAGTTTCATCCTCTAGAAACTGTCCCGGGCTAAAGTTATATAAAAGGTCAGAAAATCTGGTGACATTACATTTTATTAAAATGTAAATACCTGGGAAGGGGGTATCATTGTCTACTTGTGAGATTCTAGGGTTCAGAAATTTTGAGAGGGCTGCAGCTGCTTTGGGGGGAGGGATAAAGGATATTTTGAAAACAGTGCCACCCTCTGCCAGGTTGGCAATCAATACTGAGACTGGGGATAGTCACAGAGCTTAGCTGTCGTCTTGTCACTGCCTTTGAGTTTGGTTAAGATATGGCAGGTAGATTCTCTACATATTTACAGTTTTTTAACTAAAAAGCTATAGGGAAAGAGAGCTCACAGCTGCCCTAGGAAACTGTGTTAAACATTCAGAAACAGCTGATCTATCTCTGGGACTCATCTGAAAGGGACATAAGAACTGCAGGAAGGACTGTGACCCAAGTTCATTGAAAGATATGACTCTGCACATTTTTCCTGCACAGCTTTGTGCATCAACTTCTCATTTCTTTCAGGGTCAGTGTGCAAAGTGACATGTGGGAGATACGCCTCACTTCTGCCCTGCTCTCAACAGATGTGGAATCTCTTGCCTTTGATATGGGTTCAAATTCATGGGTTAATGACAATCACAGGCCCATAGCACATGCTGGCAACATTTTTGCAAACATGGGCCAAATTTTAGTTTCATTATAAAATGTAAAGCCAGAGCTGGCTCTGAATTTTGCACTAACATTTCATACAAAACTAATTTGCAGTTCTTCCAGATGGGTTCAGTGTCTATGGCATACTGCCTGCTCTTCTAAAATGTACTCTGTAGAGAGGATGGGGGTGGGGAAGGGAATAAAGTTGGTTCCTTTGTGGGCAAATAGGAAGACTTTGGGATTTATAGCAAGAAAGAGTTGCATTAAAAAAACATTACTACTGTAACAGCAGCATTACCTAGTTTCAGTATTGGTAGGAGAAAATGGAAAGGAGCCAACATTTTACTGAGTGATTCATGCTAGCCATTGTGCTCTGTGCTTGACATAGAGTATTTCATTCAATCATTACAATACTCCATGAGCTGGGTATCCATTTGCCTTTTCACTAGGAAATCATTCATTTACCTCTGGACTCTAGAAATCATCTCTTGGTCTCCATTATGTATCCGATGTGTGTGTGTGTGTGTGTGTGCACGTGCGTGTGTGTGTGTGCACGCGTGTGTGTGTTTATATTAACCAAAGGATCCTTTGTTGCCAAGGACTCAAAAATACCTTCCAGTTAGAGGCAGACCTAACTTGATTATGTTTCCAGTTCATGGGCTGCTGCATACGGTTATGCAGGTTGCTTCCTGCATGAGGGTTACTGGTCAGGGAATAAGTAGGAATGTCCACTCATCAAGCTGCATGCTTTGGTCAAGGTTGTGTCTGCTGGGGGGAAGGGGCCCCTTTTTCTAGTTGTTTCATGTGTGGTTGCAGTGCCTTTGCTGATTGAGATTCCTTACAATGAACGAGCAACCTGCGAAAGAACTTTGAAACTCCGTCTCTCTTCCATCTCGGCATCTTGGGATGTCTGTCTCTTCATTCCACCCCCTCCCCCTTTATTGTGCATCTTGGGACAGTCCCTTGGAACTCCATTTGTCCTGACTCACTCTGGGACTAGCCTGGGAGGGTGGCTGGATGGGGAAGGATCTGCCTTCTTCTCTTCTCTTTGCACTGGGTCTGAGGAGCCCGTCCTGAGTATAGCGCCAACTGACTCTTCCTAGGCATCGCTCTTCAGAAACTGCTTCGATGACACTCATGTTACTGTTTCTTATATCCCATCCTCCAAAACTACATGGATGACTAGGAACGTATGTATTTTTTAAAACCTCAGAGTTCAAACTTTGGAAGATAGTTTAAAGAAAAAATTGAAGTGCTGTCAGTTCTTTAGGAAACGTTTAGCTGCAAAGATGACTTTTAGAACATCCAAAGAGGAAAGGATTGTTGTAAGTTATTTTGTATGTGTGTGTTAAGCATCTGCTTGATTCTCAGCAGTATGTTACATTCAGGAGGAGGAGACAAAAAATTAGAATGGACTTGTAACTTTGTTTAAAATGATGTGAAACCCTCAGTGTAATATATCTCATGTCTAATACAAGGGTTGGGAGACAGGATACTGACCCCAGGACACTGAATATATTCTCCCAGCTCTCTGACTCTTCTATCCCAGCCATCCTGTAGAGCTGGCTGATCTCTGGCCTTCATTTTCCTTATCTGTAAGTGAGACTCCCTCTCTGTTATCTTCTCCCAGGCTATTATGTGCCTGGAATGAGATAGTGGGCGTACAGTCCTTTAAGACGTGTAAGTATCTTTAGATATTTAAGGTTTAATTGTCTTTACAGAGAAAGATGAAAAGAATCTTGATCATTTCTTTGTTTTTTTTTTCTTTTTATATAACATATCCTTCGTGTAGAAAATGTGGGGAGACTAAGATATAAATGGAAGGAAAACCCCACAAAAATCAACTATTGGCCCCCAGAGATAATTGTGGTTAATACTTTAATGTGTGATTTTTTTAGTCTTTTACAAATTTACATTAATTTATCAAAGCTGAGCTCCTACTCTGTATACATTTTTAAACCTACCCTATTATTCAACTTTATATCAATTTAAAGATTCATGGAAACAGACCGCTAACTTTCTGGGCTATCAGCAAATATCCGCTTTAGATGTAGTTCAGGCTTTTTGTCCAGTAGCACTTTCTAAATGATTTCCACCGGATTTCCACACAAAATCAACACCTCTCTATAGAGTCATTTATATACAAGCTCCAAGTATAGTAATTTCTCCCTTATTATTTTTAAGGTTTTTAACCTAAACATATATGTTCAGGTTTTTAAACTGTATCCTCTATTGGGAGTTGAGAAAATCTCAAATAAGACGTTCAAAAACAAAAATATCCTAAGTGGAATGATAATATATGGAAACATTAAGTACCCTGGCTGCTTTTCAATACTGTTGCCCCCTACTTAGTGGTAGGTTTTACTCCTGATGTGATGTAAATAAAACTTTAAATATAAGCTTTCAAGTGTCCAGGCAGTGCAGGTGTTGTAGAAAAAATGATTATGTGGGAACTTAAGTCTTTTGCAAATTGGGACTTTAAAACAAACAAACAAACAAACGTGAGTGCTTCTCTTAATTCAAGGCACACTGGGAGTTCCAAATCATATATGCTTTTAAAAATCCTTAATTTCCCAGGGATCCTGGTAAATACACATTGTCTCCTTTGGGCCATTTAATTTTGTATCATTTGCTTTATCTTGCTTGGTTAGTCACACCAGCCCGTTCGTGGTTAGATAAATTAACTTAGGTGACGTGATACTTTCTTCCTTCATCATGATTAAATGTAAAACAGTAGAACATTCCTTTTGGGCAAATCACTCTTCTCTTTCCACCCCGTTCTATCTTGAAATAAAACAAATGGAATGGAGGCAATTGCAATTACAAGTATGATAAGGTTTTATCTTATCATACCTGCAAAGATTTACGCCCCTTCTCCCATGTCCTGTCCTCCTCACTCCCGTTTCTCTGATGTCAGGTTTTAACAAGCAAAACCACCTCTCAAGGATATTTAGAGGGTGAGTAAATGTTAGGGCGAATCTGAATCTCTTTATTAATAGTGAGTTGCATAACAAATGCCATGGGGTTGGTAGATTTTACTGTGTCTGTTAAATATTAACAGTACTTGTACTTTCTGGGGTATTGTTGAAGTGCCTGGATACCATTCAGCCAATCACAAAGAAACAGGTTTCCATGGAAGCAATATCACGGATTCATTTCATTCTCAATGAAATCCACACAGCAAGACAAATCTGTAAAAATAACCTATGTAAAATTGAAGCAAAATATTTCTGGGTGTTTGTTCTATGCCTTTTGGTGTGTGTGTGTGTGTGTGTGTGTGTGTGTGTGTGGTGTATGTTTTCCATTTAAAAAATAATCTAAAAATATCTGGGCACTCAGGAAAGCTTCCAAAAAAGCTGGCGCTCTTACCCCTGCCTGGTTGTTTTTGTTGGTCTTTTGGGCATACATACCTGTGTGTTTGAAGGGCTCAACCCTTCCTTGTTTATATTCCAGAACACAACATTTTAGACCAAATTTTAAAATGAAAAACAATATTCTGAATGTCTGTTGAGTATAGGCTATTTTCAAGGACATTTTTATACCCATAATAAAGAAATGTAATTAATGATTTTTGCTTCTCTTCTATGAAGAGCTTTAATAACTCTCCAAGTTAGGCACTATAATTATTTTATAGGTGAAAACAGGAGCTCAGAGAGGTCAAGTAACCTCTTCGAGGCTACACAGCTAATACATGGCAGATTCTGGTTTCCAGTCCAGATTTACCTGATGGTAGATGCTATAATTCCAAACCATGTGTTTTATTTTTATTTTCAGGAAGGAAAGCATCAATATTATTTAATTGTCATGGGAGTCAAAACATATGGTATTATCAGTGTGTGTCTCTCTCAATTTATTCATACATACGTGCACACACACACACACACACACACACTGAGCCCTGCTCACTCCTCCTGCCATCATTTGCCTAACAAACACTTTATTTATAGCTAATATAGCATATCTTCTATCACACTGATTGCTGCTTTACCTGTTTCATCAGGGCTAGGTTCTGATGTTTCTTGAGACTAAGACTCTGTTTGGCACAACTGCTATTTGGTACAACCACAGTTGATTTAGAATCTACAAGAGTTTGAATGACAAGCAAAAGATTTTTGCCATAGAACCTCAGCAAAAGCAAGATTTCACTGGGGAAGGGGAACAGTGTTTGGGTAAATGAAGACCTCTCACTATAGTCACCCCCGAACCAAGAAGTGTGCCTGATACACTTGAATAAATGACTGAAATAAATATCTTGAAGCGTGTTAGAAGCATTATTCTTCTTTTAAATTTGTTAATTTGAGAACATGATTATCTGTTTATTAAAACAAAATAAAAATAAAATAAAACAAAATAAAATAAAATTCTACTTTAGAGTAATGAAAGCGGGTTAGAAATAATAGGTTAGACTTTTGACTGTTTCTCCCTTTATTATTCTCAATTCTTGAACTTGCTTGGCTGACCCACTAACACTTCATGTGGGTTAACATTGAGGAATAAAATGCTTTCAGTGCTTTGATTTTTTAAGATACATTTTATGTATCAAAGCTTTCTGAAGACCAGTTTTAATGGATAATTATCTAGGATGCATTATCATCTCCCTGTCTTAATAAACAGAGTCTCAGATGTGACCTAACCTTTCCTTCATGACTTGGTACCATCACTCTATTATTTGTAAACTGTGGGGTTGCAGAGTGATATCCTCAGGTGTCAGAGCTCATAAGAGACTGGACCCATCTGCTCGATTTCTCTTTCCGATTCCACTCTGTCCTCTCCTGTCTTTTGTATTGGTTTCCCTGGGTTGGCTTCATAAAAACAGTCCATTGGATGTCTAATTCCATCTCCCATTTGCTAAGGCAGATCTATGGGTTTCGTGGGGTACCAGATAAGGAAGCAAGTTTTGTCAGGTTAGAGCTGATCACTAAGGTGAACCACTGACACTTTTGATTAGCTCTGGCCTATAGGTTCTGGGGTGACCTCATCGATCTTGCTCTATGAAGTGCATGAGCTTGCTTTAAATACATTCCTTACCAGTATTAGCGTCTTCTGGTGGTGGTATCATTGTTCTCCAATTCAAGAGGGAAAATGTGTACGGTTGCCTTTCTATAGAGCTGCCTGCTGATAGGTGAGACTGTTATAATTTGTAACAAAGACTACAAGCTACTTTGTTGTTTTGAAGAGAAGATATCAAAAAGCAGCTTCCTTTGGGAATGTTTCTAGGAATAGTGACTTTACAGATGTGTGACTATATCTATATATCTATATCTATATGAGGATTTATATGTATTTCTATGAATTCACTTATATCTTACATTGTTTTTGGAAAGATTTAAAGAGCAGTAGTGGCAAGAGGAATGGGTAAACTCTCTGAGCCTGCCTAATAGTTGCTAACACTTACTTTTATTAACTTGGCAGCCTGGTAATCTGTAGTGTTTTTTTAGACAAAACTGCCTTCATCCTGTTCATGGGATTATAGCATGATGTCCCTCCTTCAGCCATGACTGACCAGGGAGACTGGCATGGTTTGGTCACAGTTACAGTCTTAGGGAAATTCAATTTTATTCTTTAAACTAAGTGAATTTTTTTTTTTTTTCCTCCTGAAGGAGTGTGTAAGGGATACCACAGGCCACTGTTGTGTGTTTTCAACTATTAATTTATAAGAAGCATTTGAGAGAACCAGAAATAAAGGAGTCAGGGGTCTAAAGGGAAATGACTCGGGTACTCTTGAAAAGATATCCACTAACATAACCCATATCTCTCTGGTCTGGGGCTGAGGTTTTACCAGGAGAGGTGTTTCAGTGTTGATTCAACCAGGACAGTTGCTGTTCTAAAACAGTTTGATAACCAGCTCTCCAGATCTGACAGAAAGAATGGCTGCTTCTCCTGCTGTGATTTAAAGGGCAGGGAAAGTTCAGCCTGCCCCGTGATCTCCTCCCCAGTGGCCTTGCTTCACTAGAAAATGTTCACGATTAGAGATACTCCATCGGGTAAAGGTTTTGTCTTCAGAAGACCCCAGTAAACAAGACTATATCTTACCTGCATTTACGATTAATACCCTCTCTGAACACATGAGAAGGCTAACAAATGAGGCATCTCTCAGCAGCCAAGAGCAAGTGTGAGTGACTGTAGTGTTAGAAAGGTCCATTTAGGATGGGGAAATCTGGAGCAAGAGGTGCCATCCTAGGAAGACCTAGGAAGTAAGGAGTGGGTGGGAAAAACATAGAGCTGTTGGACACAGAGAGGTACGTTAACTCAGTATAGGGGGTGACAGGAGAGGACATGAATGGGTGAGGGTCTGCTTTATGGTTTTGCTCAAGGCTGTGCTTGTCAGAGTAACACACATGGGCTATGAAGGAAGAAAACAGATCTTTTACTACTATTGGCCTTCTCCAACTAGGTTGTACAATAATTTAAAAGTAGTCATTTCCTTGGCTTCCTGACTCAATATGCCACCTAATTAGCTAAATCTTTTTGACCTCTGCTTGGTGACTCATCTCTGCTCCTGACTCTGAGACCACATGGGTTTCTGACTAAAAGCATTTAAAGAAACTTGGCATCGAATGCCTCTTGTTTGTCTTGCTCCAATCTTGTGCCCCAGTTGCAGATTTTTTTCTCCCTTTGGTACTGAGGCCCCGTGTTCATTTTGCATGTAAGATAGAATAACTAAATCCCAGCTCCATCCATTAATTCATTCACCAATATTTATTGAATATTTGCTAGTTGTTATTGGGCACTGTGCTAGACACAGAAACCCCGTACATTAACCATGGTGCTATACCTCACAAGTTCCCCTCAATGCCAGAGACCTTGCCTTGACACTTGGGGAGTTGGAGTTAGGGAAGCCTTCCCAGAGCTCTCCACAGCTGGAGTCCAGCCTTGTTTTAGGAAGCTCCTGTCTCTTGCACTCTCTCCCCTCCCCCTGAGCATGGAGGGTTGCCTCAGAACCTTACTTCTGAACCAGAACCCAACGTCTATGCCATAAGGGTTTTTGTTAACAACATTTTGAGATTAAACAAAACAAAACCAAACAACAACAAAAAAAACCTTTAAAATTTTTGGAAACTGTATGGAAGGGCTTTGGAATGCTTCCTGTTTGTTCCAAGGGTTGTACCTTTTCCCTCATTGTCCTCACAGAGAAAGAAGGTGAGATTCAGTTCAATGGAAGAAAGAGCCATTTTTAAGAAGACATCTGTATCCTTGGAATTCCAGCCATTAAGGAAAGTTCTTTGGCAGATTGCCCAGTGCTTTTATGTGAAGAGAATTTTGACCATGAAAGCTGAGCTTTGACTTACCCAGTTTAGATGCCAAGGTTAATCATTTGGGAGAATTTTTTAAAATGTGTATTAAAGGTAGAGCCATTTCACTAAGGCAGTCAGAAGCAATCTTTTCCCATCTGTAACCCACAGTGAATTTTTTTCTTCTCTTTGCTGTCTCTTTCTCCCTTCCTTCCTTTCTCTTTCTTTCTTGTAGTAAGGTAAATTTAGCCACCATTAATTGAATGACTTTGTGGAAGAGATGGCTAATTTTCCACCAGCTATCTCTGCCTCCTTCCCATGGGGTCGAGCTGCTGCCAGGACCTGGCTGTCCATCTAGAGATCACATTACTAAGCCTTCGTATTTATGTGCCTCCTCCTCCCAGTGGAGTGAGGGCAGAGATGTAGTCACTTCTGAATCCAGGTGCTTAATAAGTAGAAGGTCTCTCCCTACTTTCTGCTCCTGCCTGTGGAGGATCCAGCCCAGGAAACAATGGCTGTGAACAATGGAGCCAGAAGTTATGTAAGAGGAGCTGGTCCCAGAAACACCATCCAGTGACTAGCCACCTCTCCTTTAAGAGCACCCATTTATGGGAGTGAGAAATGAACTTGTAAGCTGTCAGGCAACTAAGACTGGAGAGTTTATCTGTTATTGCAACTGGTATTATTTACCTAATTCTCTCTGTTTATGACAAATCACAGATACAGGCACTCTAGGAGACACAGAGGTGAGTATGAAACATCCAGAAGTTTGAAGAAAGGAATGCAAGCAATTATAATACAAGGCAGATATTAATCATTTGGGAGTTTAATAAGACTCTTTGAGTTGCCAGAGACAGGCACCCAATTTGAATCAGCTTTATCAAAGGGGGGATTTATGAGCAAATGCTCCTATTATTGATAAAAAATGGAAAAACAAGCCACGATGTAGCTGATTCCTGGAAGAAACTGGGACCAGGGACTTCTATGCTGCTGAAACTCACTTCTTACCAGTTGGTGATGGCCAGGGGAGCAGGGTCATAGAAGAAAGCGGTTCCTGTGGCTGTCACAGGACTAACTGGGGCTGGAGGAAAGATACTCAGAAGTAAAGGAAGACTCTTTTATTCTCAGAAGAAAGGAAATGATTTTTAGCAGACAAAATAATTGGTTTCCTTTACAGATGGAGTAATTATTTGCCAATTCCCTTCCTTTATTCTTTATTTTTTGGGTTTTGCTTAGTATCTTTTTGCATTGTTAACATTTCCTGTTTTTATGTCTAGCTCCTGAGCTCAAATTAGATCTTTCCTTTTTGTTCCTCTGCCTTCCCTCACGCCTAACAGTGCCCTGTATGTAGCAGAAGCTTCAATATTGGCTGAGAGGATAGACTTAGAGCAATATGGTGGGCTCAGGTCTCTTTAAATTATCTTAAGCCCAGATTCTTTCTTTTCATCATCATATCTCGCTGCTCTTTATGACACTTGAACGTCAGCCAACCACAGCTTCTGAAGATGCTTTGCAAGTAGCTATGTCTGGTGGGTGTTCTCCCTACTCTTGCTTCATTTAGGACACTGGCCTTCTCGATCCTGCCAGTCCGAAGCCTACCGTCCATGCCTGCACTGGCCCAGGACAAATCCCCTTCTGTTAGGAAGCCTTCACAGCCCATGGCACAGCACAGAGGCTTTGTTTCCGCTCAACCCTTATCATGATGTACCATCTATTGAGTAGTAAACATGTTTGCTACATCATCCTGGTGCACTTTTACACCCATGTGTTATTAACAACTGAAAAATACTATTTCAATTTTAATTTTCTTCAACTAGATTGTGAACTTTTCAAAGAATGGGAGTCTATTGTGTCCTCTCTCATGGCTGATGGAATAGCTTGAATGGTAGGTTCCTGAGAAGTCTTTGCTGATAGACTGAATGCTTGTTTTCAGTTTCAAGACAGTTACCCCATATATGGGATAGCTGAGCATCTCCAAATATTCATGTGAATATAGTTCTTTCTTAATAACTTTTTCCTTTCATTTTTAAATTAAAGGAATCTGCCAAATGGTTGAATGGAATATATCCAACCCCCCCCCCTTTTTTTTAAAGTTAGGGGGCACCTGGGTGGCTCAGTTGGTGAAGCGCCTGCTTTCGGTTCAGGTGGTAATCCCAGGATCCTGGGATCCAGCCCCATGTTGGGCTCCCTGCTCGGTGGGCAGTCTGCTTCTCCTTCTCCTTCTGCCTACCACTCCCCATGCTTGTGCTTTCTCTCTCAAATGAATAAATAAAATCTTTAATAAAAAAAAAAGTTCCAACTTAGGGATCATGAAACCTATGAACACAGAGAGAAACCAGAGTCAGGCTGCTTACTGACTGTGCAGAGAAGCCGCTTCTATGGAATTGTAAATGGGCATCGTTAATTAGATTGCTTTTCCTACCTTGCTCTGGGGAGTAGTGGCCGGTGTGCATGGTGACCAGAATGTGATAGGTATGAGAAGCACAGGATGTGTGAAAGGAGGTGAGAGAATGCTGGACTGGGGAAGATGAAAAGTTGCCGCTGTGGCTGACAGGATGCAGTGTGTGAAGAGTAGAAAATACCTACTATCTGAAGGGGGGGGGTGCTTTAAATATTTAAAAATGTTTTTACCTCTCTGTTTCCTTACCTTAAACTGCACTACACACAATCTGCTTCCAGGATTCTGCCCCCTGTCCTGTGCCTTCTGGAATCTCCCTGCTGCCTCAGGGGTTTCTTTTTCATCATGATTGTCCTCTCTTTGCAAATGACACAGAGGGTACAGACTTTTATTTTGTGGCTAGCAAAATTTTGAAGAGGCCCTGCTTGCAGTTGGCATAAGCAACTTTTGGTAGAGACCTATTTCCTCTCAACTTCCCCTTCTCAGAAACTGCTTTGGTTAATTGCTAAAAATGTGACATGCAGTTTGATTTGAGGGCTTCATGGAATAAAGAAAGACTAAAGAAGAAGTGGCTTTAGGGTATATCTTGTTTAAGCCCCTATTTATAAATTTAAAAAAACACAAAGCCCGCATTGCAAAAGAGTGAGAAAAAAGAAAAGAAAAGAAAAGAAAAAGAAAACCAACAAAGAAAGCAGAGTGCAACACTAATGACCATAATTTTACAAATGAATTGTACATTTAAAATTTTGGAATTCAATTTAAAATTACTATTACAAACCCACCAGGTAGAACAGTGCCCCAATTACATATGTGGTATTGTTCTATGTTTTAATGTACTTTGTTTTATAATTAACAAGCTAACAATCAAAATCTTCACATTTTACAGACTGAGAATTCAGTCAACTCTGTTGTTAGTCAAATATTCTGTCCCTAAAGGCCAACGTTTTGGCATTCAGACTGTAACCTTTAAGATCGCCTAAGGGCAGTCCCAGAAACCATACAAAAGTCCTCTCGTGATATACTAGGCTTTGATTTTGGGTTCAGGAAATGGTGCTTAGGCTAGGGAAATGGCCTTCGTATGTTTTTCTTTAGACGGAAGTCTTAGTCTTAATCATAGAAGCACATATTTTATTGCAATCTCAGATTCAGAAGCCTCTGGTCAGTTCCTCTGTGATCACGGTGTATGGCAGGCAGCTTGCTGATAAATGGTGTCTTTCCCTAGGGAGTGGGTGCTTTATTTATAGGCAGTAGGAACTCAAGGTAAAATAAAGAACAAAGTCTCAGTGGTTCCATTTTCTCCCTCATGTTGTTAATAGTAAATAAGGCTCAGTATTCCATTCAAAACAGCTTTGCAGAAGCTAGAGTCCCAAACTCAGTGAGTGGGCCAGGTTCTGCCTCGGTGCAGTGCCTTCTTTTATAGACTTTATTAATTGGGTTACTTCAGGGTGACGGGGATGCCTGTGTCTTTCAGCAGAGTCTGCCAACAGCTCTGCTTCCCTTCAGCTGGGAGAAGGACACGGCAGGTAGGGGTGCGATCCGAAGGCAGTACCTGCCCGAGACCACCAGGGCCCGAGAGTCTGGGCCTGCGTTCAGGTGGCCCAGTTCTCCTTTGTTCTCCCCTTGACGGTTTCAGAGCAGGTCAGCGGGAACGCAGGTAGGATACATGTCTAATAACCATCCCTGACATTTACACGGTGTTTACTGTGTTCTAGTCACTTTTCCTTTACCCTTGAAAATTTAATTCTCATTTAATCCTCATAGTCAATGAAGTAGGGACTGTTACTATCCCAGTTTGCAGAAGAGGAAAATGAGGTAGAGAGCAGTTCCGTGATTTGCCCCAGGTCACAGAGCTGGGAAGTGGCAGAGCTGAGATTCGAACCCGGCTGGTCTAAGAGAGAGATGGTATAAAGCTGTGACCTTTGTTCCCTGGGTCCTAGGGATTTACACTGTGCTCTACCAATTGGGCTGTGGCCTCACTGTGCCATTTCGAAGAGTCTCAAAGAGTCATATGACCCAGATGAGGAAGACAAAGGACTGACTGACAGTATCCTTTTTAGATCGCTCTGTGGCATGAGTTTTAGGTTCCCTCCCTCAGACATTCCAACAGCGTAGGAGGTCCCATCATCCTGGCTGCCTGGGGCCAGGCCACAGCTTCCAGCAGAGATCTGGAACCAGGCTGTCCCTGAAAATTGAGGACGTGGGTAGAGAGGCGGCTGGTTTCTTTCTGTGCCAAGCAGGCAGAGTGCCAACCCCTCCTGGAAGAACTCTGCCCGTCTTCATTTCCCCTTGACTCAGCAGGAGAGGGAAGCTGGGTCTTGAGGCTATTCTTCATTTCTTTTGAACATGGAGTCCCACTTAGAGAGATGAGAGCCTAAGCATTTATGCCGGGGTGTGTTTCTAATGAACTCTGAATGTTCAGCCTGCCCCCTTCTTAGAAGAAGAGTCGCGTTTCTTAACGTATGCAGGGACCCACCGGGTGTGTGTGCATGCGTGTATGCGTGCGTGCGTGCGTGCGTGTGTGTGTGTGTGTGTGTGTGTGTGTGTAGCAGCTGAAAGAAGAAAAAGCCAGGCACCTTGCTGAGAATTTTAAAATATTATTTGAAATTGGGTTTATGGGTCATCTCAGGGAAAGAGTGCTTGACATAGAATGCTCAAAAACAAAGTTATCCTGTTCTGAATTCAAGGTCCTTTTTTTCTGAAGTCCATGGGCAGCCTTCTTTGCCGTGGGGATGGGACAAAAGAAGGCTCAGTGAGCACACTTCTCTCAGAGTCCTCTGAGCTCAGTGTCTCTGCCTGGGGCGGGGGGGGGGGGGTTCCCCTTCTGTGATGTTCGCTCCTTCTACTAGGAGAGCAGCAGGCCTAGCTGGGTGACACCTGTACCAAAGGTGCATCTTACTCTGGGGAGAAGATCGCAGCTTTGCCCCCTCAGCTCTACAAAACTCAATGTAAAGCTACCCTGCTTGACTCCATCAGAGCAGAGCCACACACATGCCCCAGGTTCAGGATCATGGCAAAGCTCATCTCAGAGAGTCCCTCTGCTGTGGCCGTCATGAAGGGGTTGGGCAGGGAGAGGGGAGAGGTCCTGTTGATAGGCCTATAGTCATCTATTTGTGTATATGAATGGGTGCGTATGCACACACACATACAGACACACTCCATCTATGTGGAAGATCTGGGTTCTATGTTCATGCACATAGTACCAAGATGGGTGACAAATGACAGATATTTTCCTTTATTAAATGGGTTGTGAGAAGAAAAACTACTTAGTGAAAATAAAAGAACTGAGAATAGTGTTTTTAGTTTCTTGGTTGTAAAGTCATTTTCTGCACATTAAATTGTCTGTCACTACTTTCCTAGCTGGTCTCTTTCAGATTAGAATTCTTGGAGTACTCTTGATTTTGTTTCTGTTTTGGATGCTTTATTAATGTATGTGGCTGACACTTTTATTGCTAGAGTTTGGTAAAAACAAAAACCTAAAAACAAAAACAGATTACATGCATCCCCCTTTCCCTTCCCTCTGTGTGGACCTCATCCTACACAACTCCTCTCTGCTTTCCCTACCTTGGCCCCAGAGACCAGAACACTCACTGCTTTGTTTTATGGTTGTCCTGAAAATAGGCATTGGCTCCTGCCTCGTGTAGTATACAGAATTTTAATGAGCGCAAAGCCGGCAGCTGAGTCCCTCACTCTGATATGAGCAGGGGTGACGTCAACCTATCCAGGAAATATTGAATTGATTTTAAAATTGCTTTGAGGGTGAATAAATCGGCGGGACTGTGCATTACCCTGAGACTGCCCTATACCCCCTCTCATCTTCCCGACTCTTTCAACACCAGAAGTCTTTGAAACCTCCAGAATGGATGTCCTTCAAAATAGAGGTTGAGGGATGGGGTCGCGGGGTGGGGGGTGGGGATGTTGTTGTTGTTGTTTTTCCTTAAGCCTCAACTTTTAAGTTGCCATTATCCTAGATTTAAAATGGTCTCACATTTTTAGCTTCCAATTTGAGTATTTTTTTTCTAGTTCTCGGATTTGGTTCATTTACTAAAACTGGGAATTGCTCTTTCACATCATCCGCTCTGCCACTCTCGCTCCGTCTCTCTCCCACATGTTTCTTGAGGCATATTTTGGTGTTTCAGCGTAAAGGACACTACATAATGTTTTGTTTGCCTCCCATTCTACTCGATGCAATGAAAAACTCTAACACCGAGGGTGTAAAGAGTTGGCCTTGTGAGCTATTTTTAAGAACAGGCACTATTGAGCAAGACACTGTCTGTGCTCAAAGCTAGATCAAATCTCCATCCCCAAAACCAAACACACAGTGAAAACCCCAGCCCCCCCGCCCCATTCACCAGAGGAACAAGCACCCCTCCCTCTACTCTCTAGATTATGGTTTGGTTTCTAGAGAGCTGCTGATACTACCACTGGCTTTTCTTTTTGCAGCCTCCTTTCCTTCCTGCTAGTTTAGCCAGTGATTAATGAGTTAATTAATTAGCAAAGATTTCTCAAGTTCTTTGAAGAACAAACCTACTATTTACTACAAGGCTGCATTATGTAACATTAGATCAGTTTTCTAAGCTTCTTAGGAAAAAAAATTCTTTTAAACTCAACTGCAATAACTTCAGAAAATTCAATTTTCTTAGCAACTATAGTAACTCAAGGTTTTGATTTTTTGCTTTTTAGTTGATTCCATGGACACTTTTCTGCTGGAGAAAATTTCCAATAAATATTCTCTAACAATGGTCATTACTGTCAGTGTTGTTAAAACTACCATTCATACAAATGGAAGGATGAACTTCCATTCATACAAATCTGACCATTTAATAATTTGTTAAGCTCTCAGAGATACACAGGCAATTGTGTACATTATTCTTTGTATTCAAAGACCTTACAGTATATGATTTCAAAACAGTAATTCATATGGAAGGCAGAATTTGGTATGCAAAACACATGGTGTAGAAAACACATGTCTTGGGAGTTTGGAGAAGGAGTGTTCAATGTGGGTTCCCAAGGGAGCCCAATAGAGGAGCTTGAACTTTAATTGGTCTTTGAAGGATTTCTAGTCTTTGTAGAACTGGAGTATATTCTGGGTGGAGGGAAAGCAGCCCAAATCAAAGGTGGGTACTCCTGATACATGCTTAAGAGTCAACACACCCACATACACACACACACATGCCTGATGTGAGTGAATGCTGGTTCATTCAAATTTAGGATGAGTTTCGAAAGAACACCTCAAAACACTGGGCTGAATGAAATTGTGGTAACTTCTAAGGGACAGAAAATTACATATTATCTGGAGTATGCAACCAAAGAAATGATGAAATTTTTTATTTCATCTCCTCACACATGGTGGAAGAGGAATCTTGTTTGTAAAATGATTAACCAACCCAGAGAGCAGGAATTATGCCACAATGGAACAAAGGGAAATTAGGTCTCAGACTGTGCCTGGTGTGGGAGCAGTATTTGCTTGTTCTTTCCTTTCCAATAATTACAAGGTGGGGGTGGGGAGGTCCAAATCTGTCAAAATGCTTTCCACGTAGCCGTGTTCGATCTGTGCTGGATGGATATATGAATAAATAACCATTTGGTTGATGAACCCAATAAAATGAACAAGAGCCATCATGTAAAGCCTGGAAGGAAATTGCCTTTATATAACTCACTTTCTGCTTCATTAAAGATTAACTCATTTTTATCTACATATGACATGAGGCTGGACAAGGAAACTGATCCTTTTTAGTCTATATTTGAAAGACAAATGAAGAGCACAGAGAGCAAACAAACAAAAGCAAAGAGAAAACAAAGCAAAAGACAAAAGCCTGACACATCCTACATGTTAACAAACTAAAATAGTGCATTGTTGATTGGCTGCCCCTCAGGGAAAAAGTAGCTAAACAACCCCTGGAAGAAGGACATTTAAATGTTTTCCAGGTGGCTTTTACCCTGTCAGAACCCATTATGCTGAATGGGGATACATATTTACAGGCTGCTAATACCCAGCTGATAAGAAACCATACCTGAATTATTTCTAAGTGTCCTGAGAGCCCAGAGGTAGCTAAAAGCATCTTTGCTTAGATGTCACTCTCAATCAATTACAGCTGTTACCTGACCTGTCATTTATCCATAATCAGGGACTAGGACTTGAACCTGAATCAAGTTTCAACTTCCTTGCACTTGGAATTCAGTGAAACAGTCCAGAACTAAATAAAATATAGTCAATATTAGTAATGTGATGGTTTGCCTTTTAAAGACAGGAAGTGACATAGTGATAAGTTTTGGACCAATTACTCAAGAGCCAGAATCAATTTTTTTTTTTTTTAAGATTTTATTTATTTATTTGACACAGAGAGAGGGAGAGAGAGAGAGAGATCACAAATAGGCAGAGAGGCAGGCAGAGAGAGAGGGGGAAGCAGGCTCCCTGCTGTGGAGAGAGCCTGATGCGGGGCTCGATCCCAGGACCCTGGGATAACGACCTGAGCCGGAGGCAGAGGCTTAACCCACTGAGCCACCCAGGCCCCCCTGGAATCGATTTCTAATCTTGATTAACTTTTTTTTCTTTTCCTTTTTTCTTTCTTTTTCTTTTTTTTCTTTCTTTCTTTACTTTTTTTTTTTTTTTTGAGGGGCTCCATTATTATAAATGTGGGCCTTCCTTCAATGAGGATTTCATTTTTGGAATGATTACTAGGAAGAAAGTTTATTCGGTTGCCATCTATAAGCTGTTCAGTAAACTTAGGGTACATAGACTAAGTCCTGGTTTAGTTTCTTAATATTAAGGGGCACCTGGGTGGCTCAGTTGGTTAAGCGACTGCCTTTGGCTCGGGTCATGATCCTGGAGTCCTGGGATCGAGTCCCATATCAGGATCCCTGCTTGGCAGGGAGTTTGCTTCTCCCTCTGACCCTTCCCCTTCTCATGCTCTCTCTCTGTCACTCTCATTCTCTTTAAAAAAAAAAAAAAAAAAAAGTTTCTTAATATTAAATATTGCTCATTTTTATTATGGAAGTTCCTCTTGAAGAACAAAACTCTTGGGTTGCTATTAGGAACTGAATGTAGGTAAGCCATATAATCTCTCTGATTTTCAGTTTCTCCATCTGGTCTACAAGATAAAAGGTTGAACTAAATGATCTCTATTTTATTATTAATTCTATTATTATTTATGGCTCTGTGATTTCAATCTGGTTTTCATCCAAACTGGTAATGACCTTTAAAAGTTCAAGCCTGAAGGACAATCGTGTGTTTGTCTTAGTTCATCAGCTGTAGAACTGAGTGGCCTTCAACAGGACAGAGCCTATTGATGGGCATGCTTTATGACTCTTTTCCAGCCCTTTGTTTCCTTTGGTTAGAGTGGTGATTCTCAAAAGGTGGTCCCTGGACCAGCACTATTAGCATCACCTGGGGACCTGTTAGAAATACAGATTCTCAGGCCCTGCTGCAGACTTACTGAATCAGAAACTCTGGAGGTGAAACCAAGCTTTCTGAGTTTTAACATACCTGCTAAGTGTTGCTGATGCATGTTAAATTTTGTGGACATTGTTTATGAGGTTGAAGTTGCGGGTGCAAACCCTGACGTGGACCCTGATTTAATTCTATACCTTGACCCTAAGCCGCCATGTTAAAAATGTCCTCCATTGTTCATTGAAGAAATTGGGATACACAGCTCTGTTGGCTCAGCTCTGCTGCAGGTTGTGGATCTTGAACTATTTGTTGGATTGAAAGTGTTTCTCAATAAGCCTTAAAGGGCATCTCTTGCTCTGATCCCCAACTCCATACAACTGAAATCTTTCAGAACTCTTCAGTGATTCCCTATCTTCTATTAGACCTGTACCCTTGCCCATATCATTCTCTTTACTGCCTGTAATAAGTCTTGGGTTTTCTCTCTACAGTCCAGATCCATCAAAATTTGCAGATAATTACTATCTCCAAGAAGCTTTTCTTTTATCTCATCCATAGGCAATCTTACCATTTAAAAAAAATTCTGTCTCTTGAATGCCCTTCAACTCTATCACCTCGAACAGCATTTCTCAAATGGAATTATACTATGTAATCCCCCTAACGGGGTTTTTTAGAATATAGATTCTTATAAGCCACTACCACCAACTTACTGAATCAGAATCTGGCCTTGAACTAGATTCTCAGCAGATCTACCTGCAGCTAGACAAAGTGTTTAGAAACCACTGAGCTAGAACAGAGTGGAGTTGGAAGACTTACTCTGTAAAGGACCTCATAGTAAATACTTTGAGCTGGTGAATCATATGGACTCTCTCAAGCCTCCATTTCCCCTCTGTGGTTATAGTTCAAAAGCAGCCCTAGACAGTATCTGAACAAATGGGTGCGGCTATGTTCCAATAAAACTTTATTTACAAAAATAGAGACTAGGGGCTGTAGTTTCCTGATCCTTGAGCTAGATGACTTAATTTAATAAAAATGAACTATAATATCTAAAAGGTTACTTTGCACTCAGTAGGTACTCCTGGAACAGATAAATAAAGGAACCCAAAGTGATGCATTTGGTGGAACATTTCAAATTCAAAATAGACAATTATCACAAAGTAATGTTACTAGATGTTTAGATGATCTTCGCTAAAATCATGCTGACATATGGAAGCTCTTGGTGGTCTGGGGAGAGGAATAATGGGAAGCATGGAGTATACATCTGAATTCTAATTAAGCCTGCTCATTTCTTGGTTTTCCATCTACAAATTATATTCTATCTAATTGACTTCCTGAAAAAGGGTTGGTTGAAGAGTAATTTATTTAATGTTTTAAAAAAATGCTACATAGATGCTAAGTGTTATTGCAGAAGGAGGTTTCTAAGGAAGAATCAAGAATAGGGAGCACTAAAACTGTTGTTTTTTTATTCCTGAGCAAAAGCGTTAGTTGCATGTCTCCTGGAAAGTAGCACTTTGCCCCCAACTCAAATGTCACTCCGCTCTCCCCAGTTTACTCAGGAAAACCTCAAATACATTGTGTGGGTGATATTGAAAGACGTCAGGATCAAAGTGTATTTAAAGTCGCTAAGAGGAAGCAGATGTTCTCCGTAGCTAGGCAAAAGAGTCTCAGAGTTTCCAGTGAAACATAAACTTCTCGAAGGCCCCATGGGATCATGCCTTAAAATGTCATGCTTTTGTTTATGCTTCCCATATGCAAAACAGTGGTGAAATGTGTTGTTCTGGGAGAGACAGAGGAAAGTTAATGAGCTAGAAACAATAAGGGACGCTATACTTGGAAAAAAATTGGAACGGATATTATCCTTAAAACAAAACAGAAAAAAAAAAAAAAAACTAGGACAAGATTAGAATAGTCACTTCCCTCAATTCTGTTTTATATATATATCTTTAAACATCTCTCTCTCTCTGAATGACCCTGGTTGGCTGGATTACCAATTTGTTTTCTTTAAGATTTTTCTCTTCCCCTGTTTTTCCAAGCAGAACTATGTTAAAAAGTTTTTTCTTATCCCTTATGGATTGTACCTTTTTTCACTACAGCTAGTAACTAAAAAGCAGTTGCAAAGGAAAGAATGGTTGGTGGTTTTTAAACCTGAGCTGAAATCAAAGTGTGAAACTAATGCTTTGAGGAGTGACCTTGAATGCAGACAATTACGGTTTTCAGCCACAAGGAATGTCCAGAGATTTGTATTTCTCCCTGATCACAGTAACTTTAAGTTGTTGTCCCTGTAGAAAAATGCCAAATAAATGTAATATTTATCTATTTTATTTTCTTAAATAAAAACTGGATAAGAAGGTAAGTTCAAAGAGATGAGGGATCCTGCAAGGTTCAAGACCAGCCCACAGTTGAAAGGGGAGGAATGGCATCAACTGGAATATTCTCTGTTTCCAAATTCCTGTAGAATTATTTATAAGTTGAGAGTGGTGAACTTTTTTTTTTTTTTTTTTCTGTTTACTCTCTCTGGATAAATCAATGAGGGATTAGTTGGTCAAAGTTGACCAATTACAATGATAATGACTATAGGTACTTAAGCATACAATCAATGAATTTGGCTTTCCATTCATTTGTTGAAGTTTATTAATTTAGGAGTGGATCCCAGTGCCATCATTGGGAAGTAAGGCAGATATAAATAAGTCTAGAGAAAGAAAGGATAGAACTCTGGGAAGCAATAGAGCATTTATCTGAGGGATTGTAAAGAAGGCTGGCTTCACTTCATTTTGTAAGGCAGAGGGAAGAAAGCTTATTTAGGAGGTACAAAGCATCTATTCTATCTAAGTAATACAAAGACATCTTAGACTATAGGTATCTCATCCTAGAAATCATGTCTTGATCACATTCTCATGTCTGGCCCTGGCTGGGACAGAATGTGTACAGTGAAGTTTCCTTGCATGGACTAATGCCTGCCTGCCACATTAAGAGGGCACAGAGCCGAATCAAAGGCTCATCTTTGGAATAAGTAGTATTGGTTACTGGTGTCTTTCCATCTCATCTCAAGGAACTGAATGAATTATTCTGCCTTGTCAAGAAAATTGTTGGAGTCGGAGAACATTAGAGCTGGAAAGCAATGTCACTATTCCATTTCTGTAGATGGAAAAAAATTGAAATTCAAAAATGAGAATGTCTTCCCCTAAAGTCGTTTTGTTGTTGTTTTTAACAATCATCAATATGTAGTTTTTCAGGTTACAAAGTGATTCTACTTTCACTATTTTTATCTCATTCCTACAACAATCCGGCATTGTAAATATCATTATGGTAATAAATCCAGTTTATAGATGAGAAAATTAGGGTCTGCGGAGAGCATATAAAACATTATCCTGGCCTTCTCTCTCTCATCACCTCTTCCAGCCACCAAATCCCTTAGTCCAGTGGAGACTAACTCTTAACTATTGCTCAAATCTTTTCATGTTTGGATAATCCCACCACTCCTGTTACAGACCAAACTGCTTGATATTTTTCTCTTGATCACAACAGCAGCTCATTATTGACCCACTTGCTGCCAGGTTTGATCCAGACCCCAATCCTATCTTGAAATAGTCTAAAAAAACAAGAAAAAAAGAAAAATTACATTATTGCTCAGTTTAAAACCTTCAATAAATCCCAGAGCATGTGTTATCAATGTACGACTTCAAAAGCTGCTTTAGATTGTCTGCCCATGAATTTAACCTCAGAACATACGCATTCTGTTCTCACTCTTCTCCTTTACCACAGCCTTCTCCTGGTTTCTATGTTATAGCTCTCAATGGGTCAGCTGATAATGGGAGAATGACACGCAGCAAGTATGAGGACATCTCTTCCCACATGTAGATGAATTTATGGAATTCACTGGAATCTCTTAGCTAGCATAGTGCCAAATATTTGGTAGATGCTCAACAAAAACTTGCCGAATGAAAGGATGATTGAAAGATGAGTTCCTTTAGTTCTGGTCAAAGCCAAAGTTGCAGTTTCTCTACGGATGGGAAGGGGCATGATTTACCCTCCCCAGAATTCTTGACATACAATGTGATCAAAATGAAGGTTTCGTGTAGGGATTTTTTTTTTTTCCTCCAAACCTATTCTAATACTCTTCAATCAGTTTAAATTTTGGAGATATTGATTGGTCAGCTCTTGTAGATAATATGTATATCCTTTCAATAACTTTTTTGGATACTTAATAAATACACTATTAGTTGATTGAATCCAGTATAAGTTATGAAGCTTTAATGAATAAAAAGTAGAAAGCCCTTTCCTGAGTTTGACAGGTGTTACTATTCAAGTATGAAACATTTTAATGTGTGTCTGTTACACTGCAGATGAAGATTCCATTTCATCCGTGATTTGAGGTGTGAAAAGAAGGACAACTTTTTCATTAGCCTTCCATCTGGTCATGGACATTTACCTTTAGCAATAATTACTGAGTTCTATTTTCTGCTGAACATATTAATGGTATGTTAATGTTTTACTCTAATCTTATCAGGAGAGAGGTTTATCAATTTTTTAATTGACCTCCAATGTGCTTGAAAATTAGGAGTAATAAAAAAAGGAAAAGAAAATTAGGAGTAATAAATACATGCAAATCAAGACTTATTTATATTGAGTAGAGAAATCTTTGGGGTTGAACAGATTTTTGGCTCACATACTGCCTGTATCATTTGCTACATTTTATTGTTGTATTACATTCTTTTTTTGGTTGTTTTTTGGTTATAAGTGTGAAAAATTTACATCTGCAAAATATAAAAAGTATTTTTTTCCTTGGTGATATTACACCTTTTATTTTATTTTATTTGCTATTTGGTTGGCATTGATATACTTATTTTTTTTTAATTAGCAAATAATGTATTATTTGCTTTAGGGGTACAGGTGTGAATTGTTGGTCTTACACAATTCACAGTGCTCACCATAGCACATACCCTCCCCAATTTCATAACCCAGCCACCATATCCCACCCCTGCCCCCAGCAACCCTCAGTTTGTTTCCTAAGATTAAGAGTCTCTTATGGTTTGTCTCTCTCCCTAATCCCTTCTTGTTTCATTTTTTTTCCCTCCCTGACCACATGACCCCTCACCCTGCATCTCAAATTCCTCATATCAGAGAGATCATATGATAATTGTCTTTCTCTGACTGATTTTTTTCAATAGCATAATACCCTCTAGTTCCATCTACGTCATTGCAAATGGCAAGATTTGGGGTTTTATGATGGCTGCATAGTATTCCATTGTGTATATATATATATATCACCTCTTCTTTATCCATTCATCTGTTGGTGGACATCTAGGTTCTTTCCATAGTTTGGCTATTGTGGACATTGTTGCTATAAACGTTCGGGTGCACGTGCCCCTTCGGATCACTATGTTTGTATCTTTAGGATGAATACCCAGTAGTGCAATTGCTGGGTTGTAGGATAGTTCTATTTTCAAATTTTGGAGGAACCTCCATGCTGTTCTCCAGAGTGGCTGCACCAGCTTGCATTCTCACCAACAGTGTAGGAGGGTTCCCCTTTCTCTGCATTCTAACCAGCACCTGTCATTTCCTGACTTGTTAATTTTAGCCATTCTGACTAGAGTGAGGTGGTATCTCACTTTGGTTCTGATTTGTATTTCCCTGATGCCAAGTGATGTGGAGCACTTTTTCATGTGTCTGTTGGCCATCTGGATGTCTTCTTTGCAGAAATGTCTGTTCATGTCTTCTGCCCATTTCTTGATTGGATTATTTTTTCTTTGGGTGTTGAGATAGAGAAGTTCTTTATAGATTTTTGGATACTAGCCCTTTATCTGATATGTCATTTGCAATATCTTCTCCCATTCTGTCAATTGTCTTTTGGTTTTGTTGACTGTTTCCTTTGCTGTGCAAAAGCTTTTGATCTTAATGAAGTCCCAATAGTTCATTTTTGCCCTTTCTTCCCTTGCCTTTGGCGATGTTTCTAAGAAAAAGTTGCTGTGGCTGAGGTTGAAGAGGTTGCTACCTGTGTTCTCCTCAAGGATTTTGATGGATTCATCTCACATTGAGGTCTTTCATCGATTTTGAG
The DNA here is from genome assembly GCF_963455335.1 of Martes martes. Classification (NCBI taxonomy): domain Eukaryota; kingdom Metazoa; phylum Chordata; class Mammalia; order Carnivora; family Mustelidae; genus Martes; species Martes martes. The sequence goes on from NC_137888.1 coordinate 99,764,904, forward strand.
TTATTTTTGTGTGTGTGGTGTAAGGACATGGCCCAGTTTCATTCCTCTGCATGTGGCTGTCGAATTTTCCCAACACCATTTATTGAAGAGACTGTCTTTTTTCCATTGGACATTCTTTCCTGCTTTGTTGAAGATTAGTTGACCATAGAGTTGAGGGTCCATTTCTGGGCTCTCTATTCTGTTCCATTGATCTATGTCTCTGTTTTTGTTCCATACTGTCTTTACTCTGTTTTTGTTCCATACTGCCTTTTTGTACCATACTGTCTTGATGATTACAGCTTTGTAATAGAGCTTGAAGTCTGGAATTGTGATGCCACCAAGTTTGGTTTTCCTTTTCAACATTCCTCTGGCTATTCAGGGGCCTTTTCTGGTTGCACATAAATTTTAGGATTATTTGTTCCATTTCTTTGAAAAAAAATGATGGTATTTTGATAGGGATTGCATTAAATGTGTAGATTGCTTTAGGTAGCATAGGCATTTTCACAATATTTGTTCTTCCAATCCATGAGCATGGAACGTTTTTTTCATTTCCTTGTGTCTTCCTCCATTCTTTCCTGAGTACTTTATAGTTTTCTGGGTACAGAATTTTTACCTCTTTGGTTGGGTTTATTCCTAGGTATCTTATGGATTGCGTGCAGTTGTAAATAGGATCAACTCCTTAATTTCTTTTTCTTCTGTCTTGCTGTTGGCATATAGAAATGCAACTGATTTCTGTTCCTTGATTTTATCACTTGACACTTGCTGAATTCCTGTATGAGTTCTAGTAGTTTTGGAGTGGAGTCTTTTGGGTTTTGCACATAAAGTATCATATCATCTGCAAAGAGTGAGAGTTCAACTTCTTCTTTGCTGATTCGGATGCCTTTTATTTCTTATTGTTTTCTGATTGCTGAGACTAGGACTTTTAGTACTATGTTGAATAGCAGTGGTGATGGTGGACAGCCCTGTCATGTTCCTGACCTTAAGGGAGAAGCTCTCAGGTTTTCCCCATTGAGAATGATATTCACTGTGGGTTTTTCATAGATGGCTTTGATGGTATTGAGGTATGTACCCTCTATCCCTACACTTTGAAGAGCGTTGATCAAGAAAGGATGCTGTACTTTGTCAAATGCTTTTTTGGCATCTATTGAGAGTATCATATGGTTCTTCTTTCTTTTATTAATGTATTGTATCACACTGATTGATTTGTGGGTGTTGAACCAACCTTGCAGCCCAGGAATAAATCCCACCTGGTTGTGTGAATAATCCTTTTAATGCATTGTTGGATCCTATTGGCTAGTATTTTGATGAGAGTTTTTGCATCCATGTTCATCAAGAATATTGGTCTGTTATTTTGGTCTCCTTTTTGATGGGGTCTTTGTCTGGTTTTGGGATCAAAGTAATGCTGGCCTCATAAAATGAGTTTGGAAGTTTTCCTTCCATTTCTATTTTTTGGAACAGTTTCAGGAGAATAGGTATTAATTCTTCTTTAAATATTTGGTAGAATTCCCCCAGGAAGCCATCTGGCCCTGGGCTCTTGTTGGGAGATTTTTGAAGACTACTTCAATCTCCTTACTGATTATGGGGCTGTTCAGGTTTCTTATATCTTCCTGGTTCAGTTTTGGTAGTTTATATGTCTCTAGGAATTCATCCATTTCTTCCAGATTGTCAAATTTCCTGGCGTGTGGTTGCTTATATTATGCTCTTAGAATTGTTTGTATTTCTTTGGTGTTGGTTGTGATCTCTCCTCTTTCATTCATGATTTTATTAATTTGCATCCTTTCTCTTTTCTTTTTGATAAGTCTGGCCATCGGTTTATCAATCTTATTAATTCTTTGAAAGAACAAGCTCCTGGTTTTTTGATTTGTTCTACTGTTCTTTTGGTTTCTACTTCATTGATTTCTGCTGTGATCTTTATGATTTCTCCTGCTGGGTTTAGGCTTTCTTTGCTGTTCTTTCTCCAGCTCCTTTAGGTGTAGGGTCAGGTTGTATATTTGAGACCTTTCTTGTTTCTTGAGAAAGGTTTGTATTGCTATATACTTTCCTCTCAGGACTGCCTTTGCTGTGTCCCACAGATGTTGAACAGTTGTGTTTTCATTTTCATTTGTTTCCATGAGTTATTTTAATTCTTTAATTTCCTGGTTGACCCATTCATTCTTTAGTAGGTTACTCTTTAGCCTCCATGTGTTTGAGTTCTTTCCAACTTTCTTCTTGTGGTTGAGGTCTAGCTTCAAATTCTTGTGGTCTGAAAATATGCAGGGAATGATCCCAATCTTTTGATACTGGTTGAGACCTGATTTATGACCCAGGATGTGATCTATTCTGGAGAATGTTCCATGTGCAATAGAGAAGAATGTGTATTCTGTTGCTTTGGGATGGAATGTTCTGAATATATCTGTGTTGTCCATCTGGTCCAGTGTGTCATTTAAAGCCTTTATTTCCTTGTTTCATCTTTTGCTTAGATGACCTGTCCATTTCAGTGAGGGGGGCATTAAAGTCCCCGACTATTATTATATTGTTGTTGATGTATTTCTTTGATTTTGTTATTAATTGGTTTATATAACTGGCTGCTCCCATGTTAGGGGCATAGATACTTAAAATTGTTAGATCTTCTTGTTTGGACAGACCCTTTGAGTATGATATAGTGTCTTTCCTCATCTCTTCTTATAGTCTTTGGCTTAAAATCTAATTTATCTGATACAAGGATTGCCACCCCAGCTTTCTTTTGATGTCCATTAGCATGGTAAATTGTTTTCCAACCTTCACTTTAAATCTGGAAGTGTCTTTGAGCCTAAAATGAGTCTCTTGCAGACAGTATATTGATGGGTCTTGTTTTTTTATCCATTCCGATACCCTGTGTCTTTTGATTGGGACATTTAGCCCATTTACATTCAACTAACTATTGAGATATATGACTTGATTGCCATTGTATTGCCTGTAATGTGACTGTTACTGTATGTTCTCTCTGTTCCTTTCTGATCTACTATTTTTAGGGTCTCTCTTTGCTTAGAGGATCTCTTTCAATATTTCCTGTAGGGCTGGTTTGGTGTTTTCAAATTCTTTTAATTTTTGTTTGTCCTAGAAGCTTTTTATCTCTCCTATTTTCAGTCATAGCCTAGCTGCACATTGTATTCTTGGCTGCATATTTTTCTCATTTAGTGCTTTGAATATATCATGCCAGTTCTTTCTGGCCTGCCAGGTCTCTGGATAAGTCTGCTGCCAATCTAATATTTCTACCATTGTATGTTACAGACTTCTTGTCCTGAGCTGCTTTCAGGATTTTCTCTTTGTCACTAAGACTTGTAAGTTTACTATTAGATGACAATGTGTGGATCTATTTTTATTGATTTGAGGGGGATTATCTGTGCCTCCTGGATTCTGATGCTTGTTCCCTTTATCAAATAGGGAAATACTCTACTGTAATTTTCTTCAATATACCTTTGCCCCTCTCTTCCTTCTTCTTCTGGGATCTCAATTATTCTAATATTGTTTCATCTTATGGTATCACTTATCTTTGAAATTCTCCCCTCTTGGTCCAGTAGTTTTTATCTCTCTTCTTTTCAGCTTCTTTATTCTCCATCAGTTGGTCTTCTATATCACTAATGCTCTCTTCTGCCTCATTTATCCTAGCAGTAAGATCCTCCATTTTTGATTGCACCTCATTAATAGCTTTTTTGACTTTGACTTGGTTAGATTTTAGTTCTTTTCTTTCTCCAGAAAGGGATTTTATTTCTCCAGAAAGGGATTCCCTAATATCTTCCATGCTTTTTTGAACCCAGCTAGCTCTTTTATAATCGTCATTCTGAACTCTAGATTTGACATCTTACTATCACCTGTATGGATTAGGTCCCTAGCCATTGGTACTGCCTCCTATTCTTTTTTTGAGGTGAGTTTTTCCGCCTTGTCATTTTAACCAGATAAGAATAGAGGAATGAGAAGACAAAATACTGAAAGGGTAGAAATGACTCCAGAAAAATATACACTAACCATATCAGAAGAGACTTGAAAGTGGTGGGTGAAGGAGGGGTAGAAGAAAGGAGGGGAAGAAATATATATATATATATATATATATATATATATATGTGTGTGTGTGTGTGTATGTATATGTGTGTGTATGTATGTATGTGTATGTATGTATGTGTGTGTGTGTGTGTGTGTGTATATATATATGGCTGTGAATAGAACAGAGCCACACACTTGATTCTGGGTGTATTTTGGTCTGTTAGAAGAAACTGCCTCCCAAACTTTGAAGAAAAAAAAATAAGGGTAAACAGAATGAAGGGATGGAATATGACTGTAAAAATGAAAATTAAAAAAGATTCTAAAAAAGGAGTTAAGAAGTTGGTTGAAAAAAGAAAAAAGAAAAAAAAATAAAAGGAAAGAATGTGATCAGGCTAGAGACTAGAACAAAGCCATGAGCTAGATTTAGGGTATATTTTGATCTGTTAGAAAAACTGTTAAAAAAAAATTTAAAACCCAAAATTTTAAAGAAAGTAAAACCTATATGTATACCAAAAATAACACTAAATACAATGAAGGGATAGAATATGACTACAACAATGAAAATAAAAAAGTTTTTGAAAAGGTATTGATAAGATAAAATAGTTAAAAAAACATTAAAATAGGAAAGAGGAAAAATTTTTAAAATGGAATAAGAAAAAAAATTTAAAAATTTAACTTTCAAAGACTAAAGAATCATGGGAACAAAAGCCATGAATTTTATGTGTTGCATTCCCCTAGCTCTGGAGTTCCATGGTTCTCATTGATGGGTGAACTTGGTTTTGGCTGGATGTTCTTACTGATCTTCCGGGGGAGGGGCCTGTTGCAGTGATTCTCAAATGTCTTTGCCCTAGGTGGAATTGCACCACCCTTGCCAGGGGTCAGGCTAAGTCATCTGCTTGTTTTTGCTCTCAGTAGCTTTTGTTCCCTGAATGCTTTCTGTACAGACTTGAAGAACGGGAATGAAAATGGCGGCCTCCCAATCTCTGGCCCTGGCCTTGGAGGACCTGAGAGCTCAGGGCCCCTCTCCTCAGAGAAAAGTTGTCAATCAGTCCCATCTCCCTGGTCTCTGGCCACACTCTGTGCTTACCCTGCCTGTGACCCAGCGTTTCTATCTCTGGTGCCCAGCCCCGTTTGGCATTTCCAAACCCAGAAGATTCCTGCAGCGTGCTCCCATGTAGCTCCTCCCAGAGAAGGAAGGTGAGTCTCCCTGGATCTGCTGCTTGTTGGGTCCCTGCCCAAAGAGGAGTAGCCTGACAGTGTCTCAGATCATGGTTTAAGGTCACCCTGAACTGAAAGCCCACTCCTCAGTTCTATCTCTGCAGCTGGCTTCCCTGCTCTGATACCTGGGGGCTCTGCCACACTCAGGCACCCCCATCTTTTAGTGACCCCATGGGTCCTGAGACCACACTGTCTCAGCAAGTCAGCAAGGGCTCCATTCCCCACTTAGCCTCTGGAGTGAGGTCCCTCAGTGGAGCAGACTACTAAAAGTTCCGATTTTGTGCTCCACTGCTCCACTGCTTGCCGGGAGCTGAACCCTCCCCTTGCGGTCTATCTTCCTGTACATTGCCTTGGATTCATTTCTCTGCATGTCCTACCTTCCAGAAAGTGGTCAATTTTCTCTTCCTAGAATTGCTGCTCTTCTTCTCTTTCATCCCCTGTTGTGTTTGTAGGTGTTCAAAATGGTTTGATAACTATCTAGCTGAAGTCCTGGGACCCAATGATATTAGGGCTCCTACTCCTCTGCTACCTTGCTCATCCCTGTCTGATATACTTTTAATAAGGACTTTTATTTTCACCTCCAAAATGTAGGCTAGCTATGCTAGACTCCATTAGTCCTCTTTTGATGGTACTCTCACATCCAGTGGAGGTGAGTGAGTGGAAAGGAGGAGAAGGATGGGACCCTTGCAGGGCATGAATTGAATGTGGAGCACTGTGGCCGTCCTGCCCGCACATCAGCCTGGGCCCTCTTGATTCCTGATGAAGATTCTCTTTGGGCTGGTGATGTGTGGGAAAGATAGCAAATCTGGTGTGGAGCTTGACCCTGGCGGGGCTGGTGTATTTTTTTTTTTTTTTTAAGATTTTTTTTTAAAATTTATTTATTTGGCAGACAGAGGTCACAAGTAGGCAGAGAGGCAGGCAGAGAGAGAGAGAGAGAGGAGGAAGCAGGCTCTCTGCTCAGCAGAAAGCCTGATATGGGGCTCGATCCCAGGACCCCAGGATCACAACCTGAGCCAAAGGCAGAGGCTTCAACCCACTGAGCCACCCAGGTGCCCCATGGGGCTGGTGTATTTTAGAGTGCACCCTGTGTTGTGGCAGAGTCCAAGTATCAAGAGGTATGGCTCCGTCCTCTTGATGAGTAAATAGCCCAGATGGCACAAGGCCACTGCTAGTCTTACTTGGGCAGTGTCCATTCCTGTGCTAATTCGGAAAGCACAAAGGAATATTCTGGTGATAGTCACCCTCCCTGCCACGACCTCCAGTCCAGACTGTGGGTTAAGAATTGAGCTATTTCCTCAGTTGAGGCTCACTGACATGGCTGTAACTGAGCTCTCAGACCAATCATTTTTGGTGCCTGCTGCACAGCTGTAATCTGCTCACCACCTACACTAAGCTCTGAAGGACCACGGTGTTGGAGTCACCACACTTCGTGTAATACCCTCTTCCATGGCATTTCTGATTGGCTGGTTGTTGTTGTCTATCTGCCCCAACTGGAGTTTCTGAACCCTAATTTTACCTCCTTACTTCAAACCATGCCTGAACTTTATTGTATTCTAAAATGCCATTCGACTCTGATATTTATTGGATCCTCATGTACATGCATTCCCTAGGATGACTGCAGCCTCCTGGTTCTTGCACTATTTTGCCTTTCAAACAACCTGATATTCAAATACTGGATCTTGTCCCTTTGGATCTTCTTGTCTACCCCTCCCTCCCACCCCTCTGTCCAAGTGTGTGGCTGCAATTGGGTCAGTTACCCTAGTCCCTGCTCTGAAGAATTAGGTACCTCTGCCTATTTTCCTCTCTCTCCTCTCCTATCCCTAAATACCCATCATGACTCCTGCCCAAGGTAATCTAAATTCTAAAGGTTCTAAAACCCTATTAGTGTGCTTGGTTTGTCCATTGATTTGTAGGTGACAGATACATGTCAAATGGATTTGTCCCCAGAGAGCAAAAATAACTTGTTCTAGAAGCAAGGAAATGTTTGGGAGCCTTGGGCAGGAATGGAAGTTTCAGTAGCCCCTGAACTTTCTAATCTTACTTTCAATGTATAAGCTTTTCTTACCTGTCACTGGCTTGCTGCCATCAAGGACCTTGTTATTATATGTCAGAACTTTAACAACTCAAGGTTAGTAGCTGGAGTAGAGTCATAGTCTATACAGAAAAATGAAGCATGGGACCCTTGGATGTAAGAAAGTGGTAGGGCATGAAGTGTCCCAGGCTGTTTGAAAAGCCCTCACCTGAGTGGGTGTAGACATGGTCTGAGAAGCAATGACTTGTGCCTGTGCATGCTGGGCCCTGCGAATGACACTAGGGCAGGGGGGTGACCAGGCAAGTGGGTTGATGGCATTGTTTTGAATGTAATGATCCCTGAGGTAGGTTCACGGGGGCTGGTGATTTCGATTCCTGGGAAAGATACAAGCAGATTACTGCAGGTTGTAAGTGATCTGGAAGTTTCAGGAGAAAATTAAAGACCATGGACTATGCCCTTGTTTATTGGAAGGTGCTATAGGTTGCATTTTTTTATTTTGTGCTTAACGTGGCTATCAATTTCTTGTTCTGTGCCCACAGACATAGTTGAGAAACTTGTCATTTTTTCTAGTTCAGATTTCCTGAAAGTAAGTTCCAAGAATTACCTGTGTCAGTATTCCTTGGGTTGCTTGTAAAAATGCCGACTTCTGTGACCTATCTGAGACCTACAGAATGAGAATATTGTGGCACCTGTGGCTTTTCTGGGTCTTACATACTCCAAAAATTGAGAAGGCCATTTAGTTTTGTTCACCAGGGGGAGCTTCTGAGAACAAGATATATATATATATATATATGGTTAATATATATATGTGTGTGTGTGTGTGTGTGTGTGTGTGTGTGTGTGTGTGTATGATATAGAATAGACCCTGTTTAGAATAAGAAATCAATGAAAAAAATTTAGAAATTTAAAAAAAAAAATACTTTTGGGAAATGTTTTTACTCTATGAATATACTTCTGGCCTTCAGGGATTAGAAGGGTAGTCCTGAAGTCTACTGAGGGGAGGGCATGACCAAGCTCGTAGACAGGGTAGATGATAGAAGGTCCACTAGGAACACCTTGGGGAACCATGGGAGCTCAGATGGTCTTTAGGAATTGGAGAGACAACCAAACTGGTGTTCGTTCTTTGGATTTCTATTGTTAGGGCTTGCCAGTGAAGAACCCTGAAACAACTTGCCTAGGACTAAATTTTTAACTAGCTTCCTCAGGATTGTTTGAGGGTTGAATGGAGCTATTTCCACCAGAAATTATTGTCTATTAACTCCTTCGTTGAGGAATTCAAATTTTTAGACTTTGAGACTCACAAAGAGAACAGAGCTATGTAGCTGGGATCCTTGGCCCTGAAAACAGGGTTACATGTCTATTAAATGACAAAAAGGAGTCTCACATGGATGAGGAGTGATTATCTACATACGCACGATGCAAATATGGTAGTCACTAGTAATCAGGGGCAATTTCAACTTATTATATTAAATAACATTAAAAATTCTATTTGTTAAGTCCTACTAGCACAGTTCAAGTGCTCAGCAGCCATGCATAGTTGTCACACCAGGTAACGCAGATGTTGCAGAACATTTTGTTGGTCAACACTAATTAGAAGAACTAGATTTGGTGAGGATGAGAAGCAGAAATATCTTTATCTACTGAAAGATACTGGCCAGTACAGGGTGGGGAATGTGGACCAGAAGAACAAAGGTAGCCTTAGTGTTGAAAAGATAAGATCTACTTCTGGGTGTACCAGGTTTGGCTATTTCCAGTCAGTAAATCTGAACCAACTCTGTAGTGTATTTCCAATTATGTCTGGGCCAATTCCCAGGGTGAATTCCTGATGCTGCCCTGATTCTGAGTTCAGTTTCCTTGTTTGGAGGGGTAGTAAGGGGGTAAACTGGCATAGTGACCCACCATGGAATGCATCTGCTAATGTAACAGGTGGCTTGCCTTATAAAGTTGCTAGTCAGGAAGTAGACTTTCATATTTTGGTTAGAAGAGCTATGTCCCCTTGGACGTCCATGTATATGGTAATCTATTTAAAGAATGCAGAATAGACTGGAAGGAAGCCAGGAGCTTACTTCATTCAAGCAACCCAAGCAGAGAATTCAGGTACCGAGACTCTGGAGTTGGGTTTAGCAAGCCAAACCCTCCCATCTAAAGGAAGAGAGAATCCCAGGGCAGTTGGACCAGCCAGAATTCTCAGTGATCATGAGTGTGTGGAAGATGAGTGAAAGAAATACAAGAGGGTGAGCCAGATGTTTTTAGCAAAAATAACTCTCTTTGTTTTTGCTCAGAGTCTCCATTCTCCCCCAGCCTCTGATATGAATCCATCGGAAGGGGGCTGGGTAAGGGGAGGGACGTGGCACCAGAGAGTCAAAGCCAGCCTTTCCCCAGCTAACTAAGGCTTTTTCTTCTCGGGCCAAGCTTGTCTGACAGTCTCGTTCTGTATGAGTTCTTTCCCACGAGGCTCTTCAGTTCCTGAAGCAAACAAGCTCCTGGCAGACCCACCCTACCAGGCAGCCAGACACAGCTGAATGTCAGTAGCGAGCGATGCAGCTGGGACTCCCGCTCTGATGAGATTCATTGGCAGCCTATCATGTGCCAGGAACTTTCGGGGATATTATTTAGTTGATTCCTCATCATAAACACAGGAGAGAGGAACTGTCCTCTCCATTCCACCAAGAGCTGAACTGAGATTCTGAGGAGTCAAATAAATTCCTCAAGATCCTCAAACCATATTGCTGAATAGAGGATTTGAACCTGGTTATATTTGATATCAAAGCCCACTTGTGTTTCTGCTACTAAACTACATTGTCCATGGGGGCCTAATGGCCCTTGAAATTTGAGGCCTAGCTCTTTCATTCTAGGACTTTGTGCTTTAGGAAGGAGAGATTGTGCATGGCAAGATCTGATGGTTAATTTTATATGTCAGTTTCACTAGGCCATGGGGTGGCCAGATATTTGGTCAAACGCTATGCTGAGTGTTTCTGCCAGGGTATTTTGAGTGAGGTTAACATTTTAATCCGTAGGGTAAAACATTATTCTCCATAATGGTGTGGGCCTTGTGCAATCAGTTGAAGGCCTGAATAGAACAAAAAGACTGGCTTCCCTGAGTAAGACTGCCTTCAGACTTCCTCTGCAACATTGACTGTCCTGGATCTTGAGCCTACTGACCCACACTGCAGATTTGGACTTGCCATCTTCCATGATCACATGAGCCAATTCATTTTATCTCTGTGTATATAGATATGTACATCCTATTGGTTCTGTTTTTCTGGAGAACCCTGACCAATAAACACAGGCTAGAAGGAGAGTGAGGCTCCTCTGCACTGAACAAGATCTAGGAGGCTGAGACTTGACAGGCACCCTTACCTATTAGTTATTATAAATACTTTTCAAAGCACTTAAAATTAAAATTTTGGAATTTAGAAACTGAAAGAAAGGAGAAGAAATGATTTCAAATGGGAAGCAGGCATGAATCTCTTTTGCCTAGGCATCTCTTTTCCCATATAGGATATTCAGCATTTCATGAAGCCAACCCAGATTTCTACAGATAAAATTTGCAATGATCATTCCAGTCAAAGAACAATCTTACTTTGTGTGTATAAAAGTTCAGTAAAAATTGAGTAAACAGGGGACAAAACTTCCTTAAAAATTCAGCAGATGAGAGAGCAACTGGAGCAGATTTGGAGAAAATCATGCAATTTACAGATGGGTCTACACCATCGCATCTGTGAGCCAGGTCTCTAGTAGGAGCTGAGAGCAAAGCTCTCTTGGTGACTCCTTTCTCAGTGGCTTGCCTCTGGTGGTGGTGTTGGCTTCACCGGAGTGGGTCACTGACATCTCTCTGTCTCCTTGTGGATTGTCTGCAAGGTATATCACAGTCATCTGTTCTTGGCAGTTCTCCATGCTCCAGTGCTCAGGTGAGTCGCTTGGAAGATACTGGGAAAAAACCCAGAGTTTATAATCCCATCATATCTAGATGCTTGACCTAGGCTGGTGAAAACTACAGCACAGGAGAAAGCTTGAGCCAAAAACTCAGTAGAAATTGACAGATTTACATGAGCTTTGTCATGTGGCTTGTAAGTCTTGGAAACTCAAATTCTAAGCATTCCTCAATAATGGAAGCCAATTACTTGATAATTCAAAGCATTCTGAGCAATTTTTTAATGTCATTTTTTGTTCCTTCCTAGATCTCAACATTTCAAGTTCCTGTAAGTAGTTTAGCCACCGGTCTTACACTATGGGTATGTGCATATTGGAATCTGTCCTTGCTCTTTTGTTTCCTTTATTTCATGAAAATGTTCGTGCCAGGCCTCTCATATTACTGCAGTGACTGTCTAGCCGTTTGGATTCATAGCTTAGACTGGGGCAGGTTACTCCAAGCAGCGGCCTACTTAAATGACTTCTTTGAATCATTTCTAGGTTAACCAGTGAGGATTTAAGTCAGCTTTAGAAAACAACAACACAGGTGGAAGCTGTTAAAGATTTTGAAGAGGAATAAAATAAAGGAAAGAAAGTCTCACTTTAAATATATTATAAAGGGAAGAGAAAATTACAGATTTCCGTGTTTGGCTCAATACATTTTTTTTTCCTATAGATATTTAGTTATAAATGGTATTGAGGCTCTGTATTTGAGAAGCTTAAATGAATTCTTATTAAAGCAGAGTGCATTTTCACATGCAATGGACTGGTGCATATGGTTAGAACACAGCACTTGTATTAAATCAGAAGAGTTTATGTAAAGATCTGGATAGGTGTCTTTGATGTGAACTTCTTCATCAAGACTTGCATCCAGTCCCTGAGCCAGCTGTGTTGCTTCTGTCCTCAAGTCCACTCATCTGTCTCTATTTCCACTACAACCACTGAGTCCAGTTACAATCATCTCTCCAGTTATGCAGTCCCCTCCTGACATGTGACTTGGCTTCTGCTGTCCCGTGTCAGTCAATTCTCTGCAGGGTTCAGAAACACTTCTGGGGTTAAACTCCAACCTCCTTTCCACAGCCCCAGCCTGTGTGGCCCCTTCTCTGCCCTGCTGCCTCCTTCCTCACTCCCCTGCAGCCTTCCTCACTCCCCAGGCCTTTAGACATGGTTCCCTCTACCACAGCACACCCCAGCGAAGAACACACACATTCTTTCTAACAGGTGAGCACCTCCTTAGCTTTTAGAGATTAGCTTAGATGTCACTTTGTTGAAGTCTTCCCTCATCATTCAATTTATTTCCTTGGTAGCACTGAGCACACTTTATACTTATTAAATGAAATTATTTTATTCACTTGTTTGTACATGTGTACTCCACGTTCCTCAACTATAAGACTATACTTCTTTGTTTAGTGCCATCGATTTGGTGCCTGGAACATGGAGGGTGCCCAATAATTATTTCTGGAAATAAAAATTTAAAACATGACAAATAAGAAGGTAGTTAATTGTTTTTAACAAAGGACCCACCAGATGGTCATAGTTTGGTTTACCAGATGACTGTACTTTAAATGGTTACCAGACTTAGGGTCATTTAACACACTTCATTCACATAAATATAATTCATAGACACAATTTTAAGAGTCTATCTGTGATAAAAGGTGAGATGCACCTGAAATTTTGTGCTGAATTTAATTTTGACTTTTCTTCGTTTAAAATATATATACATTTCCTGATTTGGAAAGGAAAAAAAAATATATCCATATTGTCTCCTATCTAGCAAACTATATCTCCCAGGCTCCCTATAACTTATTTATGCACACAAATGCCTTCTTTAATGTTATACAGGTACTTGTGAAAGTTCCTTGAGCATTGAAATTTTCTAAATCAAATTACATTTCCTATAATTTATATTTTATATTTTATAGATAATTTATCTTAATTTCGGATTGATTTTCTGTTAGGTGTGGCTTCTAATTACTATCTTCTATCCTAATTTCATCTATAGTATATATTTATACTTAAATGAACTAGAGGCAATCCTACTTAAAATGACTCAGAATTATTTTGCCAATAAAGTTATTAGGCAGTGAGAACAACTTTCACCTCCTACATCTGTGGATGGTGTATTTAGATATTCTTGGGTTTCCTAGAGGCAGATCATACCTAGCTCCTCTTTTTTTGTAGGATTTTACAACATAGAAGAAAAACCTAGGTTGAGATGGAATAATGAAAAAAAAGATTTGGAGAGTTGTGTTCTCTATTACTTAGACTTAAAAAAAAAAACAAACAAAAAAAACACAACCTCCCATCTCCTTATCCCACCCCCCCACCCCGCCGTTTAAAAAAAAAAAAACCAAAAACAAAAACACCCTGGCTCCTGTGTAGGTTTAAATCCTCAACTTAGAGATTTGTTTGAAGTCTAATTCCCAATCCAGTCTTAGGAGGCTCTGGCTTCTGTTGTGGGTGTTGAACTGGCACAGTTTCTGTATGCATTACTTATGCCTTCCTTGGGGTCTGAACTAAAAGCCTCATGGATTTAGAGATGGATTAATGCTGGCATTTGGGGTATTACAGATGGAACCCTGTGGAACTGTATTTCAAATAAGTACAATGTGTGTATTTCATTTGTCTTCTGTGGTTCGTGAAGGTGAAAGGGAAAAAAATATTTTGCTACTTCTGTTGAAACTAAATTAGAGAAGTTATGTGACCATGATTTTAAGGGTTTGGGTTCACACATTTGTATTAATAGATTTCTCATAATCAACTAAATTAATTCTTTTGGCTAAAATGTTTTAATATGCTTTTTGCCCATATCTCTTACTTATGAAAGGCAGACAGGGTTATCAGCTAATTGTGTTTCTTCACAGGCTTGGCTGAGCTATTCAAACGAGCTATAGACCTACTTATTTTATTAGCCTAAGTATTCAAATCTGATTAATATTTGGACAGTGTTTAGTTAGCAGTAAGAAAAAGAGTTTTGAAAATTAGCCCTGTCATATTTTAGGAAGCAGTTTAAAATTTTTTTAGTATGATAGCCTCTAAACTGTCTTCACAAAGCGACTCAAGAATTAGCTGAATTTAAAATCTGCCCCCAGTTGGTTAGGAAAGGCAGCTGAAATACATGTGCACGTGATGTGGTTTTGTGGGAAAGATCTAGTCATGGAGATCCAGAGGTATGGATTCAGATCCTGGCTCCACAATAACTGTTAGGCCGAGTGACATAACTGCTCTGAGTTTTTGTTCCCTCGATTGTAAAATGAGAATGATCCTACCAACCTCAGAGACTCATTCCAGTTGAAGGAGAGGCCTGTGTGAAAGCTCCTCTCAAAGAGAAGTGCAGGAGGTAAAGGGAGGGATGAAGTGAGAAGTCAGAGGATGGAGAAGAGAAGGGGGGAGAGAACACTTGCTTTATCCAGGGGCGAAGCTCTGCTGGGCATTCTAGATCCTTCTGTCTTCTTCCCCACTTCAATCTCCCCTAAAACTCCCTTTCAGCTCCAGGCTTCTCTAGTTCTTTTTTCCTTCCCTGCCCTGTTTCCTTTCAGTGGTTCACGTTTTTTTCTCCTGTCAGTGACTGGTTGTCTCTTCTCACACAAAGCCAGTGGGTTTGGCCTCTTCTCTAGCTCTCTGGCTTGGTCTCTTTCAGACCTGCATGGTACCAGCCCTGAGCAGAGAGGACAAAGCACTCCTCAGAGTTTTCCCTGGGGAGGGGACGTGGAGCATCCTGGGCACCCTCCTCCTGGTATTTATTTATTTTTTTAAAATTCAAACTAGAACAGTGTGACTACTTAACTCTTCACAAGCTGCTGGCTGTTTAGTAGGTGGGTGACTGAGAGTGTCTGGGGGAGAGCTGCCCAACAAAAATAATGGAGCCACAAATGTGAACCACATGTGTAATTTTAAATTTTCTGCTGGCCACATGAAAATAAAAAGTAAGAAGTGGAATTAATTTTAACAATGTAATGTACTCAACTCAGTGTATCCAAAATATTTATCATTTCACTGTGTAGTCAATATTATAAATTATGAATGACATATTTTGGGTCTTTTGGGGGTACATTTTGACTTAAACTAGCCATATTTCAAGGGCTAAGTAGCCTCATCTATCTAGTGGCTACTGTATTGTACAGGGTAGGCTTAGACAGTTTCTCTTTCTCTCTTTTAAAGCTGCACAAGAATTTTAGGAATAAGATAAATCATCTCTCCCAAATTCTCCATACCAGGAAAGTGGTGCACAGGAAGACAAAGTAAATTATCTAATGTTATTGTCCAACTGGTTGGTGCCACAGTCAGAAATTCCCTTGACTCTATTCATTGCTTTTTCCAATTAAACATCTAACTTACAGATTCCATTTTAGGGACAAAGATATAGAGAGGGAGATAAACCATAAGAGACTCTCAACTCTAGGAAACAAACTGAGGGTTGCTGGAGGGGAAAGCGGGAGTGGGGGGATAGGGTAATTGGGTGATGGGCATTAAGGAGGACACGTGATGTAATGAGCACTGGGTGTTATAAGCAACAGATGAATCACTGAACTCTACATCTGAAACTAATGATACACTATATGTTAACTAATTGAATTTTAATAAAATAAGGTATAAAAAAGCTATAGAAGCTCAGATGGGTGAAGTCACCGTACATCTCGTTGGGAGGAATTGAAAAATTCCTCAAAGAGTAAAATGACAAATTCCTGGCAGGATTCTGTGGCAGGGTGGGTAAGGCACCAGCTTTGTTAATACCACAAGGAACAATCCTTCCAAATTTTATTGAAAAAGAAAGCTGGTTTGCCAGGGGGACCAAAAAAAAAAAAAAAAAAAAGTCTTTTTAAAATCTCTTTGTATTTCAACAAATATTTTCTCAATTTAAGCACTTAGTAAAAAGAATAGAATAAATATTCAAAACTATTTAGTTAGTCTATGAAGTTAAAGTGCCCAATAACTCAACAAATTTTAATACTTCCCCCCTCCTCTTCAGATGAGAGAAGTGACTTGCCCAAGGTCACACAGCTGCTAATCTATAGAATCCAGGTCTCTGTAGACTGCCTAGTAATTTTTTTTAAAAAATCATGATTTCAGCTTCTCTGATTGGACAGAAATGAACCTAGAGCTAAGCCGTGTCTTGTGAACGGAGGAAGCTTGGGACCTCAAGGTACGACATCTAAGCTGGAAATTTGGGAAAGCATTTACAGAAATAGAGACCTAGCTGTTTCTTGAGAGTGCTATTAAAAAGCCTGGGAATGCAATTATTTTGGCCTTGTTCTAGTGCTCTGGTATTTTTAGAATTTCCCCATAAACCCTTCCCTTGAGGAGCAAACTGCACTTGGCATGTCCAGGTACCTCAGGATACCTTCCACAAATGCAGCTGACAACATGACAGGACATCTGGGTTTGTGTGTATCTGTGAAAGCCCAGGTGCTTATTCAAGAAAAAAGCTCTTGCTTTTTGACTCTGGAGTTTGGCTAATTCTTGCCGTCTTTCTTGCGCCCGGGCAGTTCTGAGCCCTGAACCTGGGAAGCTGTCAGGATGGAGTCATTTCTGCCCCAACACTCCACTAGACCCCAGGCTACCGTTATTCAGCACCGAACCCTGGGTTCCAGATACTTGACAGTATGTTTGCAGAGGTGAGGGCTGTGGCAGCAAGGACTATGGAGCAGCACCCGCACAGAAAAACGTGATGAAATCAGGACACCGTGTAACTTGGTGTAGCCCAGTGATGTTGCTCTGAGAAGTGAGGTGGAAGAAAATATCCCCAGGATGAAAAAGAACAGGATGAAAAATCCTGGCTAAAAAACCAGATATGGATTTTTCCTTCCCAGACAGATTGTTAAATAGGCTTTACTTGTTCAGTGGGGTCTGGTAATGAAAGCTGACAGGATATTAAGGTTAGTTCAGGTTCTACTGTCTCCCAGGGTCACAAAAGCCTTCTGTTATGCATGCTAATCCCCCTCCGCATTCCTGCTAGGAGCTGCCCAACTAGGGCAATCGGTTTAGTAGGTACCCTTCCCTTTACAGTTTAGTTGAGAGGCAAAAGCTACCAATTAGCAGAGTAGGTATTGAGAATCAAGAGATGTCTTTCTATTCTCAAGATAGAGCACCAAAATTTGTGATTAATAAATAATGAATTCAACTGCTATTTCCTCAGAAATGCAAAGCAAGAGGAAGAGAGCCATACCCCCCTTCTCTCCCCCTTTCTTTTTTGGCGTGTGCAGGTGCATATGTGCATCTGCGTCTGTGTGTGAAACTGTACGGGGCATTGAGAGTCACAGGCTAGAAATACTGGTGGGCTCCTGCCAAGCACAGCTCAGATGCTGTCGTCCCCCTCTTCAGGCATATTCTATTTTTATTTGCAGACGTCCTCCAATTATCCCATTAGCTGTGGAAGGGGAACAGCATCACAAAGAAAACACTGGAGGTGTAATTAAATCTTGTTGAAGAGGAGATTACAGAAGTGTGATTCTAGAACGAATCCATTAGCAATTGTGGTGTGACCCCACCAACAGACTTGATTCTGGACGATTCCTTGAAAGAGATTATAAACTTCTGGTAGTTGTAGAATAACCAGAACAACCTATTTGGGGGTGGTGTTGTTATTTTAACCTTAAGCTTATGTATTCTGCACAACAGATGACAATAGTGGAAAAAGAAAGAACTTTGGAATTTATTTGATTCACCACCTACTAAATGTGGTCCCAGGCAATTGACTAATCTCTCTGAACCCCAATATCCCCATGTGTAAAATGGGACTAATTGTATGTATATCTTAGGATTCTTAAAAAGATAAATGAGATATGTACAATGAGTGACTCTATAATTTGTGATCTATTAATGGCTACTATGGTAATAATGAAGACAAAAAATCCAACATAGTTCTAGTAAATTGCTAGCACCTTTCGTCTGCTTGTTGAGCCTTGGTGACATTATACCAGAGTAAGGATGCTGTATGCCTAAACCTAAGTGGTCAGCACAGAAGACAAAAATACCTCTTTCTACCCACATATATCTTTGAGCAAAGCCATAAAAGCAAGTTCCATTCTCTTTTCTTTTGATAAAAGCAAAATGTATTCACTCTAAGTGGCTATTAGACGGCCAATCTCTGTACAGCCCATTCTATATAATAGGTACTCAAAACTCATTCACTCTGTAATGGCTTAATATTTTCTGTACAGTGACTAGTGGTGGTGTAGGCTTCTAATAAAACATTACATCAACTCTTGAACCTCTGAATCTTTGAAGCAGATGTTTTCCTAACATTCTGTAAATACTCCAATCATCTCAAACTGCTGGGATTTCACCTTTGTCCCATTTTTAGAAATGTGCCCATTGAGTAATGGGCCTGTCTAATCTGTTTGACGTTTATTGGTGCTCCAAGTGTAGCAAGGTTGGGAGATGTAGCAGAGCACATTCTAAATAAATCAACAGAAGAAAGCAAACTAAATCACAGGGGGAAATTACAGTGTCCAAATCATTTATACACTGGTGATTACCATTTCACCTGGGTCCAACTGATGTCACACGAGAGCCTCCAAAGCCCTAGGAGTCATTCATCAATCCGACTAAACCTGCTCATCCATGGTTCCACACTGAAATCGACCAGTGTGGTGGAGACTTGCAATAGTCCAGGGCAGAAAGATTAATTAGTGATGAGAAGGAACATGTGGAGAAGAAAATGGACTGGGTTTGAGGGTTTCTGGCACCACTTCTGCTATTAGTTAGCTTTGTGAATTTAGGGGGAGTCACTTTGCATCTCCAGGCCTCACTTTCCCTAACAAGAAAATGCATTTAGATCTATGTGTCTATGTGTCTTGGAAATATCTGTGTGTGGGAAATTGACTGTGATTTTCACAGTTTGAAAAGGACCAGAACCTCTATTTCAAATGATATGTGACTCAAAATTCAACATCAAAAACTGATAAAGGCAGTATTAAATGTTTGGAGCAGACTGGACTTCTACTCATATCCTGTGACAGCTCTAAATAGATTTTTATGGATACCTAGACTTCTCTGGAATGTGTGATCAAATGATCTGTTAAGGTCTTACCAGCTCAGATTTTATTTAGGTCTGTGGGAAACACACCCCCACAGGTAAAATGTTGGACTTATGCAAATAACTTCCTAATTTTAAGTGTATTAATTTGCAAGTTATGCAATTTTTCAAATAATTATTAAAATCATTTAGCTTCAAGTCTCAAGAGTCAGTGGTTTAAGTTCCTATATTTTTAACTAATTTACAGTCTGAATTAATATCAATGCCTCATGTATTTTACTTCTGCCACTTTATTATCATTGTAACAAGTGGCCAAATTGCATTGTTCATTCTAAACTGTAAGCTCCTTAGAGAGTCTGCTTCCTGTTAGAATGGGACAAGTCCCAAGAAACTGTTGCTCTCATCCTAACAATGGAAAAAGTCAGATCACCTACAAAATCATAGATTTGTTTCTAACCTATTAGAGACTTGCGGGATTCAAAGAAGCCTAAATGAACCAAAGTCTGGCAAATTCAGGTACTTCCTAGGAGACTAGAGAGAAACCCAGAGGTGCCTTTATTCTGGTGGAACAGCAGGAGGTGAAGGGAATCTGACATGGATTGGAGTAAGGAAAAACTAGGCAAACTTTTAATGAAATTTTAACAGTTGAATTTGGGGTGGCGCAATGGATTGGGATCCTGGGGACTCTGGGCATGGAGTAAATCTGTATCTCCCTATCGACTCTCTCCCATGAGGTCTCACCAGGTGTACAGGGTAGATGATGAAGACAAGAGGCAGAGCAGGAGAGCTGAAAAGGAATAACTCTGAGTGCAGGAGTTCCTTACCAAGTGTCAAGTAGAAGACCACTGAAGGCTGGGTGGGGGGGGGGGGGGCGGGCAGCAGGACAGAGGGAGATCTCCCAGGCACAGAAAGCTGGGGGTGGAGCTGAAGAGAAATTAAATTCCCTAGCAATTTAAAACTAGACAATGGGCTGTAAACATAAAGAGATCTCCAGAGTCTCACAGGTTCCCATATTTCAAACCCCCTGAAAGGAAAGTCCCCATTCTGCCCAGGAAACTTATGAAATCAATGGTGACCCCACTCAGCTAAAGGTTACATTGAACTAAGCACACAGTACTATAGCCTATCAGAAGAAGAGAGAGATCCTTTCTGGGGAGACAGGGTGGTGCAGATATTGTATCTTTAAAAATATTTAAGTGTGGCTGACACACAATATGACATTAGTTTCAGACATACCAAATAGTTGATTTGACAAGTCTGTAGGTCATGCTGGGCTCTCCACAAATGTAGCTACCGTCTGTCACCATACAGTGCTGTATATAATATCATTAACTGTATTTTCCATGCTGGACCTTTTATCCCTGTGACTTATTCATTTAATAATTGGGAGCCTGTACCTCCCATTCTTCTTCACCTATTTTGCCCATCCCCCCATCCCACTTCCCTCTGGCAACCATTTGATCTCTGTATTTATGGGTCTGTTTATGCTTTTTGTTCATTTATTGTTTAGATTCCAAATTTAAGTGAAGTCATAGGATATTTGTCTTTCTTTGCCCGGCTTATTTCACTTAGTGTAATACCTTCTATGTTCATCCATGTTGTCACAAGTGGCAATATCTCATTCTTTTTTATGGGTATTATTCCATTGCATGTATGTATGAATATACACTGTATCTTCTTTATCCATTCATCTATCAATGGACACTTGGGTTGCTTCCATATCTTGGCTATTGTAAATAATACTGCAGTAAACATAGCAGTACATATATCTTTTTAAATTAATGTTTTTGTTTTCTTTGGGTAAATACCCAGTAGTAGAATTACTGAATCATATGGTATTTCTGTTTTCAACTTTTTGAGAAATCTCCATACTTTCTTCCACAGTGGCTGTGCCAGTTTGCATTCCAACCAACAGTGGAAGAGGGCTCCCCTTCTTCCACATCCTCACCAACACCTGTTATTTCTTGTGTTTTATTTTTATTATTATTTTAGCCATCTGACAGGTGTAAGGTTATAGCTCATGTAGTTTTTATTTGCATTTCCCTGAGGATTAGTGATGTTGAGCATCTTTTAATGTGTCAACTTGCCATCTGTATGTTTTATTTGGAAAAATGTCTATTTGGGTCCTCCGTCTTTAATTGAATTATTTGTGGGGGTTTAGGGGTTGTGTTGTACAAGTTCTTTATATATCTTGTATTTAATTCCTCATTGGATATATTACTTGCAAATATCTTCTGTCATTCATTAGATTGTCTTGTCTTCTAGTTGATGGTTTCCTTCATCGTGCAAACATTTTTTATTTTGATGTAGCCCTGATAGTTTAATTTTGCTTCTGTTTCCCTTGCCTGAGGGGACATATCTAGAACGATGTTGCTAAGGCCAATGTCAAAGAAATTACTGCCTATGATTTTGCTAGGAATTTTATGCTTTTAGGTCTCACATTTAGGACCTTAATCCATTCTTAGTTTACTCTTCTCTATTGCATAAAAAAGTGGTCCAGTTTCATTCTTTTGCATGTAGCCATTCAGTTTTCCCAGCACAATTTATTGAAGAAACTGTCATTTTCCTACTGTGTATTCTTGTCTCCTTTGTTGTAAATTAATTGAATATAAGTATGGGTTATTTCTGGGCTCTCTGTTCTTTTCCATTGATCTATATGGCTGTTTTTGTGCCAGTACCACAATGTTTTGGTTACTATAGCTTTGTAGTATATCTTGAAGTTGGAGATTGTGATTCCTCCAGCTTTTTTTTTTTTTTTCTTTCTCCAGATTGCTCTGGCTCTTTGGGGTCTTTACTGGTTCCATACAAATTTTAGCATTATTTATTCTAGTTTTGTGGAAAATGCTATTGTTACTGTGATAGGGATTCCACTGAATCTGTAGATTGATTCGATAATGTGGACATTTTAACAAAATCCTTCCAATCCATGAGCATGGAGTATTTTTCCATTTGTTTGTGTCATCTTCAATTTTTTTCATCAGTGGTTTACAGTTTTCAGAGTACAGATCTTTCACTTCCTTGCTTAAATTTATTCCTAGGTATTTTATTCTTTAGGGGGTAATTGCAAATAGACTTGTTTTCTTAATTTCTCTGCTTTTTATTAGTGTGTAGAGATGCAACATATATCTGTATGTTAATTTTGTGTCCTACAACTGTACTGAATTCATATATTACTTCTAATAGTTTTTGGTGGAGTCTTTAGGATTTTCTACATGTAGCATCATGTCATCTGCAAATGTTACTTATTTTAATCTCCACTATACTTTTGTATATATAATGTCCAACAGTCAATAAAAAAATTACAAGACATGCAAAGAAACTGGAAAATGTTAACCATTACTAACAGAAAAAGATAGTACAAGCAGATCAATACATGTCCCAGATATTAACATTCCGAAGAAAAGGAACTTAAAATAGCCATGTAGGAGCAAAAATAGTTTTTACAACAAATGGTGCTGGAATGACTAGACATCCAGGTGCAAAACAACAACAACAACAACAACAACAACAACAACAACAACTAGTCATAGATCTTACATCCTTCACAAAAATTAACTCAAAATGAATCATAGCCCTAACCATAAAATACAAAACTATACTACTCTCCAAAATAAGATAGGAGAAAACCTAGATTACCTTGGGTATAGTGAAACTCTTTTAGATGTAATGCCAAATGTATGATCCATGAAAGAAAAAACTGATAAGTAGGATTTTGTTAAGATTAAAAACTTCTACTCTGCAAATGACAAGGTCAAGATAATAAGACAAGTCATAGACTGGGGGAAGATATTTGCAAAAGACACATCTGATAAAGGACTGTTATCTAAAATACACAAATTCTAGAAGTTAACAAAAAAGAAAACAACCCGATTAAAAAATGGGCCAAAGACCTTATTAGATACCTCACCAAAGAAAATATACAGGTGGCAAATAAACATATGAAGAGATGCTCCACAGCATGTCATCAGAGAAATGCAAATTAAAACATTGAAATACCACTTCCTACCATTTAAAATGGCCTAAATCCTGAACACTGACAACACCAAATGCTAGTAAGTGTGTGGAACAGTAGGAACATTCATTCATTGCTGGCAAGAATGCAAAATGGTCCAGGCACTTTGAAAGACACTTTAATAGTGTCTTATAAAGCTAACTTACACTTACCATACAATCTAGCAATCATATTTTTTTTGGTATTTACTCACAGGAATTGAAAACCTATGTCTGCACAAAAGCCTTTACATGAATTCTATAGCAGCTTTATTCATAATTGCCAAAATTTGGAAGCAACCAAGAAGTCCTTTAGTAGGTGAATGGATAAACTCTGGTATATCCAGACAATGAAATATTATTTAGCACTGAAAGGAAATGAGTTATTAAGACATAAAAAGACATGGGTGAATCCCAATTGCATATTAGTAAGTAAAAGAAGTCAATCTGAAAAGTCTATTGCGTGATTTCAAATACATGACATTCTATAAAAGGCAAAACTATGGAAATCGTAAAAAGATTGGTGATTACCAGGGGTTGGTGGGAAGAGGGATAAGTAGGAACAGTATGGGGGCTTTCTAAAGCAGTGAAAATACACTGTATGATGCTTAATGATGGATACATGTTATTATACATTAGTCCAAACCCTTAAAATGTACACCAAGAGTGAACTGTAAACTATGGACTTTGGGTGATTATCATGTGTCAGTATAGTTTCATGAATTGTAACAAGTGTACCACTCTGGTGGGGGTGTTGATAATGGGGGAGGCTATGTATGGGTGGGGACAGAGCGGTATATCGGAAATCTCTATATCTTTTTTTAAAATTTTTGTTGTGTATCTAAAACTGCTCTAAAAAATAGTCTTTAAAAAATAACCATGTAAATATATTAAAGTCTTGATGGAAAAGGTTGACAGGAAGCATCACTACATATAGGGAATGTTAGCATAGAAATGGAAACAAAAAGAAACAAATGGAAATGTTAGAAATGAAGACAATTATGAATAAAGAATTTATTTGATGGGCGTAGCACCATAATGCTTTGTATTACTTTTTTAAAAGTAGTTTCTCTGGAGATTACAATATGTTTTTTTTTTTTCTTAAAGATTTTTATTTTTTTTATTTGACAGAGATCACAAGTAGGCAGAGAGGCAAGCAGAGAGAGAGAGGAGGAAGCAGGCTCCCCGCCGAGCAGGGAGCCCGATGCGGGGCTTGATCCCAGGACCCTGGGATCATGACCTGAACCGAAGGCAGAGGCTTTAACCCACTGAGCCACCCAGGTGCCCCCAACATGTTTATGTATTCTCACAATCTACCTTTGGTCACATTAAACTACTTCACCAGCAATGTAGAAACCTTACAGCAGTAAAATTCCATTTATGCCCTCCTTACTCTTCATGTTTATGTTATGGTATATTTCAGTGGTCAACAATTAGATTTGGATCTTTTTATATATATATATGTATTTCATGGCCTTTTCCAGCATGTTCACTCTTTCCTCAAGCACCAACACATGGCATACAGGCATAATAATGTAATGTCCTTGTCTATTAATTTTATCATGTATCATTTCTGGATCAGTTGTAATTGATTGATATTTTCAATCAAATTTCAATTGATACTTAATGGATTGTATTTTCTTTTTTCTTTGCATGCTGAATAACTTTATTTTTTGAGAGAGAGGGCACATGCATGTGGCCTCAAGCAGAGGTGGGGGAGGGGCAGAGAGAGAGGCAGAGAATCTTTTTTTTTTTTTAAGATTTTATTTTTTTATCTGTCAGAGCACAAGCAGGGGGAGCAGCAGGCAGAGGGAAAAGCAGGCTCCCCACTGAGCAAGGAGCCCAATGTGGGACTCGATCCTGGGACCCTGAGATCATGACCTGAGCCGGAAGGCAGATGCTTAACAGACTGAGCCATCCAGGTGCCCTTGCTTGCCAAATAAGATTTGACTGGATGTGATACATTGTGAATTTTACCTTGCTGTGTTTCTGAAGATATTCTTGAGCTTTCTTCTGAAACATGGTTAATTAACTAATTAAGAATTTCTTCCCTTCAGATTTTGCTTTTAAAAGCAACCTTTATTAGGTAGGACCAGAGCAGCATTTAGTGCAGGGTTAATTTTTTCCCCACTGTTGAGACATATTTTAACATAAGTATTTTAATATAAGTGTCTGTCAGCAAACTTTTTCTGTAAAGGGCTGGATAGTAAATATTTTAGGCTTTGTGTGCTATCCAGTTTCACTCCCAGCTACTCAATTCCATCATTATAGCATGAAAGCAACCATAGCAAATATATAAAGAAATGGGTGTGGCTGTATTTCAAGAAAATGTTATTTACAAAAATCAGTGTGGGGCTGGATTTGGTCTGGCCCGGTGGTTTGCCTACCCCTGCTCTAGTCCATCTAGTCCACCATGATTTATAAAGTTTTCTGGCTGTGGGAAACAGGCACTGTTCCGGGCACTGTTCCCTGGAATCCTTTTGGGTAATTTCTGCACTTTCATTTGCTCATGAGGAATTAGTGGAATATTTGAAGGGGGTCTTCTGCAAATCTTGGAATTTTCTTCTCAGTGCAACTGTCTCCACTCCCCATCCTCTACTCTATGAGCTATTGATGCTCTGGCTACCCTGTTCTCGCTCCTCCATTTCCTCTGCCTTGCTCACCCCGGGTTCTTCTCCCCGTATCATGGTCTGGAAACTTTCTTTAGGGAGTAAGCTGGGACACTTGCAGTTCTCCCTTTCTTTGCTTCCCGAGGGATCACTAGCCTTCTTTGCTTCATGTCTAATGTTTTGGGACCTGGTACAACATTTCAGGGGAAAGGATAAATTTGGCATTTATCTTTGCCAGAATATATTGTAATAATAGATCATGTCCATGATACCTGAAGCTACATCTCCATGTTTTTTTCCCCTAGAACTTACAAATAGAACCTTCAAGCAAAAAGAATCAGCATCAGGGACACAATAGATGACTTTAGCCATCTGTGAAAATAACTCCATCTTAAAGAATGGTTGGGAATTAAGTTGTTGAAGAAGGCTTAGGAAATTCCCAGATCAAGTCAGGATCACTGTGATTTATCCTCTGAAATTAAGGGTAACTGAAGAAGCCAAAAAAATAATCAACTTGTCCCCTCTGAGGCATTTATTCATCATATTTATTTACCTATTACTTGTGATGTTTGTGTAAGGCCCTAAATTTACAATCCCTTTGACAGCAAAGATATTTTTCCTCTTCGTTTTAATCTAGCATCTAGTGTGGGGCATAAGAATGTTTTAAAAGCTTCTCAGGTATTTATTCTTTAAAAAAAAAAAAAAGATTTAGTTATTTCTTTTAGAGAGAGAGAACATGCACCAGAGGGGAGAGGGACACAGAGAGAGTGAGAGAATCTTCAAGTAGACTCCCGGCTGAGTGAAAAACTGTCCCCCCACCCCCCACGCTCAATTTCAGGATCCTGAGATCATGACCTGAGCCAAAAATCAAGAGAATGGGTGCTGAGCCAGCCAGGTGCCCCTTAGGAAATTCTGATATGCAGTCAGGTGGTTTTAATATGCCTGCATGTGGGATAATGCACAGCATGGGACAGGGCAGTGGGATAAGGCAGCATCTCATATCAAGACGCCCCCACCACCTTCAAACTGTAGTAATCCAAACAAGACTTCTTTTCAATAAGTATTTAATGGAGGTTCTGTGTACTTAGCACTGAACAGGTGCCCAGTATGTACATAGCAAATATAAGGTATAGATGCTGTCCTCAAAATGTTTATCATCTAACTAGGGAAACAAAACAAACATATGTGAAACAGTTGAGCAAAAACACAAGCTGTGGTAATTAAGTCCAGAAGGCAGTGGACTAACTATACTTTCCCTAAAAGATCAGTAAAGCAGAAAATCGGTGCGGGCTGGAATAGTCAAGGCAGGTTGGCTCAGAAGAATTGGAATTTCAGTTCAAATAAAATATTCTGAAAGTACAAAGAAAATTCTTACTTGCTAGAGCTGATTCTTTTATTCCTCATTTTAAGATGGATCAATGAAAAACTTGAGAACTACTTTACACAGCATACTCAAAGTTAATGATTTCCTCAAAAGTGTTTTAATAGCCAATTTATTAGTCTCTTCAATGTCTTGAAATTCTGTTCTTGCCAATTAAATTTTTTTTTCCTGCTAAAAAAGCATATGTGATACCGTTATTATTATTTCATTAGGGATGAAAAGGGAGAGTTATCTACATCTAAGACAATTTTTCATCTTTTATTTTTTGGAAAGCCAGAAAGTTATGCTATAAACACATTCTCAATATGTGCCTTTGTTTGGGGGGAAATATTTAGTTATTCTACCTAAACAGTGATTTGTGAAAACAATTTAATCTTTGACACATGTTTAGCTTTTCAATAAGCTCTTAGCACTGTTTATCAGTCTGTTTGTCTGTCTTTCTGTCTATCTATGTACTGGAAAACCAAGAGATCGTTTTCCTAGGGACAGGAGAAGTGAGAGACCCAATGGCTCCAGATCAGAAATGTGTGCAGAGCTTTCCTCCTCCCCCCATTTCCACATCCCTCCCTAAATGCCCATTGTAAGGCTTGCACACTTACTGGGGGGCCTTTGCTGTCTCTGACAATGGTAGATGGAGGTATTTCTAAAATAGAAGCAGTGGTGCAGCACACCCTGTTCAAGGGACAGCAGCGTCTGTACTTAGAGCCTTATGCCCTGAGCAGCTGTCTGAGTTGCTTGCCCCCAAATTGCCTTTGGAGAGAAGTAAACAAATGTGGACATCCAATGGAGTATATTTGAGACTGACCTCCGAGGCCATCTATTTTAAGCAGAATGTAATTTTGCAGAAGACATGGCTCCATTCCAAATGTTTATTTAGTATTGAATGGTCTCCAACTGGCGGGTTGGTCCTTTTTTTTTTTTCTTTTTTCTTTTTTTTTCTGATGGTGTTGAAAACATTAAGAAAGATACCAGTAATAGATGTTGGATGTGTGCACATCTCCGTGTCCAGTGATTCATCTCGCTGGGTGCCAGAACCAAAATTCCTTTCAGGGAGAAACGGGCAAGTAAGCCTGCATGGCAGCTGGTTTTGCGGCAGCTAGTATTCTTTCTACCCCTCTCACCCCAACATTAACCTTGCTTCGTGAGAGCCTTCTGAGTGTCTGCCAACACAACCCTTTATCACAGAATACATAGTACCTGCAAAGCACTGGGCTTAGCTTTCTGGACATTCTCCTTTTGTCTTCACAGTGACCATAAGAAGCAAGTATTACCACTCCTACTTTAGAGATGAGGAAACTGTAGTTCTAATTGTGAGTTTGAAGTGTAGATTTGACCCATGGTCATTCTGATTCCAGAAGTTTCTCTCGTTTTTCATTTTATTTAATGAAAGATTTCATATTAACCAGATTTCCCCTCCCCCCATTTTGTACTCATGCCATAGCCGTTCCTTTCCCTCCTACCTATCCCTGAAATGAATTTTGGCTCTAGAGTGGGACAAAATGAATGCCTAGGGATGAATCTTCTATTTTTTTCATAAGTAGTAGCAATTTATCGTCCATGTGCAAAAAAAAGAGCCCTTCAGGGGCTTGTGCATGTGACCATATTTCCCTGCACATATGTAGAAAGAAAATGAAAAATATAATGCTTGCATATCATTCAGCCTCGCCTCACTTGCCTTTGTGCTCCAAATGTCAATTTGCTCCTAGAAGAGACATCTCCAAACAGAACCTTGGGTTAAAAAGACCTGCGGGTTAATTTCAGGATGCAATTGACTCTGAAATTGGCCCTGGTGTGGATGGGGGACATTTACTCAGCCTTGTTCTCATGCATTTGGGGCCTCTTTCACTGACAGAGATGAACAGTCTGTTCTGAGACAGTTGTGTGGATTCCATCTACAACACCTAGAGTCACCCCCAGCGGTAAAATCTTATAAATGAAAACACACTGATTGTTTTTGTGCTTGCAAGTCCCACCCTCTGTCTGTTACCATCTCGGAAACATCTGCACAGACAAGTTGTGCCTCAGTGCAAATCTGTTTCTCTAGGGAGCGCTTTCAGAAACTTAAAGAGGAGCTGAAGGTAGGGAGATATTTTTAGGAGGTCTAGATTCTAATGAACTTTCCCTCTAATTAGCTCTGTCACCATTCTCTTTGTGAATGCACCCAAGACTGTCAAAACATAAAGGGAGCTGCTGAGAGTGGCCACAGCCCAAGTCTAAGGAGCTCATGTTAGTTCTTCCCCTTCCCAAGATCTGCAAGCAAAAATCATCCGAGGAATGTGGTGCATGAGAGGAAAGGGATGAAGTAATGAGTTTTTAAAATATAAACTGGATGTTACAATTCTCCACAAAAACAAGTAACTTTTCTTCTTTTTTAAAATAGGCTTATTTATTTTTAAAATTCCGGTATAGTTCACACGATATTGTATTAGTTTCAGTTGTACAATCCAGTGATACCACAGTTCTATACATAACTTAGTGCTCCGCACGACAAGTTCATTCCTTAATTCCCATCACCTATTTCCCCCATCCCTCCACCTCCCTCCCCTCTGACAACCATCACTTTGTTCTCTATAGTTAGGACTCAGTTTATTTGTTTATCTCATTTTTTCCTTTGTTTGTTTTGTGTCTTAAATTTCACATATAAGTGAAAATCATATGGTATTTGTCTCTTTTTGACTGACTTATTTCATTTAGCCATATATTCTCTAGATCCATCCACGTTGTTACAAATGGCAAGATTTTCTTTCTTTTTTTATAGTTGAGTAATATTCCATTGTATGTATACACCAAATCTTTGTCTATTCATCTATTAATGGACACTTGAACTGCTTCCATATCTTGGCTATTATTAATAATGTTGCAATAAACATAGGGATGTATATAACTTTTTATACAACAAGTAACTTTTTCATATATTAGTGAATATATTTTCTCAATATCCCCATGACATCTATACCTTCCTTTCCATGACATTTAATGGTTCACCACTAGCTTACATGATGATTAAGTTTTCCAGTGCTGGAAATCACCCCGTCCTTATTTCTTTCCTCTCCTTCATTCTCTTGTCCAATAGACTTGTCTTCTATCTCTGGAATCTACTTTCCTGGTTCTAGGCTGATGTTCATAATGTCTGCATCACCTAGGAATGCTCAGTCTTTTCTCTTTACCTACTGAAAGTCTTCCTATTCCTTGAGGTATATTTCAAATATCACCTTCTCCAGTAAGGTGCTTCACACAAAATACTCCTCCAGTAAATAGTCATTGATGCATTTTTTGGGTTATTCTTCCTGTAGTTAATGGTTGTTACTTTTCCAAAATAGATGGACTTTCCATTTAATTTCAGTTTCTTCTGACTCATTCCAACTGCTTTTCCCAGTTATGGGTTAGCACATTGATGTGATCTTTCCAGTCAAGGGGTCTCTGTGTTCCCCATAATCTTTCCCTTTGCCTACTTGACTTTGTTCTCTCCACTCCCGGGAGTCTCTGCATTTTGAGATCTCACAGCCATGGCTTTGAACTCTGCTTCATAGCGTATTCTCGCATTTTCCTCTTTCTCTCTATTTCCATGGTTTCAGTCCTAGCACCTAGCATTGCTGTTTTTACTTATGGGCTTATCTTTTCAGCATTTCTCCCCTCTCATTCCCTCTCCAAAATTCACTTTCAAGTGTTGTTTCTCTTCCCCAAAGTCACTTTTCTTCCCAACCATTAATCTTGTGTCCGGGTTACCTTAGTTGAGTGTGCTTCTGAAACATTGCTTTTCTCCTTCTCCCACCTGCAGTCCTTCCCTTCAAACAGTTAGGCAGCTCCTGTTCCTACCCCCAGATCTGCCTTCTAAAAGCTTCTGCTGCCTCCTGCACATACATAGGCCAAATGCTCCCAGTGGTCTGTCCCCGCCTGCAGAGCTTGTACTAGTGGAGCTAGGATTGAGGCCCACCCTCAGAGGAACCACATAAGAGCTCAGAGCCTGGGGCAAAATAGGAGTTCAGCTGTGTCTCAGGTCCATTACCATACAGCTGCTCCCCTCCATCTGCTGTGAGGCCCCGGGTACAACCTGCCAAGACCACTGGCACCCAGGTTCTTAACCACTTATGGAGATCATTTTTGATTCTGAATTGTCCCTTTGTTTCCTGACGCCTCTCTGAGCTGCTCATTGGTGTCTCATTTACCCTTCTTTCCTCCTGACCCTGGAGCACTTGAGCTCTTGCTGACTCCCCTCTCATCTGGACTGTTACCTCATTCTCAGACTGCTTGTGTGGGCGGCAGAGTCCGTCAGCCTGGTCGGTCTTCCCCTTTCTAAGAATATGGTTTGCTCTTGCCTTTGCTACCCAGAATTTCAGGCCCCACTTGCCTTCCTGGACCTCTGAATTCCTGATCCTCTTCCCAGATCAATTTAATGATTCCATACTGAGCACTTGTTGTCTACAAAGCATTATGTAACTTGTATTCGGAGGCAAATAATGAGTGCCCCAAGTACTTTTTCTCAAAGAGTTTACAATTTAATGGAGAGATTATTAGGTCAATTTATTTGTGAAAGTCAGTCTGTGATTAAATTCCTAAGTGATATTCAGGAAAATGAAAGATGAAATCTTGTGTGTGTATCTGTGTGTGTGTGTGTGTGTGTGTGCACGCATGTGCATGCGCGTATGTGCATGGCAGTGGTGGTCAGGACACTTCGGGAGAGATGGCCCATGGGACTGATTTGGACTTGGATAGGATCATAACCAGAGGATACATGTTTGTAGGAAGAGCAAAGTGAAGTTTGACTAAACTTGTGGTAGTGTTTCTCATCAGAGTTCTGTGACTATCTGGTGCCTGGGATGCTAAATGTCCCCCTACTCATTAAATGACACTGTGATCTCCAGTCACTGAGGCAAACACAACTGACAAAATTTCCAAATGCCCTGGGGGTGGTTCCATCCAAACCATCAAAACATGGAGGTCATGTCAGAAAATCCAAAGAGATGGGCTCAAATGAGGAGCTTAATGCCTCCACAAGATTCAGTGGGAAGTCACTGGAAATCTTTGAGCATGGGGATGACAGACTCTAAGAAACTCTGGAAGGAATTAGGTTAGTCCTCTGCCAGTGAAATTGAGGGCAGCACACAGGAGAGACTGGGGTCAAAGGAGAATGGAGTCCACAGTGATCCCCAGGTTTGGACCTGATGACTAGGAACCCAGAGGTGACATAGTTAGAAAGGGGGAGGTCAGAAAGAGGATGTGGCTTCAGGGAAAGAGGAGTTCAATTGGGAGAACTTGTCTGTGCAGCCCAGGGGGACATAAATGACTGGAGTGGTGCCATCAAAATCCAGCAGCTACTTAATGAATACAAATGATGCTGCTCGAAAGGCTATTTTTTTAAAGGTCTTTAAAACAAATTGTTTCTTAAATAAGCCCATCACACACAGCTATACCCTGGTCACCTTGCCTCAGCCACCCTCCTTATCTTTTTTTTTCTTTCTCTCTCTTCCTGTCTTTTTCAACACTGAACATAAATAAACTCCATCCTGGGTCGGGTCAGAATGTTCCCGAAATTGAAATTAGTATTTCGAATTAGTGAAAGACTGAGCTTTTAAATAAAATATTAGGTAATGGATGTACCAGGAATGAACTAAAAAGATGCAAGCTTTTCTGACTGATTTTAGCTTTATTCCCTGGTGTCACTCACTGGAGGAAGGTCATGAGCAACAAGGCAGGGCACACTGGATCCAGAATTGCTAAAGTAAGTTTTCTCCTCTGGGGGAGTCCCTGAGGAAGCTTAATCCGGCTGAGCTGCTCAGGGTTTCATATCCTTCCCCTAAGTAAATTAAATCACCAGCACATCTCATCACAGAGGCCGGCACAAAAGCCTGCTATACCTTTTTGGCAAGCAGTGCTTGAAATGAAGCTTTTAGAAATGCTAAGAGCCTGTCTCCTCCAGCCATCTGTTTGGGCCAGTGGGTCACATCCTGGCTGGGCCTGGGGTGAGGCCGAGGGGGCGACAGGGCCAGGTGGCAAATTTCATCCACGTGTGAGCCAAATCAAGTCCAAATGGGCCCCCACTCACATTTCCTCTCCTTTGCTCAAATAACTTCACTGAATTCTTCCATGAAGCAGGCAATCATCTTATTGGATATTTGCGTGGAGAGTGGCTATCTGCCCCTCCCCCAACTTTGAAAGTGTTTTAAATGTGAGGGTAAATGAATACAAATAGGAATGTGTTGGGAAGATACAGTAGGGAAGCCTTCTGTGGCTCTGTGAGCCGATACAAACGCCGGCTTAATTAGAAAATCAATCTTGCTGTCCAGCTGATTGATTGCAATCCTCCGCTGGAGGTAGGAAAGAGTCGAGTCATGACGAGATAATTTTTTCCTATTACTAAATGGAGGGCTAATGTACATCTCTAAGCAATTCAGCGTGAAGAACTTGTTAAAAACACACCACCTTTTCCCTCTTGTTAATTGAATCTTTGTGGGGGAGGGAGGAGGAAGAACATAGTTTGCATTTGTGAAAACTCTTTTACTATTTTTTCCCCATAAGGGTACTGGAGTTGGAAAGGTGGTTTAATGATTTTCTTCAAAGAAATGGAAACGTTTCTATAGGGAGGAGGATGGATGCCCACTCACCATATCTATGGAACACTGACTTAAGAGGGTTTATATTGCTGGGGAAGCAATTCACGTTGTTGATGATCTGTTGACACTTTTTGGTGTGCGGGTGTGTTCACCAACACACACAGCAAGGATGAAGGTCAGATATTATCTCCTTTGTTCAGATGAGGAAATGGGAAGTTAACATGACAAGGCCACATGGTTAGCATTTGGGAGAGCCTCAGGGGAATGGCAATCTGTCCTCAGAACCTTTGAGTTTCCCACCACACCATTTGGCTTCTTAACATAGATAAAGATGGTAGCCAACCTGTTTCTGTTTTCTCTGTCTTGGATCAGGTAACTTCTGTGGTCTGATCTGCTTTTCTCGTTGGCCCTGTACACAGCCTTAATCCGGAACAGCAGGTCTTGGCTGAATAGCGTTCTCACACTTCTGATCAGCTCTGGTCACCCTTCAGTATTGAAAATGCAAAGCATTTTTGCCTCAGTTATGGAGTGCCATTGACTGTGTCTCGTTGCTTTAACTCTTCGTTGTCTCTTCACAAATCTCTGTAAGGATGCAACTGTAGCTCTCTTCCAGGAAGGATGGTATCTACTAATTTTTCCAGAAAAAAAAAAAACAACAAAAAACCTCTTATAGAAGATGCCTGTTGCAACTAAGTTTGGAAGACTTTTAGGAATTTCCTAGTTTAGGATACGAAGAAAAAAATAATCCGAGTCTAAGGGATCCTGGGAGAATCTTCCCTATTGCTTAGAAACTCTTTCCCTAGGTTCTTTTTTGTTCTCTAGTATCTCCGTTGTTCCCTGTGTTTCCACATCCCACCTCCCCTCAGCCCACTTTGACCCTTAATCTTACATTAAACTTTTTTCTCTCTCGTTTCAGTCAAGTTTTGCAATTCAACCACTTCATGCACTCTTAAACCTGTCTTAGGTTTATAATATTTAATCATTTCCAAAAAGCTGACAGCCAACATCAAGCTTATTAGTGAAATGGAATCTGCATTCTTTGAGCAGTGTTCATCACAAACTTAATTTTATGAAAAATTTATGAAAAAGTGAGGCTTGCTTACTAAAATCAAGAGAAATTATTTGTTGTAATGGCCAGAGATGGTAAGCATGATGGTACAGAGAGTTTTAAGGTCTCATTTTCTTATTTTGGATAATCACCTCAGCATAATGGATTTATTTATTATGCAATGCTGCAAGTATCAAAATAAATCCCTGAAGGTAGACCCAGAAAAAGCATCAGCCTTCATTCCATCAAGCCCACAGAAGTAAGAGAAAACAGAGAGGGTGTGACTTCCTTAGGATCATACATATGGAAATCTCTGACTTACACAGGAAACATTTTGTAAGGAGCCTTTATTTGAGGGACCTGTGTTGTCTGCACTCTGAGATCCTCTAGGTATGGTACTAAAAGACATCAAATTGGCTTAAGTAATGGAAGTAGAAGGAAGAAGGATTAACCTCAGCGACTTTGAGAATTTGTGTGTCTGTGTCTTAAGGAAAAAAAATTCAAGAACAGTAAAATTTCTGTGTAAATACTCTTTACACTGTAAACTCTTTGTTACCACTGCTGTGTGGAACAGTTCGTGTATTTTGAAGTAGAGTACAATTATTATGATTTTCTTTTCTAAGCCAGAGGTCATGCTGTTGAACCCAATTTAGAAACATGGAGACAGAAGCTCAGAGATGGTAGATCATGTCCCTAAGATCACACAAATAGTTGTTGGCAAATCCAGAAGATCGTTCTCATCCGGCTCCTAAGCTTGTGCTCTCCACCTGCTAAGGATAGTTTACCTTGTGTACTTATGAGTATAGAAATAATTCTTTTGTGGTGAAAAAAGAAACCTGATACCTGAACTTGACATTGTCTTAGAGAATAGTTGCCTGTGGTTTTATGTATGAAAGTCCATTGTTAAGCTACAGATAAGGAATAAGCCGAAAACCGCTGGCGGTTTGGGTTTCATTTGCTCTGAGGCTTGGTAAAACTCATAAAATATAGTTAATTCTTAGAAAAATTTCTCCTTAAAGCATTGAGATACAAAAATGTTTCAAATGTCTTAAAATCCTGAAATAAATTAGTCATGGGTTTATGACACAATAATATTTTTAAATGCTCCAAAAGTTTATGGAGGGCTTCGCACTTCAGTGATATTTCTTTAAATATAAAAAATTCCATAGGAAGTCTTGAGATGAGGACTCTTGCCTTATGCTTTTCCCTCACCTTTTCTGCTGTGGCTTTGAGAGACATTTGGAATCCACTCACTTTGTGTTGTCAGAGGGACCCTGTGAACATACTTAACGTAAAATGGATGGCAGAACTGACCTAGAGTGTTGGAGTTCTAGGAGGTGGGGTCTGGCAAAAATATATGGGAGAGCAAAACTGGATTGCTTTAGGAATCTCTAGTAATCCTTTGCATGGTTTGCTGGCTGAAAGAGAGAGTCTGAGGCCAATCTTGCTTAGGAAATACTTGTTAACATTTTTGGAACTGGCAGAGGACCTTTTTGCTAGACTGGCATTTTCTACATCTGTGGTTTTCTGTTTATTTCGAAGTAATTCCAGATAACAAAGGTAAACAAACAAACAAACAGCAACAGGCAGGGGCCCATAGAGTATCCTGGTGTTCTGCAAACGTAGACAGAATCCTGTTAAAAGAATGTAGATTACTCCTGAAAAATAAAATGAAGGCTAAACATTCTCATGACATTTTTAATCTCACATGCACCTCTATTTCCATCCTTCTCCCCAAACCCATTTGCAGCCCTTTGTTGTGTGACTTGGGCCTGTGGAAGTGTCATGTACTGAGCTGTTCTGGCTGGCCAGAGACTTCCGTTTCTTTTCTTCGAGGCTTTTTCCCACCACTGGTGATGGAGGCAGAAGAGACTTCGCTTCTCCCATTTTGCAGAGATGTTAATAACATGCCAATATTACATAGCAAGCATCCTCAGGATTTGACCCTCAGATTGATTCCAGAGTCCAGCCTCTTTTCACTTTCTACCTTAATGCTATTTCATGAACATTTTTAGTGACTATTCTACATTTGCCTCCTTTCAGAAGCATGAGTGTAAGACTTGGTAAGAGTTTGGATGAGAGAGAGTAACCTTGAGAACGCAAGGTAAGATTGAGCCATTTATAGGTTCAACTAGAGACTTCATAAATAGCCACAATTGACAGATTTCACTGTGGACAGATGGCAGTTTGGCTAGCAACAGCTCGATTCCTCAAAGGTAATTCTGTGCTACCAAGTGTTGGTCTCTCTTAACACTCACTGGAGTGCAATGGTGAGGATTCCTCTGGCTTAATGTTATCTTAACATTTCATACTGTCAGAATGGAAATGAAAGGAAAAGGAATATACTTTGTGCATTCTTCCCTCTCTTTAAAAATACTGCCACGACAGGCCCTGGGATGTAGGTTGAAGAGACATATCTCTGGAATTTCTATCTTCTCTCAGGGATTACTGGTACTTGTGGCATTAGAAACCCAACTTATTTTGAGATCAGATATACAGCTGGTAGATGAAGTATACTCTAGGCTTGAATTAAACTCATTCTCCCTTCCAAACTCTCCCAAATATAATTGCCCAGGCACCTTTTCACTGTATACTCTAGTTTATTTAGAGGAAATATAGTCCTTATGTGTCACATAAATATAACTCATCAAAATACTGTTGCAAGGAGCATTCAATGTCCCCTATAAGATTCTTGAGGTGCTTTTCATAAGACTTAGTTCTTATAATCAGGGAATTGTATCATTTCTAGAGAGAAAGTTTCCAAATGGCTTAGGTTAATTCAAAGTTCATTCAGAATAGCTTATGGAAGTCTGAGTTTGGAAGAGTGATTTTGAATAATTCACTATTCCCTAAAATTGCCTGTGAAGATTACTGGATAACGGGTCACGGGACTCCTCCAACAGCTTTAGTATCTATTGTCCAACCATGAATGAACAAATTGATAGATAAATTATTCTCTTTACCAAAACACGTAATGACATGTTTTAAACATTATGAGCTTTGAATACATAGCGGAATGTTAAAAATTTGACTACATAAAAATTAAAAACAAACAATTAGCTGGTAAATAATATTGGCAGCAAATAAATGAAAAAATGTATTTGAAAATAAAAATGTAAATATCCGACTAGAGAAATGGATACAAGACAGAAGGAAACACACATGTACAAACACACACAAACACAAATGAAGAATTAGCATATGTAAAATATTTGGTTTTATTAATAGTCAAATGCATACAAATTAAAACAATGAGATATTTTTGAACTAGCAAACTGGCAAAACAAAGTTAAAATATTAAATATTACCAAGAGTTATTTTGATCATCTGCTGGTTGAAGTATAAGCTAGTACAGTTTTCCTAGAAATGCATTTAACAATATGAATCAACATTCTTAAAAGAGTTCATGTCCTTTCATGCAATAGTTTTACTTCTAGGAATCCATCCAAAGTTGTGGACAAAGATTTATTGCAAAGGTATTTATTGCATTGCTATTTTTAATAGTGAAAATAAAAAAGCCAACCTTTCTAATAATAGAGTTAAACAAATTATGGTTAAATAAATTAGGGTACATTGCAAAGACTATTATTCATCTGCTAATGTCACATTATGGAGTTTAATGTCATGGGAAAATGCTAGTATAAATGAAAAAAGAACAGAACATGAAGGTCTGCTGTAAGGTCCTAATTTTGCAAAACCAAAACCAAATATGCAAATGCATGAAAAGACATTCAAGAGAAACCAGTTGTTAACCACTTGATGATGAGAGTGTATGTGATTTTAATTTTCTTCTGTATAACTTCATGCGTTTTAAAAATAATGAGCTTGTGTTAATTTTATAATTGTAAAACATAATAGATATTGCTTTTAGTGATAGAACTCTTTGAATTTCAAATGAAGTGGTAGAAATAATATATTCATCAAAAATTGAAATGGTAATTTTTGGGCTTTGTAAAGACCATTAAATAACTGACTCTTTTTTCCCACCCTATATTCTCATGGCTGTAACATAGTCATCTGTGAAAAAATCTATGAATGGAATTTACTATCCTGTCTTCACATAAAAATGATAATCCAGAAGAAAAAGCATTTATTCTACTTCATCAGTTAAAAAAAAACACAACTAATAATTAATATCAGAAGGGTTTTCTGAGTTTTGAATATAAACTCATTGGGATTTCTTTAGATACCTAACTCTATCTTGAAGGGGAAAATAATTTTTTGAATAAGTCAGTTATCTTAAAGAAAACATCTTTTCAGAAGGCATTCTCCCCACAAGTTTAGATTTGATTGGCTTGGTTTAGCTACCACATTAGATAGAAGAGAGTTTGGCTGCACAGCATAAGACAATGTGGTTAGGGAATAGTAAACATTGCAAACATTATCTAGTCTGGAGAGGCAAGCTGATGTGTGGGGTGAATAAAGACCTGGGATTGCATTTTAGCTCTGCTACCTCAGAGAGGTGTGAGCTTGTGCAATCATGTTATAACTCTTGCTTATCTTTAAGGGTTCTTGTGAGGAATGCATGTAATAATATATATGAGTTATTGTTATCATACAATCCATGGATGATGGTACTAGAAACTAGGCTCTTATCTTATGTTTGTATTGATGAGTTGTCCTTAAAGATTTTGGTAGAAGTTATTCAGTCGTCACTGGAATTTCTAATCCAGGCCTTCACAAATGTCTCTAGTTATTTTGTTTTGTTTTGTTTTTAGTAAACTTTGCACCCAATGTGGGGCTTGAACTCATGACCCTGACATCAAGAGTCACGTCCTCTACCAGCTGAGCCAGCTAGTTGCCCCTGTCCCTAGAAGTTTTAATTTAAGCCTAAGAAATATGGATGCTGTACTTTGCTTACTGGTAGTCATGCTCTTTAACCTCCCTGGAAGCTCTGAAGAACTATTCTTTAAAATATATATGTGTATGTGTGTGTGTGTGTGTGTGTGTGTCTATAACACACACATATATATATAGATATAGATATAGATATAGAGAGAAAGTAAACCATAAAAGTAATGAAACCATAAGCTGCAGTTCCGTTTATTTTTATAACCACATCACATCTGTGTGTACCTTAATTTAAAAATAAATCAACCATCTGAAATGTAATATTTGTGAAGAAAGCTGTATATGCCCTTTTTATAATATGTTTATAATTTTGAAAAGTTAGAAAGGAAAAGTACCCTGGATCAAGATATGTAGTAGAGAAACCATGTTCTCAGATTGAGGAGCTCTTAGCGGATGGGCTGGAAGAGGGTGATCCTCATGAGAAAGTAGAGTCTTCATTTGGAGAAAGCAGTCAGCAGTTATGTGTCATGGCAGTAAGATTTTAAACTTCAGGCAGTAGACTTTAGTCTACATGAAGTGACAAAGACATTTTTAGAGAAAAATTTAAAGATTTTTCTCCTTAGTGGCAGGCTGGAAAGAAATGAAGGTCAGGAACTCTCATGGACACTGGGGCAGGTCAGGTGTAGAGGAAAATGATGATGTTTTTGTTGGCACTTTGATCTTCCTATCAACTAAATTTAGGGTCTTTAATGAGAACTTAATTTTTAATTTTTCTTCTTAGCAAGGCATTATCATTTTATAAAAACTATAAACTGTGTTTTCTTAATAAAGACTAATGTTTAGGTAGAAAAACCTCAAGTGCGCAAGTGTTTGTTTTATTCAATTAAGAATATGTGAATTGCGTTTCTCCTCAACAAAGAGCATTGTGCTAGTTCAGAAATTAATTATAAAATTAGTGACATTTTCGAATAATTCAGTCTAGAAGACATTAGGTAGAGATAAGCAAGACTGGCTGCTGTATAGTAGTAAGGTGGGAGAATTGGGGTGGGGACAGGCTGGTGTGGGAAATCAGAGCCCAAGTAGTATGAGAAGCGTATCCAAGTGATTGGAGTGGGGGAAATATGTCAGCATTGGAAGATTGCATATATATAGGGATGTTGGCCCAATAAGTAAATAAATTGAAGACAATGGTTTCATACTATTTAAGATGAGAGTTGTAAATTTGGAAAAAAGAGAAAAATGGAATGAACTAAGTGATATTAGATTGCAATTGAAGATATTGTTGTAAACTCATTGTTTTACACACATATGTTTCCTTCCTTCCTAGCTCTGGCCACTGAGAGAGCTGTAGAGCAGTGACACCCTAGTCCTAACAAGCACACTTACAGACCAGATCTTGATTTCTAAATACCACTCTCTATTAAAAGGAACCATGATTCCTTAGAGAAATGACTGATTCTAGGACTGAGTCAGGAAAGTATAGAAAAAGCCAGGTGGATCTTATTGTCCTATGACATAAGGAATGATGAGAACATGATAAAGAACACAGAAGCCTCTTCGAAGGGACTCATTCACCTCACACACTCACACTCACCTTGGATAATTTGACCTTCAAAATAGATAATAAAGGATTATAACTTACCAAATAAAATCTGTGAGTCCATATTAGTATAAATAAATGAGTGACTAAATAAGAGAAGTGAGTGATTACTAATAAATCCAGATGGAATACTTACATGAGAAAATC
The DNA here is from genome assembly GCF_963455335.1 of Martes martes. Lineage (NCBI taxonomy): Eukaryota > Metazoa > Chordata > Mammalia > Carnivora > Mustelidae > Martes > Martes martes. The sequence continues at coordinate 99,806,139 of NC_137888.1, forward strand.
ACCACTTGCTACCATTTCAGTAGTAACTAAGCCAAGAAACATTCATGAATATAAAAACTAACTGGGTGAATGTTGAATGAGGGGAAGATATTAATATAGCCTCAAAGAGGTGCCTCTCACAAAATATTTATGTAGTTAAGAAGAAAAAAAGAGCATCTTGAAGAAATCTGGCAGGTATCCTCTTAATCCAATTATCAAAGTTGACCTTACCTCAGAAGGTTCAAAAAGAAACTGTGACCACTTGATAGGAAGACACAAAAGAACACTATCAGACATATCACTTCTGAGATATTACTACCAAAGATATGTAACCTGAGTCTAATCATGAAAGAATATCAGGCAGACTCAAATTAAGGCACATTCTACAAATAACTGACTTGCAATTTTCAAAAATGTCAAGGACATGGATGTTGAGGAAAGATTGAGGAGCTATTCCAGACTGAAAGGGACTAAAGACACAGAGAACTAAATGTTTAAGTCTCTGGTGGATCCTTTTGCTATAAAGAACATTAGTGGGACAATCAGTAAAAAAAAAAAAAAAATCGAATGGGGTCTGAGATGAGATGATAATGATATACCAATGTTAATTTCCTTATTTTGATGGTTTTATTGTAGTTATGTAGAGGAATGTTGTTGGGGGAAATTTACACTAAATTATTAAGGGGTTAGAGGTGCTTGGTTGGTGCAGTTGGTTAAACTTAAGACTCTTGGTTTTGGCTCAGGTCGTGATCTCAGGGCCTGGAACTGAGCTTGCCTTGAGCTCCACACTCAGCATGGAGTCGGCTTGAGATTCTTTCTCTCTCTGCCCCTCCTGCATGTGTTCCCTCTCTCTCTCTCTCAAACAAATAAATAAATCTTAAAAAAAAAAAAAAAAGGATGCCTGGGCGGCTCAGTTGGTTAAGTGACTGCCTTTGGCTCAGAGTCCCAGGGTCAAGTCCTTCATCAGGCTCCCTGCTCAGCAGGGAGTCTGCTTCACCCTCTGACCCTCCCCCCACATGCTCTCTCTCTCTCTCTCTTTCTCTCTCAAATGAATAAATAAAATCTTTAAAAAATAATTAAAATTTCCAGTAATTAAAAAAAGGGAAGAAAAGAGTGTTAAGGGGTTATAGGTTAACATGTTGGTAACGGACTTTGAAATGGTTCAGGAAAAAGAAATTGTACTGTATTTGCAAATTTTTGTAATTTAAAATCATTTTGACATAAAAAAAATTATCTTTAGTATGAGAAGAATGAAAAAGGAGTAGCTCCTGCCTTTAGGGAGGCTACCGTGTGATAGACCAAGACAATAAAGCTGAAGTCAGTAAAGAGGGAGGCAATATGGCGACATGGTTACCTGCATAGACTCTGTACCCAAATGTCCCATGCTTCAGTAGTAACTTTGGCATTGACAGCTAGGAGATCTTAGGAGGGTAACATGAAGTTTTGGGACCCGTTAGCATTTTCACCACCATAAGAAGGACATGATAACACTATCACCTCACAGGGTAATGCAAGGTTTATAGAACACATGGCAAGTGCATCATAAATGGTAGCTCTTATTATTGGTGATTAAGCTTATGGTTATTTGTAGCCTGAGAACTGCATCTACATTCTGGCTGTGCCACTTTCTATATGACCTTGAGCGAGTCACTCATTTTTTTTTTTGCTAAGACTCTGGTTCCTCATTGAATATAGAAATAATGATCATATTAATAATAATAATAATATGAGGGTGGATATGAGTATTGAATGAGAATGCAAAGTGCTTAGCATATTGTAAACACTTTATATGTATTAGTTATTGCCACATAAATGCAAGAATGAAATATTAATAAATTCTATGAGAGAAATAAAAGCATGTGACAGTTCTGATAAGAAGGAAAAACCATCTGGGTGGAAAGAGGGGGAAAGCACTAGGCTGTAGAATTCTCTGAAACAAGTGAGAGGCCTTGACTATAGTTAAGAGACGCTGAGGCTAGAAGCAGGGCAGTGGTAGTAGGAAAGGGGAGAGAAGAGGATGTGGGGGTCAAGGGTGAAACAGGAGTCAACAGTGATCTCTCAGCGTTAATAAACAAGGTGGAACCCAGAAGGAGGAGCTACGGGGCGGGTGGGGGAAGACACTGGATTAAAGTGCTGGGGAGGTGGCAGGCAAACAATGAAACTGGCTCTAGAGAGGAAGTTCCCCTTTAGAGAGGAGCTTGGATACGCTGTGGTGAAAAAGGAAGTCTATGAGTGAGCTTTCCAAGGAGGAGTGCTCTGCAGAGAGAAGGGAGGAGGAGTCCAGGGTAGAACTGGGGAAGGCATCGTCAGTCAGGGAGAACAGAGGGGAGGTGGGAGGGTGGGCAAGAGAGATGGGAGCTGAATGAGTCACTAAGGTCCTCAGTGAGAGGCGAGGGAGTAGCTTCGTTCAGAGAAAGAAGACAGAATGTTGTGAAGAATAAAGACTGAGGAAAAGATACTGCCCTGGGTGGTTAGCTGTGCCTTGCTGAGTTATGAGAAGGGAGGGTAGAAGCCAAACTTCCTCATGGGGTTAAGTGACAAGGAAGACATATCTTGGGGATTCTTGAGGATACTTTAACAGCCAAAGCAGATATACTAGGAAGCAAATGAAGCTTGAGTTTCAGGCTCCTCACTTGCCCAGACCTTTCCCAGGACCTAAGATGGACCCTTGCAATGCCTTCCCAGAGTTATGTGATCTGTAGAACTTACAAACCTAAGATATTTTACTTCTTTTTTTCAGGCTGCTTTAACCAAATTCCACAGACTGGGTGGGTTAAACAAGAGAAATTTCTCACAGTTCTGAAAGCTGGGAAGTATGACATCAGCGTGGCAACGTGGTACAGGTCTGGTGAGAGCCTTTTTCCTGGTTGCAGACAGTGTTTCCTCTATGTCTTCTCAAGGTTGGGAGAGACGCAAGGAAACTCCTTCATAGGAACATTAATTCCATTAGGAGGGCCCCACCTTCATGGCCTAACCTAGCCCTAATTGCTCCCCAAAGGATCCATTTCCAAATACCATCACATTGGGCTTTCAACACATGAAAATTTTGGAGGAACACAAACATTCACTCTATAGCAATATTTAACTGCAGTTGGTGATGACTACTGTCTCTTCCCATTCAGGCTCTTCTTTACTCATGGTGTCCCTACCGTTGAGTGGCATTTGAACATCAAGCAAAGGGAACTACTTAGGGTTTAAGGCGGACTGTGTGGCTCTCATGTCTTAACCTAAAGTTAAGTGACTGCTCCTGGTTCCAGAGATTCTCTCCCTATCTGCTGGGCCTGCTCACCCAGCACATACACACAGTCGGTGGTGCCTAGTGTGAACGTGTCTTTGGAAACCTGGCATAAGGAACAATGTGGATAGTGGAAGAGAAAAGGTGTGAAGCATACAGAGCCAGAAGCTAGCATGTGGAGCATCCTTCCAGTGAGGGGATCTCTAATATTGCAAGAGGAGGAGCCAGTTCTTGTCAGAACCCAGTCAAAATGCAAATTATCTCTTATCAGATAAGATAGCCAAAAATTTATAACATACCACTGTGATGAGACATCAATGACACACTGGTTAATGGGCGTTGTCAGTTCAGAGAAGATTTAAGATCAGTCACTGTGCAAAATAACTTGAGATGTTCAGAAAACTTTCAGTTCACATATAACAGAAACTTGATAAGAGGTTTTTACAAGTTTGAGAAAAAAATCTTACAGACTTGCATATTACCGAAAATAAACTAGAAAGCTAAAAATTTTCTGAACTGTAAATGATAAACACATGTTTTGATTAATTATACAGGAGGATAGGTTGAATCCTTGGCAAATAAAGAAGCACTTTCAGAGAATGAAGGTAAAAAAAATGTAGAGGGAAATGTTATAGAGGATGGCAGTTAATTTAAAAAAGTGACATTATTTTCTAGGTATCTATAGTATTTGTCCATTTTTAAAAAAAGATTTTATTTATTTATTTGACAGAGATCACAAGTAGGCAGAGAGGCAGGCAGAGAGAGAGAGGAAGGGAAGCAGGCTCCCTACTGAGCAGAGAGCCGGATGCGGGACTTGATCCCAGGACCCTGAGATCATGACCTGAGCTGAAAGCAGAAGCTTTAACCCACTGAGCCACCCAGGTGCCCCTATTAGTCCATTTTTTAAAAAAATGTAATTCCTTACAATTTTTCCTTGTTTTAGTTATTCACTTTTATACCTAATTTTTTATTTTATAGTTTTGAATTATCTTAATGACCCCATCTGCCACCCAGGTGCCCCTATTAGTCCGTTTTTTTAAAAAAATGTAATTCCTTACAATTTTTCCTTGTTTTAGTTATTCACTTTTGTACCTAATTTTTTATTTTATAGTTTTGAATTATCTTAATGACCCCATCTGCCCCCAAATTGTATTTTCTTCAGGCCTCACAAAATGTGGATCTACTCTCATGTAAGAGCAGTGTTTGTTTTTTTCCAGAGGTTTGCACAGTAAACCTCATGCTTGCACAGAAAAAGCTAGGATGTCAGTTTGGGGCTAAGATAGGATATTAAATATTTCACTGTTAGTAATTTTTAGACTAGGGATGACCTGAGCATTTTGTGTGCAGAAGGGAAGGTGCTAGCTGTCCTGGAAAGATGGAAGGACTCATGTAATAGAGATGTTTGTTGGAGGAGGACCACAGAGTGGAAAGGAATGGGTTCAGTTAGAGTAGAGAGACCAGCTTTTTAAAGCAGGTGCACAAGAGAGCAGTGAAAGAGGACAGAGAGAGAGAGTGGACTGTGATTGTGGAAGCGAAGGAGGGTGTTCAGGTGTAGCCTCAGTCTCCTAGTTCATGTAAGAGGCTAGGTTATCATCTCATGCCAGGGGTGGGTCATTGGGGGTTTCTAAAGACTTGGCATAGCGCTAATAACTGGCCAAATGAAACTGAAAGAGCAGTGATGGGCCTGCGCTCCTGTTCCCAAACTCTGCCTGTTGTCCTAGTACGCTGTTCCCAAAGACTCTTGATGGACTTGTCAGTAACTGTCTAAGGTGCAGATCGAGCTTGAGGATAGTCCTAGGCTGTTCCCTAGTCTAGTGTCAGAATGATCAGAGGTTACATCTCAGGTAATAATGCAAAGTTGGTGGGGAGACTGTCAGAGGGGGACTTGAGTTGTTGCCTAGAGGAAAGACACAAGGATTTATTTATATGGAGCCTTATTCCACACAGGATTTAAGGCAGCTTACAAGAATACATGCAATAAAATAGCAAGATCTGGTCTATAAATAAAAAATCAAGGCTGGAGAAAGCATAAAATATAGAAGAGAACTCTTCAGATGTGGCTTGTCAGTGGTCTTCACTGATGGCTTGTCATGTGGATGCGCATTTAGGGTTATTTGGTATGTGAGCTCAAGAACATGGGGGAGGGGTGACCATGAGGCAGATCTCAGCACAACATAGGGCAAAATTTTCTAACAAGTGCAGCTGCTCCTCAGTGGAATAGAGGTGATGAGGCCCTCCCCATCACAGGAGGCATTTAAGTAGAGCTAGGTAGCTTCCTTTCTGGCCTACTATGAGAGCCAGGTGATGTCATGGCTAAGGACTGGCCCCTGATGTGCCCCCAGGGTCAGCATTTAATAGTTGTATGACAGGAGCTGTTCTAAACAATGCCCTGAAAGTAATGAACTATTCTAAAATATTCCAAGCAATAATAAAAGCTTGTCAATAGTCATACTGAGTATTTCTGTGACCTACAGTGTTTTTGCCTTTGAAATGTCACTATAAATTGTAAATCCAAAATTTCTGAAGCAGAAATGAAAAAGCTCCAAATGAGAGGAGGAGTGGAGTAACAGGTGCATGGGTCACAGCTCATCATTGCCCTGCTCTCTGAGTCATTGTTGGCAATTTGAAGAGCTGGTGGTGTCCATCCACTCAACATTCAATAACAAAGGGCTATTGTTCCCCATCATATGCCAGGACCCAACACTAGGCCCTGAGGAGACAAGAGTAAGCAAAGAATCTATAGTCTCTGCTTTCATGGTGATTGTTGCTTAGTGGGAAAATGGCATTAATAAAAATCACACATTCGTATACTTACAAAGCTGGTAGGTGTTATGAAGGAAGGGAAGGGTGTTATGGGAGAGTGGGTAGCTCTAAGACCTGTAGCATGAAGGAAGAACGTTTTTACTGTTATCAGTTAGGTATAGGAAAGTGGGAGGCAGGGGAAGTGTTCAGATGGAGGGCATTTCAGACTGACAGGAAAATATGTGCAAAGGCTCAGAAATATGAGGGAGTGTGGAGCATTTGAGGAACTGCATGGCTGGAATTGCTGGGGAGACCTGTAGAACCTGGTGGCTAGAGTAGTTTGAGCAGCGGGGAGAGAGGTTCCAGGCTGTGCTCGTAAGCTGTACTGACGTTTCTTTTTCTTTTTTTTTAAAGATTTATTTATTTGAGAAAGAGAGAGCATGCATGATTGGGGAGAGGGGCAGAGGGAGAAGAAGAGGGAAAGATTCCCAAGCAGACGACGCACTGAACGTAACAAGGGGATCGATCTCCCGACCCTGAGATCATGACCTGAGCCAAAAATCAAGAGGCAGATGCTCAACCAACTGAGCCACCCAGGCACCCCTGTGCTGAGGATTCTTATCTGCATCCTAACAGCACAGGAAAGAACTTGTGGGTTCTACCAGAGGAGAAACATGCTCATATTGATATTTTATGGCCGTGTGTGTGTGTGTGTGTGTGTGTGTGTGTGTGTGTGTGTGTGTGTGTGTCTGCTTTACCTCTGGAGTGGGAACTAGGCTGGGAAGTGGGGCAAGAACAGATACAGGGACATAATTCAGTAAGCTGCATGAATCATCAGGGTGGGCTGGGGCTGCGGTGGCCGAAGTGGAGAGAGGTGAACACTTTCCTAAGGTGAGCATGAGATCAAAATGAGCAGGATTTGGTGATGGGTTGGATGGGAGGTGAAGAGGATGAAGGTATCAAGTGGTATCAAAGATGAGTCCCAGCAGCTCAACAGATGTGCTCTTCATTCACTGATGGGACACACCAAGATAGGGCTGGTCTGAGACACTAGCTAAAAGGAGACAGTGGTTTGTTTCCTCACCTTAACTGGTTTGAGGTTAAAAAAGGCAACAAGGTCAACTGATTCAGATTCAGCTCAATTCAGTGTAGTTGAGTACTGAACATTACAACTGTAGTTGTGTACTGAAACTACTATCCTGTCCAACTGGACTCACCTCAAGGAATAGACACTAAATGAGGCTCTGAGTGATCTGGACAAGTATGAGAGGTCCCCAAGTTGATTACACAGTCATCTCTTGTACTTGATGATTGTCTAAGTAACCAAAGCTCCCCCCCCCCCACCCCAGAAAGTCACAGGACCTGCAGACATGGAGATGAAATGCCAGCAGATTACAGTAGTTAGGACCCCCCACATTGGGCTTCACTGACTTGCTGAAGGACTGGACTGACTTTATCTAGAAATGAAGATTAGACTCCACAGGGTGACCTTCAGGTTATTGGGCAAGGGCTGGTATGAACAAGGAAGAACTTCAAGATTTTCCTTTGCCAGGCCACACGGACCAAGCCCTGGGGACTGGAGTACTTACTCTTGTTCTTAGCCCTGGCTCCCTCTCAGCCTGTGAAGCATTTCCTAAAGCATCCTGCGCTTGTGTTCTCATCCCCATAAGAACTACTCTCAAGCGATCCTGTCTGTATTTTATGAGGGCTAATTGGACAGTGTCTGATTGTCGGGAATTTTCTGATATGGGTAGTATATGAATCCAATCCAGGTATCTGGGGATGATGGTTCTAGCCACCTGCTTGCCCAAGGTTCTAAGTGGAAAGCAGGAGCCCCAGCCTCCGCTCCACCCCCAGCTCTGTCAGGCATCCTTATGCCCACTCCTCAAGACTGCTGTGTACTCCATCCCCCGGAGTTCCACTACTGCCCCACTCCCAACCTCACTCTGAATCTCTGTGTAAATACCATTGTCTGAATGCACATACTTCTGGGAGAAATCATGTGCTTTATCTAGTTCTGCATCTTAATCATAGCAACTAACCCTTACATGCCCCATTCCACTTTCAAAATGGGCTTCTCTACATGTTTCATTTAATACCCATACAGTCTAGTGGGGCAGCAGTCATCATAATCATCCCCAGGGAGACTAAGCTACTTACCCAAGGTCAGCCTGCTAGGGAGCAGCCGGGCTGGGACTCTGCATTTCATGCTCTCTCCACTCTACCAGTTGTTCCCTCCTGCTTAAAGCCAACAGATCTGCGTGGGGAGGGGGAGCTTGAAGATGTGTGCAGAGAGGATTTTCCCATTATCCCTTGAAGTCACACAACATAAGCAGCTGTCGATTTCTTTCTACTTAATGGTAGTCCAGCTGTCAGCATAATGGCTAAGAATACAGGATAAAAAGGGAGAGAGGCCTATATTTGAATACTGATCCTTAACCTTGTCATGTGTGACTTTAAGCAAGTTATTACAAAATTGGGACAGTATTAGCACCTACCTCATAACGCCAATGTGAGGAATAAATGAGTCTACTATTATTATTACAGAGATAGGTAGGTATGCCATAGTCTCTGTAACATAGTAAATACTTTAAAAATGTTGTCTTGGAGGCAATGTCATTACAGTTCTATTCTAGGGCCCAACTTTCTCATTGACCTCAGTTTGAACAGGGGAGGCAAATAACTTTGAACTGCTTCTTGCTATAGGTTGATTGGAAAAGGCTGACCAAGATATGTGTTGAGCAGGATTCTGAGGTTTACTCTGGGATCAGTTGAAATCAATTAGTGTTCCTATCCGTGTGCTGTGTAATTGTGCCCTTTTCTTGAGAACCATTTGCAGGTCCTGTCACAGTCTGTGGTTTGGCCTCTCAGACTCATTATCTGTCCTAGGCATTTGCTCAGATCCTTTTGTCATGACCAGTCCTGCTATGTTCAGACTAAGTGCAGTTTCCAGCTCACAGGGGCACTGCCTGCTTGGGTGAGAGCAAAGAATTTAATGAATAGGAGCTATGTATGGATGAGTTCTTAGGAGAGGGGTTAGCAGGCTGGGGATTCAAAAATAACTATGCCACAGCAACTCTGGGTGAGCCAACATATGCTGTATATTTTCATCCAAATAAAAGACATTCATTCTGAAGACCCTGGAACAGCTGTAACTTGAGATTCCCACAAATGCTTGGAAAACTGTCAGTTCTCTCTGAGTGGCAGTAGATATGGAAGCACGAATGCCAGTAAGAATGTGAAACTGATTCTGAGCAACAGGGCCTGGGATTACCCTTCCAAGAAGCCAGCATTCTTTAGCACTGATCTAGCATTCAAGTGTTTGGGGGACAGTAATTTTATGAAGCCCACTGATTAAACATTTGCTGATTTCTGTCCTGGAAGAATTACAGAAATACAATAATCATTATGAATGGTCTCTTAGAGTAGGGCTTATCAAAGATTCCACTCAGTGATCTGCAGAGAATTCTAACAGTGTGCTACGTTTTTCTTTTGCATCTACCAAATTTATCAATGTCTCAGGTCATTATTTGCCTGATCACAACAACATGCGTTCATGAATATGTATCAGCTAAAATCCTGCAATTTTATGTGTTAATTTGCTCTGTCTTTAGGTGTTTATGGCAATTAAATAAGACCTTGATAAATTTTGAGGAAATAAAAAAGCTTTGATATTATGAGTACTTATGTGGTTGAATTGCAGGCTCTGAGGTAAATTATGTTTTGTGTACCTATTAATTCATTTATTAGTTTATTAGATATTTTCCCAATTAGTTATATTTCTTCCTAGGAAATAAGTAGTCTCTTCTTGACTGCATTGTTTGGCCTTCTGATGCTCATTTTAACTTATGAATGCAACCAATCCTTTCCTTGGCTAATGCAAATATAGCTGTGCTGTCCTGTTGGAGATGCATGGGGAGCATGGGGGCTGGAAATTTACTTGTAGTGAGTCAGAGAAGCCTGAGGGAAGGCTGTACAAGGTCAGGGTTGTCATAGGCCCATTGGGTAGGAGGGGAACCAGGAAGAGAAGGGATCCTGTGAGAGCAGGGGTCACTGGCAGAGAGGAGACCAGCAAGCAAGAGCTCCGGGGGTCCGAGAAAGAAAAACTAGGTATGGGGCAGCCCCACAGAGCACAGTGATGGGTAATTGCCGAGGTAGTCTTGAGAAGGTAGGATTTAGTAGAGCAGGGACTTTGAGTGGGCTTCAGAGAAGAAGCACCATCTCTGGAACTGGAACGTGCCAGGTTAAAATGGAACTGAGGCCCAAAGTCATGCAAGTGGCATATCTTGGTCACAAGACACAACTCTAGGAACGAATGGGGTGGAGTTTCCTGATTTAACAAATAAACATACAAGATGTTGAATTAAGTTAGAATTTGAGGTAAAGAATTTTAATATAAGTTGTTCCCATGCAACATCTGGGCATTCTTACACTGAGTATTTACTTATTGTCTATTTGAAATTGAGATAAAAAAAAATCTTATATTTTATTTGGCCACTCTAGGTGTGTGGGGAGGGTGGGGGGACACTGGTCAGCACTTGAGAAGCCTTCCTGATCTGGGAATGGTAGAGGAACTGGCTGTGGGGAGGCATGGAGTGGACACAGAGGGAGATGAAGCAGGATTAATGTGTGTGTATGTCAGAGAGAGAAGGACTAAGAGACTACATCTGAATAATTTTATATTGGCTCTAAGACCCACTTATTTTCATAATGTCTCATTACTTTTTTATTTCCTTTTTTTTGGTTTCATTTTGCTTTGCAAGCACGAGTTGCACTTGGCCCATGTCAGAGACAGGATATTTGTTGGTTTGTAACATGAAACTGACAAAGCTGTGTGTACCCAAAGCAACACCATCTCATTGAGAATGAAAATTTCAGCACTCCAAAATGGTTGTCTAGATAACTGTGGATGCATGAATATTTGGAAACATCTAGGTGATTGCTATCTTCTGCATAAAAAGTCCCATGAATGACTGTATTTTTCCATTTTATCCAGATATTTTAGAATCCTATAGATAGCCAAAGAGGCTCATCTCCAAGAGAGACCACATATTCATCATGAAGTGGGAAATTTTCAAAACTACTTGATTTTTTTTAGTCCATTTGATTTGCCTTCAATCCTTCTAATAATTTTATTGATCTTTGATTCCCACCCTCCCTGCTCCCAGTACCTAGCACATGTCTGACACATAGTAGATGTTGAATAAACCTTAAAAATGAATAGATGAGTGAATGAAGACATTATTCTTAAATATTTTAACCTCCATAACAGGGATTATGCTAAACAATGAAAAACTATTTATTTAGAGGGGAAGAGAACAAATATTTATGGAATGTACACTATGAGATAGGAAAGGCCAGGCAATATGTATTATATATGTATATATATATCTGTGCTGTTACAGTCCCCCTGTGAATAATCACTAGTAGCTCCATTATACAATTGAGTAAACTCAAAGAGGTTGAATAAATTGTGAAGGTCCTCATCTAAGAAGTGAGGCTGGTATATGACCCCTGAGCTGTCTGAGCTGTTACAGTATTTCTATTGATTCCTCAAATTCCTGGACTGATCTGCAGTTAACAGTTCATATTTTGGGTGGTCTCCTATCACTTTGAGAATTTGATGAAAGCCGGAGACATGAACACAGAAAGAAATGTTTCCAGTTTTACAAGCACTATGGGCTCACCAAGGATCTCTGGTTAAGAATATTGTGATCACAGATTCGGATTGCTCCCCATGGAGTCAGGGCTAGAGAACAGAATCAGCCTGTAACTGGCATGGCCAGAGCCCACTTCTCTGATGGCCCTCGTCAAGAAAAAGGGTCGGTGTCTTCTTTTCATCCAAGGTCTGCTCAACCCTCAAAGAGCCAGTAACTTCTTCCATTCATAGTAGGTCTGCATGGTTTTACTAGGATTTAAAGAATATAGACTTTCTAATTTTTCCTCATTCAGTGATTGGAAAACTAATAAACAATAGTCACCCAAATACAGTTGGGTCAGGTGTCAGGATCAAAGCCCTGATATAATCCTTGCCCAGAACAGAGTCCCCATGCAACTAAAGCAGCTTAAGCTTCAGGCCCCATCATGGGAATGGCCCTTTGCAGTCTCTCAGAGAGGATTTGAAAAGTATTCACATGATCAAGCATTTTTTTTTTTTTTTAATCTGCAAACCAAGATCTTTTTGTATGGTTATTCTCCAAGACCCAGTTCCTTCCCCCACTATAGCTCAGAGACCACAAACCCTGCCTCTGCCCCTGTCACTGCCCCCATGGAGTTTAGTGAGAAAAGATGGACACTGAAGGAGTGATTGCAAGATTGCTGGATTTTGAGGCTGGGGAGTGCCTGTGTAGCTACCTACCCCAAGGGGACTTAGTTTTTTATGGGAGTGTCAATAAAGGTTTCTCTGAGGACCTGACACCTGAGCTGAGCTCCAAAGGATGAGTGTTTTATTTTTGTTCTTTCTTGTTATATCAAGGAAGGTGTAGCATGAATGGGTACAAGGACTGTGGGTGACAGGCCCCGAGTTGGAAGAGGGCAGGCTTGGACTGGGCACCCCATAGCTGCTGAGCTCAGAAAGGAGGGAAGCTTAGGGGCAAGGAGGCTGAAGAGGAGGTCCAGCAGTTTCCTTGAGACCTGGTGTGGGGCCTGTTGAGCACTTTGAACTTGACTGTAAGGACAGCAAAAAGGGGCTGGTGGGGAGTTACATGATCAGACTGACATGTTAAAAACAACATTCTTTGTGATGAGCACCAAGTGTTACGTAGAAGTGTCGAGTCACTATATCACTGTATTGTACACCTTGAACTAATATTACATGTTGTGTTAACTAATTAGAATTTAAATAAAAACTTAAACAAACAAACAAAAAACCCAAAAAGCCGCTCTGGCTGTAGGGTTGAGAATAGATTTGTTTCATTTTGTTTTTAACCTCCAGAAACATTACCTTGAACACAGCTGTGACTGGATAAACAAATGCAATATTCTTTGGCACAGTGAGGGGGAAATAATTCTCTCAAAGGTTAGGTGCCTTTGAATATGAGAGGATGGAAATGCCCAGCCAGCCCCTGGGATGAGGAATCAGAAGGGCAGGCCAACTCAGGGCCACAGTGAACAAGATGGGATGTGGATGGGGGTTGCATGTGAGTGTGTGGGGAGTGTGAGAGCTTCTCCGACTCCCTTCCCTTTTTCTCCAGCATAAATGACATGAGGCTTATATCAGGTTGGAAACAGTGAGAACTGAGGGAGACTCTGGAGGACTCAACATTGCAAATCAACAGCCTGCGTCAAAGACAAAGATAATGTCAATGTCAGGGTCAAAAAAGCTGCTGCCCTTTTTAAGAAGCCTCCAGAGCAAAAGTGACCTTGTATGTTATTTTCCAAACTTCAAGTATATTCTTCTCACCTTTTTCTAAGATCTTCCTCCATTCCTTGCTGAGTTAGGCTATTTTGTCCCAGATTTTGCTCTTCTACTATTCCCCAGGAATGGAACATGGTTTACAATCAGGGAGAAACCTGGCAGTGATTCTATGAGATTGTATTGCTTAGGACATGATAGAAAGGTGTGTCATTGATTAGGCCTGTGCAAAGGTCTGAAGACATTATGTGTGGGCCTGTGGTGCAGCCTTCCTCAATTATATGAAATAAGTTCAGCAAAACTCCGCCGCCGAGGTCCAGCTCATTGAGCCTGACTAACCAAGAAGCATGGTAATAATTCTTATAAGAATGTATTTATCAAATGAATTATAGAATTATAATGAATTATGGAATACATTTTAGATGAAAAAGAAGTGTTCATGCTTAAAGGGTAAAGATCAATTATCCATAAAATTAACTGATCTACATTTCATTTGTGATGATGATGGATAAATAAGTAGTTAAGGCATTTTCAGAATTACACTAACACATCTTACCTGTCTACTTAAATGAAGCTTAAGAAAGCAATGCAGACTCCATATTGCCTACAGTCTAATACAAAATCTTGGCATCTAGAGTTAAAAGAAATTTAAGCTCAAGAAAGTCTTAATGTTCCCACTATCTATCAGCCTGAAAAGTTTCCTTAGTTTTTCTATTTGGGGAGGCATTTAAGATTTGTGTTCCTGTCGCCTGGAGTGAGGGACTGAAGAAGTGAAAGGCAGAAAGACGAGATGGTGTTGCTGTCCAAGGGGACCAGAGCAGAGGCTGAGGAACCAGAAGGGCACTGAGGGTGGGGGTGTGGGGAAGGCAGAATTAACCAGCTGCTGCTGTCAGCCCTGACCTATTTCTTTGAGCCCTGGGACCTGTCTCTGCCCCTGCTCTCAGCAACAATGACACTGCCTTGGGGCGGCTCTGCAGCCAACCCACACTTAATGATAGCTGTCCCTGGCATTTTCTTAAATGTCACCAGAGAAAGACATTCTCTCTTCCCTGGAGGACACACACTCTACTTGTGGATAAGTGGACACTTGGTTCCATTTTCATACCTTCCAAAAATTGGTCACAGATGAGTCACAAATTTGTCAACTTTTCCAGTATGAGAAGCCATAGATGGAGGTGGATAGAAATGATTTTTTAAATGTGATGTCCTTCTGTGTGGCAGTCAAATGATTGTCCTGCTTTCGGAGAAACATGTGCTTTGAATTACTTTTACAGACACAGAGGCAGATCTGTACCCGATAGCTCTGCGTTCAGAGATTCTGTTCAGAGTCCTGATCATTCTTGGAAATGTTGGGGAATGGGAAAAGGGGAAGAGAACAAGTACATGTTGATTGCCTGTGAGTGTTTGACATAATTAGTTGATGTAAATTATAATGTATAAACTCCATTGTCCAAGAAATATAACCTTCCCTACATTCTAAAATAGCTTCCTTCCTATTTTGAGCCCCTGCCTGATGCTAGGAACTCAATCTCCATTAATTCAGGGTTTCTGCCCTCATTTTCCTTGGAATGATATCTCAGTTCATGAGGGATGATTGCTGTTAGATTGCCAGCATGGGGCTGTTACAGGATGGGGAAGGGTGTGTGATGTGGTCCTCAGCACCACAGAAGTCCTACCAGAAAAAAAAAAAAATAATAAAGTGAAGTGAAATGGGAGGTTGTTGACCTTCCCACCCAGTCCCTTACTCCCAGGCCCAAGGTCACTTCTTGCCTCACCTGCTCGTTTTGCTCCTCCCAACGCTACTCTTTGGTGTGAGGACTGGTTTGAGGCTGTTGGAGCCCAGAACTACTTACTTTATTTCATCTTGCCCTTAACCCTGGTATTTGCAATATTATTTTCCATTTGCAAAGGAAGAAAAATGAGATTTGGAGAAGCTAATATCTTGCCCACTGTCTCATATTGAATTAATTGGTAGAGCCCAATCTGCTTTCCAAATCCACATGGCCCCCTTTGCCATAGTGACTACCCACCCAGCTTTATACCCCCTCTTCTAAGAAGCCTCTTCTGATCACCCAAGAATAATGTCTACCTCCCTAAAAATCTCACAACTTCACTGTCTAAACCTTTAGTGTGATATTTAACCACCACACACTGGATTATATGCCAGTTATCTGCATATACATCCAGATTGTCCAAATTAGGGCCCTGGCTCCTAGGGGGCAAAGACCACCTCCCATGTTTTTCTCCATCTCTGTAGCTAGTACCACACTACGTATGTGGCAAATGTTCAATATAGGATTGATGAGACTAGAAATGATGTGGTGATAAATAAATCAGTAAATGGAGGACTGTTTACTCCCTATAACTATTTGTTCTATCTGTGTGGTTAAGCTGCAATTACAGCCTACTTAGCCACAGAGAGCCTGTAAATGATATGTGTTCTTGCCCTGGCTTCTCAACTCCCTGTCCTTAATCCATGTAGTACCTTAGAGAGCATAGAGATCCAGCAATGAAGGAGCTTTTTCTCACACTGCCTCTCTTGCTACACTGACAGAATCTGCTTGCTCCCCTCACCTCCCTGACTTGGCTTTATCATTTCCTGACTCCATGCCCAGCCTGTAGTTATAGGCCTCTGCTTCCTTTTTGGTTAGGGCAAGTCATTTGGACCCTTACTTTGCTCATGGATCATGGGATCAATGCTACCTGTTACAAGATTGACTCTCAACTCTGTTATAAGATTGACTCTCAATTCTACATGACTCCTTCATTGTCTTGGGAGATTCTGGGAACAGACAGTGCCTGGGTTCACACAACCCATGGTATTCTCACCAGCTGACCAGTCTACAAGTGCCCTCATTTTCCCACCAGGACAGAAGGATTATTGTATGGGGGACACCTAAAAATCATCCTAATGATGGGTTTAAGTACAGAAATGTCCAACTTAATTTTCATTATTTTATTTTTTATAAATAGTTTAGAGTAAAATCTACAGTGAAAAGGGGAAATACAATATGTTTTCTTATATATTCTACCTCAAAGTTTAATCACCAAGTATAATCCCCATAAAGTGGTCAGGTCTGTTGGTTGTAGGGATACAAATCCCGCTCAAATTAACTTCAGGAAAAGAAAAGAACTAATTATCTCATGTAACTGGAAAGTCTAGGGCTTCGGGCACAGTAGGATCCAGGAAATCTCTCTCTCTCTTTTTTTTTGATCTATTAACTCTGTTTTTCTTTGTTTGGGTTCCAAAAACTTCTGGTTTAGGTGGGGCTTTCAGCTTCTAATCTCAGAAGAGAGGTCCTCTCTCTTTCAGCATCCAATTAATTCCTAAAAAACAAAAAACAAAAACAAAAAACTCTGGCCCTGTTTAGAATGGACCATTGTTAGACTCTGAGCAACTTGGATCACATGTCTTCCCCTGTGGTTGGTGATGCAGGAATCCATAATTGTAAGCCCTTCTAAACTTGCATAAAGTGGGGAAAGGCGGATTCCAAAATGAAAGAATGGAGAACAGGTTAAAAACAACACCACCACCAAATATCTCCCATGTTTGGTAGGTGAGAGTTTGTGAGTTAGGTCCTCCATAATGCTTTCTTTGCCCTGGTGAAGTGAATCCATGTCCTAGAAAGGGCTAAAGGGAACATCTGTTGATCTTATATTAGGTTCAGACACTGTGCTGGGTACATGATGTACATTATATCCTTTAACTTTTAAAACTGTCACTCCCCATTCTGTTCTCTTAAAAGTTGGGCATTGCTCAACAGAGTGAGCTAGGTCTCATGTAAAAGGAGAACCCTTTGCACTTTCAACATTCAGAGCTCCCATTTCACCCACTGGTGCCTGGAACTATTCTTGATTGCTTTCTTTTGACCTGCTCTCAATCTCTAGTTCACCACTGATTAATGTAGTTTTGTTGTACCAATTGGCCATTTCCAAAAACTTCCAGTCTACTCTCCCATTCTGCCTGACATTTCCAAACAGAGACTCCCCCACCCCTATTGATTTACTCTGTGGACCAATTACACTGAATGTTCAAGATGGCCCTACCATGGTATGTTGGTTAGCTCTACATAACTGGCATTCTCTGAGGGACATAGAGTTATCCTATTTTTTCTTCTGAAGATACAAAGTTTCCAAGAAGTAAAGGAACTTTTCCAAAGACATATAGACGTAATTAACTCAATATGGAGTTAAACTGAAAGCCTGACTATAAATTTACCAGACACTAACTATCTTAAATTAACATGCATGAATCCCCTGCAAGTCTTTGCAAATTTGGCAAGTCATGATAGAATTTTGGTCTAGTCAATAAAGATATTGCAGCTTGGTGATGTTCCTAGATGATGTTCTTGCCTGAATTTTGAATTGAGAAAAGAAAAACAAGATTTAAGAATGAAGAGAAATGGGGGGTGCCTGGATGGCTCAGTCAATTAGGCATCTAACTCATGATTTTGGCTCAGGTCATAATCTCAGGGGCCTGAGATTGAGCCCTGTATTGGGCTCCACACTCAGCGCAGAGTTTGCTTAAAAGACTGTCTCTCCTTCTGTTCCTTACCTCTGCACTCTCTCTCTCAGTTAAATAAATCTTTTTAAAAAATGAATACAGAAAAACAGACTTTCTATGAGGATTGTACTGTTTTTGAAACAGGTGCTTACCGGAATTGTAAGCAACATTGCATAGTGACCGTGCAAAGAAAGGAATAATTAGGAAGTTCATTTAAAATAAATCATCATTTAAATTATGTGGTTTGGTTCAAGAAAGTTAAGTTTAAGACTTACTTGTCTTCTATTACTTATATAGGTATGCATATTGAAATTCAAATTAACAATATACCTATGATTTACTCGAGCCCTGTAATTTCACGTATCTCATGCATATGCCTATGGAGTATCAGATTGTTGATTCTCTGCAAAAGCACAGCTTTTTGATTCTAAGGATAAAAATTATGTAAGCATCAGAATCCAAAAGCTTCTTTTATTTCAAACAGCTCTTAACATTTTGACAAGTTAAGCACAAATGAATCATATATATACAGATTAAATTTCTCTCAGAATACAAATGGGTTTCAATTGGAGAAGAAAAATGTGGCTGGTCAAATGCATTCCTGTTTTGCTGAGTCATGAACTTTCAAAAAATAGCCTAGTGTTTAAAAAAATCTAAATATGTTAATAAAACCACAAATGTGAATATTTCCATGTTCTAGTGTTGTGTTTCCATTTTAGAGTCCAAATGGTTTAACAAGCATGTTTAGAAAGAAATTCCCTCCCTTCCTCTAATTAATGGTTTTTCTTATCTGGCATCCTATACGGTTTTACTTGGGTTTCTCTGCTTTATCATTTCTAGTTACGTAGAAACATAAGCTGACTTATGCCTGATCAAGACCATGTCTGCTTCTGTGTGAGCTCTGCGGTTTACCTGAGGAAGAAACTTCTCTGTTTGTTTCATCCATTGCTTAACAGGAACACTTATTATTTGGGTCACTGAGTGAAAATCATCAACAAGACACACTTCCAAAGGGTGAGAAAAATAAATTGCTGTTTACCAGCTACACATCCCAGATTCTTTAATACTGTGATCTGACTTTGGCGGGATGTATAGAGAAAGCAATTAAAAGGATAAGAGAAAAGTAGGGTAAGTAATCCTAAGAACAGTAAGTTACCCACCTACATAAAAAAAAAAGTAACCCCTTCAGAGACAGCACAGAATCGCAGAAGTAGAAACTGCTGTGTTTCATGTGGCCTCTCAGTGGGTGGCAAGGGCAGAAATTCACCTTTGCAGGTAGGAGCTGAAACAGAAACAGTTACCTTTGGGTAACATGTGGGCAAAGGAAGGAGGTGCCCAAGAAAATGAGGAAATAATTGATGAGGGTTTGGGACAATCCCAGAGTCAGTGCTTAGCCTAGAAAAAGCCAAGGGCTTCTCTACCACAGGGCAGAGAAGGGGAGGTGCCCATGACCCAAAGGGTCATTAAACAAGAGGCCCCTTTCTTGGTAGCTACAATCCCTTTTCATCTATAGAGCACAATCACTTGTGAGTATTTCAGAGCCCTTGCTATTAAGAGCCTAGATGGTCCTAGATGCCATGAGGCATGACTCTATCTTAGTAGAGCAGTAAGCTTAAAGAAATATTGAGATTAAAATGCCTGTTTGACTTGGAACAAAATCCATACCCCATGACATCGACCTTATTGCTAACTTTTGATTTTCAATATTACCTTGGAGACCAGCTATGTATTTTCAACATCTGGGTTGAATTCTTTTTATATTTCTCAAGCAGCCTTCTGCACCTAACCCTGTCATCTTGGTTGTGTCAGTTTGAGAAGTTGGTCAAAAACAAATGAGGTAGAATGTAATTCAAACAAAGTTGGGAGTAATCACCAATCTGGCAGAGTACCATAAGGGTATACAAAGATTTATTATTTGTTTCTGGATTCTGGGTCCAGAAAGGGGGAATTCCATTCATTTAGCCTTTTTTTTTTTTTAAGATTTTATTTATTTATTTATTTGACAGACAGAGATCACAAGTAAGCAGAGAGGCAGGCAGAGAGAGAGAGGAAGGGAAGTAGGCCTCCCACTGAGCAGAGAGCCTGATGCGGGGCCCGTTCATGACCTGAGCTGAAGGCAGAGGCTTTAACCCACTGAGCCACCCAGGTGCCCCTCATTTTGCCTTTTTTAAAAAAGAGCAGGTTGAGGTGTCCAGAGAGGGGAATGTCACTCTTTTTGTCCTTTGTGTAAATTGGAGCTGAGGAATGGCCAGGATGTGGTAATGGTGCTGATTTCAGAGTTATCTTGAACCTCAAGGGAAAACCTGTTTCTGTGTTTTGGGTGGGTTGAAAGCCCTCTAGCCATCAATGTGTAATTACCTGGAAACTCTATGTAAACTCAGCCCATGCCCCTGGTTGACCTTATTCCTTGAATTCCTAGAATTTGCAAGTAGAGTCTTCAATAACAGGCATCATTAGACAGCTTCTAAAGGGGTAAACTTTGCTATCTGATATAAAGGAAACCTTATACAAAGCACATTCTATTGTAATGATCACACAGCCAAATAAGAAAATGCGAATCCCTTTCCCTGAGATTTGAACAAACGGCTCTGAGGGCTCACTGGTGGGAAAACATCTACCACGTCCATGTGGCCAGATGGAGTCTCATGAAGTGCTTTGCTTTTTAGATATTTGAATACAACTTAAGGGGAATAATGTGGTGTAATAAACAGAATGTCCGCCATATATAGGGTCTGATAGACATGGGTTTAAATTCTAGCTTTGTCGTTCACTAACTGAGATACTGAGTGAGTTACCTTTAAACTCTTTGGGTCTTAGTTTCTTCATCTGTGAAATGGAAACAATAGCTACCTTTGAAGGCCAATATCAAAAGAGCTGATGCGAGTAAATCACCTGGCATCTAGTGGGCTTTCAGAAAGGTTGGTTTCCTTTTCTTCTTCCTCTCTTCCAAGTGTCCTCACTTGTGTAAAACAATTTTTTGACCAGTGCTTGTCAGAAGACAAAAACTTCATGAACTTAAAAGCACTCCACCAAACAACCCTTTAACAAACTGCCCCATAAAAGCATCTAGAACAGATGTTTCATTGCTTTTAAAGAGCATAGGGTTTAGCAGCAGAGAAGTTACAGAGTACGATGTTTTTTGAGAAGCAGTTTTAAAGTGGCTCGAAGGTCAACTCACAAATGATCTAAGGTCCCTTCCAGTTCTAAAATGCTATGGTCCCATGAAATTATAGCAGCTGCAAAGCAAGACTGGCCTTTATGACTCAGAAAGGATGGCACGCGCTGCGCTGGCTATGGGGCATACTGAAGATTTGATTAAACCCCTGCTCTCCTCAAATGTTAGCTTTGGGATTAACAGTTCAAATAAATGCATGTTACCTCTTTGTCAGATGTAGTCAAGGTATTTCTGTAGGCTAGTATATTTTAATGGAGAGCATACCTAGTAGTTGAACAGACTAGTGGGTAAACAGTCCAGGAGGATGAGAATGACTCTGGTGGGGGGCGGGGGGGGGGGAGGGGAGGGACATGATCAGCCCAGTCTACTAATCTCTTTATCACTTATCATCATTATCTATGTGAGGGGAAACTAGCTGTATCTAAATTTATAGATCTTGGGCAAAAATCTATGAAGGTGTTTAGTTCTAAAACTAAGAACTCTCTTGAAAAGCCAAACAAGGATGCTAAGGTAAAAATGATTTTAATTTGTTTTTAAAATCGGGTTAATATCCATTTCGATGAATTTTCAAAAATGAGTTCTAGAAAACTTGGTTTTGCAATGTTAAGCATTATTTGAAATAATTTATTTTCAGTGGCTATTTCAGCATGAGAAATAAAATGCAAACACGCAGGCTATGACAATGCCTTCTACCGGGGAGAGAGAGAGAGAGAGTGCGTGCGTGTGTGGTGTGTGTATGTGTGTGTTGGGAGGATGTCTTTTTTGAGAAGATAAACTTTTTTTCCTTCTGCTTTGGGAGTTTATTGTTGGAAAGTACTGCAAGTTTTAAATATCTTTTTATCCAATGGACACATGGATTCAAAACTCACTTTTCTTTTTCCCGCTGAGAGTCAGGGAGAGTCTGAGTAATTAAGAAACAAGAACACTCATCTTAAAGACACTTCAAAATCAAGATATTCTTGCCTCGGGAAGTAACAGTCTGTAGCAGCAGAGAGCTGCAGAGACAAACATGTTTGAAACACCTAATGCTAGGTTCTGCTTTGACACTTATGAGGGGGCTGAAATCCTGGAGCTGTATAAATGCCCCCAGATGGTATTCTAATTTACAGAAAAAAAAAAAAAAAGGTGAAATGGAGTCTTCTATTCCAATCTGAGCAGATAAGAGATTTAATTTATGTTAACCAATACTACATACTGTTAAAAATCAGTAAGGAAGGAATTTACTTGATTGTTTCTGGGTTTTTATATTTTGAAATATTCACACTGGTAAATTTCTATGGAGTGTTTTCATGAGAAGAACTGAGGGGGTATAAGATGATTAAAAATATTTCTGCCTTTGATTATAGCCTAGGTCAGAATATATATTCTGGCTTTAACTGAATGCTACATATAATTAATAATGGTATAATTTTTATAGTTGAATTTTCATAGATATGTATGAAAGAAAAATATTTGATTTCAACCTTGCAAAAATAAAGGAAACCATCCAAATTTTAAAAAGTCAATCAGTGAATAAAAGCAATAGAGAACAGGGGCTCCTGGGTGTCTCATTTAGTTAGGTGTCTGCCTTCTGCTCAGGTCATGATCCCAGGGTCCTGGGATTGAGCCCCACATTGGGCTCCCTGCTTGGTGGGGAGCCTGCTTCTCTATCTCCCTCTGTCATTCCCTCCGCTTGTGCTGTCTGGCTCTTTCTCTCTCTCTCTGTCAAATAAATAAAATCTTTAAAAAACAAAACAAAACTGGTGGGAGAGGGGTATACCAAAATGTACCCAATGATATTTTTGTGGTGTGAAACCAAGTGATCTTGGTTTTCATTCTCTTTTTTTTAAAATTTTATTTATTTATTTGACAGAGAGAGATCACAAGTAGGCAGAGAGGCAGTCAGAAGGAGAGGGGGAAGCAGGCTCCCGGCTGAGCAGAGAGCCCGATGAAGGGCTTGATCCCAGGACCCTGGGATCATGACCTGAGCCGAAGGCAGAGGCTTTAATCCACTGAGCCACCCAGGCACCCCCCATTCTCATTTTTTATTGCAATCTAAATTTCTTGTATAATTTAAATATTTAAAACATGAAAATTCTTCAGAAGGAAGAAATGGAGTTAGGAAGAGTATCAGAAGGAGGAAGGTGGGAAGGAAGTCATGCTTGAGAAGCATATTTCTCCCTCTGGCTCTCACACATCTAAGAATCATGGCTCTAGACCAGAAACCCATAGCTGCTCATTTTGGCTTATGAAGTTTGTCAAGATTTTCCCGTTTGTGGCAGAGGTCATGCAGCCATGTCTTCATCTGAAGATAGATGAAGGTCTGCAGGGAATGGACAGATACCTGATCTGAGATACTATAGGAAAAATGAGCGTAATGGAATGGTTAAAGCAAATGGGAGGCAAAGTTCACAACTGTTGGCCCAAATAAATTAGGAGCAAGTAAAAGTCCAAATGAGAAAGTGTTGGAGCCACAGAGTGACAAGTAGATGAGGATGGGGCCAGTATGGAGTGTAGAGTAGGAACACTGTTCAGAGAGAGGCTGGCTGGGATGCCATGGGATTGAAGGGAGGGAGCAGGGGAGGGGTCACCAAGCTCAAGTAAAGTTCGGGATTTGAGTCATTTGCTGGGATGACACCTAGTGTTCTTGTGGTGCCATCAAAGACTCCTTGCAAAGTTAGAACTTCTAAGGGAAGCCTCAAGATATTTTCATTAGATGAACCAACTTGAAGCAGTCTGCCTATTGGTAAAGCCATGGATCCAGTGAAATGGGTTCTGTTTCTCCTGGGTGGAGGTATTTATTTATGACCTATTTGTGTGATTTCTGCTGGCAATACATGGTCCTTCAGATGCATAGAACTAGATGTTGGCTACCTTTCCAGTATGACTACATGAGTTGTTGCTTAGTTTTTTCCCCAAAACCTAGGGTCTGGTAGAACATCTTGGAACTGAAGCTCTGTTAGTTTCCATGTTGTATGCAGGACACATCATATGGTCTAGAAACTGATGGGTTGGAGATAGGTTTTAAAAATCAAAATATTCCACAGTAAAATACAGCTTTCTGATACCTTTGACAAAGATCTGTTAACATTAGACCCCAATGTTCCTGCAAAGGAGCAATGGATAGAACTCAACAATGGTGTTCATTTTTTTACTTCCTGTGTGACTGGAATATTCTCTAAAGGGATTATTTTGTTTACTGGTAAAATGAGACCCTTAGAAGCAAGCACTTCTTATTCCTCCTCTGGACATCAGGTCTGTGTATGACTCCTGAAACTCTAATATCCTCTAGATCCATGAAGGCAGTGAAGTGAGCACAAGACACTACACTGAAAATGGTGGAGTAGAAAGGTGGAAAGAACATGGGTCCCTTTTTTTTTTTTTTTAAAGATTTTATTTATTTATTTGTCAGAGAGAGAGTACACACAAGTAGGCAGAGAGGCAGGCAGAGGCAGCGAGAGAAGCAGGCTCCCTGCCGAGCAAGGAGCCCGATGCGGGACTCGATTCCAGGACCCTGGGATCATGACCCGAGCCGAAGGCAGTGGCTTAACCAACTGAGCCACCCAGGCATCCCAGAACATGGGTCCCTGATGACATTACCGAGCCCCTGAATTAACCTGCCCTCCAGCCATCATAGTTTCAGATTTCCTGTGAAGGTGGGATAATCCATTGTGTTGATTCTAGGTTTCACTTTATTTTCACAGTTTACCATCTCTGAAATCAGAATATATTTTGCCATGATATTATCTTACAATCACTGCTGGCCAGGGGCGGTCCTGACATAGTTGTCACTGCCTGTGTATGAGTCAATTTGATTGTGATTCCCAGTGACATGACTGACAGCTGCAGCCCCTCAATAGCTCAGTCAACAAACCATTAAAGGACATTAGAGTTAGGGATCTTGTGTTCTGTCTGAACACTTTCCACTGACAACTTGTAGAAACATAAAGGAAGCATCATCATGAACATTTCCATGATGACAGTGCTTGGAAGAAAATTCAAGAGACAATAGAGAGCAAGGAATGCTGCATCACCAACACTTTTCATGTCACAGAGGACAACACTGGTTAGGAAAAATATGGATATTGATGGTTCTGAATTTAAAAAGTAATGAAGACAATAAATCAATGTATTTGATTTGTGGTTGTATATATATATATTTCTGATATATCATATTTAGTATATATGTGATATATGACAAAATATGTTTCACTTTTACAATTTTTTTCCAATAGATATAAAATAAAAATTTTAAATCATTGGAGGACACCATGTCAAATCTAACTGAAGGTATTTTTTTTTTCTTTCTTAGTGAGTCATAAAATAATGGTTTTGTTATAACTGGTATCTTACATTTGACAAAATCAATAATAAATTCTTTATTGCTTAAGTTGTGACTTTCTGTTTCTTACAATCAAAAGTTTCCACAATGGGGGTGCCTGGGTGGCTCAGTGGGTTAAAGCCTCTGCCTTCAGCTTGGGTCATGATCCCAGGATTCTGGGATCGAGCCCCCGAGTCGGGCTCTCTGCTCAGTGGGAAGCCTGCTTTCCCCCCCTCTCTCTGCCTGCCTCTCTGCCTACTTGTGATCTCTGTCAAATAAATAAATAAAATCTTAAAAAAAAAGTTTCCACAATGATGTAGCATGCAATTTATGAAAATTCTACAGTCAGTAGCTTTCTTTTTAGCTCCCTAAAGAAAAAAGGGTAGAATGTGTTAGTATTCATGGGAATCTGAGTTCTTGATCTGGCCTCTTCCTAGGTAGCAATTGAGGCAAGTAGTGACAGGGTTCCTTTCTTGCTAGTACGGTGGGTAGGGCAAGCAAGGGGAGACTTGTCTATGAGCTAAGAAGACATCTCTACACCCTCCCTTCTGCAAAAGCATGTCACTATTCAACAACCATTAGTTATGCTCATGTGCTAACGAGCAGTATCTTCTCGAAATGAAAATGTGCCAGCCTCATCACTAACAGATTTCTTAATTAACCTGCTGATACTCTTAGCAACCGAGTTAGCTGTTGTCTTAGAAATGAATTATTTGGGTCTTTTGTCCTATAGTACTCCCTTTATTCTCTCTGACTATTATAGGATCAGGGTGCTCTTTGATTAGCCCATCATAATTTCCTAAAGTAAGCAAGAATTTGAGAAACCGCCCATGGCACATTATTTCATTGCTTGAACTTGCTGCTGACTCTTTTATCCTTTGATAACTAAGTCCTTCCTGAACAATAGTGTTAATTATACCAGTCACTTATTCTACAACTATGCCTTTTCTCTTGCCGGATTTCATCCACATGGACAAGATTAGGGGCCTCCCCCAGAGAAGATTCACCATGGGCATTACCTGTTGGGAGAAGAAACATTTCCTGCCCTTCAACCTGTGCCTGCCCCAGTCATTCATTCCTGAGAAATACTTGCCACGATGTGGGCCTTGCTTCTTCAAGACTAACTAATACAGGGACTGAGAGTTTCATCCCTGTGAGAAAGTGCACATTTCTCATTAAATGCAAATTTGTCATTTGAAAAGGTTGAATAGAATTCTATTTTAAAAAGAATTCCAGTTGGTTAAATTTAGTGTCATAAAAAAAAAAAAAAATTCAAACCAAGAATAGTTTCTGGCTTTGAGCCCACAGTGTTTCTTTTGTTGTGAATTGGGTGTATTTTCATTCACTGTAAGCATTTTCTGCAATGTTTGTCCTTTTGAGAACACATATTGATGATTCTGTTGGCTTTAATAGTACCTGTCT
Source organism: Martes martes (assembly GCF_963455335.1). Taxonomy (NCBI): domain Eukaryota; kingdom Metazoa; phylum Chordata; class Mammalia; order Carnivora; family Mustelidae; genus Martes; species Martes martes. The sequence goes on from NC_137888.1 coordinate 99,832,850, forward strand.
TTCCTTCAGAAGTAACTTATCTAAATTTCATTATTGTCAAACAGGTAGAACCTTCATTTTTATTTTAATTTTTAGCTCTTTTGCCTCTTCTGTCATAAATCAGGACTGCTGTCTTCCTTTCCACCACCCCCATCTTTTAACAGATGCCACATTTGCTCATCCCCCAGTACTGCAAAAGAGATAGCTTAAAAGACAGATCTCTGCATTTTCTGCTAACAGTTCATTTGATTCTGAAGACTGAATAGTCCACCAGTGTCTTGCCAGGCTCCCTGACCTGCCTGTGATCTCCTTTTACTTTTTATTCAACTCTTCCTTGGGCACCTGGTGATTACAAGAAGGCAACTTCTGTTAATTGAATGCATATTTGGTGCTTCTGGGCCTGGCCCTGGGTGCCTAACAGACATAATCCTGTTTAACCTTTCTCACTGAGTTAAAGGTAGATATTATTATCCTAATAAAGGCAAGGAAACCAAACCAAAGTGATGAGGCGGCCATGAGCCTGGTCTACCCAGCCAAGTGGCAAAGCTAAATTTTACCACCTCATTTTCCTGACTCTGAAAAAAATCCGCCTGGTTATAGAAGTAATATTCAGAGTCTCCTAAAAATGTGTTAATTTCTCTTTTTTGGGGGTTGATGTGGATTTTTAGGCTACCTTACTTTTTATTATGTTTATGACATAGAAACACAAGAATGATCATATCCATGAACTCAAGTCTCCATGTACCTGATCTTGATATTTTGGTATGTTTTATTTCAAACTATACCACATCTGAGACATCATCACCAGTTTTTTGCATTAATTTCTGAGGTAAATTTTCTCCTAAATTTGTGTTCAGTGTATTTCTTATCAGAAATCTGCCAAGGGTCAGGATTTCATGATAGACTCTGTTTCATAATCCCAATTGAACCTTTTTGTTCTATAGCAGATTCTCTGGCATAAGATGAGACAAGACCATAGTCATCTTGGAGTGCTATGCCGCGAACATACACTCTTTCAGGCTACTGGTGACTGAAACCATATACCATAAATAAACCTAACTTTGCAGTATGTGATATGGGAATGCTAATATCAGTGTTTGTACAGGAATCAATAGGTCTGATCAGTTGATGGATTTGCTGAGAAACGCTTTGAAAATAACAAGGGCAATGTAAAGAGTCCAAATCCAGCAGCACCGTCTTCATCCCATAGGAAAGGCACCTGCTGGCTCCTCCTGTGATTCCTCAGACTCAGCTGAATAGTCTGAGGTCCTTGGGATTCTATTCCAAGAAAGCAAAATTATGGGATGATTTAATTCTAGATCACTCAGCTTCAGGATAGGAAGATCTGCTCCTGAATATTTGAAACCCCCTCTCTAAAGACAAAGCTACACTAAAGAAGAACTCTGTAATTCAGTCACCCTAGGGAACAAATCAACTAACAAATTTGGAAGCAAAAGGAAGACAATTTTATGTAGCTTTTAACAAATTTGCTCATTATCTGTTTAATATTTTCTGGGCTGTGAACAGTGATTAGTATATCAAATTAATTCTTGGATGGTTTGCTTGGCTGACTAAGTTAGGATTCCCAGGAACAGTAAACAAAAGATCATCTAATCCAATTGGATCGGCTTCTTCCCTCCCACCCTCCACATAGTCCCTGTCTGTTTCCCCTAGCTCTGGTAATTAAACAGTTAAACAATCTAGTAATTAAACAATCAAACAATCTTGTTTCTCAGCACTGTGTGGACCATGAGGCACTTTACCCTGTGGCCTACTCATGGGATTTTAGGGAAATCTGAAATTGTATGGAACATTTAATGTTCATGAACCAACCAAGTGTCTTTCTAGAGAGAGATCACAGCTTTCATCAGATTCTTAAAGCTCCTCAGAGACTAATGGTAACAAACATTGGTTAAAAAAGTCATAATTGAATGAACTTTTTCATTTCTTCTTTTTATGTGGAGGTCTGTCCACTGATAATATATTTTTTTTAAAGATTTTATTTATTTATTTGGCAGAGAGAGATCACAAGTAAGCAGAGAGGCAGGCAGAGAGAGAGAGAGAGAGAGAGAGGAGGAAGCAGTCTCCCTGTCGAGCAGAGAGCCTGATGCGGGGCTCGATCCCAGGACCCTGAGATCATGCCCTGAGCCGAAGGCAGAGGCTTAACCCGCTGAGCCACCCAGGCGCCCCAAGTCCACTGATAATATTAATGAACTCAGTCTCTATTCTAGATGCTTCAGATACATGAATGAACAAGATTAGATTACCAGCCTTCCCCGCTCCCCCACCCATCAGAGTCTTAAGTTCAAATAGGGGAGTAAGATAATAAGAAACCATCCAAGTAGGTGAGCCAAGAACTTGCTAATACTGGTAAGAGTAAACATGGCCACTCTAGATTGGTGGTTATTGTCACCCTCAGTGGGTTTTGTTTTTGTTTTTTGTTTGTATTTCTTTTTGTAAACACTTCTTGTAGGCAGTTATCTCCCTTGAAGCCACCTGGGGAATCCCATGGCACTTCTTTGGCATTCCCATAGATGAGTGTGTGCAGATGCCCAAGTGGTCCCCGCTTTGCATGCCAGTCTGTTGAGCGCCTGAGTGCCCAGCTGCCTGCCGCACATAACACGAGAGCTTGCACCATCCATCCGCACTGACAAAAGGGAAAATGAGAGGCATGGACCTTGACAAGCTCTGCCTCATCCAAAAATAAAATTGATTCAGGCCACTAAAAAACTCCAAGCTCTTTCATTAATAGGCCTTGGAAAACCACAATAAATCAGCCTATTAGAGTGCAACAGGGGTGCAAATTGGTGTCTCAGTTAATGTAGATAAAGATTTCAGTGCGCACTGCATATATCAAAAATTTAACACATGCTGCTTACAGAGTTTTAATGAATACAAAAAGCTCAATTGCTTAAAACCAACACAACCCAGGCATTACTTCATTTAGCTGTCAATAAAATTGTCTCTTATTTTATTTTCTAATGGTTTATCAATACTGGTAATTTGCGGCTGGTTATAAAAAGGAGGATGAGGGGGGAGGGAAAGGAATTTAAATAAGTCCTGCTAACTAGAAAAGAGGTTGGTGGGCCATTTTGTTCTGCTACATAAGTTAATGACCAGATGATGTGAGGTAGTGAAATCTCCATTGCTTCTGAGACTACAAACATCAACCTCATTTGGAAGGATATATTAAGTCAGGGGTGTACTTTGCTCTGCAAATCTGTTGTTGTCCTTTGATTAAAGGATGTTAGGCATTGTAATCCAGCCTCTCTTAAATAAGTTCTCCAAGGGAAACATGACTTTGCTCTGTTTTTTTTCCCCCATATAATATAGCAGTGATGTTAAGTTTGCTGGTAGAAGCCCAATGCAAGATCTCACCTGCCTTAACCCCTTTCTATAAAATACAGAAGCAACAGAAAACCTATTTTTGAAGCAGGTGAGGAAACTCCATCACTGTAGCTGAAACAAACAAGTCTTCTCTCTTTCCCCAGTGCAAGAAGGGAAGGGCCCTGACCACGGTCCTTCCCTATATAACTTCGTAGGTGTGAGGGTAGTGACACTGTTTGTTTTTCCCTGAATGATATTTATGTAGTTTTAAAAAACCAGATTCATGATAATGAACTAACCATGAGAAGTCATACAATGATTGATTTGATTGATAAACATTTGTGGCAGGCTAATGTATTAATAAATTAATGTAGAGATTAACCTGTGCCTTATTTTTTATTATTATTATTATTATTATTATTTTCTTGCTTGAGCAGACTCATTAGAAAATGAACATAGAAATAATTGTGTCCTTCACCCATAGAAGAAGGATAATAAGACTGCTGTGTTCTCCAGTTTCTAGGCTTCTTTGCCCAGGAAAATATTTCCCACTCCCCTCCCCTCCTCTCTCTCTTCTTTTTTTCCTTTCTTTTCTTGATTTCCTTTTTCCTCTAAGGCTGGTGGGGATGCACCAGTTTGATGACTTCTTTACTCAGTCCTTTTGGGGTTCTTTTTAGGCCTTAAAGAAAATGAGTCTGAAATATTCTGCTGTTGGTATTGACCTGTCCCCTGCTCACATTTACCCCTTCCTGAGGTGATAACACCTTAGAAAGAGAATGATCTCCTGGGTGATTTAAGTGGTTACCCCTGAAGCCTGCCACCTTGGAAGTGGGGAAAAGGGGTCTAAGAGCCAGCCAAAAGTGAGTTGAAAGGACCACAACTCCATCACCTCCTAGAGTAGCAGAAAGAGAAACAGTGGCCAGGTAACCAAGGCTGACTAATGGCCTGAGGGCAAATCTCTCATTTTCATGGACTGCCTGAGCCCAAGAGGGGAGGAAGACATCCCAGTAAATGATTCTGCTGTTTTTACTAGCATTCGACAATTGAGAAATTAGATCAGAGTAAGGTCTGTTTTAGAAAGGTAAAGAATTGTGGCACTTCTTGCGGTCTGTGTTGTGGGATAATTTTTATTTACAACACACTTATTGAGCATCATTTCTGAGCTAGACCTTAAGCTAGGCAGATGGAAAGAGCCACTGCCTCCTCTCAGGGGAATCGAATTCTAGTAGGGAAGGCAGACAAATGGACAGAGAACTGTAACATGGGAAGGATTCTTTTCTAGTAATGTGAGCAAAAGGCAGGGACAGTGCAGAGGAGGAGTAGCCGAATCTGCGTCTCAAAGAAGAGGAATAAGGGAGGGAAGGGGTGGAATAATTCAAAATGAGGGATCAGCATTTGCAAAACCACAGAGTTGTAGAAGGTTGCCCTGTGTGGAGGACCTGTGAGAAGTTCTGTGTGTATGAAGGCGGGGCTGTAGTGTACCTGGTAGGAAGTGATAAGAGCAGAGGTCCCTCAAGGACTTGGGGAATGAGTGACATCACCTGAAAGAATATTTCAGCTTAGTCTCTGCTCAAGGAGACATAAATGTTTGAAATTGTACAGTTTGCATATAAAAGACACCTGACAAAGGATTTTCCCAAATTTGACAAAAATATTAAAAATGTACATGACATTTGCCAGTAATGAGTTGTGAGGCGGAAAGAAATTTTCTAAATTATCATTAATAATAAATTCTGATCAACTGTGTTATAGGAAAAGGTGAATTATCTTTCTAGTCTCTCTATAGAAAAGTTATTGCAGAATTTGGTCATAGGAAGAGACAATCAAAGATTATGCAGCCAAAACATGTAGAATACATTTATAGAGGTTTGTCAAGCAGATAATTAACAAATCTTAAGTTATTTTTTTCCCCTGCATTTTGGAATATTTTTGCTATTTGTTGGGTTTTAAAAGTTAATGATTTCATGCTTTCTTTTCTCACTTTAAGTAAATATTCACTGTGGACCTCTTCTATATTTATACTTCTGTGTTATTATTCTTAAAGAAGTCTTCCCAGGTTGTTTAAACTTTGGGTTCCCTCAAACATGTGTTAGCCTCTAGGTAGGCGGAGATCCTGGGTAGGTGGGTTGGGTCCAGTCTGGAATCTGAACCTCCAGAAGTGGTGGAGGACCCTCATGCTCTCTTGAGGCTTCACATCAAGTGGAGGCTTCACTTTCCTTATGAGGAACCTGGGCCAAGAGAAGTCAAGTGACTTCCAAAGTTCTCTGACCTTTTTAGTAGTAGATCCAAGAGTAGGACCCCATGTCTTACTTCGCTGGCATGTCATCTTCTTCAGATTAAAGTCTACGAAGTTCAAGCATCAGATCAGGGCAGAGGTCACAAACAAACAAATTCATTGGATTTGGCCAGTATGATGTTTAAAAAACCACCTGATGTCAAGACCTTTAGTTGGGACATGCTCTCTGCTGTTCTCATAGTCCTTTCCACTACCACTGTCCTATACTTGGATGATGGATGTAATTGGACTGTTAGCTTGCAAAGGCATTTGGCTTAGGGCAACTGTGCTTGGAGAACAGAGAGGTTTGGAAACTGCAGGCTTGAGACAGTCCCTTCCTGTAGTATTGCTAGATGTGTGTTCCCTTATGAATCTACCATAGCAATATCCATCAGCAGCTCTGGCCTTTGAGTTATTGGGTAGGAAAAGAACAGAAGTGACATTTTACCTGCCAGGAAACAGACAGGCATGCCGGTGTTTTGTGGACATGCAACCGTGGGCAGGGGAAACTGGAGGAAGACATACTCTTTGAATGAGAGACTGTCTATGAGAGCAGTCCACTCAGAGTATACCTCGGCAAGGGACTGTTTGTATTTCATTTCAGCCCTCAAGCACACCATATCTGGCCGTTTAAGTTCCAAAGAAAATGCAATAATGCAGGTTTCTCAGGATAACAATGGCCCAAGAGATGGTACGTTTTCAGTTATGAAAGCAGCTAAAAATTCGATAGCAAGGGACATGATTCCAAACCATTATGTTGTTATAAAATTCTGGCTGATTAACATAGGAAAGTCTTCTTAGCTATTAGTTAATCCACACTGGGAGATAACTTAAAAAGAATGGTTATGAATTTGGTCCAGCTCTCTTGATATCAGGCTCTAGGCCCTACTGTAAGGTACCTGGGACTATTTTTCTTAGGGATATATGTAAGGTTTTAGCATATATAAGGTATTATGAACCTCTGCATTTTTCTTAAGAAAGTCTACATTTATCTAAGTCCTACGTGCTACAGTTTTATGTTTATTATCTCAAATTCACTATATAATCTTACAGAATTTTCATGTTATAAATAAAGAATTTGAGGCTCAGAGAGGTTATTATAATCTAAGACCACACACTTATTAATGTAACTGACCTAAAAGTAGAACTGAGTTCTTTTTGGTTGCATAGGTATTATATACTGTATTATATACCACTGCCTCAACACAACTACCATGAAGGAAAGCTAAAACGAATGAGTAGTGGTAAGCAGGACTCTTATGAAAGGCCTGTGTTGTACCTGAGTATAACCCATGGTACTAGGCCATCACTCTTGAGACTGGTTTGTTGCATTTAGTTCTAGGTTCTGTTGTGGGTTTGTATTGATGGGCTGGGGGACTGCCATATTGTTCAATGACTGCCTATTTTTGAATATACTTACTTTTTAAATTTTTAAAATTTTTTTGATGGGGGGGAGGGGCAGGGGAGGAGAGAGAGAACCTCCAGCAGACTTCTTGCTGAACACAGAGCCAGATGTGGGGCTCAATCCCAGGACCCTAAGATCATGACTTGACCTGAGACCAAGAGTCAGATGCTTAACCAACTGAACCACCTAGGTGCCCCTGGATATAGTTACTTTTTTCCTCCTGGGGAGATCTGGGAACAGAGTCACTGGGCTACCTTGTATCCATCTCTAGGGACTGCCTATGTGCCTTTCCACTGTAACATCTAAAGATTTAAGGTACCTTGTCCTCCTTTGCCACCACATTCTTTCATCCCCACCCAGAAGAATTTTTGCCTACATGGCTTCACTTTTCTTTCAGAACTGGAGTTTTCTGTAGTGGACAGACTGGCTGATAGCTTAAGATTTGATGGATTTTTTTTGTGAATGACTTCAAAGTACATAAACTAGTGGTAGTTAGATTCTGAATTCCAGGAGAGACTGAAGACTTTGCCCCTCACAAGTCCCCACTGCAGTCTTACCAGGAGAAAGAGCTCAGATATGGACCAAAGACAAAATTGAATTTTTAAGGACACACAATACTGCCCCTAGAATAGGGATGAAATTTTAAGAAGGAGATGTAAAGCTGTCATAATAGAGGCAATATTCTCTAAGCCACTTTGGATTCTATATTGTTTCTTTTTTTCAGCCATGTGGAAGTGAAGGACAAAAATTGTGCAGTGATTAAAAAAAGTGTGCTCCACAGGGCACCTCGGTGGCTCAGTGGGTTAAAGCCTCTGCCTTCGACTCAGGTCATGATCCCAGGGTCCTGGGATCGAGCCCCGCATCGGGCTCTCTGCTTAGCGGGGAGCCTGCTTCCTCCTCTCTCTCTCTCTCTGCCTGCCTCTCTGCCTATTTGTGATCTCTGTCTGTCAAGTAAATAAATAAAATCTTAAAAAAAAAAAAGTGTGCTCCAAATTGGAGGCATCACTGTGAACTCATTATCTTCAATGTACTTATATGTGTGTATGCATGCACATGTGCTCGTATATGCATATATGTGTTTGTATATACATAAGTATATGTGTGTATTTGTGTATACATGTGCGTATATTTCCCAACTCTGTCTACTGAAAGAACTAGAACTGAAAAGACCCCTATAACAATGAGCGCACCCAATGCTCAGATTTTGGTCCCTAATACATCGTTTACTGAAAGAACAGAGATGTCTCAGGGAAATGAATGCATGTAGGACTGGGGCATAGAAAGTTCTGGAAGATCCTGGAACATTTTATTATGCCAGAAAATAAGGGAATGTTTTAAAAAATGATGAGGATATGTCATAAAGATAAGAGAAAGCCTGAAGTGACTTCTAGTACTCAGAGATGGAACAATTTGAATATCAAAATAAATAAGGAGAGTATGAATATAAAACCAGGAAAGAAAATAGAAATCCATAAAACTATACTGGTAGTAAATAGATAAGTAAATAAACAGAAGAAAAGGAAGAGCTCTTACTTGGTGCAGAATGCCAAGAAGCTGACTGATAAATGTGCAGGCATCGTTTTACAAACATCTTAGTCAAGAATAGTTCAGGAAAAATCATCAATGAATGCTAAATCCAGGGAGGGGGGATTTTGATGAAGAACAGCCTATTTTCATATTCTTAAACTGACTCCCCACAGACTGCTTATTAGTGTCAAGGGGAATAATTGTAAACTATATGGTGTAGAAATCAGATAACACCTTGATTAGATAAACAAACTGAAATCACCAATGAAGAGCAAATAAACATTGTACACTTCCAGAATGTGCTACCATAAGAAAAACATAATACAACTTCTGAATATTCTGACCGGAAACGTGTGACTTAAATGTAATTATAAGGACACGTTAGACAAACCTCAAATCACGTATTTTCTGCTAGAAAGAGAGGAGGAAGGAACTCTATTCTTCAAAATGTCTATGTCCTAAAAGACAGAAGCTGTGGAAATGTTTTAGATTAAGAGATTAATGTAACATGATGACTACATGCAAACCGGATCCTAGACTGAATCCTGTACTAGATGGAAAAGAAAAAGTAAATAAATAAAAGACATTTTTAGGTCAATTGGAAAAATTGGATTATATAGATTAGGTTAAAAATTTATATTAATGTTAATTTACTGAATGAGAGACCTGTGCTGTGGTTCTGTAAGAGAATATTCCTGTTTTTAGGAAACAGGCACTGAATCATTTAAGGGAAAAAGGGCATGATGTATTCAACTTTCTTCCAAGTGTTTCAGGAGAAAAATATCATATATAGTGTCTGTTGTACATAATATTTAAAACATTATTTATATGTAGGGTGAAGAGAAAGTGAGCAAGCAGGAATGCAAACAAGGCAAACAAATGTAACTATTAACAATCAGAGGATCTGGGGGAAGAATACATCTGTGTTTTTGTACTATTCCTATTCTTGATAATTTTTTGTATGTTTGAAATTAGGTACAAACAAAAACTTGAGAGGGAGAGAATTCCAGCCTTGGCTGTAGTGGTTCCAAATCTGGTTATTTACTAGGTATGCGATTTTAAACAAGTTTTGTAGTCACTCTGTGGCTCAGTTTTCTCAACTAGAAAGTTAAAATAGTAGTACCTTCCCCATAGGGTTTTTGTGGGAAATAGCAGAGATAGTGAAAGTGTTTATTACTATTGACTTGGATGTCTTTTCATTAAGGAGGTGCCCTAGCCTTGAGAAGTAAATTAGGAACTTGGATGAGGCTTGGGGTTTGAGGCATGAAGCAAGATACTGAGGTAGGTCCCCAGCCTAGGACCTCTGCTAAAGGTGCATGAGATATGTCTGGGAAAGGAATCCTCTTTGTCCCAAGTTCAGAGATTTGGGGGTACAGCTGGAGGTACTGGTAAAGAGTGAGCGTACTTAAATATCTGCTTTAATTCCAGCAGAAGTGGTAGTGACTCTGATATAGTCAGCCAGTGAGATCATGAGATTCAGGAGCCTGGTGATCCTTCTAGAAAATAAAGACCAGAGGACCGGAGTCTTTTGGCGAGGGAAGGTGAATGTTTCCCAATAACAAAAGCAGCAGTGAAAATAACAAGTTTGATGCGTGGAAGTAGGACAATTATAAATAAACCTGGTACAAGTTCTCCCCAAACAGAGGGTGCCTTGTGAAAAATTGTCAGCTAACAGGATGCTTAAAGGGCAGTATCAAGCAAGAGGAGAAAAATGTTGGCGGTGCGCTGGAGAGGTTGAAGGCCAAATCTGTTGTGCCCACGTCGGATTCCTAATTTGGATAGTTTCTCTCACAAACTCCTTATTTGAACACAGCTTTGGCAGTGTTATGATTAGAAACATAATGCATTCCACATGTGCCTGGAAGCTTGAGAGGCCACATCGCAGGGTTTTGGGTGGTGCCTGCCAAGGTGGCCCCCTGGAAAGCCACCTTGTGGTGACCCTGGCTCAAGTCACACCCTCCCTAGTCATGAGTAGTAATTGTTAGAGGGGAGCGAGGCAGGGGCTTGACCATGTTGTTTACTCCTCATCTCCCTCAGGACTGGGTGAGGGGAGGAGCATGGAAGAGGGTAGTGGTGTGTGACTGAGAGTGTAGGGAATCAGGGAGTAGGGAGAGCCCTTATGGATCCTTTCTCTTCCCTTTGGCCACCTCGCGGCACCCTGAAGCTTTCAGTTGGTGTGTTATACTGCTCAGTGGAATAACCCTACCTCATCTGGCCAGAGGGGTGTGATGAGGAGGAGACCCAATCTTATATTGAAATTCCCCAGCTCAACTGCTTCCTGGCTTGGGACTTGGGAAGAATTAGCCTCTCTGCTCCTCAGTTTTCTCAGCTGCAGAACGAGGTTAATTTCTCCAGGCTTATGAGGAAGGGAGGAAGTGATTAGCATTAAGGCTCTAGGACAAGCCTGGCTTCAGAAGGTGTCCAGTAGACAGTTGAGTTGTCAGCATCATTCTGTGAGCACTTGAGTAGAGGCTTGGCCTTCTCTTTCTACCTCAGTGTCTTGCCTCCAGCTCCCTGGAGTGAGCACAGATCTGTCATTATACGTCCATCCTGAAACGTCCCTCAGCTGGACGGCTTGTATTAACTCCTTTTCCTTATGGCTCTAATGGTGCTAATGTTAAAACTTGCCTCCCCTTTAACCCTCTCAAATAGCAAACCATGCTGAATCTGCTCATTCCTAGCATAATTAATATTTAGCATTTTGGTAGTATGTCTCAGCTTAAACTGTTACATAGCAAAATCATGTTTACACCTGATTTACATCTCTTTCTAGCCTTCTAAATGGTCTGCCTTCTTTTTTTAGGACTCAGACTGACCATTCTTGAGCAGAGAAGAGACTTAGAGATGTTTTCAGGGTCAGTTAAGTCTGATGTTAGTGTGTGTGTGTGTGTGTGTGTGTGTGTACGTACGCACGTGCGCATATCATTAGATTTATTTTGAATGAAACCAGACCTTGTTGTGAAGTTGTTTTCATGTTTCCAGTTGATCCTAAAGCCTTTATGGTCTGAGTGAATTATTTTCTTATCCTATACAACAGTATGAAGCCCTATGAGTTCCTGTCTGGTTTGATAGGTGGATAAAATTCCCTTTTATCAATTGCTAGTCAGAAGTGTAACAACAAAAGAATTGATTTAGAGTCAGAAGATCTTGACTTGAGTCTTGGCTTCACCATTTGCCAGTTCCCTAACCTCAGACAAGTAAATTCAGCTCTCTGAGCCTCAATCTCATCTAGAAAATGGAGATAAATATATCCCTGCCCAGGCCAGTGCTGAGGATTAGAAATGGTAATATACAGGGAACATTGGTAAAGTGTAAAGAGCATGCCAATGTTAATTTATTGTATTTATTGATTTTTTTCTACTGTGCAACTGAGGATTTTCAGAAGAAAGAGAAAACATAACTTCTGTTTTCAATATATGGTGATTATTAAGTTAGACCTTATGCATTTTTGTATTTAATCCTACCTTTTCTGCTGATGGCTCTGACTTAAACCTTTATGCTTCTCTACTAACTTAATAATATAACAGTATCTGCCTCTTTTGAAAGGACAAATGAGCCAATAGATAGAAGAACATTCTGCACTCCAGGGAGGAAATGTGTTCAGGACATCTAAGGTAGCGCTCTTATTGTTAGCATTATTCACCTGGATCATTTTTGTGCTGATACAGTAACATTATCACCACCCAAAGTGGAAAAAAAATAAATTATTGATGGCTTTGCATACTCATGCTGGGTTCCAGAAAAGGTTTGTGAATAGCAAGGACTTGAGCTGAAGTCTCCAAAGGAACAATGAAGCACAGTGGAAAGGAGACCTGTGGGGATCAGTTTCCAACTACATTGTGGCAAAATGAATAATTCAAGAATACAGTTTTGGGTTAGGTATCCTTTTCAGCATCTTTCTAAACCTCTCTTTCTACCATGACGAGATCGCATAACTATTCAATATCATGTCAAGGAGTCTTTCTTGACTGCTGTGTTGTATGGTAGCAGAGTGAAGTATGTGATGTTTCAAATAGATTACATTATTATCTTAATGTAAAAATAGTTACTGCAATTGTGATCCCTAAATACTCGAGAGGGAAGCGTTAGGAGAAGGGTAGGAAAATGAGACCCATATGTGACACAGCCACACAGATCATGTGTGAACATTTTGGTTAGATACACCCTTTCTGTAATTTCGGGCAAGTTCATTTTTTGTAGCCAGTGATGCCCTTTATAACATTGCTTAGATAGCTTCACTAAATTTATTTATAATTTGCCTTTTCCAAAAAAGGATTTTTGGAGATTTAAAAAGGAAGACACACACAACTTGTTAATAACACATATATGTATAAGAAGTTGGAGAAAATGTTAACCACTAGGCTTTTTCTTGGGGGTAGAACTGTTTTTAGAGTACATTGATGACCTGCCCACAGGGGAAAGAGAAATCCCAAAGGCATACTTAAATAACCAAAGATGATTCTTGAGCTGCCATATACAGGCCAAGAATAGAAATATGTGTTATTCCTAAAGAGATGTGAGAGATTGAGATGAGCACAGGAATGGGTTGGTGACACAGGTGGGTGAAATTTCTAAGTGATGTGTGTTGTCTGACCTGCGTTTTTCCCTCTGGCTCCATCACTTATAGACATCTGTGGTAAGAAATTTCCCAAAATGCTTACTTTTATGTTTCTGGTGGCAACCAGTGAGGGAAATAAGCCTTGGCAACAGAAGGTGAAAAGGAGGATTCTGAGCCAGAGGCTTGGAGGCATCAGCTGATGTCTGGGTTGCAGAGATACAGAAACAAAATGAAGTCCAAGAAAACAGGCAGGAAGTAAATTCCTCAGTAATTTATAATTGTTAATGGAGGATCGTGGTTCCAGCTCTTGCTTGGAGTTTCCTGGCAGCCATTGTAGAAAGGGAAGCAATGGTCAGCTCCATATTTCTTGTTCTCAGGAAGGAAGATGCATACTATCCTCAGAAATTTTTTTTCAACTTTAATTTTGGAAGTTGTTTCTTATGCAAGGCTTTCCACAAAAGACCTCAAATGATATAAGGAAAAAAATGCCTTCAAAAGCAGTTTTATAGTTAATGTAGAAGCAGATTTATGGGGTTGATGCTTGAACCATCTTCAGTTGGAGTCTAGGGCATGGAACCTAGAGCACAAACAGTGAAAAGAATTCTTTGAAGGACTAAACCAATGTAGTCTAAGTATATGGCTCTCTCTAGTAGGTGCTTATGGGTGATGCGCCACATCGTCCCATCCTGGTTGATAAATCCAAGCCAATCAAAGTAATTCCTTTCCCCTTGCTATTGACTCACCCAGGAATCAGACTATGACCTAATCCTGGCCACTGAGAGGAGAAAATCTAGGGAACTTCTGGGAAAGATTTTCCCCATCTCAAGTAGGAAATACAGGAAGAGTGTCTCTCTTCTTTCATGGAACATTGTTGTCCATGAAGTGACACCATGGGAATGAAATCAGTACTCAGGATGGCAGAGTGGGTAAATAGGAAAGACTCTTCTTGAGCTACTGAGTCAGTCATCCTTGGAAATCGAGTCCTATGCAAACTAGTATGTTTCCTTCCCAGTTAAGTTAGTTTGAGTTGGAGATTGTCTTACTTGCATTTAGAAACATCTTGACTGATATATCTTTCAATAATCTATAATCACCTAATGATAAAAAACAGTGGAAATCAAAGAAAACAAGTGGATGAAGTCATGACCCATCCTTTGGCTTGCCTGTCCAACCAGCCTCATCCTTTATCACTGTCCACCTTCAGATATACCTCTGTGCTCCAAGAACAATAAACGTGCTTGCTCTCACCATTACTTTTCTTGCAACAGACTATCCTTTTCCCAGGAGAGCTCCCTTACCCACCCCTTGAGTTAGTGTACATATATATGCACACATTCCAGCACCCATGCAACGTCTCCAGCCTGGCCTCTTCTGTTCAGCCTTCACTCTTTCAAGTTCATTCAGATGCCATTTTCCCAGGATTGGGGAACAAGGGTCTCCTTTGACATATACCCTCAATCCCTGCCCATTTAGGGTATCTGTGGTAAGGGGTCTTTAAGTTGGCCCCAGTGATCTCTACTTCCTGGTATTCATGTCCTTATGCCGTCTTTTTCCTTTGATATAAGCTGGAACTGTGACTCACTTGTAATGAATAGAATGTAGCAGGAGGGTGTGCATTTTCTCCCCAAGATGTCACTTCCAAGATTAGGTTACAAAAAGACTGACTTTTGTCTCCAGTACTCTTCTCTCAGTCTCTGATTCTCTCTCGGACCATCAATTGCCAGAGACCCTCAAACATCTGTAGAGAAGCCCACATGGTTAAGGAACTGAAGCCTGCAACCAACCATGTCAATGAGCTTGAAAACAAATCTTTTGAGACCTATAAAGAGTCACATAAGTGAGTTTGACAATACATGACACCACATCCCCAATTAAGCCTTCAAATTAGACTTGAGTCCTACCTGACAGCATTCTCTTATGGGAGATAGTGAGTCAGAGGAAACTAGTTAAGTCATGCCTGGTTGCCGATCCAAATAATTTATGAGATAATAAATATTTGATCTTTTGAGCCACTAAGTTTTAGAATAATTTGTACTACAACATAGGTAATAAATACACTGTCCCTTTCCTGAGTTCCCACAAAAATCTGTAGTTCCCCCATTATAGCACTTATACTTTGTGTTATAATTATCTGTTTATTTGTGTGACCACTCCACTAGATTGTAAATTCTTTAAAGATAGGGGCATTGTCTGTCCAGTGTGGTACTGTATCTTCAGTAAATAACACTGTTCTTAATAGATACAATATACTACCACTCACTGAATAATGATAGTAGGTTGGGACTCTATAAAATATGTGGGACTAATATTGCTGTGGAATAGGAAGTCAAGGAGATAAACACCTTAAAGAAAGGCAATGAAATTAATGCCAAATTTTAAAATAGTTATTAATTTAACAAATGTGTAAACAGACTGAGCACCAATTAAGATAGTATATAAGATAAAATAAGGTTTTAAATACCATACCCTTGGCAACATGCACTGTGATGTCTATTGTGGTAGAACCATCAGTGAGAATCATGGCATAAATAGATATAAGAACACTGACCACGTAACTGTCAGAATTGAACCTGGGCTGACTGCCTGATTTCTCTGGGCCTCATACCCATAGGTAAGGTAAAGGAGGCTTCATATCTTCTTTTATTTTTCTTTAAGATTATTTATTTATTTATTTGACAGACAGAGATCACAAGTAGGCAGAGAGGCAGGCAGAGAGAGAAGGAGGGGAAGCAGGCTCCCTGCTGAGCAGAGACCCTGATGCAGGGCTCTATCCCAGGACCCTGGGATCATGACCTGAGCTGGAGGCAGAGGCTTTAACACACTGAGCCACCCAGGCACACCACATATCTTCTTAAAGATCCCTTTTAGCTCTAATATTCTAGTTTATGTATGAACCCATTCTGTAAACACCTACCTCAGATTATTTCAGATCTGTGGTCCTCAGTCTCTTGATTTTTCCATCCCACCACAGCTGAGGGATAAAACACACATCCCACTGAAACGGTGATTTTTTTATTTTTTTCAACCTGTAGGGAGGAAAAGGATGTATCACATTGTGGGCCTTTTGGAATTTCTGTGTAATGTGTATAGTGTGAAAAAGTTTCCTAGATCATTCTGACCTGCTTAATGTCTAGTTTTGAAAATCTTTGAGGTAATACATAATGACTGACCAACAAATTGTGGCCAACAGTCCAGGTATTCTGCTGTTTGACAAAATGAATATAGTAGACCTTAGTATATATTCAGTAGAAGCTTAAAAGAAATAGCTGGAAAATAATCTAAGCAACAAGTGACCCATTCTAGGAGAGTTATGTCAGAATATGGATCTTAGAACACCATCACAAAGTTTCTTATTTTCCCAGAGGCTGAAGTACTTTACCCAATGAGCTTCTAAAACTAGCAATCTATCATGTTTTGACAATAATTTAGAAGGTAGTACCTCAAGGCATTTGCCACATGACCAGGAGGCTTTTATATCTACAGGAGATTATTGTCAATATCCTGACTGGAGAACTCCATATTGCTCTAATTAGTTTATAGCAGATTCTTTTGAGATATAATAATAACGATAATATCTAGCTTTTGTTTAATTCTTTCATTTTTCAAAAAGCTTTCCATCTGTCATTGTGTTACCCTCACAGTGTACCAGTTAAGTAAGCAGTGCTGGTGTCCTAAAAGTAACTTTTTCCCTGTAAGTTTACTCATTTCCTCATTCACTGTAGGCATTTGTCCAGGATCCACTGTGTGTCAGAGACTTAATGGGGATACAATGCTGAATAAGACGTGGCTGATACTCTTAGGGGTTCAAGATTTAGGGAAGGCAAGCATGTAAGCAGGTAATTATAGTGCTCTCAGGTATTTGCTTTCTCTCACTATAGTCACCTGGGCATCTGTGTTCACCTGGCCCATATTTAGAACTACAGAGGAATGGTGGGCTTGAGGGGATTGTTCCAACATGGCGTTATTCAGTCCTCAACATGTTGGCAAGTGTTCCTTCATTCACACACCATTCCATGAGGGAATATCATTGCTTCTATGTACTTCTGGGTTCTCGATCTTCCCTAAAGAAGCCATAGGTTCCCCCAAATTCAAGAGACACGTGGCTCACTGTTTAGCAATACCATTTCTCATGGGTACTGATGTTGCTTTCACCCATTAGAGAGTCCATCTCTTAGAAGAAGCTCTTAAGTTCAAAAGCTCACTAAGGGAGATGTGTGAAGTTTGAATCTTCAGCTGAAGCCTATGTTGTGCTGGAACCCATGTATACTGGCTCCTGAAAGCCAAATACACACATCTCTTTCTCACTTAGTGTTCCATTATATTAGATTGATAGCTTGAAATTGTCCAAGGTGTGGGAATATTTTCACCACAGAAACTGGCAAACTCTACATATCATGACTGGTTTTCTCCCCAAGAGCTAGTTCTTAAAACATCTGCCAGCACACCTCTGACTGGAGCTGACTGTCCTCACCTAGAGCTTGATTAAATCGATAGATTTACTAAATGGCTCTGCATATAATATGCAAAACAGTCTCTTAATTTGGGTTTGAATATAATTATACAAACTGTATTAATTTCTTTTCCCTTCCTCCTACATATGTGGGTTAAGACTCCCCTAATTTGGCATGTAAATTTATGCAAAATCGCAAACAATTTGGGTTTTATGGTGAGAACCCTGAAACACTAATAACACTGCAATCTTGATTACATAGACACCAAACCAATGCTCGTTCAAAACCACTCTCCTATGTTGCCACCTACGGAAAATCAACCCAGCTGAAATGAACTTTAATTCTGTAATTGACAAATACCTGTCTTCCTTCTTGTTGGAAGAAATAAACCAAAAATAAAAATAAAACAGAAAAATGGAGTTGTGCTCACCTGAAAAGATGTTGTAAATCATCAATTTAAACAACCAATTCTTTTCTCTGATACATGTCTACAACAAAATTGCTTCTCTGGAAGGATTTCCCTGTTCCTGCCAATGGTCTTTGTTTTCCTAGTAAACATACTGGAAACTTCAGTGTCATCCAAGTGCTCACTACTGTGCTAGCTAGGCCCACAGAAGAGGGTCAATTAATATATGTTAAATAGATCAATTTCTTTATTCCTCTTCTTTATAACCCTATGTAACAAATCAGCAAGTCTGCCAATACTAACTTAGACCCTCACAACTTTTCCAACTACCTGTCTCCTGCTTATCTCTCTCCACTTTCAAGCATTTATGCAACAGGATTTAGCTGAGGGTGTGTTTTGTGGCAAATACTAGGCTTGGCGAGGCACCTGGGTGGCTCAGTGGGTTAAAGCCTCTGCCTTCGGCTCAGGTCATGATCCTAGGGTCCTGGGATCGAGCCCCACATTGGGCTCTCTGCTCAGCAGGAAGCCTGCTTCCCCCTCTGCCTCTCTGCCTACTTGTGATCTCTGTCTATCAAATAAACAAATAAAATCTTTGAAAAAAAAAATACTAGGCTTGGGATGAAAGTGAACCAGACATTCCACCTTCAAGGTGGGAGAGACTTAAATGGATAAAAAACACTCTGCATTATGAGAAAGGCTACAACCATGGAAGACATAGAGTATTATAAAAGAAGTGGAGAGATGGATTGGGCTTATTTCAAGTGGGAGAGAATCTTGAACTGGGTTTTACAGTATGCCTAGAATTTTGCTGTGGGAACAAAGTAGGGAAAAAATAAAGGAGGAGGAGAGGAAAACATTGGTGTAGTTGGTTTGGGGTTAAACCTGAGTCAGGAGTGCAACTGAGATTCCCTAAGTTGAATGATGCTTTGCCATTCTGAATGACCTTAGGCAACTTACCTCAACTCATTGTGCCTTAGCTGCTTCCTGTACAAAAAGGGATCATCTATCTTATAAAATTGTGAGGATTAATGGCTAATGAATATAATTTCTTAGGGTGGAGTCTACAATACTTTAAATGCTCAATAGATCCTACCTACTTTTCCCACTATTCCAGGCAAAGAGACTAGCCTTTGGAAAATTAAGGAGATGAGAAACTGATATGGTCAGGAAGGACAGGTTTGCATTACAGCTGGGTATAACACTGGGTATTGGTTGAGGAGTGGTAAAAGATGAGTTTGGGATGGCAGTCAGGAGTCTGGACCTAAAGGACCTTGTGTACCATGCTCAATTTTTTGAGCTTTAACCTGGAGGTGATAAGGATCCACTGAAAGATTTTAAGAGGCAAAGTGACCATTCTACTTCTTGCTGCCAAGCTTAATGCTGCTTTTATTGTCTTTCTCTTGCCCAATACTGTCAAAGAGAAAAGAACTGAATGTTTGTTAAAGATGACAAGACATATTTTCTACAGTCTAGCTCAGGAGGGGAGAGAGATTCCAGTAGACATTGAGCTCTTCTCCACTGAGACAAAGGTTTTTAAATGCTGGCATGTACTAAAGAAAAGTACTGAAGGATGTTGAGGGGTGGTAGTGGTCAGTTTGATTAGGCCATCCGTGTTTGCCAACCAGTGCTTAATCAAAATTATGCTCCTACCTTCCCACAGAGCCTGGACAGCAGGGACCATACCTTTCTTGATGATTACATTTCAAAGGGATGTCTCACTTGAGAGCCATTTTCCTGGATTGTAGAAGATATATCTCAAAGGAACAGAGAAAGGATTTATAATTGCAAGTTTTCTTGAGAAAATGCTCTAAAGAAAGGGAGATTAGGGTCCTATCATTAGATTTTGACTGAAACAAACAGTAAATTCTTGTGGCAGTGTGAGCTTTCTCAGCCAGACTTAAGGGACTATGGTCATCCTAGGGACAAGGGCTTGGGCTAATAGAAATCATGCTAGTGCTTGTTTAAGTCTCTCAGAGTGTGAGATAGACAAACTTATTTGTGCTGAGACTTTGCAAGTCCCATAGGCCAAGGTTGAGGCCTAGTTGAGAAGGCAGTGCAGAGGAACCTGATGGAAATTTGGCAAGGAAAGAATACTCTCTAGTAGCTCTTTTCTCTGTTGTGGGGCATGCACTGGCTTACCTTTGCCTGGGAAACCTCATCAATCTGTCCCCTCCCACAATTTTATGGTCTACTCAAGTTTAGTTTGGAATGCCTCCTCCCATGTCCTTATCTCATTTTGATATTGGGGCTTTTGCTTCTGTTGTTTCTTTTCTCCTCTGCCACTTGCGTCTTTTTTACCTTCCAAAGCCTCACTCTGTGAAGGCCATATCTCTATGAAGGCTTATTGAATGACTCTGGGCCCTTCTCTCTAAACTACAGTACTCAGTTTTGCTTCATAAATTAGCACTTACTTATCCCATATACTGTATTTGGAACATATGGGGGTTGGAAAGTGTACTGGGCTTGGAGTTCAGAGAGGTCCGGGTCTCAGGTCTTCTACTGAGCAGCTGTTCAACCATAAGGATGTCTTATCTCTGAGCTTCAATTTTTTCATCTATAAGGTGTGAGAAAACTCATCCCAGAACATTATGATTGATTAGAGACATTATGTTTGTGAAAGTGCCTAACAGTGCGTAGCCCAAGATTCATGTGAAATAGATATTTATTGAAACTTGTATCACCTATGTGTATCAGTTGTCTCCCTGATTTGATGTCAGGCTATTGTAGAGCCAACAACATGGCTTATCTTTTTCTTTTTCATCTTTTTATCTTTATCAAAGTGTTGAGTGAGTAATAGGTACTCAGTAAACTCTGGCTGAAGGAATTGATTAATTGTAAGCTTAGAAGGAAGGGTCTGAGTCTGTTGCACAACCTGTGAGGAGTTTAACAAACACTCAATAAAGAGATGAGTCCCCCAGACACCTACCAACAACAACAACAACAACAATTAATTTATACAGTTCTAGGAAGTACTAGGTTAGTGTAAGGCACTTTCTGGCTTTCAAGGAGTCCCCAGCAGACTTTAAAACACTAGGACACACTAAGCAAAAGTCTATAAGAGAACTAGGAAATGGATATAACTATGGGTAACCCTAAAAAACAATCTGGCTAAATGTCAGGTCCAGCATTAAAAAAATGCAATCAGAGCTGAAACTCCCCATGCCCTCACTCTCTTCATGCTGGGGAGGCTATCTCAGAGTAATTAGCCTCTAAACATCCCTATGTAATAAATGAATAGAACAGCAGACACTGAGAGTGATTTATTATTCATCATGAATAGCAAGTGAATGAAATAATTTAACAATCACTAATCTCTAAAAGGGACCTACTCATTTTTAATCATCTTGTATGACATGTGATCACTCATTCACACATATCCCCCTGAGCTCATCCTACTGCCAGGAATGCTTTACGGGCAACAGAGCACTATTTATGTACTTCTGTGACATGAGTGTATCATTAGGTGGATATTGCAGCCTGTGGGATTAGGACCATGTTTTTGTGCAGTGTGACAACTTGACACAATCCATACACGTGTCACCTTTTGCATCCCATTAGTATCGAGGGAACCCACAGATGCTCATATGGCGTAGTGGTAATTATACAGCTCACGGTTCTGAGGGTAGGATTAGAAATGGCAACCATGGTGATGGATATAGATTGTGGTGGGTTTGTCACATGAGAGAGAATGCTAAGGGAATGGTTACCTGATGAAAGTCTTTGTCATGAGAAGTCTAACTGAAGCATTTCAATAAGGCTGGTAAATATTATGCTGTTTATTTTTGAGACACAGGAGAATGTAGACTCAGTATTCCAGTGTCTGGTATATTTGGAGAATTTCCTTTATCTGGGTTCATCATTTACATATCTAGAAATTTAAGGACTATAAAATCAAGTTTTGCTGTGATTATAGATCCACACATCTCTAAAAAGAAACAAACAAAAAACAGAGAAGAAGATAAAATTGAATGAGAAGCCAGTTAAACTGGCCAGTTAATCTACTTGGGCTCTGGCACAAAAATTAGTAATGATGGTGACTAAGAGTGCTACTATTTTTTTGACTGCCTGCCATATACCGGGCACTGTTCACACATATCTTATTTAATTCTCACCACAATCGGTGGGCTGGGTGATATTATCCCTTTTTATGCATGGAAAAATGCATTCACTCAACCTTTGGTTATATCAATGTCAACAAAACAGTTTAGGAATAAAAATCTGAAATCAATCACACAGCTAATTTTGAAAAAATTTAGTTTAAAATCCTCTCTGGCTTTTTAAAGATCAGTCTTTATATGTAGATATAACTTCAGTGGAATTGTTATTGTACTAAATTCTTTATATTTTTATTCTATCATTATTCCTGTTATTATATTATTGTTAATTTTAGTGGGATTACCATTTCTAATATTATGTGTAAGAAAAGGAATATTTCTGTGCCAAAGTTCAATAGATCAATGTATATTACTGTGCATATGAGTCACCACGGGAGAGAGGACTTCTCAATATGCAGATTCTGATTCAACAGGTCAGTGGTGGGGTCAGTGTGATGATCCATCCTCATCCCACAGTGGTGCTGAGACTGCTGGTCCAGGCACCAGGCACTATGGATGGTGATGCTAGGTGAGAGACACGGATATCATCCCCTTCTAGGAAGCAGCCATCATTCTGGTTTTGAAGTTAAATAAGCCACAGCTTTTTCTTCTTTTTTTCAGGGTGGGTGCATGCTGTCTTGTTTTTTCCTTCATAAGTTCTGATATTAGGGTGGAGTCAATATTTCTTCTTGTCCTTCAGAAATATTAATATTTCATGCAGATTCTCTTCGGTCTTTCAACTTAGACTATTCCGGATGAATTATATTGGTTTCTCATTTGATTTTGAGCTACAATAAAGTAGTGATCTAAACTCTTCCAAACTTCCAAGACGTGTCAGCAGATTGAATTAATTCAGAAAGGGAAAGAACAAGCAATATGGGTAGGATAGGAAAGACCATTCTGGTGGTGTTTACCAAGACATTTGGTTGGCAGTTTGGTCGAGGAGTACAAAGGATTATTAATTCTATATTACTTAGAATGTTTGAAGGTTATATTTAGTGTGAAAAACACTGAAGTATATAAGGTTTTATTGTTCACAGGACCAGATCTGTCTTTGACTTGAAAGTTTACCTTTAATATAATGAAGGCTTTATATGTGTCAGAATGAGAAGCAAGTGTCCTTGTCGGTGGGTGTTTATTTCTTTCAGTACAGGCGACTGTCAAGAACCAAGGAGCTCTCGTGTATGTGCCTTCTTCACAGGAAGGCTTCTATTTTATAAGAATCGTATAAGATTTCTTGGTATTTTATTAGACTTCTGGCATTTTGAAATTTGATAAGAATTCTTCTGGTTATGCTGCCAGTCGTGTAAGGCTGATCTTACCAAACCTTGGATGAAATCAAATGCCCATGGGGAGCTAGTCGGGCCCATGGAGGCAACAGATTATCAGCAGAAGGAAGGAAGGTCTGTCATCGAGCCAAATTGGATCTGAGTTGTGACTCTGCCTCTACTGGCCACGAAACCTTGGAGAATCACCATTCTTGAGCTTCTGTATTCTATTTAAAAACAGGACAAAATTGCTGCCTCAGAGATTAATGTAAGGGTAAATCCTGTCTCCTGTGTAAAGGACCTTGCCCCAAATAAGTGCTCTATAAGTTGTAGTTTCCTTTCCCCTTTTGCATGTACCAAATATGTAGCCATTTCAGATATAACTGCATGCCCCACTTTTCCCCATCAACCAAGGCTAATTTATGAGAGGAAGATGCTGATACACTTCATTAACAATGTTTGAACTCCATGTTCTCACCCTCGGGTTATGTCAGTGTCAAAGAAAACTGGTTTAGGAAAGGAAAATTGGACTTGAATCACAGTCTGTTTTGAAAATATAAAGCTCTGGATCTCTCCACCTGTTTCCTCCCTCACTTCTCCTTCCCCTCTCCTCCTCCTCACCTTCTTCCTCCTCCCCCTCCTCATCTTCTTCCTCCTCCTCTTCCTTTTGTGTTTTCAAAATCAATCTTTATATTTAGATTAAAACTTTGGTAGAGTTTTTTTAATTTGCAACTATATAAGTAAAGAAATATTTTTATTTTCAAAAACTGAAGGAACCTAAAAAACTCGATTGTTTTATGTATTTAGTTACATATTTTTTCATTCAAATATATTTTTTTTCAATATTTCATTCAAATATTATGCCCACACCCATGCAATTCCTTAGAGCAAGCAAATTCTGGCTTCCTGGTACACAATAAATTGTACTTCTCTCAAATGCTTCTTTCAGACTTAAGAAGATAGAGATATGAAAAGCCAAAATGCTAGAATAAATTCTTTTCCTTCTTTTTAAGAAATTATGAATAGAATTTGTACAAGAGTATCCAAGATCATTCTTTCCATTTAAAGAACAACTCTGGAATCTTAGTTTTTCTAAGATGCGGGATTTAATAAGGTGAAAGTCCTCGATCTGATTTTGTTTTAGAATCTTTTCCAGTGGGTTTGAGGTAGTTTTTCCCTTTAGCAATCCTTAGTGGTTCTGAAAACACTTTTAAATCCATCTTTTCCATTGGCTTAAAGTCTTTCAATTAAGGATTCAATATACTTATTTAAGAGGTGGACCACTTACGGAAATGGGAGAAGACTAGGATATGGAAAAGAAGTTAAGTACTTAAGATTTGGTTTCCTGGGGTTACTTGGGAAAGTAGAGTCAGAGCAAGAACCTGATCTGTCTTTTTTTCTTTGACTTGACAGCACAACTGCACTGCCTCTCACTGAAAGCTACAGTGTGCTGAACCATTACATAGGAAAAAGGAATGAAATTTCAGAGGTGAAGCCCAAGATAAGAATGATAAAATTACTCTGGGAGTTCGAAGACTGTATCAAATCCCTTATATGTTTGAGAACCTTTTCTCCCCTGTGACATGCAACATTATTTTAGACTTCTAATGGTCTAGAACTCTTGCCATTTCTTGTCTTCAAGGTCACAAGCCAAATCTGAGGCCTTCATTTGAATGACCAGGAAACCAACTTTCCTCTCCATGTGGCTTGCCCTTTGGGGACCACCTGTTAGTTGTAATGCATTTATTTGCATGTATGAAGTCTCCACGTTAGATGAAAACTTTCCTGTTTTGTTTTTTTTTTTTAATAGAACTTTCCTTTTTGATGAATTTGTACACTTTCTCCTTCTTAGTTCCCCACTGAGGTATGCCTTTTCTGCCTCTTTTGTAGACCTCCTTGATAGCTTCAGAGCTCCCGGCTATATCTTTGAGAATGGTGATCTGCCAGAGGGAAACTGTAGCTCCATCTGCCTCTGTGAATAAAAGTTTTCTTGGAGAGGTTTCCTTTTCTCCTGTTTTTCTCAAACCAGTGTTTATCTCCTGCAAGTCTTTCCACATCCAGTCAGATCAGTGCAAGAGGGAAAATCCCGAATCCCCAGCATTGTCGTGTAGGTCCTTTGTAGCCTCTCTTCAGACAGGAGCTTTCGTTTATGTTTTGTTTTTAAATCAAGACCAGATATGGATACATTTTGGGGGGAATTAAAAAGAAATAAATAAAAATGTAGTTGTCTACCATAACCATGAGACCCCAAAGCCGAGGTTTGAATTACTACTAATCTGTTGTTAAAACGTCCTTGGGGCTTTACCTGTGTAGAAGTTGAAGCACTAAAGAGGGTTCCAACACTGAAATTTCCCTCATTTCTGTCACAGTTATGACTTTGCAGCATTTAAGGTTGCTACTTAATACTTTACTTTCCCAGTCTTATTTGCCAAATCTATTTAATAAATACCCTTATCTTCATGGGAAAGTATAGTCTTTCCTCAGGCTTTATTAAGAGACCCATTGAGAAAAGAACAAAGAAAAAGTCTGCCTCAGGCACAGAAAATATAAAGAATCATGACATTACTCTGAAGATGTTAAGTGGACTTCTTTTCCAGTTCCTATTCTGTCTTACCCGCTCAACAGTACTCACTTTTATTGGATAAGAAAGAAAATACTCAGTAGTATTGGAGACACTTCTATTAGGGCTTGATTTTTCTTTTCCCTATGGTATTTGTAGAGCTTTCAAATAATTTGAATTGCATGAGTTTCTCATCACAACATTTTTCCTTTTCAAATCATCTGGTTATTATAAGAGAAATATTTGGATAACCAGCTGCTCTTATTTTTTCCCTTTCTTCTTCCTCCTCCTCCTCTTCTTCTTCTTCTTAGTCGTCGTCTTCTTCTTCAAGGGCAAATTTCCTATATAAGCAGAGCATCTCTGATATCCCTATGGGGAGACATAAAAATGTTTATGCCAGTTGTAAATTTTCCAACTTAAAATTCCTTAGGATATTATACAAAGCAAAAAGGAAAAGATGTAGAAAAGTCAATAGTGTCTTGGACGAAGATAAATAGAATTGTTCTTATTCTGGGCTTAGCCCATGGATTTACACGGTGAAAAGTCTGCTTATGAATTACTGGTTTGATTCATTTTTAAGAATTTTCCTAGACTAATTTATTACTATAAAAATTAGCCAGTTTTTCTTAGTGATACTTGAGATTACATCTTGGATTAATTTCTGGAAAAATATAGATTACACTATTCTTTGAAAAATTATCTTTTTGTCAACATGAACTCCGTATTTTTGGTTTCTCTGTGGACCTTTATTTTTCCTGAAGAGCTTTGGCTGAGCCTTCACCATTTACTGTATGACTCTTTTGTTTACAATTTAGAGATCTGGCTGGCTGGATTGAATGCATCAAAAATATGCCTTCTGGTGATCAACCCTGTGATTTACTCTGAAGCAACAAAGCTTCTAGCTTCCCAATTAACAAGGAAACTTGTCTTTTCTTGTTAATTGGTTTGTGGAGATATTTTCATGTATTACAGATGAATCCTTGTTTTGCATGAATATAAGAAAATGTTGTTCTACCACTCATGGTAGTTTTGTGAGTGAGGATGTTTCCTCATCTCAAGGAATAAATGTAAGATTATCGATATATTTTATCTCTGCATGAAGTCAAATTCATTATCATCTTTATTAGTGATACCAACATCATATTTGTTGTATAATTAATAATACTTTCTCTCTCTCTTTAACTCATATGTACAGAGAATCCTATCAAAAAAAAAAAAAAACAAAAAAAACCCCTACTCTTAAAGTATCTACTACCCTGTTGTTCCCAGGCCTGATGACAAAGACAGGAGATTTATTTCACACCATTCTTTCACTAACATGTCTTAAGAAACATTACCTAACTTGGAAGTAAGGCAAAGAGATGATGGTATGCCCTTTTGATATCATATCAGAGTGCTGTTTATCAGGACCACCTGACGATTATTTGATCATTCAAGGGAATATACTTTTGTTTGACTATATCTAATAATTGACTAAAAGTCCGTTTTCTGTGAAGTTGCCTTTTTCTTAGTAGATTCTTATCTGGTAGAGTTACAAATGATTTCTGCCTGGTAGAAAATATAACTCCAAATTTATGCTTTTGTTGCTTGATAGGATTTATTAAGCATCTTATTTCTGTAACCATCTTATTTATGTATCAAATCCCATCTTATTCAGACATTTTTTTTCTCCCATGCTATAACCCCTGTTCTTTACTTCTTTGAAACATCTGTACTGCCCAGTTCATTCTCTCAATGAGTTGAATAACTGTTTAACACATGCTTTTTTTGTATTTGTAGGAGTTATGTCTGATAACTCCTTGAAATTATACTTTGACGTGTATCCAAGCTGTATATATCTTGCATATATATGTGTGTGTGTCCAAGATGCATATATATATATGTGTGTGTGTGTGTGTGTGTGTGTGTGTATATATATATTTAATGTGATAGCTTTTGTTTGAAAGTAATGCCAGGGAAGCAATCATGAATTAGTTTAGACAAATGAAAACTTCATGTAAGTCTATTTTAGGACCCAGCACTACTTCAAGGACAGACTGAGTCTCATTATTTAAACTATTGATTTTCTAACAATATGTTAAGGAATTGTCTTGGGCTCCATGTAACAGATGGAGAATCCTTAAGGCATGCTACCCTAGTAGTGCAATTAGCAAAAGCTGAGTGAAGTGCCACCTTTATCCAGTGAGCTTTATAAAGGAATTGTGATTACTGTGACTTGCATTAGAAAATTAAAAAAAAAAAAATCTTTTAATTTCGGGACATGTGGGTGGCTCAGTCGGTTAAGCATCTGCGTTCAGCTCAGGTCACAATCCTAGGGTCCTGGGATGGAGAGTCCTGGGTCGGGCTCCCTGCTCAGCAGGGAGTCTGCTTCTCCCTTTGCCTGCTTCTCCCCCTGCTTGTGCTCTCTCTCCTTCTATGTAATAAATAAATAAAATCTTTTAAAAAATTCCTTTAATTTCTTCAACAACAATTTGGCCCCCAACTGGAATTGAGTTCATTTGTTGAAACCAACTAGCCAACCAATACATGGCAGTAACTTTTTACTTTAACTAGTGAGCCATGGAGTCCTGTCAGCTTTCTTGTCATTACTGTTACTATTGCTTATTCTTCACATGATTAGTTTGGAAGAAATATTTTTAAGTGTTTTAGTAATTGATGATTAATGAATGAATGCTTAAGAAGTCAAAACAATGTAAAAATGTAAACAGTAAAAAATTGTGTGTTTATCTTTATCTCCATCATACTACTACACTGCCCCAGAGCGAACCAGTCATTAGCTTTTTTTTCTTTAATTTTTTAAATTTTTAATAAACATATAATGTATTTTTATCCCAAGGGGTACAGGTCTGTGAATAGCCAGGTTTACACACTTCACAGCGCTTACCATAGCACATACCCTCCCCAATGTCCATAACCCCACACCCCTCCCCCCAGCAACCCTCAGTTTGTTTTGTGAGATTAAGAGTCACTTATGGTTTGTCTCCCTCCCGATCCCATCTTGTTTCATTTATTCTCCTCCTACCCCCCTAATCCCTCATGTTGCATCTCCACTTCCTCATATCAGGGAGATCATATGATAGTTGTCTTTCTCCGACTGACTTATTTCACTAAGCATGATCCCCTCTAGTTCCATCCACGTCGTCGCAAATGGCAAGATTTCATTTCTTTTGATGGCTGCATAGTATTCCATTGTGTATATATACCACATCTTCTTTTTCCATTCATCTGTTGATGGGCATCTAGGTTCTTTACATAGTTTGGCTATTGTAGACATTGCTGCTATAAACATTCGGGTGCACGTGCCCATTCGGATCACTACGTTTGTATCTTTAGGGTAAATACCCAGTAGTGCAATTGCTGGGTCATAGGGTAGTTCTATTTTCAACTTTTTGAGGAACCTCCATGCTGTTTTCCAGAGTGGTTGCACCAGCTTGCATTCCCACCAACAGTATAGGAGGGTTCCCCTTTCCCTGCATCCTTGCCAGCATCTGTCATTTCTTGACTTGTTAATTTTAGCCATTCTGACTGGTGTGAGGTGATATCTCATTGTGGTTTTGATTTGTATTTCCCTGATGCCAAGTGATGTGGAGCACTTTTTCATGTGTCTGTTGGCCATCTGGATGTCTTCTTTGCAGAGATGTCTGTTCATGTCTTCTGCCCATTTCTTGATTGGATTATTTGTTCTTTGGGTGTTGAGTTTGATAAGTTCTTTATAGATTTTGGACACTAGCCCTTTATCTGATATGTCGTTTGCAAATATCTTCTCCCATTCTGTCAGTTGTCTTTTGGTTTTGTTAACTGTTTCCTTTGCTGTGCAAAAGCTTTTGATCTTGATGAAATCCCAATACTTCATTTTTACCCTTGCTTCCCTTGCCTTTGGCGATGTTCCTAGGAAGACATTGCTGTAGCTGAGGTCGAAGAGGTTGCTGTCTGCGTTCTCCTCAAGGATTTTGATGGATTCCTTTCTCACATTGAGGTCCTTCATCCATTTTGAGTCTATTTTCATGTGTGGTGTAAGAAAATAGTCCAATTTCATTTTTCTGCATGTGGCTGTCCAATTTTCCCAACACCATTTATTGAAGAGGCTGTCTTTTTTCCACTGGACATTCTTTCCTGCTTTGTCAAAGATTAGTTGACCATAGAGTTGAGGGTCTATTTCTGGGCTCTCTATTCTGTTCCATTGATCTATGTGTCTGTTTTTGTGCCAGTACCATGCTGTCTTGATGACGACAGCTTTGTAATAGAGCTTGAAGTACGAAATTGTGATGCCACCAACTTTGGATTTCTTTTTCAATATTCCTTTGACTATTTGAGGTCTTTTCTGGTTCCATATAAATTTTAGGATTATTTGTTCCATTTCTTTGAAAAAAATGGGTGGGATTTTGATAGGGATTGCATTAAATGTGTAGATTGCTTTGGGTAGCATAGACATTTTCACAATATTTGTTCTTCCAATCCAGGAGCATGGAACATTTTTCCATTTCTTTGTGTCTTCCTCAATTTCTTTCATGAGTACTTTATAGTTTTCTGAGTATAGATTCTTAGCCTCTTTGGTTAGGTTTGTTCCTAGGTATCTTATAGTTTTGGGTGCAATTATAAATGGGATTGACTCCTTAATTTCTCTTTCTTCTGTCTTGTTGTTGGTGTAGAGAAATGCAACTTATTTCTGTGCATTGATTTTATATCCTGACACTTTACTAAATTCCTGTAGAAGTTCTAGAAGTTTTGGAGTGGAGTCTTTTGGATTTTCCACATACAGTATCATATCATCTGTGAAGAGTGATAGTTTGACTTCTTTACCAATTTGGATGCCTTTAATTTCTTTTTGTTGTCTGATTACTGAGGCTAGGACTTCTAGTACTATGTTGAATAGCCGTGGTGATAATGGACAACCCTGCCGTGTTCCTGACCTTAGCGGAAAAGCTTTCAGTTTTTCTCCATTGAGAATGATATTTGCGGTGGGTTTTTCATAGATGGCTTTCATAATATTGAGGTATGTGCCCTCTATCCCTACACTTTGAAGAGTTTTAATCACGAAGGGATGCTGTACTTTGTCAAATGCTTTTTCAGCATCTATTGAGAGTATCATATGGTTCTTGTTCTTTCTTTTATTAATGTGTTGTATCACATTGATTGATTTGCGGATGTTGAACCAACCTTGCAGCCCTGGAATAAATCCCACTTGGTCATGGTGAATAATCCTTTTAATGTACTGTTGAATCCTATTGGCTAGTATTTTGGTGAGAATTTTCACATCCGTGTTCATTAAGGATATTGGCCTGTAATTCTCTTTTTTGATGGGATCCTTGTCTGGTTTTGGGATCAAGGTGATGCTGGCCTCATAAAATGAGTTTGGAAGTTTTCCTTCCATTTCTGTTTTTTGGACCAGTTTCAGGAGAATAGGAATTAGTTCTTCTTTATATGTTTGGTAGAATTCCCCTGGGAAGCCATCTGGCCCTGGGCTTTTGTTTGTTTGGAGATTTTTGATGACTGTTTCAATCTCCTTACTGGTTCTGGGTCTGTTCAGGCTTTCTATTTATTCCTGGTTCAGTTGTGGTAGTTTATATGTCTCTAGGAATGCATCCATTTCTTCCAAATTGTCAAATTTGTTGGCGTAGAGTTGCTCATAGTATGTTCTTATAATTGTTTGTATTTCTTTGGTGTTAGTTGTGATCTCTCCTCTTTCATTCATGATTTTATTTATTTGGGTCCTTTCTCTTTTTTTTTTTTTTTTTTTTTTTTGTTAAGTATCTCCAGGCATTTATCAATCTTATTAATTCTTTCAAAGAAACAGCTCCTAGTTTCGTTGATCTGTTCTATTGTTTTTTTTGTTTGTTTGTTTCTATTTCATTGATTTCTGCTCTGATCTTTATGATTTCTCTTCTCCTGCTGGGTTTAGGCTTTCTTTGCTGTTCTTTCTCCAGCTCCTTTAGGTGTAGGGTTAGGTTGTGTATTTGAGACCTTTCTTGTTTCTTGAGAAAGGCTTGTACCACTATATATTTTCCTCTCAGGACTGCCTTTGCTGTGTCCCACAGATTTTGAACTGTTGTGTTTTCATTATCATTTGTTTCCATGAATTTTTTCTATTCTTCTTTAATTTTCTGGTTGACCCATTCATTCTTTAGAAGGATGCTGTTTAATCTCCATATATTTGCGTTCTTTCCAAATTTCCTCTTGTGACTGAGTTCTAGCTTCAGAGCATTGTGGTCTGAAAATATGCAGGGAATGATCCCAATCTTTTGATACTGGTTGAGACCTGATTTATGACCCAGGATGTGATCTATTCTGGAGAATGTTCCATGTGCAGTAGAGAAGAATGTGTATTCTGTTGCTTTGGGATGAAATGTTCTGAAGATATCTGTGATGTCCATCTGGTCCAGTGTGTCATTTAAGGCCTTTATTTCCTTGTTGATCTTTTGCTTAGATGATCTGTCCATTTCTGTGAGGGGAGTGTTAAAGTCCCCTAGTATTATTGTATTATTGTTGATGTGTTTCTTTGATTTTGTTATTAATTGGTTTATATAGTTGGCTGCTCCCACATTATGGGCATAGATATTTAAAATTGCCAGATCTTCTTGTTGGACAGACCCTTTGAGTATGATATAGTGTCCTTCCTCATCCCTTATTATAGTCTTTGGCTTAAAATATAATTGATCTGATATAATGATTGTCACCCCAGCTTTCTTCTGATGTCCATTTGCATGGTAAATTGTTTTCCACCCCCTCACTTTAAATCTGGAGGTGTCTTCGGGTCTAAAATGAGTTTCTTGTAGGCAACCTATGGATGGGTTTTGTTTTTTTATCCATTCTGATACCCTGTGTCTTTTGATTGGGGCATTTAGCCCATTAACATTCAGGGTAACTATTGAGAGATATGAATTTAGTGCCATTGTATTGCCTGTAAGGTGACTATTAGTGTATATTGTCTCTGTTCCTTTCTGATCTACTACTTTTAGGCTCTCTCTTTGCTTAGAGGACCCCTTTCAATATTTCCTGTAGAGCTGGTTTGGTGTTTGCAAAGTCTTTCAGTTTTTGTTTGTCCTGGAAGCTTTTTATCTGTCCTTCTATTTTCAATGATAGCCTAGCTGGATGTGGTATTCTTGGTTGCATGTTTTTCTCATTTAGTGCTCTGAATATATCATGCCAGTTCTTTCTGGCCTTCCAGGTCTCTGTGGATAAGTCTACCGCCAATCTAATATTTTTACCATTGTATGTTACAGATGACTTTTCCCAGGCTGCTTTCAGGATTTTCTCTTTGTCACTAAGACTTGTAAATTTTACTATTAGGTGATGGGGTGTGGACCTATTCTTGTTGATTTTGAGGGGGGTTCTCTGTACCTCCTGCATTTTGATGCTTGTTCCCTTTGCCATATTAGGGAAATTCTCTACAATAATTCTCTCCAATATACCTTCTGCTCTCCTCTCTCTTTCTTCTTCTTCTGGAATCCAAATTATTCTAATGTTGTTTCATCTTATGGTGTCACTTATCTCTCTAATTCTCCCCTCATTGTCCAGTAGCTGTTTATCCCTCTTTGCTCAGCTTCTTTATTCTCTGTCATTTGGTCTTCTATATCACTAATTCTTTCTTCTGCCTCATTTATCCTAGCAGTAAGAGCCTCCATTTTTGATTGCACCTCATTAATAGCTTTTTTTTATTTCAACATGGTTAGATTTTAGTTCTTTTATTTCTCCAGAAAGGGCTTTTATCTCTCCAGAGAGGGTTTCTCTAATACCTTCCATGCCTTTTTCAAGCCTGGCTAGAACATTGAGAATCATCATTCTGAACTCTAGATATGACATATTACCAATGTCTGTATTGATTAGGTCCCTAGCCTTCGGTACTGCCTCTTGTTCTTTTTTTTTATGTTGAGTTTTTCCGCCTTGTCATTTTGTCCAGATAAATGTATATGAAGGAGCAAATAAAATACTGAAAGGGTGGCAAAGACCCCAGGAAAATGCACTTTAACCAAATCAGAAGAGACTTCAAATCATGGGGGGTAGAAAGGGGATAAAAAGAAGTTCAGAAAAAAAAAATTAAAAAAAAGAAAATGAATAAAGAAAAAATATAAAAAAGAAAAAAATATATATATTAGATAAACTAGTTAAAAAACGTTAAAAAAGAAAAGGGTAAAAGTTGAAAAAAATTAGCAGAAGGAAAAAAAATTAAATTAAAAAAAATTAAATTAACCGCAAGACTAAAGAATCATGGGGAGAAAGCCATGAGTTCTGTGCTTTGCTTTCTCTTCCTCTGGAATTCTGCTGCTGTCCTTGGTAGGTGAACTTGGTCTTGGCTGGATTTCTTGTTGATCTTCTGGGGGAGGGGCCTCTTGTAGTGATTCTCAAGTGTCTTTGCCCCAGCCGGAATTGCACTGCCCTTACCAGGGGCCCGGCTAAGTAATCCGCTCAGGTTTGCTTTCAGTAGCTCTTGTCCCCTGAACGCTTTCCGTAGAGTTCCAGAGGACGGGAATGAAAATGGCAGCCTCCCATTCTCCGAGGATTCTCCCATTCTCCCATTCTCAGAGGAGCCGAGAGCTCAGGGCCCCGCTTCTCAGTGCGGCCTCAGAGGAAAGAGCCCAATCATTCCCATCTCCCTGGCCTCTGGCCGTGCTCCGAGCTCACCCAGCCTGCGACCAGTTCAAGGTAACCCCGAGCTGAGAGCTCACTCCTCGGCTCTATCTCTGTAGCCAGCTTCTCCGGTCTAATACCTGCGAGCTCTGCAACACTCAGACACCCCTGATCCTTTTGTGACCCTGTGGGACCTAGGGCCACACTGGACCCGTGTGGGCTTCACCCCGGTTTAGCCTTTGGAGCGATGTCCCTTGTGGAGCAGACTTAAAAGTCCTGATTTTGTGCTCCGTTGTTCCACCGCTTGCCGGGAGCTGGCCCCTCCCCCCGTGGTCTATCTTCCCGTCGCTTTGGATTCACTTCTCCGCCTTTCAGAAAGTGGTCGATTGTCTGTTTCTAGAATTGCTGTTCTTCTTCTCTTTGATCTCCTGTTGGATTTGTAGGTGTTTGCAACGGTTTGATAAGCTATCTAGCTGATCTCCTGCTACCTGATGTCATCTCAGCCTGCTACTTCTCCTCCATCTTGACTCCTCCTCCCAGTCATTAGCTTTTTAAGGATCCTTTCAGATGTCACTTAGGAAAAAAATAGCAAATAGGAACATATCCTTATTTTTCTTCCATTCTACATATAAGGTAGAAAGACATACGCAGTGCTTGGCACCTTGCCCTTTACTCTTAAAATGAACATATTGGCCATCTTTTCATATCATTACATAACATACTCTCTTTCATTTTGGAATGCAGCGTGGCTTTGTCAAGGTAACAAAAAATCACTTGGGATAATTAAATCCCAAGTAAACATGTAAGGGTGTGCCATTCACTTCACTAACCATTTAATAGACCAGTCAATATTCTAGGTGCTGGAAGTAAAAAATATCAGACACAAACCCAGTCCTTAAGAAGCTTATATCCTACTAAATAGAGCTCAAAACATCACTAAAATACAGTGCCGTTAGTGCTACAATGGAAGCATTTCTTAAATTTTGTGGAAGATAATCCAGGAAGTGATTAATTCTGCCTTGGAGGTGCGGAAGAGGAGTCAAGGAAAGTGAATAAACATGGTACCACTTGGACAGGGTCTTGAAATAGGGATATGAAGTAAAAAAGAAGCATTTCCTAGTCTAACTGATGGACCAAGTTCTCAATTTTTTTAAAAAAAGAATTTGGCTATAATTATCCTTTCATTTTCTCCTATGACTCTGCCCTGGCGTATTGGGATACATCATTTTCTACTCTGCTTGGTATTTACATTTTTAAGTATTTGTGGCTTGTTTCCTTCTTCATCGTCAGTGTGCCTGATGGGACGGAGATCCTTTCCTCTCCCTTCTGCAGCAGCCACTCTTCTTGAAGACTCTCATGGCTGTTCTCACTCTCTTCCTGGCTTTCCAGCCAAAATGACACTGCTCTGTATTCTGAAAAACAGATGTTCAGAAGTAGGCCTTTTCTAAATCTGAATGCAAACAACTCCACGGTATAAGATTCCCTACCTTCCCAAAGACTCCTGCCAGTGAGGTTCATTTGCACTTTTCATTCCCAATCTATTTATCCCAGGGTAATAGCTTCATCATGGAGCTCTCACGCTAACTAAGAGCTCTTCAAATGCCAACCCCGAGACCTCCTCCCAGTATGAAAAGCCATTTATTTTCATTTGTTTACAGGATTTTCAATCTTTCAGCTGGCTTTTCAACCATGAGATAGTATCCATATAGATGTCAATTTTTATTAAGCTCCTAAGTAATTTTAAAGCCCCACACAAAAGGTTTTTCTGAAGTCCCTATACATCTGCTACTCTGCTCTCCCATGTTCCTTAATCATGTAATTCTCTAGAAATGACCTATCAAGTATGATGAAGTTCTTTGTGCACCATCTGCATTTTATTTCACTTCTTTCCTTCTTTCCCCAACCCAGGTCTGAGCTCTGCAACCACAACGGAACTCAATGGTCAGGCAAGAGTTTTGGCTGGCCTCGTGAGACACTGTTATCTTTCACCAACTGTGGGGACTCCCTGGGGCATAATATTTTTAAAAATCTCTTTTCCCAAGATTCTGACCAGACTGGAAATTGGCTTGAGCTCTGCTATTATTCTTGACCCAGAGCAATTGGTGGAGAACCTCAAGTGCAGAGACAGGGTGCGTTGCCCTCTTGAAACTGCCGGCTTTGATTGAAGAGCTAGAAAATCTTATCCAGCCAAACAGTGCTCAAGGTTAAATTACCTTACAAAAATCTGGCAATTTTCCCCTAAATGTAACAATTTCTTTGTGAGCTTCAAATGGTATTAAAATAGCACCCTGTTAAATTACAACCCCCGACACTCCTAACCTCTTTGCTCTACTTTATTTTTATATTTAGCATTAACTCCAACTAATATGCCATACAGTTCACCCCAATTTGATTTTACTTTCCCCCCACCTTAATGGAAGCTTCATGAAGGAAGAGTTTGTGGCCATTGTGCTATAAGTTCAGTGCCCAGATAGCATCTTGCAGTTAGAAATTACACTCCCATATGGTAGGTGAATGGATAAATTAAAAAGTGCAGAAGGATTGCATTTCAGTTAATTAAATACTATTGTTTTCCATGGTCTATTTTTTTTTTTTCTTTTTCTGGTGATGCACTGCCTTTGCCCTTCTGCATCGGTGACATTCTTTTGAATATTGCCTAGATACCTCTTCCCTTTAGGAAGCTTTTCTTAATTTGCCACATGGAGTCCAACTCCCCTCAGTTCTCGGTGTAATGTTTATGTTATTTGGCTTCTCAAAACAGCAATGCTTTCAAATAGGACTAGCCCATTTCAAAGGTCCTGACTGGCTTTAAAATCTGGTGGTAAAGGCTGCCTGCATTGTTAAATTTCCTATGTCAGCATAACTGTGGTGGGAAGAAAACCATTGTTTAGTTTCTGTAGTTGAGGAGCAAACTGTGCATTATCCAGAATGGTGCCTTGACTGTAGGGTCAGTCCAGCTACTCCCAGATTTGAATCCCAGCTGTCTTTTATTTTATTTTTTAAAGACTGTATTTATTTATTTGACAGAGATTACAAGTAGGCAGAGAGGCAGGCAGAGAGAGAGAGAGAGGAGGAAGCAGGCTCCCTGCTGAGCAGAGCCTGATGCGGGGCTCAATCCCAGGACTCTGGCATCATGACCAGAGTCTTTAACCCACTGAGCCACCCAGGCGTCCCGTATCCCAGCTGTCTTTACCTTCTCCGTGAAATAGTTGGTAAAATACTGAACCCTGTTAACGGCCATATCTCAATGATGGAGAGAGTAATATTTCCCTTGCGGGGTGATTGGGAGGACCAGACATAATCTCTACAAACAACACACTTGACAGACTGATATTACCATGAACAGGCTGATACTATGATTATTCCCATTACCACAACTACTATTCTCATAATATCATATCCCCCTTCCTTTGATTTACCACCTGTCCTGTATAGGAATCTCCACTCTCCCAGGATACAAATTCAGGTATTTCAATTTGGAGTTAATTTTTTCATATGTTCACTCATTTTTTTTTAAAGAATTTTTTTAAGATTTTATTTATTTGACAGAGAGAGATCACAAGTAAGCAGAAAGGTAGGCAGAGAGGGAGGGGGAAGCAGGCTCCCTGCTGAGCAGAAAGCCCGATGTGGGGCTTGATCCCAGGACCCTGAGATCATGACCTGAGCTGAAGGCAGAGGCTTAACCCACTGAGCCACCCAGGTGCCCATGTTCACTCATTTTAATAAGAATTTATTGAGAGTCTGGCTTGTGCCAAGTATGGTGCTGATTGCAAGGAAGGCAAAGATGAATGCACATTAGTCTCTGTAACTTCGGAGCTGACTTATGACATTCATTTATTTATTCACCACATAATTCAACAAATTATTTGTTGAGCATTGGCTATGTCCTAGGCTCAGTTACAGGGGCTGAGAGTATATCAGTGAAAAAAGCAGATGAAGATAACACTCTGGTAGAGGGAGACAGAAGGTAAAAAGGAGGATGAGTGAATTCTATAGTCCGCTAGTCTGTGTAAGGTCAGGGAAGCACAGTGAAAGAAAGAGAGGTGGGTCATGAGTTCTCAGTGCATCTTTCTGGAGGGGCTAGTTATTTGCATTTTTAAGCAGGGTAGTCAGGGGGCACCTGGGTGGCTCAGTTGGTTAAGCAGCTGCCTTCAGCTCTGGTCATGATTCCAGGGTTTTGGGATTGAGCCCTGCATAGGGCTCCCTGCTCAGCAGAGAGTCTGCTTCTCTCTCTCCCTCTGCCTGCTGCTCTGCTTACTTGTGCTCTCTCTCTATGTCTCTGTCAAATAAAGAAATAAAATCTTTGAAAAAGGAAAAAAAAATAGGGTAGTCAAGGCAGACATTCCTGGAAATGAGACATTTGAGAATGAGACTCAAGGAGTGAAGGGATGAGTCACGTGGATATTTGGGGGAAGAGCACTTCAGCAGAGGGAACATGAAAAACTAATGCAGAACAGAGACTGCTATGTACTAACACAGAGACCTCTTCATTGTAGAGGCCAGGGCCAATTTCTCTGTTTGTGCTGGCGCAGCTAGAGTGGGATCTGAGGGTGGATCATGTGAAATGGTCCTGATGAAGTTCCCTGGATAGTCATCACAGGGTGAGGGCAAGCTTACTTTTTGGGCGTGGTCTCTTTCCATCACACTCATTTCGATGCCCTAGCTGCTAGATACTTTGAATCATATCCCCTTCTTTGGGTTTCTGGAGCAGGATGTGTCTCTGCAGGTTTTCTGTCAATCCCTTACTGAACTGCTATCAATTATTTTCTACTTCATCCCCCTAATCTAGGGGCTTAATATTGAATCCCCAATTTCTCCCTCCTTGGAAAAGTCAGGCGGTGGATATCCACATGCCATGTGGACTTCTACCTTCACTGTCCTTTTCTTCTTGGCTTTATCCCAGACTCCTATGAGCAAAGAGACTGAGGATCTTCTGCTTCATCCCAGTATCTCCACTGGTTTATTTGTGTGATAATAGCAGGGGGAATAAACCATTGCTTCACACTGTGACTGTGATGGAAAAGCACAGAGGAAGGGAATGCAGGGCACAAAAAAGATACAGAAGTGGGGTCTTGGCTGCGTTTTCCATTGCCCTAGTCTTAGACATTTTCTGTCATTCCTTTGACTAAACCCAAGGTGGTGGGCATATGGGTGCTTTCCCCCAGTCATTAGAAAGGACAAGGAATGGAGCAAGGAATAATGTATAACTGCTGATAACATTATGTGCTGATAACACATAATGACTGACTACCAATTATTTTTTTCTAGGCTTGTGACCCCAGGGGTCTTTATTTTAATGGTTTTTGTACCCAATGAAAGAATGTAGCCACCAGGAATCAAAA
Organism: Martes martes; assembly: GCF_963455335.1. Lineage (NCBI taxonomy): Eukaryota > Metazoa > Chordata > Mammalia > Carnivora > Mustelidae > Martes > Martes martes. The sequence continues at coordinate 99,872,607 of NC_137888.1, forward strand.
CTAAGGTTCCACTCATGTGAAAGATGAGCTTCTTTCTTGGCCTCCTGCTTCTCAGGCCATTATAAAAGTAAGGAAGTAACCAAACAAACAAAACAAAACAAAAGCAAACAAAGAAACAAGAAAGTGGAAGTTGGAAGGAGCTTTCCCTGTTGCTTGAGACAATACACCTGAAATTTCAGGGAATAGTAGGGTTGTATTGGACAACACAGATGAAATGTAGGAATTGCCCTAGGGTGCTGCATAGACTACCATATCCAGTGATAAAGTTTATTTAATGGGGAGATAAACGTCCCTAGCCTTTCGGTCTTGCTTCTTTAAGGTCACTGGCAGTCCATTAGCTGCTTCTCATAAGTCAGTATGGCTCCTTTCCTCAACCAATCCTTTTTCCAGGCACAGTAGATAGATAATCTAGAAATTCTAGTGCTGGTCATCTTTCTCTTCTTCTGGGTCCTTTAGGACCACAATCTGAGTGCCAGCACTGGCCTCTTCAGATTATTTTGCAAGGCTCAGATATTTTCTCTTCTTGGATATCTTGGGTCACTTTTCATACTTGAAATAAGCTTATTTCTCTGACTGAAACCGAGACTAGTTTATTTGTAAATTCAGTCAAGGTTTGAGTTGAACGGGTAACCCAATATTTACCTTAATGTTGACACTGATTCTTTTCCCAGTTTCAACCATCTACTTTCAAAGAGGAAATAGCCATAGTTCGGTCTTTTTAGTTGGTCATTGGATTGACCTGACATGAAGAGATTTTGTTCTTTGACTAAAATTTTAGTCAAACTTTGTTCTTACATTTTAAGGTACTCTTAAATATAAGAGTTATACTCTAAAAATACTTAGGAATTTTGCCATCACCAGACTCTTACACAGAGAGGTTAATAGAGAATGTTATTTAAAATTTAATAGCACTTTATTAAAGTATAGTTTACTACAGTAAAATGCTCACATCTCAAGTTACAAGTTGATGATTTGTAACATATCTATATCCTCTATATCTATATAGATATATAACATCTCTCTAACCTAAGTTACAAGTTGATGATTTATAACATATCTATCTATATCTATAACCACTTTAGATAAAGATACAAATAATTTCCATCACCCCAGCAAATCCCACCATGCCCCTTTGCAGGCAAAGTACCATCACAGAGGAAATTGCTATTCTTTCTGCTATCCCCATAGATTAGTTTTATCTCTTCTTCAACTTAATGAAATCATGCAGTATGTGATTTTTTTCTGATTTCTTTTACTCAACTTAGCATTTTTGAAGTTTATCTATATTGGTGCCTTAGTAGTTTCTTCTTTTCAATTTGTTTAAGAATTAAGCTGATGGTATTCCAATGTGAGGATATACATGATACCTATCCATTCTCCATTTCATGAATGAGATTTAGATTTTTCCAGTTTTGGCTATGAAGAAAGCTGCTCTAAATTCTAAGAAAAAAAATTTTTTTAAATGGACATAAACATTAATTTCTCTTGCTTGCATATGTAAGAGTGGAATTGCTGAGTCCTAGGGTATGTTTAAATTTTTAGGAAACTGTCAAATCATATTCCACGTGGTTGCACTATTTTGTACCTCCAGCATAATATAAGCATGTTCTAGATGATTTCCATTCTTGAGAACATTTGGTATTGTTAGTAGTTTTAATTGTAGCTATTCTACAGGGAAGAACATTTGTTTTAATGTGCTTGAGACTATGTACCTGTTACTAAATCAAAGAAGTAGGAACTAAGCATCAAAGAAGGACTCCAAGGAAAAGAATATTATTGTTCGGACAGAAAAAAAAATCACATCTGAAGATTTCTAATTAATATCTGAAGAGTCATGCCATGGCATGAATTTTTCTTTTATTTTTCCCTTTAGTCATGAATTGAGACAAAGTAGGGAAATGGAAGGACAGTCTAGCACTTTTCACAGAAAAGTTATTATCTGGTGTGAGGAACATTAGCTAACAAAAAGGAAAATTCAATTTGTAGTTATGTGAACTGAATATATTTTTGATTTGCTGATTTTTATCACTCTTTTCTCTCTGCTGGAATGCCATTCCAGGCTCTCTCTTCAAACTGCCCTACAGAGCTTATTTATCATTTCTTATGGACAAATTTCTTGGCTCTAACTTATGAGATGGATGGACCCTAAACAACTCCCTCTTGTACTATAAAAATGAAAGACATGTTTACAAACTTACACTTTGTAAAAGCTGTGTTATTTTTGCATAAAATAGAAGTTGTAAATGGTCTAATTTTTGGATGAGTTGACACTAAAGTATTAATATAGGTTTATTATAGTTTGTCCTATTTTAAAATGATTTCTAAGTTAAGTTATCTTTTTAAGACTGAGAAAAAAGAGATATTTTTCAAAAGTAATTACAAAAGAGAAAACCTAGCCTATCATATTTAGAGTCAATGATTGTACTAACAAAAATGTCTTTCCTTTGGGTCCCTATTGTGTCTTGTGCATTTATCACGTAGACTTAACTTATTTCTTTATGTTTCTGTCTATATGCTACATAATGACAAGCTTGATGATAGTCATTATATTCCAGTTTCCATCCCCAGGGCCTAGTATGGTATCTGTCACATATTAGTTGGTAATAAACACTCATGGTCAGACTGGATTAAATGAAGAAAGTGAGAGTCACACAAGCTACTTTCAAATCTCAAGCCCTTTTTAGAGAACAGCATATATACTTTTGGAGAGCTTAAGAGGGAAAAATTCTGGGTGTGGAGGGTTATTTTCTGATTAGTTCTAGACATGGACATAATATTTGATTAAGCGTTAAGAGATAACATTAACAATACTTGTAAGACTATGTCAAAATAGGGGCATCTGGGTGGCTCAGTGGATTAAGCCGCTGCCTTCAGCTTGGGTCGTGGTCTCAGGGTCCTGGGATCGAGCCCTGCATCTGCCTCAGCATCCCTGCTGAGCAGAGAGCCTGCTTCCCCCCTCTCTCTCTGCCTACTACAGATCTCTCTCTCTGTCAAGTAAATAAATAAAATCTTTAAAAAAAAAAAAGACTATGTCAAAATATTTTATATTACTAATTATGGATTGATAAACTTTGAAACTTTAATAATCTATGCCTGTGAAATAACACATAATTAACAGAACAGTGTTGCTATTTTCTTTCTTATCTTGTCTAAGTTATGTCCAGCCGTTTAGCCTATGAAGTCAAAATCATTACTCCCATTTACTTGGTGAAAACCACTGAATCAGTTTCTATAAAGGTAGAGGGAAAGAGTCTTACAAATCCAATTTGTAAAGTCTTGGGAAGTTTCAAAAAATCTCTTTAAATATAAAAGAAATGAAACAAGATTCCAGATTCAAGTTAAATAATTTTTCTCTTTGAAAAAGTTGTTTATATGAGCACTGAAAGTAAAAGCCACTATATGCAGTTATAGAGAAAATTATTTTTCCAGATTTTTTTTTTGGCAGTGTTTTAGGTGGGAAAAAAATTTTTATAATATGATCCTCCTTCCAGAATTATTCATATCTGTGTATTTGGCAGGTACTGAACACACTCCATTGTATCTTAGAGAGGATCCACAGATAATGATGAATCAGCACAAACAGTTCCAAATTGAAATATTCAGAGAGTCACTGTATTTCTCTTGTTCTCAGATGTTTTGAAATAAACACTGGCAGTGTTTATTTATAAAGATTCAGGACTTTTTAAATGTGTCAGCAGCATGCCTTGGCTCTAAACAGATTATGTTGCAATTTTTTTCCTGATGATTCAAAACTATAAACTTAAAATTACCTAATTAAAAAGATAACAAACTACAATAAAATTGGACCTAAACTTCAGATATGTACCTTGTCTGAAATTAGATCATGTTAATAACTCCTCTTCCTCTTCATTTATAAACACTGTCTAAGCATTAACTGAGGTTTCTTGGTTGGTTGGTTGGTGTCATTTTGAAAATATATTTTTAATCTTTACCTGCTTTGGTAAATTAGGAATTTGGGCTTAAATATGTTTTTCTTAAAAGTCTATGAGTAACATGGAGAAATAAAAGAAAAATAGCTGAAGAGAAATACCAATAATTTTGTTAAAATAAGAATTTTAAATAAGAATTTAAAGGTACGATTTTTATGAAAAATTCTCATTCTAGAGAGTGAATGAAGAATCTGTACTTACTGCAGTGTCATGATAAATATTTAAAATATGATGAAAAATAAAAGTACTCCTGAGAGGTACTTATTTCTAACAGTTTCTTGGTATTGATAATACATTGAAAATGCTTCAGTTGTTTAGGATATATTTTGCAGGTTATGCAAAGATCTCTTAGTTGTGAGAGAGCAAGGCTGCCTTCCTTCCTCATTTTCTCTTCTCTTTGTGCAGTTGATGCCACCAAACCTCAATTTCCCCATCTGTAAATTGGAGATAATGAAGCTTTCTAAATTTTTTCAGTCATTTTGACTGTGTAGGGTTCTCCCAACATGGCATCTACAGATACCTTTAAATACAATTATAAAATTATATTGGACTTATTGTTAGTACTGAATAATATAGTGTTATCACTCACCTTCCTCTTCTCAAACAAATTTTTTACTCCTTCATTTACTCCAAATGGAGCCAAGTGGAGCCTCAATGTGTCATATATGATAGCAGGAGGATTTGGGGAGCCCATTTAGCCATGTCGTTGGCAGAGGTTAGAAATTATAATGGAGGACAGAGGAAGAAGGTTATTTCCCCTTATCTCTAAATTTATTGCAAATAGTTGCTGCTAAAAAAGAAGCAGATAATAGTGAGGAAAGGATATAAGACTGATTATTTCTCTAGATCTCTTTCTCAAAGAAAGGAGGGAAGGGAGGAAGGGAGGGATGAAAGGAGGGAGGGAGGAAGCAAAGAAGAAAAGAATGGGACCTATTTCTCAAAGGAAATTTTACACTAACCACAGTATATAAAAGAGATAAAAGGTTGAAATAGCACCTTCATTCTTTGCCAGTGACCCAAGAACTTCTTAAAAGGAATATGAGGACTCAACAGAGAATGGAATGACATTCACTATGCTAACCACATCTTCTAAGGGATTGTGGCTAAGAAGAGAGTAGAGGTGTGAAGATGGAAGGGTAGAGGATGAGTTAACACTTTAAGAACATCTGTTCTATGCCAGACATGGTGCAGAAGTCACTATGTTTAAATTATACAATAACCGTGTAGGGGAATTGTGTTTTGGTCAATATCGCAGATGTGAAAGTAGAAACTGAAGGAGGTTACATTACTAGGTTGTCCTGGATAATGGAACGAGTATCCAAATTAAGATTTGCTTCCAAAGACCATGCTTTTTGGTGAGGTAGAAACACAGTCATGCTCACACATTGCACATTGAGTCAAAGATCATAGTAGTAAGCTGGGAGGGCAGCATAGTGTTTGGTAAACTGGATGGACCTATTTTATATTGTTGATTGCTCTTAATAAAACCTTTAAACTGCATTCACAGGCTATCTAAAAGGCAGATATTGCATTTTATTTGTTTTTTGGGTTAAAGTGAGCTGTAAAAGGTAGTTTGCTAGGTTGGCAGCATTAAATATAAATTATAGGTGAGATGAACCAAAAATTTGGCTGTTTCTAAATTTGCTTATGAGAGACTTTTGGTAAAAATATATTTTGTCTTGAGATACAAAGAAGCATAATAATTTTGGTGGTGGAGTTGAATAAAATATATGCACAAATTTCATGTATCATTGCAATGAATTTTCTATATTTAGGCTAATCAATCTACACTTATCTATGGCGTTTCCTGTCAGTGTTACAACATGAAGAGATTGCTTGGGTGAATTGAACCAAAGGTAACAATGTAAGAGAGAAGACTTTCTATTCTGACCCTAAAATCAGAGTGTAGAATTGTTCATTACAAGCTAATCCTGGCAACTTCTATTTCCATCTATGACGGAGTAACTTGTCTAACTGCTAAAAACAACTGTAAAACTGAACAAAATGCATGAGACAACTTTTTCTAGGCATAAAAAATAGCAGAGGACTACAGGCCCTGAGAAGTCAGCCCAAACATGGGCCCAGGTTTCTGGATTAGGTGTACTTTCTTGTCCCCGGGTGGGGAGCTAGAGCCAAGTAGTATGATGGTCTCAGTGACTGATCTCAATATTGACTGGTTTCATATATATTGAATTGGAATCCTAGAGAAAGAATGGAAAGAAAGCTGAGTAGAAAACATGCTTGAAGAAGTAATGGCCAAAAGTCCCCATATTTTAAGAAACACATCAACTTCCAGATCTGAGAAGCTGAATAAATCCTAGGAGGATCTCTATGAACAAAACTATGCAAACTTCTGAAAATCAAAGTTAAAGAGAAAAATAATATCAGTACTGAGAACATTGATAAAAATGGTAGCTGCTTTTTCATCAAAACAGTGGAGGCTTGGATACTGGAAAATGCCCATACCCTAATTCCCAGGACCTGGGAATATTTTGCCTTATATGACAAAAGGGACTTTGCAGATGTAATTAGAGTTACAGACCTTGAGATGGGGTGGGGGGGGGAGCAGATTATCCAAGTGGATCATCTACAATCACATAAAATCAAATATAATTATAATTTTTAAGAGCAGAAATTTTTTCCCAGCTGTGGCCAAAGAGAGATAAGACTCTGGAAGACACATTAGAGAGATGTACATCAATGGCTCTGAAGATGGTTATGAGCCAAGGAATGCAGACAACCTTTAGAATCTTGAAAAGATAAGGATGTGACTTCTCTTCCAGAGCATCGTGAAGGAACATAACCCTACTGACCTCTTGATTTTAGCTGAGTGAGATCCACAGTGGACTTCTGAACTGCAAAATAATAATTTTTGTTGTTTTAAGCCACAAAGTTTGTGGTAATTTATTATGGTAGCAACAGACAACTAATATCTTTCAAATATGAAGGTGAAACTATGATATTTTTACATAAATAAAGGTTGAGAGCATTTGTCTTTAGCAGACCTTTATTACAAGGCATTTTCACCAAAAAAAAAAAAAAGATGAGAGACCTAGTCACCAGTAGAACTAAGCTTAAGAAATACTAGCGGAAGTTCTTCCAGTTGAAAGAAATGAGATCCATGAGATTGAATAGCATTCAAAAGGATAAATATGTCCTGTGTTGCTGTTGCTGTTGTTGCTGTAGTAAGAATGGAAGCATCACTCTTTCCAACTCTGCGTCTTGAGTAGAATCTGGAAGTCAACAGATGCCCTTTCAGGGCAGTGATATGGGTTGAGAATAAGGGTGGCCAAAGAAAAACCATGCCAAAATCCTAAGAAAACTGGTGTGGCTATCTTAATATAAAAGTGTACCTTCAGATCAGGAGCATACCAGATGTAAAGAGAGTACTTTTTTTTTTTCCTTAAGATTTTATTTATTTGTTTGAGAGAGAAAGAGAGCATGAGCAGGGGGAGGGGTACAGGGGAGGGAGAACCAGACTCCCTATGGAGCAGGGACCCTGACTCAGGGCTTGATCCCAGGACCCTGAGATCATGACTTCAGCCAAATTCAGACATTTAACTGAATGAGCCACCCAGGCCCCAGGAGAGTTCTTTCAAATGATAAAAGGAACACTTCACCAGTAAGACATGGAAATCTTAAATGTGTAGGCATCTATTAAAACTATATGAAGTTAGGGGAAATAGACAAATCTGTAATTTCAGTTAGATGTTTGGAAATGTTCTCTCAGTGATTGCAAGACAACAAAATCCAATAAGAATATAGATACAAAGGTCTGAACGTCGTCAGCCACCTGAACCTAATGACCTCTTGCAGAACACTACACTCAATAATGGCAGAATACACGTACCTTTCATGTACTCATGGTGTATGCACCTAGATCATCATCTGGGCCTTAATATAAATCTCAATCAATTGAAGATGACAAAAGTGTACAGCATATGTTTCCCTGACCAATGTAACTAAATTAGGAGTCAAGTAAACTTTCATATATTTGGAAATTAAACAAATCAATTCCAGATAACCCATGGATCAAAGAAGTACTCACCAGAGAAGTCAGACAATATGTTAAACTAAGTGATAATGAAAAGCATCACACATCAAAATTTGTGAGATGCAGCTACGTTGGTTCTTACAGAAAAAATTTGTAGATTAAAATGCTTATAATGGAAAAAGATATTAAAAATTAACCACTTCTTGGTGCTCAAAAATCAGTATTTAGTTATTGCCAAGGTGCCGTCTATATAGAAAGCTTGGCAAACAGTTTAGACAAATTTACAAAAAAAAACCTGGTACCTCTGCAGTAGACTAATGTTACCTATAGTATTCAGTACCAATGATCATTCTTAAACTTGACAAGGAATTTCATTAGCATAAATTCTATCTCATGGTGAAGGAAAAGAGCAAAGAACTTGACAATGCTTAACATCCTGGTCCCCATTTCTTCCTCTGCCACTTAAGACTGCTCTGCCTAACCCTCCTGGTTTTGATTTCCTCAGAGAAAGAATGATATCCACCTTATATATGTCATAAAGTTGCTCTAGAAAATGTATACTATCGAGAAATGGTCTTTAAAGCACCAAGTGCCAAAATCAGTTAAGGCAATTATCATTATGAATGAATGAAGCTAGAAAATATTCCTGTTTCTGTTTTTTTTAAATTGCTTATTTTGCCAGCATAGTCATTTTCTCTGATTTTTAAGTGTGACTTTGAACTCACCTAAGGTTGATATGAAAGATCTTCTATAGAAATCATCGCTTTATTTTTTTTCTCTCTTCCCCTGTGATACTCTGTTTTGTTTCTTAAATTCCACATGAGTGAGACCATATAATTGTCTTCCTCTGATTGACTTAATTTGCTTAGCATAATACCCCCTAGTTCCATCCACATCATTGCAAATGACAAGATTTCTTTCTTTCTTTTTTTTTCTGATTGCTGACTAGTAAAACAAGATGAAATCAGAGAGGGAGACAAACCATAAGAGACTCTTAATCATAGGAAACAAACTGAGGGTTGTTGGGGGGGAGGAGGTAGGGGGATAGGATAACTGGGTGATAGACATTAAGGAGGGCACGTTATGTAATGAGCACTGGGCATTATATAATACTGATTCATCACTGACCTTAACCTCTGAAACCAATAGAACATTATACGTTAATTAATTGAATTTAAATTAAAACATATTTAATTTGAAATAGAAAAGAACTGCCTATTATATATTTATATGCAAAATAGTAATATTTGTAAAACTGACAACATCATGTTTGCAATATATATGTATTAAATATGTGGCTATATAATAGGAATATTAATAAGGATATTAAAATATAATTTTGATACTTCTTTAAAAAGGATACCATACTGTTATTTTGTATTGGATCCTCACTGTGTGCTAGATATTAAGCTAAACATTTAGTTTTAATATATATAATCTTATTTCATTCTTCTAAGATTCCTAATAGACAAATTTTATTTTCATTCCCTCCCCCAAAAGAAAAAGAAACCACTGCAAAATGAGACCAAAAAAGAGCTTAGAAACTATAATGTTTGGAGCTTGAGCCACTTTCCTGGCCTGTGACAACTTTTAAGTCCTATTCATGCTCCTAGGTGTAAGTCAGGGTCTCTAGTTCCTGGTCTCTGTTCTCTAGCCTCAGTTTATCCCACTTAACTCTAAAACGTTTGTGCTCTGTTTCATGAGTTTTGGGTATGTGATCATGCAGTACCCTCTGCCCTGAATGTTTCAAACGTTGTTTTTAACTGAAACACCTATTTTGACTTGATCTATTTTGGGTTCAGTTATCCTCTTCCTCAGAAAGTGTTCCTCAGAACCCTTCCTCAAAAATCTCTTCCCCTCTACTACCTCCCACAGAATCCTGCACGTCATGCTGCTTTATGGCCCATGACGTCGTGCTGCATTGTCTGTGTAGGAGTCTGTCTCATCTACAATGCTCTAAGTGCCACAAGGGAAGGACCATATTTTATTCATTTTTGTACCTTAGGGTGTAGTAGAGTGCATAGTGCATATTAAAGACTCTACAAATATCCACTGAATTTTTAAAAATTGAATTGAATTGCTCATCCTTATGAATATATTGGAAGTGTCATGGCAAGAAGCAAAGCTCTAAAAAAACCATAAGGAAATTATGAAATTTTCAGTTTTTTTATTAAAATGTGGCTCCCAATAAATAATGTAAGTATTAATAAAATATTAAAATAGATATAAATGAAAACTCAGATACATCTTTCTTTAAATGAACTTGGTATATGGACATACTTTCTTTTTTTTGGACATACATTTTTATGTGGTTAAGTGGAAAATTTGGAAATGATTCTTCATTTAACAAAGGAACCTTTGCTTTGCAAAATAGACCACAAGATTTCTTTAAGTGGTGAACTGTTTGTAGACAATAAATTGACCAAAAAAGATTTAAAATGCTCATTTGCTGAGAACATGTGATAGCACAAAATTAAGTATTACTGTATCTTAATCGAATGTGTTGGACATGGCTCTAAGATTTTCTCCCGACTTTAAAAGAAATATAGGGTATAATATTTTCAAAAGATTATATATTACTCCAACTAAAACTTTCAATGCAGGATCGATTGTCATGACTACTTCAACTAGTATGAGGAAGTTGGAAGGTTTCAATAGGGGAAAAGAAGACAAAAAATAGAAACAGAGACTGCCAAAGCCTAAAATAAGTTCGGCAGAGAATTTGGGAGTCTTGGTCTTGATAGGATGTGGGATGGGAATTTTCCTAGCACTTTGGAACTTGGGCTAAAGTCCAAAACTGAAGGCAACTAGTGACAGTTGTTTCACATTCTAAGAGATGTACTAGATTTGTTCCTTATAAGATGTGTTGAGAGGTGGCCCAGTTGTCAAGTCCTGTCACTTCAAAGAACACTTTTAACAGCCCAGCAGTTCGTTAGAGGATAATTTCTTGAAGGAAATTTGCAGCAATAGAGAACAGTGTGGAATGGGAGGGTAAGCAGCAATGTGACCTCATCTCAACTCAAGGAAGGAGACTTCAAGAAACATCTCTCAAGAAAAGATAAAAGAGAGACATTTGCTGGCAGGGTAGATGCTATCTTACGGAATGTGAGAAATGTCTTGGGAGAACTTTTAAGTGTGTCCTCAAGAGCAATGCTTCACAATGGACACATACTTGGACAACATTTAATAGAACTGAATTGCTAGAAAAATAAAATTACAAATCTTGCTGATCACATATTCTATATAGTAACATCAAATTGCTATAAAAATTTCTAAATGATACTCTTAATTTCTGAACTTATTTTGTCAGGAATTGGTAATGGACTATTTAAGAATCAGCATGGCGCATCCAGACCTCAGATTAAGGAGCACTGCTCTAGATCTGAGCTTTACCTGGAGATCTGGTTAAAATGCCCATTACAGGAAGCATGACAGGAAGCCCACATGTCTTTATTTCTAAGAGGTTCCTTAGATGTTGATGCTGCTCGTCTGGAGCATACTTTGAGTAGCAAGGCTCTAGAGCCAACCATGAGAAATATCATGTGAGCCACATTATAATTTAAAATTTTTTTAAACTAAGTCTTTGAGATCTCAGTTTGGACTAGCCACATTTGAAGTACAAAGCCGTATGTGGTTAATACCTACATTATTTGGCCAGCAACTCTAGAGTTTGGGCAGCAGAGGAACTAGAGCCTGATTCTTTTTAGGAGAAATGAGAAAGCATGAGGAGGGCTGGAGATGTGCAAAGTGGCAGACTGAGGCCAGAAAGGCAATTGTGCCTACAGTCTAAGAGTATGGTAGAGAAGGAAGTGTTTGTTTTCTTGTGGACAGGCAGATGCTGTGCAAGATGGCACAGTTTCGATAGGACCTTGCACGAGAAGGATGCTTGCTTAGGGTCAAGGGATCCTAAGGAATTTCCAGGAGTAGGAATCAAGGATCTTGCAAGGGAGAGGCTAGAGGATGTTTTACAAGAACATCAGGAATTGCTGTGTGAGCCTCTGATATTTTGAACATCTGTCTTACACGGGGCCATTTGATGACAAAGGAAGTTCTGTAAAAAGACGTGAGTTGGGGAGAAGAAGAGGAACTTTGAATTGAAAGAGAGATTGAAGTTTTGGCATTTGGTTAAATTGGATTTTTTTGGTTCTTGAAAAGTTCTATAGTGCCCAAAATTAAGCCAAAATTTGTGGGATCTACCCAAAATGTAACTGAGGGGTAAGGAAGAAATCCTTGCCAGCAGGTTTGAGAAAGGTTGTGAAGACAGACTCAAATTTTGTTTGTTCCTCTTCATATCAATCTGATTTAACAGACTGGTTATAGTCTGTGTGAGCTCATGGTGCATAAATGACAATCCCTTAAATGCTCTGTCCTTCACATCTTTTGTCAGCAGCCTGACACTGGCTGGAAACATCACCAGGAAATGCCAAACAACACTTGCAAGATACATTCCAGAAATTATTGTTTTGATCTTGTTAAATTATCTTATTCCCTATGTTTGTGGCAGAAAAGTTTAAGTTAAGCAATGGGGGTAAGCAATTAGCTTTGGAATCTTCTGAAAGGCCTAAGCTCAGAAGGTAGAGACAATTGAAGGAAGCCAGGAGAAATCGATTCACGTGCTGTTGGCTGCAAATAATAGAAACCCAGATGCCTAAGCTCTTAAATGACAGTAATAACATCTCATGTAACTGAATCCTACATAGGGTGAGCCTCAGAGCTTGCTGACACTGTGCCTCAATGATACCAAGTTTGTTTTTAATCTTTTCTCCACTCTACTGTTCTTTGAGTTGGTTTCATCTTCAGATTGGTACTGAGAAGGCTGTGTCAGTTCTAAGCGATCTATTTATGGGCACTATTACTAAGATGAGGAAGAAAAGAGTCTCTTCTCATGCTTCTCTTTTTCTAGAAACCCTCTAGTAGCCTCTCCTCACATCTCTCTGTCCAGAGTTGGCTCCTATTCCTGTTCCTGAATCAATTTTTGGCAACGAAAATAGAATTAGTCATATTTCTTTGGGGCTGCTGCTGGAGTTGGGGTCAGTACTTATAAATTCTTCTCATAAAGAGGAAAGTGGGTTATTTGGACAAAATTAGGTTCTGCTAAAAAGGGGGAAGAAGGGATGGATGCTAGATAGGCACCAGTACGGTTCACCAAAGACACGTAGGTTTCTGATCTTCAGGAAAGCGTGCTTTTGATGGCCGGAGATATGTTTAAGCTGAACGTGGCAGTCCAGGTGAATGCAACCCAATTACCGAAACTGCTTTCTGAATGATATCATATCACATCATAATTAAGACACAGATTATAAAAAGGCTTATGTGTAGAACTGACTTTAAATTAAAAGACCTCTCCAGGGAGATACTGCATTTCAAGGGAGGACCTTTATAAAAAAGTAGATTTCCCAGATACCCAATCGAGTTAGACCTGGATTAGACCACTGTGTCCACATTAGACGAATCATCCTGAAGTTTTACAATGCTTTCCTTTACTTGTGTGAAACCTTTGTGTTAGACTAGAATAGGAGAAGAAGAAATATGTTTTTATGAGTATGGTTGTTTTTCTGCCTTTGTTATAAATGGAAAGTTATGAATGTTTCAAGAAATACTATCTTTTTAAGCAGTTAACTGTCAAATTACCGTAGTTAAATCCTGAGACAGAGATGAAGTTTTTATAAAACCTGCAACAATTCCAGAAGATTATTCAAACTTATGGCTTTTTTAAGCATATATTTTCCAGCAGTAATTTATTTAAACTTTTCTTGGAGCCATGATTTGTAGTTCTTGTTTTTCCAGTATGGTACCTGAGCATAATAGTATGGTTGGAAATTTCCTTCTATCAGATCTATTTTCCTACAGAATGATATTTAATGCCAGATTAGTTCCTTCACAAATAATACTTGGGGAAAATTTTCACTTCTTTTACTGGCAGCTCATATTAATGTTCCTCACCATGAATGCCAGATTTTGAAGAAAAAGAAATCCCAGAAGAGAGACATTGTTTTCTTTCTCTCTCTCTCTCTCTTTTTCTTTCTTTCTTCACATATTTTTGCTCTATAGTTTTTCTTGGTTAGATGGTTTTCTTTTAAGTTATCCTCCATCTTTCTTTCTTGTTTACTCCAGGAATGCAAACTTGACCTTGACTTTAAGGTCAAAGCATTTTCAGACTGTGCAGTCAGCAGAGAATTAAAAAAAAAAAAAAATCAATGTGAAACATATTAGGAAGGAATAAGGGTAAGAGTAATGCAGAAGTGCTGGGAAGTCATGCAGGAATTGGAAACAACTGAGGTAATCCTTAAAGTAAGACTTTACCAAGCAGAGATTTTTATGATTCCTTTCCCTTTTGCTTCTCTTTTCTTATGTGGGGGCGGGTTAGAATCATGCTTAGAATCATGATAATTTAAAGCCTAAATCACTAACAAAGCATTTTCAGGGGCCAATAATTACTCTTGACATGTAAAATTGAAACTTCTGTTTCAATTCCCACAATACCGCCCCCCCCCCGCCCCAAAACCCTTTTTTTCTTTCTCTGTTTCTAATGAAGGTGGGGAAAATGACAAATCCACATACCTGATATGGTATGTAAGCTTAGGAGTATTTCTTGAAAGTCCACTGCTGAAAATTGAACTAAATGTTTTGAGGCCTTTTATATCCACATTGGAAGTAAATCTAATTTTAAATGATAACGTATTTTGATTTTATAAAGATACAAACCCCAGTGTAAAAGCTGAAAAGGGTTAAATAGAATCACAGTGAAAACTTTTATTATAAAACTATGTAGGTCTTTCTAGAATCCAGCCACAGACCTTGGAAAGAAAGATAAAAAATGTTAGATCAGTTATCATTTATGACAAGGCTTATCTTCTTTTTCCCTCCTTACTTACCATTCAGGCCAAGAACAAATTAGGTATAGGAAAAAAAAAATACCACTATTTTTTGAAGCTTAATATTTAGTAAAACTTCCCAAAGTAGAGAAAGATCAGAGAAAACTTTAACCTTTGTATATAAATGTGTGTGTGTGTGTGTGTTATAAGTGTGTATATCCTCTCTCTATATGCAAATGTGAAATGACAGATTTTTAATCATATTGCCATACAGAAATCAAGTTTGGCTGAATTTAAGTAATTATTAAGCTAGACTATTATGTTATCTGGGAAATGTGAAATGTTTTCTCAAAAAGAGACTAATATTAAATATAAAACATCTTTAATAATTAACTTCAACATATGTTTCACTTGAGATAGAACTGTTCTATAATTCAGATTGCTAGATGTATACATTAAAGATGATTCTGTGTAAAATAAACCTTTGTTATTTAACATTCTTTCAAAACTTGTTACCTTTGCACTGACCTCACATACTTAAATTTTATAAAAGCACAAGCATGCACTGAGAACAGAGCTCTGGATAGGCTCATTGATAACCATAAGTGTCAATTACTGGCCCGAATGGGTATTGATGATTTAGTCCATATCATAGTTGAAAGTGAGGAAAACTGAAAAGCTCTTTTTCTTCCCCCTTTGAAAACATTTGAAATAATTCTCTGGAAAAGAACAAAATCTATATTAGGGGCTGAGTAGGGAAGATAGAGGTTGAACTATTTCTTTGATCAGTATTGTAAGTTCAAAGGTTGTTTCTACGACATCTTATCTCACATCAACATCTTATTTCCAATTTGACAGATTCCCTTAAAGGGTCAAAAAAGACAAGGACTTCCAAGCCAAATCAAATACGTTTATTTTAATTCATGGAAAATCAGCAGGGAAACAAGAAAGAGTCTCTCCACTAACATTGATTTTCCTTATATTTATTTTTTCAGTTGGAACACTCCAGGCAAAAATTCACTTGGCTTCAACTAATTTGCAAATACCATCATTCACTGCTGTTTTGCTACCCATTTCTCAAATCTCAATTAAATGTGATGACAGTTTACTTGCTAGAAACACACAGAAAGGTTCTTTCCCAACCAGAGGGCTTCACTCATTTCCTGCTAGTGAACTTGGCAAGAGGAGTCAAAACATCCATTACTGAGGCTGAGTTTTAATTTAGAAGGTTATCACCAGAGTCAGCTGAACAATTATAAAATCCTTTACAAATGCAAACTACAACAGAAATGTATAGGTATAGTAATGGCTGAAAGCAATATCTAGAACATGAGACTTGTTTACAAGGTGTTTTTAAAAAGACAATTTTAGGTTCCTAGTTGTGGAAACTTGTATAACCTTCTGAGGCACCCTGAGTATGGACTAAAAAGTGTCTTCTCTGTGCAAATAATTTTTATATTAAAACCAAAACAAGCACAATAAACTTGCTTTACTAACTTCACAACAACAGTAAAGACTGACTCTGCAAATCTTGGTTCTCTGGCTCAGACTCTACATTTCCTATAAAACTAAAAGCAGGGAGTGAGATGAGACCCAGTTTTGCCCTCAAGAGATGCCAAATGATGGAAAAAAGAATGTATTACTTTTCCCTTATTTCTTCTACATGCATAAATTAATATAAATCTATGAAATGTAAAATTGAATGTAAATAGAATTCTAATTAAATATGTGTATGGTCCTACTTTGACAGTAATAGGACCTTAACAAATTGCAGAATATTGGGAATATCTCTGTATATAAAATGGGTACCCACTTCGTGTTAACAGCTACTCAACAAATGTTAGCTACAAAGGATAAAAACAAACTATAAGGAGTCTTTGACAGAGACCAACCCATCAACCCTCCTCTTTATAGCTAGAGAACTAAAGCCCAAGTGGTTGAAAGACTTGCCCACCTCCTAAGTGGGTGACTGGCAGCCAGGCTCCGTGACTCCTCTACCTCATCACTGTCACAGAACTTCTCTGGGCCTCAGCTCATCATTTGATAACAAGAGTAACTCTACCTGCCCAGGGGTTATCGATCAAAGGTAATAGAGGTTGTGAGAATTCCTTTAAAATTTTAATTCACGGTAGAGTGCCTTGCGTGTGGCAGGCACTCCATAAATCTCTGAGGAACGGAATTTGTCAAATAGCTATGCTGAGGGCTGGCTCTGATTCACTCACTGTGAATCAAAGCTTGCTGTGCTTGTCCAGACTCTTTAATCAGGCTTAGGCAAGAAGCACCTCTGACCTTGATCGTTTGGTGGGTGCCATCCCCCGCGCTATAGGACCAGTCACAGGCAGCCTCCACCTGCTCACGAGTGCCAGGATGGGGACTTTTCTTTTGGTTCAGAAACTAAGGAGCGCTCTGCTTGACCCCAGTAAACCTCTCACCGCCGCATTTAGGAGCCAAACTGTCCCAGACAACCTAGCTGCCCCTGGCAGCCTTCATTTTCTCCGCTTTCCTAAGACAGAAAAATCAGGTGCGAGGTATTTCTCTCTGTGGTATCTTCCAGTCCCAGGGCAGACCGAGTTGTGAGGGATGGCCCAGAGGCCTGATGGCCCTTACTGCCTCCACGACTCCCTGCCTGACCTGTGTATTTATTGTCTTTTGGTGGGTTGCCTTCCACAGAAACATGTAAGATGTAAGATGTAAGATCTTACAGAAGATGTAAGAGAGGGCAATTGGTTCTGAAAATGGGGAAGAAGGAAAAGAAAATGCTAAATGTTAAAATGCTAAAAACCCACTCCATACTGAAGCATTTAAGGGGTCTTACACCCTCTGGTTTTGTTTTGGCTGGCCTTGAAGAAAGGTTGCATTACCTGTGGACTTAAAAAAAAGCTGCTACGGTTCTCTTTATCTAGCGGGTACACCATTGCACATGGTTAATTGTATGTACACATTTTGGCTCAATGAGATTTTAGAAAGGGAACAACTGTGGGAATGTTTTTAAAGGGCACAGAATGAGGAGAGGTAGGTAGGAGTTCTGCTGCTCCACACTGCTCTCTGCCTCTTCTCCTATCTTTCTTCTCTGTGTGCCTCTCCTCTCTACCCATCTCTCAGCAATCACTATACTCCAAACACAGCCACCGCAGGACAGCTTTGGTACCTGTCTGGAGGAGAAGGAGAAGTAGAGTCAGAAGATCAGGGAAACAAAGGACGGGAAAAGATGCGGGCAGAGACTGCTTTGGGAGAGTAATATGTGAGGGGACGAGTTAGTCTCTGCACACCTCTGTTGGAGTGGCAGGCTTGACTTTCCTCTGACTTGTCTCCCAACTTGAAAATCCTGGTTTATCAGTACTCACAAGCTCTTAGAACAAGTGATTAGTAACTCACGGCTAAGCAGATGAACAGTACACAGAGATTGCTGATTGGTGCAACTCCATAGCCATTGGGAGTTAACATGAGCTGTGTCATCACAGTCATATCTCTTGACCTCTCTAACCCAATTTCCTCAACTATTAGATAGGGATGATGCCTGTTCTGTTTTCCTCACAGAGCTGATTGAAGAAAGAAATGAGATATGGTTTGTGAAACCATAAAGCAGGATGTCAGTCAAGGATATATAGCAATTTATAATTTTGTTTCTATTTTGTCTTATAGAAGAACTTGTAGACTGAATGTCCTAAGATTTCTCCAGCATATAGGTTATAGGTGACTTCTCATTTCGAGTTAAACTTGAATTCTGTAGCAGTAAGGACATGGATAAAGAATTTTGTAATGGCCAGTCTACTCACTCAGACATGTATGTCATTCTTGAGAAGTCCACCCCAGGTATTTCTGTGGGCCACAAATGGTAACTTATGTGGCATCACATATCCAGGCCAAGGGTCTACTCACCACAGATCCCTGCTGCTCTTCCCACCAGCCTCCAGCCATCTGAAGAGTGGATCCTTGCCCAGCTGTCTGGCTCCAAAAGTCCTTTATCCTCATGGCTCACAAGGTGGTGGTCTGGAAAGTAAGAAGGAACAGCTTCCTGGATATACCCAATTCAATGGGCCCCTCTGTCGAGTGCACGGGAGCTTTGTCTGAGTTCAGTCAATGCTGAGGGCAGGGCTGTTGCAAGTGACGCTAGGACTGGTGTAGTATCTGGACTGCTTCTTTCCCCTCAATCTCTGGCCCATGGCTGAGGCAGGCTGGTCATGCCTATCTCAGTCCTCTCGAACATTTTCCTTCACAAATTGTGTAAGACCCTCCTGACACTGTGGCTTCCTTTGCTTTCTGCCACCCTTAGCTCCCCCTGCCTATCTGTATGCATTTGATCCCTAGTTGGGAATAAGGTTTGGCATTTTTAGGATATTCCTCATCCATCATATAAATCAGCAGATGAGTACGAACAGTTCAGTGGACAGGAGTTTCTTCTAAACCTATATTCCAGATATACCTGCATCTTAATTCCAGCCTAACTGGGGCTGACTTATCTATCCCATTCATACTTCTTGTTTGGAAACCTCCTCTGAATGGCATCCTGACAGGCCCTTTACAGTTACATAAAATAATAGAAATTTTTAAACTAATGTCCTGGAGAAACACACTTCATCTTTTATTTATGTTTTTTTCTAAGACCCTATATGCCTAGGATTCACTTTATGTTTCAGATAATAAAGGTTTAAAATGGGGACTATGTGAGAGCCTAATATTCTTTTATGTTGCTGAGGAAGTTAAAAAAAAGCCAAATCACTTGTGATTAAGTTGAAAAGTTGGTTCCTTAGGAAAAGGATTCATGGGGTTTAAAATAAATTTTCATTATTGACAATACTTTTACTTTCATGTGTCTTCTAGCCCATGACTTCAGCAACATAGGAACTATCTTTACCATTTACCTTAAAACCATGAAGAGAGCATTCACTTGATCATTTCTATATTATTCAGTGTTAGCACTATAGAAAGGTGCTAAACAGAGTTTTTATCCATAGAAACTTAAAATCTATACCCAAAGAATAATTTATGAATCTGGTCACTCAGCCAGCATATATTTATTGAGTGTTTATTATGTGCTAGATGCTGGAGTGACACAAAAAAATGAACAAGATGTAGATCCTGCCTGGAGGGGTAGCAGTTGATTTCCTCAAGACCCTCTATTAGAGTATCATAACATTCAGGGCTCAGCCAGGAGTTACACTGATCATAAATCGATAATCTCATTTCAGGGCTCAAACACAGAGATGGCAAATAAAGCCCAGGCCTGCCCCAGGCAGTATTGACTGAAGCAACAAATGACTTATAATAGCAGGAAGCAATGCATAATTTTGTGACCAAGAATGAAAGAAAATCCCCCCTTCTCTCAATCCCTTTCGCTTAAATAGCATTTGGGTTTTTTTTAAAAATCCACAAAGTTTATGAAATCTTACCACTTACAAGTTTGTGGATGGAACTAGAGGGTATTATGCTAAGTAAAACAGGCCAATCAGAGAAAGACAATTATGTGATCTCACTCATGTGGAATTTAAGAAACAAAACAGAGGATTATAGGGGAAGGGAGGGAAAAATAAAACATGATGATATCAGAGAGAAAGACAAACCATAAGAGACTCTTAATCATAGGAAACAAACTAAGGGTTGCTGGAAGGGAGCAGGGTAGGGGATGGGGTAATTGGGTGATGGGCATTAAGGAGGGCACGTGATATAATGAACACACTGGGTGTTATATGCAGCTGATGAATCACTGCAGTCTACATATGAAACCAATAATATACTTAGGTTAATTAATTGAATTTAAATAGAATTTTTAAAAATCCACAAAGTTTATATTAAAAGATGGTGTGCTAATGCTTTGTTTGGCTGAGAAGGGTAGGGTCTGGAGGATGTCATCTTGGGGAACAGAGTGGGTTTTGACAGGCTGGGTTTCAACCCCAATTTTGTCGTGTATTCCAGGTGTGATCTTGGGCAAGTTACTGAGATTCTGAGTGCCTCTGTTTCTGTTTCTCCACCACTAATTGAGGATGAGAATAATAGTATCATCTCTCAGGGTAATGGTGAGGACTGACTGATAGTAGGTTCTCAGTGCAATGCTAGCACATGTAAGTGCTGTGATACCTGTGACTGCATCCCAGCTCCTGAAGTACAGAAATAATCTTGAAGACAATTATTATCTACCTCCTTATCCTTTTTTTTTTTTTTGTCTATAAAGCCACTAGCTAAGTTGGAAGTGGGCAGCAATGAGGCTAGATGATTACAGAGAAAATAAAGGGTGTTTCTCAGTATGAGCAAAATTATGAATAATCTCTAGGGTGGTTAAAATGGTGATTTAGTAACAGCTTCAGGAAATTTATCAGTAGCAAAACTGGGAGTGTTATTTCATCAAGAATTAATTTTACTCAGAAAATCTCTGATTTGGTATTTGTTTTTATTAACGGTACATATGTATCTGTTTATCTATGTTCATGAATATCTGTTTGGCTTGAAAATAATTTGATAGCTTACAAAATTGCATGTTATATGACAAGATAATATTAAATTGAAATTAGTAGAAAAAATTAGATAAAGGGTAAAAAAAAGGTAGGAAAAAGAGACTGACTTATATATGAAATTATGCCTTGAAGTCCCACATGCTTCCTAGGAGTGGCCCACCAAATTGACTCTAAGATGTGTACTGAACAACTTCAAGAAAAGAAATGAAAGCAATAATACAACGCATTACAATCAATGATAAAAAAACAAGCTAGTTGCTCAGGAAGAAAGCAGTCATTACTGGTACTATGATCAGAATGATTTCTCCATGTTGCTTAGTTTTAATATTTGTCAGAAATTTGGAATATAGTGATTAATACAGTCATACAGTAACTGTTTACTTAACCCTTGCTGCATAGAAATTATTGTGTTAGGTGCTATAGATACCTACCATACCTACCCTCAGAGAATATGCATCCTATAGAAAATATAAGCAATAGATTAATAAACTAAGTTCAAGGTAGATAGTTATAATGAGAGATAACTGTGTGGTGTTAAAAGAAGCAATTTAAGTCTCATACCAATCTATGGACCACCACAGGAGAGGATATTGTAACAAATATGTTCTTTGTACTTTCTATTAACTATGCTAGTTTCTATGGTGGTTTTTAAATACTTAATGATTCTTGAATGTGGATTTTAAAAGCCACAGAGTGCAGTATAATGCATAGCCAATTCAGAACTATTAAAGGCAACTGGGGGGAGGACTTGGCATAGACACCAGAAACCTGTGGATTATTTTATCCCCTGTTCCTGTATACAAGTTAGATCATGAATTTATAAACTTCCTATCAAGCCTCACATCAGTCCATCATCTCAAACTGTCAAAAATTGGTTCTACAATTTTCAGAGAGAGCAAAGCAAAAATTCACTCTCTTAGACATCTGTTATATTATGGGAGTAGTACTGGGCATGGAATTACAAAAATGAAATTTGGTTCTTTTTCTGAAGGAAAAGAATTCATTGTTTAGGCAGGGAGACAGGTATACACAAATGATAGCAACATGACAGGTGCCCATAGACATATGCAAGAAGAGAAAAGATAAGCTCTGCCTAGCGGTACAGAGAAAAGGCCACGTTTACTGGACATCTGAGTTTCTTCTTGAAAGATGAGCATCCTGCCGAGTAGAGATTGTATGATAGGGACAATATTCATCCCTGCTAGAGGACATATTCCTGGAGCACCTCCCAGCTTCTCAGTTTAATATTTCCTAAGTACCTATCAAGGATTCAGTATGGGGTTAGGTGGTATGATAATTATGAAGAAATGGAAGATTTGCTATTAGTCTTCAGAATGTCTGCTTGTAATGAGTAGATTAAATTTTCCACAGACCTTCAACAGTGATTAAGAGGTCACGACTATAGGTCTTAAATGGTGTGTTACAACATAAATTCTGTGGATTAGAGGAGAGCCTGATTATGTAATTTAGAGGGACCCGGGCAGGCCTCCCACATAGGGTAAGGCCTAACCTGTTCCTTGAAAACTGGGATAGCATTTGGATGGTGGTTCAACAGTCCAGCTGCCACATTTAGTGAGTCCCTTCCATGGGTCAGGTGTGTGAACGAGAAGGCAGCATCAGAGTCAAGAGAGAATTGAGGTCAATGAAGTGTGGATCTCTGAGAAAACCTGGTAAGACCAGAGAGCTGGGGCTGGGAGACTGTGGGAAAAGAGTATAGATGGAAACAAGACTGGGCAGGATACCTTTAGTTGTATTAAACAGTGTTCAGAAAGGCAGTGGCTTTTATATTTGGAATGTATGAGAATGAGGAGTCCTTGGAGGGTTTTAAGTGTGAGAGGAAGCTGATGAAAGAAGTACATAAAGAAAGTTAATTTTCCTCATGATATGTTAGGACTAGAAGGGATTGGAGAGATCTCTTCACTTACCACTGTCTCCAGATTCCTACTGCCATCATTCAACAGAAAAGAAAATTAAGGGCTAATAAAGAGGTTATATGATTTGCCTGAAATGTAGTCATGACTGCATTTCAGGCCCCTTCTCTCTCTCCCAGCAGTTTGTGTGTTCTGTAGGCTGGATGGCTGGGCAGTCGAGGGGAGAGGAGCCTCAGGGAGCCCAGCATCCTCTCAGTGGGACCACCCAGGCTGGATGTGGAAGGGAAGGTGGGAGGCAGGGCTTGGCTCAGTCTATGTTACAGCCATCGAATCAGAATGTTAGAGCTTATAGAAGACTTCAACCTCATGTAGCCCAGCCTAGTTCTTTAGAGAGAGGAGAAAGTGGAGAGCCCAGCAGGAAAGTGATTGCCACCTCATACAAGGTGGCAATCCAAAGGTAGAACCAAGGCCTGATTTTAAGCACAGCTTTTTTTCCTCCAGCAGGCTCTCTTTCTCCTTCAAATCCTGTATTTGAGCTGGTGGGTTCCGTTCTCTCTTCCCAGCTAGTTATCTACTCATGTGCCTTGGCCCCTCTATCAAAGAAAGACATTATTATTTGGGGCCAGGATCCTGGAGCTGCTCAGGGACTGGTCACTTTTCCCACTCAGTTCCCCCGTGTGTGGGGTGGAAGGCACAGAGAGTGAGGCACATAAGAAGTGTCTTCTCTCTGGATGTGTCTTTCCCGGAAGCCATGTCTTTCCAGGAGAGGTAGGGAGATCAGGGATAGCTGATATCTGGGGCTACTGGGGAAGATGTTTTTCGAATGGCAGAGCATGGCAGGATGAGAATCACTTCACCAAAGCGCTGCTTGTAACTCCAGCGGGGAAGGAGCGTCCTGTCCGTAGTACAAGTGACAACCCGAGTCTGAGGTGACTGAAAGAGGAGGAACCAGTTGGGAAAAGCACGGACAGAAAATGGGGGAGATGTTTCAGAAATTCAAACACAAGAATGTTTGCAAATAGTGTTAAAAGGCAGTTAGGAACAGGTGTCTAGATTTGATCATTTTAAAAATAAACAGGGCCTTGTGTTAATACACTTGTTCTAGGTGGTCTCTCCACTCCTGCCCTGCCCCCACCCTGGGCTGTGACTTATATCTTTGACTGTGGTGAACAATATGTGGACACTCACACTTTAGGTATCAGGGATCAAATGAGACCTTAAAACAACAACTGGCCTCCAAATAACTAAGAGAAGGGACGCCTGGGTGACTCAGTGGGTTAAAGTCTCTGCCTTTGGCTCAGGTCATGATCCCAGGGTCCTGGAATCTAGCTCCACAGCGGGCTCTCTGCTCAGTAGGGAGCCTGCTTTCTGCGCCACCCCCCGCCCCTGCCTGCCTCTCTGCCTACTTGCGATCTCTATAAATAAATAATAAACAAAATCTTAAAAATAAATAAAAAAATAAATAACTAAGAGTAGACTATATAAAGTTATCCCTTAGTATAAATAAACATTATATGGTTAAACTAATTTAATTACCTTGCCCTAACTTTTGTCTTTATAAATACTTTTTGTACAGTGTGAAATTCCAGATTGCATACTATGGCCATTCAGCTATTTCCATGCTAATGTACATTTATTATGAATACACACAACACTTTTTCTCACTTGAGAATATAGGTGTATGTTTATAATAAAGAGAGTGAGTATCCCCGAACTTCATTCAGATAACTGCACAGTATTTTTTCATTCATTTAAATTGAGTTGGGATTTATCTATATGGCTTATATGACTATATTTGGAGAAGGCTAAGTTGCAGAAATATTGTAACATAGACAATGGTATTAACATATTCAGATCTGCAACTCAGCCCTTGCTGCTTTACACATGTAATTAGGTTGTTTCCATGGTAATGATCTAATTATGGGCTTCTCCTTGGCCTTGTGTAATCACATTTGCTGCATTTTGGCAGAGATGTTTTCCTTATTTTGTTGAACTGCAACACTTGACAAGATGTTCTCTCTTAAGATGAATAATGATTTTTCTTGGCCGAGAAAAAGAAAAAAAAATGAAACAATACCTTCAAAGGTGATTTGAGAGGGATTATAGATATTTGACAAATCATGCCAGTATTAAGGTATCTATTGCTCTCGAAAGCATGATCTGTTTTTATCTTTTGTGTAGGTGTCATTACTGATGGAACTCACAGGAGATTCTCATTTAAAAAAACAACAAACATGCATGCTATTTAAATATATCATTTCCACGGGGCCTAGGAACCTGAAGAAAATGTTAGGTCAAGAAGGAGAAAGCTCCAGAGGGCTTGGCAGAAAGAGAACCAGAGACTGTATTCAGCAAGAATATTATATTGCAATTGACAAGGCTATTCATGAAGAGATATTTGATTATGGTTACCATGGCAGTAGGAAACACCTGAAAAAATCAATTAAGGCTTATTTTGGCAGGGATCCAAATGCAATCCTTTATTCATTTGCAAAAGAAGACAGGAAATGTAAATACTTGTAGGAAAGACAGCTTTATTGTCATGTGGTCCCCTCAGAAAAACTCTGGAATATTACGAGAATAAAAGTTTAACTCTTTTATATGTTTAAAATGCCTCTGCTTTATAAAGCATTTTATGTGGGAGACTTTATACCAGCAAAAATGCATATACTAGGTGGCAGAGGCTGCTTTCTCTGAGAGTTAGCAAAAAGGTTTATGGGCTCTGATGGTACAGCCTCTGGGAACCAACGCCCAGGGGCTAGGAACTGAAAGCCCTCATCCTTTAACTATAATGGAAATTTAGAATTAGTGGATCAGAGCTCTAAGGACCCAGCATATTGAAATTGCATTCTGAATATCATTTCATAGGGAATAGAGTGAGTAGATAAAGTGTTTTTTATAACCTAATTGATTAAAGGGCATAAACATAGCATAGTGCTTGGGAATAATTATAATGATAATAACTGACCTTTTTCTAGCAAATCCATCCTTATAAAATAGCATATGGTTTGGTTTTAGATGTATATAGTATTATTTTCCTAGGAGGAAAATGGTATTAATGAGATATTTAGTTATTATTTGCATAGAACTATTAAGAATGTTGATGTCCTTCTTTAGATGCATTCATTCATTGAAAAAATATTTCTTTACTACTTGTAATACACCAGGCACTGTACAAAGTCCTGGGAATAATACAAGGAAGGATAGAGGCATGATTGTTGCTCTCAAGTTATTTATTATTTTTTGGAGTAAACAGGCTACTTTCAACCCTGAACTAAGTAGTCTAATACAGGGAATCTTAGGGTAAGATGGGAGCACCGAGGGCAAGGACCAAAGACGACATGGGACACAGACCACTTATCACAAAACTAGCGCAGGCGAGGTAGTGGGGCGGGAGCCTGCGTGGTACGAGGGGGTTGAGGAGAGATGAGGCTGGAGTTTGACCAGGGTCGTAAGCGCCACAGCCCTTGCCAGTCATGCCCATGGCTTGACCCTGAGCATAATCAGAATCTATTAAAAGTTTCAAGCAAGGGAACATTATGAGCTGATTTGTGATACCTGCTGCTGCTACCTTTGGCAAGTGATTTTAGAAGAATCAATCCAACAAGTTACATCCTGAAATATTTAAACTGCCGACTGGGCCTGGTCTTAGGTGAAACACTGAACCTCCCAAGGACACCATCCTATCTTTTCCAAGGGCTTTCTTAGCTCCATTCCTTTGTAATGATGTGGTTTGTTTTTCTTTGTAGACAGATTTGCCTATAGTGTGAATATACATGTATGTGTGAGTGAATTATCTTTGATTCCTCAGAGCTCTGACTTGTCCACCAGCTGCCTGATCTAAAACACTTTGAACACCTTCATTCCCACAATGAGACCCTGCCTTCCCACAGGTCAAGCCAAGAGGGTATTGGTAGCTGTCATAGAGAAGGATGTGGGTTTGCATGAGTCACTGTGTGCAAGAGTGAATGATGGTTTGAAGAAGTAGTCATAGAGCCTTGGAAGTATGCAGTGAATGACTTTCATAGTCTCTGCTCTTTTTTGATTATACCAAGGACAGCTTTTTATTGAGTAGCATATAGAGTGTGGCAGTGGTTGGAGTGCTCTAAGGCCACAGTTGAAATAAACCAGCTCTTGCTCTGTTTGGTGGACAGATCTACCAAACACGCAAAGAACAGCAATGTACTTGTTTTAAGTAAATATGCCTTAAAGGGAAAAGGAAGGTCAGAGATCTGGTAGTTGGTTATAGAGTAAACATTCTCTTAAGGGTTTGCTGGAGAACATGAGCCGGAAATTCAGTTTTCTTCTTAGGCAGAGAATGACGATTGGACAGTATTTTTTCCCAAACAGTTTTGCTTTGTTTGTTAATTATTAGCATCAGCAATGCTAATTTAAAGAATTTTATGTGTTTCATGTTGGTATATAGGTAATCTCGGTGTACTGAAGAAAGGTTATCATGCATTTATTCAACGCATGTTTACTGAGTACCTAACATCTGTCAGCGACTTGGTGTGATTAGATGAAAAAGTTCTCAGAAGTTTATTCTAGACTGCAGGATGGCATAGTACATATAGTGAGGAAACTTGTGCAAGGGAACACAGGTGAAGTTATATAGCCCAACTGCGGTTTGGGGTAAGAGGTAGTGGAATTGTCATCTGTGTCTCTAGAATCCTTAATGGTTCTTAATAGCTCAAATCTCATTCCAGTAAAATTATGCCACATGAAAATCTTGGATTAGCAAAGAGAATTCAAGAACTAAGGAAAGTGAAATATTTAGAAGAATCCTTTGAACCTGGTCACATTGGCTTTTGTTCTAGAAAAATGAAGGTAAGGTGATCTAGCTGACCTCTTAGCCGTCCACCCATCCATCCATCCATCCATCCATCCATCCAACACATGTTTGAACTTTTACATCTCAGGCATTATTCTCAGGCTTGAGACTACAAAGATAAATAAGACTGACAAAGTCTTTTCTTGGGCTGTTATGGAACTTAATTTATAGGGAGCCCCAAGATGTTAAGAACTCTATCTGCTCTGTTACATGCAAAGATAGTCTTAAATTGCCCCAATTAAACTCAGGCCTTTGGTTTGAATCTTGGAACAGGAAGGACATTGGTCAAAACACTAGAATGTGAATAAAATTTGTAGTCTAGTAAATATTATTGTACCAATGTTAATGTCTTAGTTTTCAGAGTTGTACTATAGTTATGCAAGATCTTAACATCAGGGAAAGCTGGGTGAAGGGTTCAAGGGAACTTTGTACTCATTTTGCAACTCTACTGGAAGTCTAAAATTATTTTTAAAATGACAGCTGAAGCTAAAGCAGAAAAATGGAGCCTTGGCTCTGCTCTACCTTCTGTTTGTGTTTCTCATGTCCCTTTTACCCTTCTGCTTCTTTATCCCAGTGAATATGGTTTAGGCAGAACAGAATGGGTAAAGATGAGAGTATTGTCAGTCTTTTGTTTTCATGCATTATCATTCCACTCTCTGTTTTTCCATGTCAAAGGCTGTCTGCCTTAGCACCTATGTTACATAATTATCAGAACCAATAATTACTATCATCATTTTGGTCAATGCCATGAATACCAAAGCAGAGGCATAGAGATCTTACAGAGATGATCCCTTTTCTGTATTTCTTGGGATTTTGGTTGTGGGCTTCAATGTCACTCCTTATTTTGTGTCTGGATCTAAAGATGCTGGGTTTGGAAGAGTGCTTGCAGATCTGGTCCAGCTCTTTCATTTCACTGATAAGAAAACCAAGTCCTGGCCAGATGAAAGGATTTGTCCACGATCACTGTTCCTAGTTAGTGGAAAAGCTTGAAATAGAACCAGCTCTTTTGACTTCTAGTAAGATATTTTTCTCCCTTCTGAGCTGCTTCTTTAAACCCTGCAAATAGCTGAGAAAACTCCACAGGTGACAGTTGATTCTATTACAAACAGAATGTTACGATTTACAATGTATGATTTCAGAACTTGTTGGATAGTCTAACACAGGAAATAGGCCTGTGGAGGCACTGCACATGATTGCTAAGAAATATTGGCTGCATTAGTTTATTCACTAAAAATTCATCAAAACATTCCTTCCATTTTCTGTGATCGCTTTTGCCTCTAACTGCATATCTGGATTGACACCGAAAATAAAAAGTGTCAGAACAGCACTACCTTACACAATTTTGTTACCTAAGGGACCTAAGTATAGCATAAGTGTTCAGGTGTTTTTTTTATTTTTATTTTTTAACATTGCATTAGGTGAGGTTCACGTATCTGCAAAATATATGAATTAGACACTTAGGAGTCTTACCAATTTTTGCTTAACACCACAAAGAATATGTGTCAGAGAAAATGGTTGCAAATTAAAGCTGACACACAGCAGCTGTGACTATAACCAGCATCTAATCCCAGTTTATTTCCTTTTTTTTCAGATAAGCTCAGGGATGTGATCGATAATTCGGGATAATTGCAACTATTAGAAAAGTTAAGCAGGATTTTTTTTTTTTCTTTCTTTCTTGACCATGTAATTTCTTCCAGGGTAGAGGCTATCGGTCTGGTCTTCCTACAGTACCTATTCCCCCAACCAGTGATCTCCCTTCCTTTGGCAGTGTGGTTCAGCCCTGTGCATTGCCCCTGGAGCCCACCTTTCTGCCTGTCACAATGCTCCCCGGGCCACAGCTTACTGGGCTGTTCTGCACTCTTCCGGAGCCATTGTCCTTGAGGAAACACATCATTATGCACATCTTGGCTTGGATCAAATCAATGAATGAATGGAAGACTTCTCTTTATCTCCCTCTGGTATGATGCATTCCACCTGTCTTCCTTCTGTACCAAGCATCTCACAACCTTCAGCCTCTTCCCCACTCCCCCTCCATTTTCCTCTTCTACCCTTTCTCCTGTATCCTGTCTCTTCCCCTTTTCTTTCCACCAGATACCTCCACAGAATCCCACTGTGCCTGGAACAACAGAGTTAGGTCCTGGATATGCAAAGGTAAATAGGATGAACTCTTCTTCTCAAGTGTGTACCTCTTTGGTTCCCTAGCTGTTACCCTAAACTCACCAGACTCTGCCTGTCTCTGTCTATCGGGGGAGAGTCCAGCCACACCCGTGTCTCCTGTGTGCTCTTTCTCTGCACACTGTCAACCTCCATTTACACCAGGGAGTCTCTGAGGTAACATGGTGATGAGGAATAACTGTCAAACAACATGAAGATATTTAATGGTGGTTTTAAAAGAGCCTGGGAATAAAGTTGTATGAGAAATTTGTTACATATTTAATTTAGGAAAGATTGTTACAGTATCAGGGGAGGAAAGGAAGAAAATATATTGCTCCCCATAAAAATGCAGTAAAAGATAAAGCACAAACAGCCCCTCTGTTATGTTGAAATATAGTCATCCTGTGATTAAATGGAGGCAGCAAGGTGGTTTCTGTTTGGCACTTATGCAAGAGAGATGTGGGGGAAGCATAAGGCTTCACAGCTATAGGTTTGGGTCTTTCCCAGAGTTCTGAGGAAATTAAAATGCAAACAAAGCACAGTGGCACAGGGATTCTGAGGGTCTGCAGAGGAGAAGTTCTAGTACTTAGAGAGAGAGGTGGGCTATGAAATGAACTTAAACTTCAGGATATTTTGACACCTCTGTTTTCCTCAGCTTGACAGCCTTAACAGGAAGCAAGGTCACATCATTTTTTTTTTTCAATGTACAAAAACTAATATTATGTCTTTTCTATCCTGGGAATCTAAGAAAAGAACCATCTTGCAAATGAGTCAGCCTGGAGTGTCCAGATAGCTCAGTCAATTTTTGGCTCTGTGCTTTAGCACATTCTGTTAATAGGGTGGATGGTGCTTATGTGTCAGGCTTCAGAAAGTGGCAGGCATTTCCTAACCTATCACTCATTTGAGCTACTGAACTTGGGATCAATAAATATTCCATTACTGCATTATTTATGGCCAACTATAAACAATTTCTATCATTAAATCTTTGCCTTTTAGTTGTCTCTCATTAGCAAGGGATCAATTTCAGATCCTAGTCTGGGTCATGCCCAGAATTAAGGAAAAGCAATGTGTGAGAATGTTTATTTGTATTCATATTTATAGTTTTTGTTAAAATAAATACATGGTAGAAATTATTTCTGTATCAAATCTTTTCACACTGTTTTGGTTCTAAAAGTGACCTTGAGCTTCATGTCTGATGTTGTAGTGACATGGAAGAAACACTGAATAGCACTTAGATGAGTTAGGGTTCTTATCCTATATCTGCCTAGCTCTAGTAACCAACTGTATGACCTGTCAGATAAGTCATTGCCTCCTTTGTAAAATAATTGGATTGGAATGGATGATGCCTAAGATTCTCTGTAGGTCCTATGTTTCACAAATGGAGGAGGGTCCTAGAGAGTGGTGGTAGATAATATGTGGGAATGGTATTTAAATAGCATCCTTGCTGCTGTTCAGAATTCTTATCAGGACAGTGGTAATGAAGGTGTGAGTGCCCTCTGGAAGATCACCCACTGGGTGTGAATGTTTTGCAATGGACTCTCTCCTCCTATAGGGGGCAATTCTACCTTGAGGAACACAAATTGTTTCTGAGTTGGAGGATTGCCTGTGGGCTGGAGGCACTTGAAGAGATACTTTATTCAAAACATAGTATTATTTTTTGTTGTTGCTGTGTTGTTTTTAAGGAGAATTTTAACACTTTCACTGGGCTTATGCTATAATTTACCACTGTCTTCCCCACTGGGCCCCTTTACTTTGACCTCCTTTCCCTGAAGGTATTGAAGTTGTAAGAGCTAGCCCAAGGAATTCAGAAAACAGAGCTGGCCTTCTGTCCTCAGCCAACAGTTACTGAGTGTCAACTATGTATCAGGAGAAGATACACTGGTTGCAACCAAGATACACGGGATGCAACTTTTCCCCGGGGAACTCATACTCTAGTGAGGATCACTGGCACAAAAATTCTTTTTACAAATGCTTAAATAATCACGGGTTTGCTAAGTATGAAGGAGCCCTGCGGTGTGCTGTGGATGTGTGGAGCAAGGGAATCTAATTTACTCTCAGAGCAAAGAAGGCTTCTCCAAGAAAAGGATTTTAAAGCTGAGACCTGGAAACCAAGTAGAAAGTATTCAACAGAGAAGATATAGGGAGAAAATGTTAGGTGAGAGATGAAGGCACAGAGGTGGCAAAGGGAACGACGGCTTTGGAAAAGGAGAGCTGATGTCTTGAGCAAGATGAACGTGGGTTAGCAAACACATCTCTACACGTGTTTCCTCCAAAATCATTAGTAAAGGGCTATATTGGCAAATAATCATGAAAAAGCCATATTTCCATTCTTTTCCCTTGAAACTTGCTTCCTGCCCCCTCCCCAGCCTTCGATTTCGGTCAGTGAGGGATTCCTAGAATCTCCCAGTTACTCGGAGGGACAAACTCTGCGTTGTCCTTGGCTCCATCTCTTACTCATTTCTCCAGTCTTCAAATCCCATTCCTTCTTTCTGTGACTCGTCTTTGACTCTTCTCCTTCCTTTCCTTTCCTTTCCTTTCCTTTTGTCCCCACCCTTCCGGAAGGCCTCACACTCTACAACTGCTTTGTCACAGTGGTGTATGAGCTACTGTCTTTGTCAGTCCCCCAGGCAGTTGAAGAAGCATTGTTCTGAAAACACTCCCTTACACAGACTGACCTTTTCAGTGGATGTCTTTGGCCTTCCATCACCTAGAGAACTAAAGCTCAACCTTTTAATTTTCCACTGAAGGCTCAAAACCATCATGAACGTTTATGTCTCCTTTTACCATGCCTGAGTTCTTACGCTTGGCTACACTGTAGAACACAGAGGACCTGGTATCATGAGTGAGCCTCTTGAAAGTTAAAGAGTGTAACAGAAACATACAATGAGATACCACCTTACACCAGTTAGAATGGCAATAAAACAAAACAGGGAACAACAAATGTTGGCGAGGATGTAGAGAAAGGGGAACCCTCTTACATGGTTTGTGGTAATGCAAGCTGGTATAGCCTTTCTGGAAAACAGTATTGAGAATCCTCAAAAAGTTAAGAATAGAGCTATCCTATAACCCAGCAATTGAACTCCTGGGTATTTACTGCAAAGATACAGATGTAGTGAAAAGGAAGGGATATATGCACCCTAACGTTCATAGCAGCAATGGCCACAATAGAGTCAAACTGTGGAAGGAGCTGAGATGCCCTTCAACAGATGAATGGATAAAGGATATGTGGTTATATGTATAATGGAATGTTACACAACCATCAGAAAGGATGGATACCAAATACTTGCATCGACATGGATGGAACTAGAGGGGATTATGATAAATGAAATAAGTCAAGAAGAGAAAGTCAATTATCATATGGTTTCACTTATCTGTGGAACATAAGGAAAAGTATGGAGGACATTAGGAGAAAGACATGAAAAATAAAGGGTGAAAATCAGAGTGAAAGATGAACCATGAGAGACTATGGACTCTGGGAAACTGAGGGCTTTAGAGGGGAGAGGAGTGATTGGATGGATGAGCGCCATGATGGGTATTTAAGAGGGCAGGTATTACATGAAGCACTGGGTGTTATATGCAAACAATGAATCATGGAACACTACGTCAAAAACTAATGACATACTGCCCGGTGACTAACTTAACACAATAAAATTGAAAAAAATGAAAAAAATGAAAATTTACTTTATGTTTTACCACACACAAAAATATAAGTAAATGGGGGCGCCTGGGTGGTTCAGTGGGTTAAAGCCTCTGGCTTCGGCTCAGGTCATGATCCCAGGGTCCTGGGATCGAGCCCCGCATCGGGCTCTCTGCTCAGCAGGAAGCCTGCTTCCCCCACTCTCTCTGCCTGCCTCTGCCTACTTGTGATCTCTGTCTGTCAAATAAATAAATAAAATCTTTAAAAAAAAATAAGTAAATGTTATTTCAGTTAAAAAAAACAAACAAACATACATTTGGAAGAATGACATGATTCTTTTACCCCAATACCCTAGTCTGATAGTGATTTGTGTGTGTGTGTGTGTGTGTGTATTCCTTTTGCTCCTATGCACATTTATCTAACAAATTTTCATCATGGTGTAATAGACTTTTATATTCTGCTTACTATGCCCTGTGGCAGTTTGTATTTTCTAAGATGACTGCAACATGCTCTCCCATCAACATGTTCTTCTTTCAATATGGCATTGAGATTCCTCTTATTAGGAGGTTGGGATGATGTTCACTACCCTTATATCTGGGAAGTCGTGACTACAACCAAACTCATTCTATGCAAATTCTGATGCCAAGCCCATGCAACGTGATAGGGCTTCTACAGGTACTTCTTGGGGTGCTTGCTCTTCGAATCTAGGCGCCATGCCATGAGGAAGCAGGCAGTTCCCATGGGAAGCCATATGGAGAGGCCATGTATACGTGTTCTGGACAAGAGATCTAGAGGAGGTCTGAGGTCATACCCAGCATCAACTGTGGATTCACCAGGCTTGTGAGTGATGAAGGCTTTGAAATGATTCTAGCACCAGCTATTAGCTGACTGCAGCCACCCAAGGGACCCAGAGGCAGAACTGGCTGGTAGAGCCCAGTCAACTCCTGGAACTGTGAAAACTAATGAAAAAGTGGTTGTTATAAATTTAAGCCACTTGGTTTTGGGATGATTAAATGTTACAGCAATAGATAGCTGACCCATATCTTAAACTAGTAAGATACCAGATGTAATTTTAAATTAGAACTTTATCCTAAGAAAAAATTTCAAAAGGCAAAATAAATGCATTATCACAAATATACCAACAGTACTTGTAACCTGAAGATAATGAGGAAAGAAAACCAGATGTCCAATTTTTTTTTTTTCCGTATCTACTCACATTTGTTTTACCACTGAGCTTATCAACACCTTGAAGGCAGGGATTTTGTTTTAAACATTGCACACAGTAGGCTTCTCTATTGCATGTTATTTTTTGATAGGATGATGTAGTCTATAAATATTTTTATGATTTATTTCAATAAATTTTCAAAGTCTGTCCAAATGATTTCATTTTATCCTTTCAAAGCCTTGTCTCACCTTATAAGGTGAGGCTAGGAGTCTAGCACTGCGTTCTCTATGGACTCAAACCTTCTGATTTTAATCCTGAGACATGCTTTACTCTACCACAGGTGCTTATTGTCCTGAATTTTCTTTCTAACAATATTTGTAGAAACATGTTGGATCATCATGTGTCTGGGCAGGGAAGTGTCTTTATTCTAGAGCCCTGATGTGTTTTGGAATATCTTTGCTGAAGCTCTATGGAAACCAGTAGCTCAGAACTTGAGTCAATATGGGAAGAGTGCCCATCAGGCTTGCTGAGAGTTGCATTTTGGGCTCAGTGATAATGTGTCAGGAAGGTTCCACCCAGGACCACTGTAAATTTTCTTGTGATATACCAAGATGGTTAATTGCTCTTTTATCTTTAATAACTGATCTTTGCAAAGGTTGAGAATGAAAGAAAAGATCACACAGAGAACACCAGCTGTGGTTTCAGACTGGATTTGAAACTTGACTGTGCCATAGTTCTGTTGCTTCGAACCAAGTTTACTGACCTCTCAGAGCCTCACTTTTCTCACCTCCTAAATGGGAACACAGTAGTTCAATCCTCATTGGGTTTTTGATAGGAAATAATGATATGGTATATGTAAAATGCTCTTTAAAATGCAATTCTCTTGGGATGCCTGGCTGGTGCAGTTCGTTCTGCATCTGACTCTTGGTTTCAGCTCAGGTCATGATCTCAGAGTCCCGAGATTGAGCCCAGTGTTGGCCTCCACACTGAGTAGGGAGTCTGCTTGAGGATTTTCTTCCTCTGCCCCTCACCCCACTTGAGTGTTTGCTCTCTCTCTCTAAAATAAATAATCTTTACAAAAAAATTTTAAAAATGCATTGCTCTTAATAAGCATGGAGCAGTTAATATAACAACTTAAACATTCATTTTGGTTAAACTGTTTAAAAATTCAAGAGTTCCAGTATCACCTGGAACTGTCTAGAAACTCTCAAAGTTTTTGTGTGACCTTGGGCAAATCACTTTATAGCTCTTGGCCCCAGGGAAGATTTGGCTGGAGGATTTCCAAGATTCTTATCTTCTGAACTTAAAATTCTGACTTTTAAATAGTAACTTAGATGACATTAAACCATTTTGGATTTGTCAATCTTCTAATGGGTTTCCTTGTAATTACCACCTCGTTTGTCTTTTAAATACTAGGTGACCTTCTGCCATGCTGGTATTTGATTTGCTAACAGCTGAAATATGTTTACCCTTTGCAAACATTTCACTAGAAATGACCACAATCTTTACAGTAACACTGCAGTTTTGCTAGGAATGTAATTGCTCCTTCATCCTCATGGTACAACATTCAACTGAACAGTGCATTTGAGGTGTCAGAACTGTTCTTAAGGCCATGTTGGCTTTCTGTTGGTGGTGACCAGCCTTGTCTACTAAATAGTGTGCCCATTATCTTCATTTATTCAGTCAAAACTAAGTAAAACTAAAATCACATAGGTTATTTGTGATTTGTAGGGATAATCATTTGCAAAGAGTTGCAATATCAATAATTCTGTAAGTTTGATCTTATCCCCATTTATAAATGAGAAACTAAACCTCAGTTTATGGCTTATCACATGAATATAAATAAGCAGAAATACCTAATTTCGGAGTTGAGTCTCTAGGCCTTGTCTTGGTTCTGGAGATTGTTCATTCTACCACATAGTGTGGTTCTCTGTTGCAGAGATTCAGGGTCATTCATGCTGCATGGGTTGAGGGAAAAATTGCTAACCAATCTTTAAATATTTCCTTTGATTATAAATGAACATATTAACAAATTAGAAATGGGGATACACCAGAAGTGTAGCTAAGAGGGGATCAAGGAATGTCTCTTAAAATGGTACACTTCAACAATTAAAAAAAAAAAAAAAGAACTAGATTAACATTAGTAGTTGTCAAGACTATAATGAGGAGATCTCAGGGTCCACACTGGCAGCAATACCAAGAGCATTAAGAGAAGGCAGGAAACATATAAGGCCTTTTTGTCATCTTCAGACCCTGCAGACCCTGGTCTCCAGATTGTTCCTTCCCAGTCATTTCATGGCTAGATCTGGGCCACCTAGCTACACTCTTAGTAAGTGGCTGGAAAATTAGGAGCTTAATTATGGTAGTAAGGTAAGTCAGAACAATATAGTAAGTACAGGACAGCAAGAGGAGCTAGTGTGCAGGGAAAATTGCCATGGCCCTGAGGTCAGAGCCCTCTCTGAGCTTCAGTTCCCTTACATCTCTTTACATCTCTAGTAGTCTATGACTGTAGCAGTAAAAAGTTTCCTAGTGATCTTACAGGTAGAATAGAAATCTGTCCTCAGATTGAATTAAGACCCAGCCACCCTGCTGAATATGCTCAACGTTTGACATCAGATCTAGGCCTAATTTCCCCATTCACTTAACTGGGAATTAGAAGTGAAATAGCTAGTTCCATAATCTGTGTCACTTACAAAACCCAAATATATAGGATGAATATTCTGCCCTCTCACATATTTCTTCTCAAGGAAGAGCTCTGGAATGCTGCAAGGACTTGAGAGTCCAGAGAGGTATGAATAGAAGGACATGGATTTAATTGAGAAATGTCAGCAGAATAAACAATGGGAAAGCAGCAGCACCTTTTTTTAGTTTTTGATATACGTAATGTGCTTTACATACATTATTTCTAGTTTTCATAATAGCCCTGAAAGTCAATATGATCTCCATGTAACAGACATAGAGGTTCTGACAGATTAAGAAATGTTCTTAAGGACCATCAGTAATAATCAGGAGGACTCTTTTTCCACTAGAAGCAGACAAGGCTGAGTAGAGGGATTCTCTTGGCTAGAGAGAGGAGATGACATCTATCGCCTTCCTCCCTTTCTGGCAGGCCCTAATAGAGGCAAGGAAAAAGATTATGAAACTGAACATTTTGCAGGGGTTGGAAAATCTGAGAGAGTGGATAGAATTTTGGCTTTGGGGGATTTTTGACCTCATAACATTTTGATCACGGATGGATTGGAAGCTCTGAGGCTTCTGGGGTATGAACTTCTTGAACACATTTCAGCTGAGATGATTGATTTCTTTGGGGCTAGGGAAACATGGGGCAAGGTAGTCCTACTTGGTACTGTAGACCAGAAAAGATCCAAAAGCAAGGCAAGCTGTAACATGTATTTGGGGCATTTTCTGCTCAAGGCAAGGAGAAAGATAGAGAGAGTTCTGCTTAGTTCACCAGGTAGGAAATCTGGGACTCAGGACAGATGTTTTATGTAAGAATAGAGCATTTGCTTTAGATGTGTTTGTTGAGAATTTGCTTTTCTATGCCTATAAAAACTGAAATGGGATGTGGGCTACATAGAATGAGGAATCCCAGCAATAGCCACATTTATTTTGAAGTGTATATTTAGAAAATTAAGTATGTACAGAGGTTATTCAGTTGTATAGATTCAGGACATATTGATTCATGTGCATTCTTTATGGTATAACCAATATAACAAAGCTGGTATGTACACAGCCATCAGTTAAAAATAATTTAATACTCATTTGGTATATGATATATCATGCATATTTTAAAATGTGGAATATTTATTCAATTATGAAAATATTCTCAAGAGAATGAGGAGACATGCTACAGACTTGGAGAAAATACTTGCAATAGACCTATCTGATAAAGGTCTGTTATCTAAAATAAAAGAATTCTTAAGACTCAATAATAAGAAAATGAACAGTCTGACCAAAAACTGGGAAAAAGATGAAATCAGACATCTCGCCAAAGATATGCAGTTGATTAATAAGCATATAAAAATATTCCACATCGTAAGTCATTATGGAAATACAAATTAAAACAACAATGAGATACCGCTACCACCTATTAGAATGGTTCAAATCCAAACCACTGACAACACTGAATCCTGGTGAGGATGTTGAGCATTAGGAACTTTGACTTATTGCTGGCATGAATGCAAAGTGGTACAATTGGCAAGAGAGTTTGGAGGTTTCTTACAAAACTAATTGTATTCTCACCAAAGATCTAACAATTATGCTCCTTTGCCCAAATGAGTTGAAAACTGGTGTCCACATAAACACCTGCACATAAATGTTTATAGTATCTTAATTTATAAATGGTGGGATGTCCTTCAGCAGGTGAATAGATAAACTGTGGTACATTGAGACAATGGAATATTATTTAGTGACAAAAGGATATGAACTATCAAGCCATGAAAAGACTTGGAAGAACTTTAAATACATGTGGCAGAGTGAAAGAAACCAATATGAAAACAGTGTATACTGTATGATTCCAACGAGATGACATTCTGGGAAAGGCAAAACTGTGAAGACCATAGAAAGATCAGTGGTTACCAGGAGTTAGTAGGGAAGGAGGGATGAACTGGTGGAGCACAGAGGACTTTTAGGGCAATGAATCTATTCTGTATGAGAGTAGATATTTTATTCTGTATGAGAGTGGATATTTTAGTTCATTAGTTAATGGTTATTTCGTTAGTCTAAACTCACAGAATGTGCAACACCAAGAATGAACCATAATGTAAACTATAGACTTGGGGTGATAATAATATGTAATGTAGATGTGTTATTTACTAAAAAAATGTGCTACTCTGATGGAGAATGTTGACAGTAGGGGAGGCTGTGAGTGTGTGGGGTCAGAGAGTGTATGGGAAGTATATATATACTTTCTTTTTCCTCTCTCTCTCTCTCTCTCTCTCTCTTTTTTTTGTTTGTTCAGTGATTCATTTGTTGTGTATAACACCCAGTGCTCATCACATCACATGCACTCCTTAATGACCTTTCTGCTCAATTTTGTTGTTCTCCTAAAACTGCTCCAAAAATTGTCTATTAAAAAATGTATGTACAAAAGAAGGAAAAAAGTCTCAATTCTATCATCCAGCAATAAGTAAGGCTCACTTCAACATCCATCTTTATCATTTGCTCAATGATTATCAGAGAGCACCTACTATATATCAGGTATCATCCTGGGCATCGTGGCTACAACAGTGATTCCAACAGACAAAAATCCTTATCCAGTGGAGCTTATATTCCACCTGGGATGGAGGAAGACTCAGAAAATAAACAAAGTGAATGAATGAATAAATGATATAGTATTTTAGATGGTAATAAATGCTGTGAAGGGTTACAAGCAAGAAAAGGGGAGTAAGGAGGACATAGATGAAGAGAAAGGAATAGGAGAGGTGTTCCTATTTTAAATAGACCATTTTGGGAAGTTCCCATTTTTGACATTTGATGAAAAACCTGAAGGGGGTGAGAAAATTAGCCATGTGAATATGTCAGGTATGGCATTTGGGGCAGAAGGAACAGCAGATGATTGTTATGGGTCTTAAGGAACAAAAAGGAGGCAAGTGTAGCTGCAGAAGAGTGAGCAGGGGAAAGCCTGGTGGAAGGTGTTCATCACCACAAGGGTTAGCCACATCAGACAGGACCCTGGAGGTCATCTAGATGTCTGGTGTTCGTTTCTTCCTGAAGTGAGATTGGAAGTAATTGGAGAGTCTTATGCAGAAGAATCAGGTGTTTGGGCTTAGGTTTTAATAGGATCGCTCTGGTTCCTCTTTAGGGAACAGACAGTAGATTGAAATGGTTAAAACAGGGAGAACAGACAATATGGGGAGAGCGTTAAAATGGTAATATTAGGCTATTTTAATAACCCAGATGAGTCACAATGTTGGCTTGGACCAGGGTGATAGCAGTGGAAGTGCAGAGAGCAGTCAGATTCTGGGCAGAATATGAAGAAGACCTGCCAGTGCTTGCCAGTGGATTGGATGTAGGATATCAAAATTTGTGTAGAGATAGGAGACCTTCACCTTATGGTGTCTCCAAGGATGGAGTTGGCATTAGTTAAGATGAGCTAGACTTGGGAAGATTTTATGGGGACCAAGATCTTGGGAGTCTGATTTTGGACATGTTCAGTT
The DNA here is from genome assembly GCF_963455335.1 of Martes martes. Taxonomy (NCBI): domain Eukaryota; kingdom Metazoa; phylum Chordata; class Mammalia; order Carnivora; family Mustelidae; genus Martes; species Martes martes. The sequence goes on from NC_137888.1 coordinate 99,913,631, forward strand.
TGAGACCTTTTCCATGCAAGTGGAAATGTGGACATATATGTTTGGAGCATAGGAAGAGATTGGGTCAGGGGTATTCATTTGGTAGCTGTTAGCTTAAATATGGTATTTAAAGCCATGAGTCTTGTTGAGATCACCATGAGATGGTACAGAGGGAATGTTGACTTAGTGAGTCCTTGAGCCCTCCAACAGAAAGATATCAAAGGTGCAAGGGGAATTTCTTCATCTCTATATATTTTAACGTAATAATCTTCTTACATGGTGTTTTAGTGTTCTCTGTTTGTTGTAACAATTATATCATGAACATTTTCCCATTTTAGTATATATTCTGCAATATGATCTTTTAAAAAGAAGTTAGGAGTTTATTTTCATAACAAAGAGTTGATACAATACCACTTTTAATGGCTATCTTATGAATGTATTATAAAACATGCAACCAATCCTCTATTGTCTGACTTTTGAGTTGCTTATGACTTTCCCACATTATAACATATTTGGTGACTATTCCTATGCACATATATATATAATATGTCCTCACTTCTTTAGGATAAATGTCTAGAGTGGAATTGATGGATAGGTTGTTGAATTTTATCAAATTTCTTTCTTCAGGAGGCTATAACAAGAAAGGAGGGCATGTGATGTAATGAGCCCTGGGTGTTATATGCAACTGATGAATTATTGAACTCTACATCTGAAACTAATGATGTACTATATGTTGGCTAATTGAAGCTAAATACAAATATTAAAAAAAGAAATTATTAGAAGAAAATGCTATCTTTTTGTACCTTCCCCAAACCATTTTCTGTCAAGATTTGTAATCTCTTTCAATCAATAGGTGAGAATGATTGGTGAATAAACAGTTTTATTGTATATAATATAATATAATAAATATATTTATATTATATAATGTTATTATATTACATTAATGTTTTTTATGATTAATAGTGTAGTTGAGTGTCTTTTCACATTTACTGGCCATTTGTAGATGATTTTTTTTTTTTTTTTTTGCTTCTTAGCTGTGACACAGCTGTGGTATTTAAGACCAACCATGGATCACTTTCTACCCTCTTGTCCTCTGTCAGTGCAACCCAGTTTGGGGTTGGCTTCCATGGATATAAATACCAGGATCAGATTCACTGTCTTCAGTATTGTATCACCAGTGAAGGTTGTTGGCTTTGGACAAGCCTCTCTCATAAATTTGCTGTTTATCAAACCTGCCACCTACACAGTATATAAAAGAGCAAGATAAATTTTCAGCTAATATTCTGCCCTGAGTTCAGAAGTTCAAGAAGACAGGACCTTTGAGTTAGGTCCAGCCAACAATTAGTCTATAGCAATATATTGCAATTCTAATACTCCTTTTCTCCACTTAAAAATTTATCCATTGTAATTGTCCTCTGGTTAACAACTAGAGTTCATTTCAGGAAAAATTTATACATAACTTTTACTTAGTGAAGAAACAAATCATTTTTGGAGCTTAGAAAATAATTTCAAATCCCCCCCCCCAAATATTTCAGGCTTGGGCAAAGCCAAAGGTATTCTGTGTCAAGCCTCTCTCCCTTCATTTTCTAACCCCTATGTATTTAAAAAGAAACCCAATCTACTTGGTTCTGATTCCAAATGTACTTTATTAAGACATGCTTGATGTTTAAAAGAATTTTGGGGCTTTGTCTTTTTTAAACAACTAGGAAATTTCATTTTGTTGGCTGCGAATAGAACTTGAACCTCAAGAGGATAAAATTCAACGTGAAATTTTCAAACTCATGAGCTAGGAGAATAATTGTTCTCATATTTCTCTTTTTCTGGCTATTATTTTCATTTGATTCTCAGTCTTTCTTTAAAAAATAGTAAAGTTCTATAGGAAATGTGTTGATCAATGTAGATTAACTCAGAATGTTTTGATTAAATTCCAATTTTTCAAGAGGCTTCTGAGAGAATTGCTGTGATACTATATTGTTCATAGCATTTTCAAGGGAACTATTTGAAAATACTGGCTGACATTTTGTTTTAGTACAAAGTGACAATCTTTGGGTGATCTAGTCTTTATGACATATCTCCAGATAGGCATGATGAATAGACAAGTTTTCTTAAGTGTCATTGCTTCAAGTTATCAGCAAGCCTAATACACAATTAGATTTCTTAATAGTTTTATATTTTTAAATTTAATTATTACTTGACTATTTGACTGTGGTATTGCTATTCCTCAATAAAATCATGCTTGAAGAGTCAATCTTTAAGTGAGGAAACTTCACTTGTTTACCAAAAGGAAAGAAAGGGAAATTTTCAGAATGAAAAAAATCATACCACCAGAACAATATGAAAAAACAAAACCTAGGACAAGGTAGTGGTACAACCTTTCTTACATCTTCTGAACTTGATGCCTTAGGTATCAATTAATTTAATTTTCTATCTTTATTTTTTGACTTTGAAATTTTATTTTATGTAGTATGGATATTTAATATGAGATCTACCCTCTTAACAATTTCTTACATGCATACATAGTACAATATTGTTAAAATAAGTATAGTGTTGTACAACAGATCCCTAGATTTCATTAATTTTACAAGTTGAAATTTTATGTCCATTCACTAGCACTTTCCCATTTCCCCATTCTCCCAGCCCCTGGTAACTATCACTCTTATATGTATGTGTGTGTGTGTGTGTGTATGTGTGTGTGTGACTTGTATTTAGGGCTAAAGACTTGTATAGACATTTCTCTAAAGAAGACAGACATACAAATAACGGGCAGGTATGTGAACAAATGAATGACAAATATGAGATATTTCTTTGATATTTCTTGTTACTAATCATCAGGGAACTATAAACCAAAACCACAGTGAGGTATTACCTCACACCTATTAGGATGTCTGTTTCAAGAGAACAAGAGACAAGTGTTGGTGAGGATGTAGAGAAATCAGGATCCCTGTACACTATTGGTGGGAATATAAAATGGTGCAGCTACTATGGAAAACAGTATAATAGTTCCTCAAAATACTAAAAATAGAACTATCATATGATTCAGCAATCCCACTCCTGGGTATTTATCCAAAAAAATGGAAATCCAGATCTTGAAGAAATATGAGCATCCCAATGTTCATTACACCACTGTTACTGTTTTCTTTAATTAACAAAGAAATAAATTACTGAAATGGTAGTTTTAAGGTAACACTTAAAAATTGGTATTTGTTTACTTTTTCTGTCTTAAGATGGCATACTAAATACAATTTGTGATCTGCCTCTTCAGTCCAAATATTTAGGAAAAATAGGAAGGATTTTTGATTGTTAGGGATTGAATAAAAAGCACATACTCCAAACAAATTTTAGTGTGTCACAAAATGGGAGTAATCCCAGGAGAAGGGAGACATAATCTATGGAGGGAAGTGCTAGACAAGGAGGAAGCAGACCAAAGATGCTACATAGTGGAGTTTGTGGAGGGGACGGGTAGGATGATCCAAGTACAGCAATGCCACAGTCTACCTCCAGATGAAACCAAGAAATGTAGGACTTTGGGTGTAGAGACAGGGCATTTCTCCTAGAGACTAGAGAGAACCTGGAAAGGAAAGGAACCTTCATTCTAAAGTACCAACCATAGAGGTATGGAGCCCAGTGGCACACCTACCTTCCCTGCCACGCCCACACCAACACATAAATAGAAGACACACCTAGGCAAGCTTGCAGCAGCTCCAACCTCTCCCTTTAGACAATCTGGGTGAATAGATGTAAAAGATAACTTAAAGGACAGGCAGCCACAAAATACAATCAATTTACCTATGTATCCAGAGAGATATGAAGGATAATATTTTAATATAAAATAAGAGTAAACCATTAAGAAACAGAACTAGAAATCTTCAAAATAAGAACTGTAACTCTACCATGCAGAAATTACTGCTGTTAATGTTTAAGCATATTTCATTCCAGTCATTTTCTCTTCACATTTTTACAAAATTCTTATCATATTCAATATACTATTTCGGCTTGTTCCCCCCCCCCGCCCCCACTAAAAACAGTTTAGGAAAAAGCCTATTTAACATGATTCTTAGATATTTTTTCTTTTTTTTTTTTAATTTTTTTTTTAAGATTTTATTTATTTATTTGGCAGACAGAGATCACAAGTAGGCAGAGAGGCTGAGAGAGAGGAGGAAGCAGGCTCCCCGCTGAGCAGAGAGCCCGATGTGGGGCTTGATTCCAGGACCCTGGGATCATGACCTGAGCTGAAGGCAGAGGCTTAACCTACTGAGCCACCCAGGCGCCCCGGTTCTTAGATATTTTTTCTACTAATTAATATATTTTACCTATTAACTTTTCATAAATTGAACTTTTTGGAACTTCTTATTATAGTGCCTTTCGTTAATAAGGAATCCACATTTAGGACTTGCTCTTGGCTCTTTAGCCACCTGGCACCTTCTTCATTGTCTCCTTATTCACATTAAGTTTGGCAAAGAGGGGAGCACATACTTTCCCTTTAAATGCAGTGTTACTTTCATACTTAATATTTATGACTCTTATAATTACTCTTATAAAAGATCCACTATTACTAGGAACTTCAGCTCTTGGGTTAATAATCTTGCATTTTAATGAGCTCTAGGTAATTATACTTTGAAGTCCAAGACTTCTTTTCAAAAATTGTAAATCGAAGTTCTTCTTTTATAACTATGTAATTTTAATTTCATGTTGAAAAGCAATGAAAATTTGCACATTATAGCACAACTGTAATTTTAGAGGGGAAAAAAATCAGTAATAGACCAGGTAATTTTAATTCAGGTCGCTGCTACACAAGGGTAGTGAAAATAAACTGCAAAAAATTTTCTTCAGAAGCTAGAGTATTAATCTCTTACTCACTTTGAAAAAACATCATGCAAATAGGAAGACCCATGGAACAAGTTGGTATCTGCTTTATGAAAGTGGTTTTGTCAAAGCCAAGTGTCACTAACATCAAACAAAAAATAGTTTAATTGCTAGCTTTCCTCTAACGAGGTCATATAACCACACTGACACCACTAGGAGTGTAGGCATTTGAGTTGTAAAGTAGACACATTCTGCTCCCTTTCCCATTTTAAGCTAATTCCCTGCTGCCAGTTGACCTCCTTTGTGGCAAGCATTTCCACTTCTGTCTTCCAAAACCTTCATTGTATTCTCCTGAATCTCAAGTTTAGTACGAGGTGGTTTCTGTGTATGTAAAATTTTATGATGCTGGTTCTGGCAAATTTTACTTCTCAACGTGGCCCATTTTGAGGGTAAGACAGTTGAATGCCTCTATGCTTCCCTTCTCCAAGTATCCGGGCATCTGGCCTTGGAATGGGTGACAGAGCCTTGGGACAAACTCCTGAGATGGTTCTGTCTTGTGGTATTATCTCCTTCTACTAGATGTGAGATTATAAACTTGAGGCAGGTTGTTAGGCTTAAGATCTTTTGTCTGTCTCAGCTTTGATCATAATGCCTTGTATATAATATGATGGATAAGAGCAAGCTTGCAGGTACAAGTTCCACGGGTTAAACTTGTGCCTCTTAAACTCGATTGTGTGATCTTAGGTAAGTTAAGTTCTCCAAGTCTCTTTTTTTAAAAGGTTTTATTTATTTATTTATTTGACAGAGAGAGAGATCACAAGTAGACAGAGAGGCAGGCAGAGAGAGAGAGAGAGGAGGAAGCAGGCTCCCTGCTGAGCAGAGAGCCTGATGCAGGACTCGATCCCAGGACCCTAAGATCATAACCTGAGCCAAAGGCAGAGGCTTAACCCACTGAGCCACCCAGGTGCCCTGTCCAAGCCTCATTTTTTATGTCTGTAAAAGAGGGATAATAATTCTCCCCATATAATTGTGATTAGACAAGTAAAATAATCTACATAAGGGCAGTGGCTCTAAGTGTTTGATAGTTATTCTTGAGTAATAATGGTATTGACTCTGCTTCAAAATACTTGTTGATGTATTGAAAAGCTTATCTTTCTTCAAAGAATTTATCCTCCTTAAGGGTGAATGTAAATCAGAAATAATCAGCAGTTACCTTTTGAGTAGCCAGTGTTATTAGCAAACTTTCCACATGTAAGTATTGGAAAGATTAGTTATCAAAAGAAATGTTTGGGGAAGTCCATTTTTAACCTCCTAGGCAACTGATAACATTCTCATCAATGTCTGCAATGTAGGATTGGATGAAGATCAGTTTCCTAATAAATAGATCTTACTTTTCCTATATGGAGCACTTTAAATCTTTAGATAGTTTGCCAAATAAACATAACTTTTTTGAGGTCAAATTTTAAAAGACAGGGGCACCTGGGTGGTTCAGTGGGTTAAGCCTCTGCCTTCGGCTCGGGTCGTGATCTCAGGGTCCTGGGATCGAGCCCCGCATCAGGCTATCTGCTCAGCAGGGAGCCTGCTTCCCCCCTCTCTTTGCCTGCCTCTCTGCCTACTTGTGATCTCTGTCTGTCAAATAAATAAATAAAACTTTAAAAAAAATTTAAAAGACATATTTTGTTGTCTTCTACTGAAAACATATGCTTCATTTCCTTGAGCAACTTTACTATAAGTTCACAGATTATTTACCTTTTGGGGTAGTTTTTGTTGGGGGAAGGAGATTTATTTTATGGAGAAATTAAACCAAAAAATTCTACCTCAACAGTACTGGATTTATAAATTGGCCTTTTGATGAAAACTAAACTCTTGTCCCTAATTGTTATATTTATGAGGCTTAAAACAGGGTGATTGTAGCTTTGTGGCTTTCTTAAACATTGAGAAAACTAAACAAAATCAAACAAATATATACAAAAACAAAGTTTACCCTACTCCTTAATCTCTCTGATGAGTTTGCAGTACGGATGAGACTGGATAAGGCTGTCACACAGATATTTGAGATGGTAACCTCTTGAATCAATACTCTCAAGAATATTTTTTAGGTTTTAATTAATAATGAACAATTTCTAATGCAGGGGCTCCTCTTTCTAATTGTTTCTATGTTGATTAGGTCCATTTAAAAAATAATTATTCTCATAGGATACAAGGGAAAGCACAAACATGAAGTTTATGCAAACTTTAATTAGGCATATGGAAAAACACGTCAGCATTTTAAAAAGGGAAATGTACTTAAGGAACAAATAACACAATTTCTTAAAAGCTTACTCATGTTGACCCACTAAGCAATGTCAAGAGAAAGTCAAAACTCAAACCACTAGAAAATTGGGTCTGTGCCACTAGAAAATTGGTGCAATTCAAAGTGTCAAGCAAGCAGCTATGAGCAAAATCCGTGCTTCAAATGCAATTACACCATAATAATAATAATAATTACTTGTTTTTATTATAATGTAACCTGAATTTCTCTAGACCTCACCAGTCTATGGATATAAATGAGGTCACCTTATTAGTCATTATTCAAATTACTCTGGCTCATTGCCTCCACCTGTATAATAGAGTTCTCTGAAAAGTCTTCCTCAGTTATTTCTGCAAGTCCCTAGATGTGCTCGCCTACAAACTTGCCCTTGCTATATCCTGCTGCTACTCTGCTGTTAACGATTTTCTAAGGGTTGTAGTCTCTTTCACCATCCTTGTCTGCTGCTTTTCTCATGGGTACTATGGGTGCCTCTACTGTTCTATTCAATTCCATTATAGAGCCAGCACTGTGCCCAAGATCTTTGCTATTCAATGACAAAGTGTAGGGAGAAGGATGGCTCTTTTCCCGTTAGATTATTTTCCGTAAGTGGGCATCCACAGTGGCCTAGATGGGAATAGCACTTCCATGGGATTTTACTGCTCAATATAGAATGAAATCTGATGGGGGCAGGGCCAGGACACAAGCCCAAGTAACAAACCTCTTCAAGACTATGAATTTCTTCTAAATCATGTTCTCATGCATACTGGTCCTCAAATGATTGAAGTTTAAACAAACCCATTATACCATTTTGTCTAGCCATCATCATGATCATCATCATAGATAACACACTAAACATTTATGGTGTGTCAGGGAATGATATACAGCTTACCTAATTTTTTTTTTTTTAAGATTCATTTATTTATTTGAGAGAGAGGGAGAGAACACATGGGGAGGGGGAGGGAGAGGAGAGAGAGAATCTCAAACAGACTCCCTGCTGAGTGCAGAGCCCAATGCAGGGCTCAATCCCACAACCCTGAGGTCATGACCCAAGCCAAAATCAAGAGACTGATGCCCAACTGAGTGAGCCACCCAGGTGTCCCTAGCTTACCTGCTTCTTACAACTTCACGGATATGTAATTATTATTATCATCCTTACCTTTTCAGGTGACAAAACTGAAGCCTAGAAAATTTAACATACCTAAGGTCATGGAACTAGAAAGTGGTGGAATAGCATTTTAGGGAAATCTGAATCTTAAATTTGACTCAAGATGGGAAGCACAATAGAATAATAATGTTAGCTACTATTATTATCCCCCTTTTATGTACCAGGTACTTTACAGATACTATCTTATTTAATCATCATGAACTCACAAAGAGATATTAATCTCATGAAATTGTAGAGATAAACAAATAGGATAGTATAGAATAAGTAATTTTCTCAAAGTCCCCTACCTGGAAAGTAAGAGAGCCGTAATTTGAATTTATGTATGTCTGATTCTAAACATCTTTGCATTATGTGACATCCTTACAGAGAATACTTTTACTGCCTTTAAGTATGCTTAGGGATTAGGTTTTATCTTCTTCAAGTGTTTGAAATTCTGAGTTGAACTCTTAATGTAGCAATTTACTGCTGTGTATTCTTGAACAAGTTTACTCAAGTATTCCAAACTTCAGTTTCTTCATTTGTGAAATGGGGATGATTATAATAGAACCCACTTCCTAGTGCAGTTGTGAGGATTCAGTGAGGAAATTCTTGTAGAGATCATAGATCCTGGTACATAGAAAGTGCTCAATGTATCTTAGCTGATATTGGTATTATTAACAAAATTAGGCACTGAGTAGAACAGTGCTAAAGCAGTCAAATCCTAAATATCATTTAGAAAGATCAAAGCCATCCTGTAAATCTTTTAAGAAATTTCAGATCTTCAACACCAAACATACAGTCATCTTTAAAGTTAGTTTCCATACAAAGAAAGCAATTCTGTACAGCTGAAGAATGGGAATTCTCTTCACAAGTTAGGATTGGGAAGGCAGGTTTGTGACCCTGCCTCCAGCAGAGAGATGGCTCCAATAATGGTTGTAAATAGATTGTGATCCTTGTGGATGAGGAGGTCATGAGCTGAAAGAAAGACTTTGTAGATAATTTTTTAGCTAAATGAGGAGAGGCAAGATATCTCTTGTGATCTCAGAAAGGGAATTTCAGCGACTCTAGTCTTTTTGATATTTGAGGAGGCTTAGAGACACTCTTTACATTACTATGAAAACCAACCAGACATGAATAGAAAAAAATAAAGATAAAATTCACCTTTTCCCTTTTTGCCTTCTCTTTTCAACTTCTTTAATCATCTGTATAAATTTGACTGGCAGAGACTTCAGTGTTCAGGAAGCTATAAACATAGAAAGGAAAGATTCTGTAATATGAGTGTGTATCAGAAAAAGTGTGTATAAGTATGTAGTTACCAGTGAATGTAAAAAAAAAAATCTGTGACTAAAATATAATAAACTATAAACTAAAACATCTTGATAAGGTAATACTATTTCTTTTCTCTTTGTCTTTCCCTCCTTCCTTCTCTTCCTTCCTCTCTCCTTTCTTTCTCTTTTGTTTTTTGACCAAATTATATTATCCTCTATAAACTGACCTCACACAAACTATTTGACTTTGTCTCTAATATGTCCACACAAAATCTTGGCTCTCTAGTCTGGCTCTCATCTGCTTCCCACCATATTCTGTTCCCTTTACCTGGGATGTGATTTTGCTCAGACTAACTTGTTCACCAATCAGAAGCCCACCAAATCTGCAAAGCCCAGTCCAAACCTATATTTCTGTTAGAAACATGCTTTGACTTCTTTAAGCATTGTGATTACTAGGAAAAATGTAGTCTGTGAGGTAAAACTTCTCTTGGTTCAAATCCTGGCTTTGCCACTTATCGGCTGACTTCAGTTAACCTCTCTCAGTCTGTTTTCTCATTTTTGGAATAACAGCCTTTCATAGAATTTTGTCATTACTTAACATAATTACTATAATACTAGTAACTATTTCAATTAAAGATCTCTTATTGCTCTAAGTTCTTTCACTTTAGTCATAACTATATAGTTTGGATTTAGGCTTCCAATTCTAACCATGAGGGACTAATATGTATCAGACTTACCCTCCTTAGATTATTAGACTAAAAAGTCTATATGAAGTAAGTATTTTCATATACCTGGACAACATACAGCACAGAACTATGATCACTGGCAAAAGAGCTACACATGAGGTGAAATCCATATTTGCCTAGACTTTTTTTCATGGGGACACTTTCAAAATTACATCTCCAGGTTATAGAGGCCAAAGAAAGAGAAGTGGTCTTAGGAGATGTAGAAAATAGAGACCACAATTTAAGGCTGCTGAGATAGTTAGAATTTGTGGGGCAGTGTTGTTATGAAGAAAAGGAATATTCTAGAGAAAGAGATTCATAACTCTGCATTGGGGGTTCTCTTGAGTCTTTGGCCGAATACCAAGCTGTGTACGTATAAGTCATGACTCTATGAGATCTGGGAGAGAATGACTATTGGTGCATGTGAGAGGAGCAGTGTGATTCTAAAGATTTCACTCTGTTAGAAGACCTTGGAGTCATAGCCAGGTTGCGACTTGGGAATTCACCTGAGACTGCTGAAAGGCTTGCCTTGGGAGTAGTAAGAACCACTCTAAATCCAGCCTCATAAAATATAAATGTAGGCCTTAACAGGATCAAGATAATCTACCAGTAAATTAATCTGCTAGCAACACAAAACTTAAAACTCTTTAAGGAAGATGATAAAAACCTAGAATCTCAACAAAATTGCTAGACATGTGAAGAATCAAGAAAAGATGACCTATAATCAGGCGAAAAGTAGTCACACCTAAGCAATTCATAGTCAAATCCATGAAAACCAAACATAAAGAGAAAAATCTTAAATGCATGCAGAAGAGAAAAAGAGATTATCTTCTGGAGATTAAAGGTAAAAATAAGCATGAGCTTCTTATCAAAAAGGAAGCAAGCCAGGAGATGGTGAAGCATCTCTAATGTACTGAAAGAAAAGAACTCTATCTGTCTAGAATTCTGGTTGCAATAAATAGTCTTTGAAATTAAAGGTGAAATAAAGACACAATAAAAAAAAATGCTAGGAGAATTTACCAAAGCAGGTCTGTACAGTAAAAAAAAAATATATATATATATATATACACACACACACACACATATAAATATATACATACATAATATACATACATAAATATATATATATACACATATATATGTGTATATATATGAAACTTCTTCAGACTGAAAGGTAAAGAATTCAGATCGTACAAATGAATAAAGAGCACCTGAAGTGATAAATATCTAGAAAATAAAAATAAATTAATTTTCATTTTAAATTACTTTAAATGACAGTTGCTATTTAAAACAAACAAGAAAATCCAAATATAATGTAACATGGGCTTTATAACATATGTAGGAATGAAATGCATGGCAACAGCTACTGCAAAGAATGGAAGAAAGTAAACGAAGGCATACTATTGTAATGTTCTTATATATGAAGAGGTATTATGTTCAAGATAGATTAAGTTGAGGATGCACATAATCCATATGTGCATATGAGTAATCCATAAAGAAACTATTAAAATCCTAGAAATCCCTATTAAATTACCACCAGCACTTTTCACAGAGTTAGAACAAACAATCCTAAGATTTGTATGGAACCACAAAAGACCCCAAATAGCCAGAGCAACCATGTAAAGGAACAACACTGTAGGCATCATGATTCCAAATTTCAAGCAATATTACAAAGCTGTAGTCATCAAGACAGTATGGTACTTGCACGAAAACAGATACGTGGATCAATGGAACAGAATAGAGAACCCAGAAATGGATCCACAACCATATGGTCAACTAATATTTGACAAAGCAGGAAAGAATAACCCATGGAAAAAGGATAGGCTCTTCAACAAATGGTGTTGGGAAAACTGGACAGTAACAAGCAGAATAATGAAACTGAACTAGTTTTTTACACTATACAGAAAAATAGACTCAAAATGGGTGAAAGACCTAAATGTAAGATAGGAAAACCATCAAAATCCTAGAGAAGAACACATGCAGCACCATCTTGGACCTTAGCCATAGAAACATCTTACTAGACACATTGCCAGAGGCAAGGGAAACAAAAGCAAAAATGATCTATTGGGACTTCATAAAGATAAAAATCTTCTGCACAGTGAAGGAAACAATCGACATACTAAAAGGCAACCTACAGAACAGATATTTGCAAATGGCATATCTGAAAAAAGGTTAGTATCCAAAATCTACAAAGAACTTATCAAACTCAACATCCAGAAAACAATCTAGTTAAGAAAGGGGCAGAAGAAGTGAATAAACATTTTTCCAAAGGAGACATTCAGATGGCTAACAGACAAATGAAAAGATGCTCAACATAACTCACCATCAGGGAAAGACAAATCAAACCCCCAATGAGATACCAACTCACACCTGTCAGGAGGCTATAATTAACAATGCGAGAAACAACAGGTGTTGCTGAGGATGCAGAGAAAGGGGAACCCTCTTGGACTATTGGTGGGAATGCAAACTAGTGCAGCTACTCTGGAGAACAGTATGGAGGTGCCTCAGAAAGTTGAAAATGGAACTACCCTATGATCCAGCAATTGCACTACTAGGCATTTAGCCAAAGGATACAGAATACAGATTTGAAGGGGTACATAGATGCTGATGCTTATAGCAGCATTATCAGCTATAGCCAAACTATGCAGAGAGCCCAAATGTCCATCAACTGTTGAATAGATAAAGATTATACACACACATACACACACACACACACGTGTGTGTGTATGTGTGTGTATGTGTGTGTGTGTGTGTGTATATATATATATATATATATATATATATATATGCACAATGGAATATTACTCAGTAATCAAAAAGAACGGAATCTTTCCATTTGGAATGATGTGGATGGAGCTAGAGTATATTATGCTAAGCAAAATAAACCTGTCAGAGAAAGACAAATACTGTATGATATCATTCATATGTGGAATTTAAGAAACAAAACAGATGAACATGTAGCGGGGGAAACAAGAATAAAGAGAGAGGGAAACAAACCATGGAAGACTCTTAAAGATAGAAAACAAACCAAGGGGTGATGGAGGGAAGTGGGTGGGTGGCAGATGGACTAGATGGGTGATAGGTATTAAGGAGGGCACTTGATATAATGAGCACTGAGTGTTGTATGTAAGTGATGAATCACTGATTGTACTCCTGAAACCAACATTGCACTGTATGTTAACTAAATAGAATTTAAATAAAAATTGGGGGAAAATAAAAAGCTATTAAAATCTTAAATAAATTAGAAGGGATAAATGGGGCTACAAAATGTTTAATATATCCAACAGAAGGCAGGAAAGAAAACTAAATACAAGTGGGACAAACAAAAAACAAATAGTAAGAAAAAGAAGACATAAAGCCATATTCATATTTATATTAAATGTAATTGGAGTAAACTCTATAACAAAATGAAAAAGCTTGTCAGACTGGTTAAAAGATCATGAAGATTAAGAATAACTTTATGCACTACAAAGACTTAGATAGATTAGGAGTAAACAGAGCATGAAAAAACTAATCACAAGAAAGCTGGAGTAACTATATTGATATTAAACAAAATAGATTTCAGGACAAAAAATATGACCAGAAATAAAGAGGGAAATAAAGAGGGGCAATCACCAAGAAGGCATAGTAAGACATAACAATCCTAAATGTTTATGTAACTAGTAGTAACTAGTTATATATATGAGACAAAATGGACAGAATAAAATGGATAAATAGACAAATCCACATATGGACTTCAAAATTTTAATACCTTTTTAGTAACTGTTAGAACAACTATATCAAAATAATCAGTGAGGATATAGAAGATTTAAACAATATTATTGATGGACTTAACATTGCTGATACTTATAAGAAATATATATACTTATAAAAAAGTATACTATTTTCCAGAAAACATAGAACATTCACCAAGCTAAAACATGTGCTGAGTCATAAAGCAAGCCATAAATTTAAAAGTATCTTATCTCATTACAGTGGAATTGAATTAGAAATCAATAGCAAAAATGTTTCTAAACATTTATAAATGAAGAAACATCTAAATGTGCCATCAAAGAAGTCAAAATTAGTATTTAAAATATTTTAAATTAAATGATAATATAAGCACAGCATATTAAAATTTCTGGGATGCAATAAAGATAGTGCTTAGCAGAAAATTTATAGCTTTAAATGCTTAGATTAGAACATAACAATGATTTATAATCAATGCTCTAAGCTTCTACCTTAAGAAGCTAGAAAAAGAAGAGCAAATTAAATATAAAATAAGTAGAAGGAAGGAAATAATAAAGATAAGAGTAGAAATCAATGAGGTAGTAAGAAACAAACAATAGGGAAAATCAATGAAACAAAGCAGTGATTCCTGGAAAAGATCAATAAAATTGATACACCGCTAGCTAGACTGTTCAAGAAAAAAAAAGAAAACACAAATTGCAAATGTCCATAATTAAATAGGAGACATGTCTCCTACCCTACTGACATTAAGAGAATAACATTACAATTTTTTATAATACTACAATTTAGATGACAAGGACAAATTCCTCAAAAGATGTAAATTACCAATACTGATAAGAGAAAAATGAGAAAATCTGAACCGATGTACATACATCAAAGAGAATGAATCTATATTTATTAACATCCCCAAGGCATGGAATCTGTAAATGCGGAAGGCAGATAGTGTAAATTTTGGTCAGGTCCTAAGATCTGAAAATCTGGAATACTGATATCCAAGAGCAGGAAAAGATAGATGTCCCAGCTCAAGGAGAGAGAAGAAATTCACTTTTTCCTTTTGGTTCTATGAAATCCCTAAAGGGATTAGATGATGCCTACCCTCATTATGAATGAATGTGATCTTCTTCTTCTTCTTCTTTTTTTAAAGATTTCATTTATTTATTTGAGGGGGAGAAGCAGACTCCCTGCTGTGCAGGGAGCCCAATGTGGAACTAGATTCCGGGACTCCAGGATCATAACCTGAGCCAATTGCAGTTTTTTAACCAACTGAACCACCCGGGTGCCCTGAATGTGATCTTCTTCACTCAATCTATCAATTCAAATGCTGATCTATTCCAGAAACTGCCTCATAGATATACCCAGAAGTATTTTACCAGCTATCTGGACACACTATAGCCCAGTCAGGTTGATGCATAAAATTAACCATCACACCCAATGGAAATACAAAAATTAAAACAAATAAAGCCTCTAGAAGAAATTATAGGAGAAGGCATATACATGACTTTGGAGAAGGACACATCTTTTGATATTTCATAGAAAGTATTATCTGTAGATGAAATCTGATAAATTGTATTTCATCAAAATTGAAAACTCTTCTCATCAAAAGACATGCTTTTGAAAATGAATAGATAAGCTATAGCCTAGGAGAAAATATTTACAATCCTATAGCTAACAAAAGACATATGAAGAATTTCTGCAACAGAAATAGCAGACAAAAAACCAAACAAACAAAAAACCAAAGTGGGCAAAAGGCATGAACCAACACTTCAAAAAGGAAATATATACAAATGGTCTGTAAGCATGTGAACAAGTGTTCAACACCAGTGTTTTTCAGGAAAGACTAAAATGAGAAGTTTGACAAATTTTGGCAAGTGTAGGGCACAAACAGAATTCTTTTTTTTTTTAAATAGATTTCATTTATGTATGAAAGAGAGAGAAGCGCACAGCAGGGGGAGTGGCCATAATGTTGCACAAAGAAAGCCTATTACAAAAGAGTATGTGCTATATGATTATATGATGTTCCAGAACAGGTATATCTAATAGAGAGTAACAAAAATTAGAACAGTGGTTGCCTCTGAAGAGTGTGAGGGTAGGGATTGGTTGAGATTTGGCAGGAGGGAACTTCCTGGAGTTATAGATTTCCGACTTGTTAGGAATGCTGCATTTCTGCTGGTATAGCATTTGTCAAATTTATCAAATTGTATACCCTATGTAAATTATATCTCAACAAAAAGTCCATTGAAACTTAAATGAATAGATATCACATTGTATTTTAGTATGTTTTTTTTTTCATTTTTTTTTAAGATTTTATTTATGTATTTGACAGAGAGAGAGAGAGAGAGATCACAAGTAGGCAGAGAGGCAGGCAGAGAGAGAGAGAGAGAAAGGGGGAAGCAGGTTCCCTGCTGAGCGGAGAGCCCAATGTGGGGCTTGATTCCAGGACCCTGGGATCATGACCTGAGCCGAAGGCAGAGGCTTAACCCACTGAGCCACCCAGGTGCCCCTATTTTAGTATGTTTTAAGATAAATATTGTCTTGCTTTTAGGTACATAATTTAAAAATTACAGAGGTTAACACCTACCCATGTTGTAGGAATTTCAGGCACATGTAAACTGTGCATCTATATTTAAACAAAGCCAAGCTCAGAGTATGGTAGTTGCAAGATGAATACTCATTGATTGATAAGTAATTTTAAAGAATCATTTTATGTCATGTAGAATTCTATTACATATGTGGGTTAGTGAGGCAGCAGGGATTGATAGCAGTTTTTTAAACAGCTTTTATAAATTTAGAGAGACAAAAAATAGAGAAAAAAGCTGCAGAGTCATTTTATCAGGTGGCAAGCATGATATTGGAATAGGAGCATGTCTTACTCATGTTGGGGTTTTTCTGTGTCTCATATTGGCACACTGCAGTTTAGTATATATTTGGGGCATTGAAACGACCAGCTTTCTACTGCAAACACTGTTTAACAAACTTTATACCGTAATTATTTTTGCAACTTTCTGTTTTTGTGTTCCAGAGTAAGTTATTTAAAACATAACCTGACCTCTCAAAAAGCAGACCCAGGTTTAAAGCAGGGAGATTTAAATTATGTCTTGCTAAGTTATAATAATTTGGTAATTATTTGGTTTCTTAACTCAAGGAGTGTGCTTCTAGCTAATTCTTGGAAATCATACAGGAGTTAAGGTGCAATTGGCCCAATGTTTTTCCTTTCTTAACACTGAGTGTGTTATATGAAAAGAGGGAAGAGACCTAATGCTCTGATCCATGGGAGATGTTGAGTATGATTGGAAATGACATTGGTTACCATGGTTTGAAGTTATTTCCAATTCTCTCTCTCCTTTATTGGGAAGTGAGCTATAAATAAGACAATGTGCTCAGTGCTTGGGTCATAAAAATGAGCAGAAGGAATTCCCGCCCTCTTAGAGATCACAGAACAGTGGGGCAGGGAGGGAAACAAGATGAATAGCTGAACGGATGATTAGTCATAGTCACTTCCATTATTTTGGTTAAGTTAATTTCTGTGTTAATAATTATTACCATATATAAGGCATCTCCCTGATACTTTACAGGTGCTATGCCCTCAAGGCACGTATTTCTCTCATTTCGGAGCAGTGAAAATGAAGGGTTGGAGAGCATGTGCCGCAGACTCTGGGGACTAGAACCACAACTTGGACCCATTCTCCATGACTTCTTGGCCTATGATCCTTCAACCAGAATCCACCATTGCGTAAGATGGACTTTAGCCAAGCTTCTCAGCACCAACGTGTAACTTCATAAACCACGACCAAGGTAAACAGACAGACAAAAGGACTTCGAATGAGCTTGCCATTCATTTTCCATTTCTTTGGTCATTTTTATTTTACACTTTCTTGAACTCTGATAAATAATCACCAAACACACAGGGGAAAAAGTCAGACTTGTTTTGTGCTAACCATATGTTTCCATTTAAAATTTTCGTGTGAGGAGATGATGGTAGTTCAGAACAGCACACATGTGGTGATTTTGCGCATAATGTCACACGCTGAGTTCATGTTCTGGGGGGACGCCTTGGCCGCTCTTTGAAGCAGTGCTTCCTCTCAGTGGAGGCATGAGAAGCCTGTCTTTATCCCAACTCAAGCTGCACGACAATTAGAGTAGATGATTGGCTTAGGCACTGAGAGCCTTGTGTACTATTTAGTGTTACAAACATGTGTTGGCTCACCTCTCTGGTCAGAGGCTGGGCTGGGAGCTGGAAGGGGTATGGTTCTGGGTCCCTTGCTGTCCTATAGCTTGCTTTCTAGTGGTGGAGACCCTCTGATGACCAGGGGCACAACTAAGGCTGAGAACTGAGTGTGATACTCTAAGAAAGTGACCTGTAACAACTCAAGAGGGGTAGTGTTTGCAAGGGGGGTTGACTTCCTGGTAGAAAAATAAAGAAGTTGAACTTATTGACTCGTGATGCAGGCATTATTTACCTAGGCAGTAATGTTTATTCCTCCACACAACAATGTGATGGATGTGAATTTCTTGTATATGTTTTAATTTAAAAAATAATGCAAGTGTAACTAAAAGTTAAAGTCATTTTCAGAGCATGTATATCTATCTCACCTCACATTCTCAGTTTCCATCCCCAAGAGAAACCAGAGTAAATAGTTTCTTCTATATTTTTTGTTAATTTTCTAATTAAATATGTGTACACTTCTCTGTGAAAGCAGCCTATATTATTATAGGGTTTATTTTTAAATGGGAACACACTAAATAATCTGTTCTGGACCTGAGAGTTTTCACTTAAAATATTCCAAGATAATTTCCATGACAGTAGGTACATAGGACTTTACCTCTTTTATTCTTTTCTTTTTTTTTTTTTAATATAACATAGCTTTCAACATATATGTTGGAGTTTTGAGAGGATCCAGTAAGTAGCATCCATCTTCCCCTGTCTCCAGGGTTCTGAACAATTTGAGAAGGAAACAAATGGAGGCGTCAGATGTAATTTTATTGCAGATGGAGGCTCATGTTTATGTGACTAGTCAACCAGGCTTGTTAATACGGAGCCTATGTACGTAGAACACATTTATGTAGCTTAGCTCAGTCCCCAGAATGAAAAGGATAAAGCTAAGCCAAGATCTGCCACACAGATAAGTTATGCCACCTTTTCAGGGGTAGAGTGACTCAAAAGCAAGAGGGAGGCCGTGGGGATGCTTACAAAATCCCTCTCCACAGAAACCAGAAGCAGGGAGAAGTCTCTCCTCTAACAGCATGGACAAAGAAAGCATCCTTGATTTAGCCCATCTTCTGCTGATGGATGTTTAGTTTACTTCCATTTCTGCTACTGGGTATCCATGTTTGTTATTCTCTTTTTACACAAAGGGAAAGAGGCACTAGGAGGTTACATATTCAGAGTAAGAGCTCGTGAGAGGCAGAGCCAGAGTTCTGACTCATGTCCGAGTCTGACTTAAAGTCGAAGGCTCTTTTCATTTTCCACAGCCCCTACTGTTCACCCAATTCCTAACATCTGTTTGGAAAATCAGTAATAGTCCATGAGTCCATTTTAGGTGAGTCCTCTTCCTAGCTTCTCATGCTCCTCATGTAAGGAGGCTGAGGCAGGGAATATTTTCTCCATTAAAAAAAAAGTAAACTAAGATTCAGAGAAGTTATTACTTCTTTACCTAGCGTCACTTGTTCATGGCGAGGTTTAAGACTCGACCTCCCTTCTTCTCACTTCAGCTCCTCATCCTCTATCTCAGAGAGCCTTGAACCAGGCAGTGAAGTATGGACTGCAGACTAAGAGGAGGGAGCAGAGTTAACAGACATGTTGTGTCAATGGGTAAAGAGGGGCTTTGCTCCTGCCGTGACAAAGGGTTTCCTTTCAATGGCAAGTAGATTATGTCCTTCCTAGACATGCCCACGTGTGGTCTGTGTGTAGAACTGGCTGGGAAATGTTTAAAATACAGATTCTTATGCCCCACTTAAACCTACTGACTCTAAGAGAATGGAATCAGGAATCTGCATTTTTAACATGATGGGGTATTCTGATGGAAGATAGTCTATGAATCACAGATGGGAGAAGCCTTGCTTTGGGAAATTTTTTAATGTTTAAAGTTTTTGGGGTATAGTAAATGACTCATAATCAGAAGAATTTCTCCCCGAGGCTGTGTGTCATTGTGAAAAGAACAATGGGCTTTGGAATTAGCTAAGGCTAAATTGATTTCTCATTGCACGATTCATTAGATGGGTCTAGGAGACAGTTATGAACCTTATGAATCTGAGCCAGCTTATGTACAGTACAATCTGTTATGAAGATTAAATGAGATGATATATGCAAAAGCCTGCCCTTTAGATCTTCCATAAATGTTACTTGCTCCCCATTTCTTCTAAGATTTTTTTTCAATAATCTTTCACATCTCCTTCACCTGTGACTTCTCTGAAGGGCATCCTCTTGGTCTCGTTTATCTTCCCATTGCTATTGCTTAAATTGCCGCCACGGAAAAGAGCACAGATGCCCAGCAGGGCAAGGTTTACGCTAATCAGGCTGTTACACTGATGGGTCTTGTTGCTTGTTCTATAAGATCCATGGAATGAGATGAGCAAAGCACAATTACTACATCCCTTCTCAGAGGACGTGTGCGCTGATTCGTTAACAAAATGTTACATTGTAAAGGTTCGTACTGAAATGGGATTTTGCTTGTATTCCTGAAATGTCTTGAAATGAGCGTGGACTGTTAAAGGCAAGCTTTGGAAGTAGGCCCTTTTCATTTTCTTCTGATGGCTCTGTTCTCTTTGTCTTCAGTCTTCCGTATGCCTACTGGACCCGCCCGAGCAGCTCTTCAGGTGTGGACATTTCGAAACTCCTTCATGCCTTGGATTCAAATATGATACCTCTGGTGTCCTCTAATCCCCAAATCCTCTAAGAATGGGATTAAAAATAGCCCAAAGAGGGTTTTCATGCTAGTAACAACTGGGTATGCTAATTACACTTGTCTTTTGAAAGGAGGCTTTTCAAGACCTAGAATAAAATGAAAGGGAAAAGTAGAAACTTTTTGTATCTTAGTAGTTTTAGGATGACATCAAGGGAGAGGGTGAGGTTCAAGAACTATCTGAGGGATTACATAGATTACATAGATTGGTGATAGATGCGATGCTTTACAAATGTAGTCATGACTTTAATAGGAAAGCGAGAAACACGAACATAAAGAGACAAATATTCTTGTGGAAACAATGCAAAGAAATGTTTAAAATCACAATACTAGATGTATGGTCCCAGAACTTATTGATGTGAAATTATACTTTCAATTTTGCAGACCTCAATGTGTAACTGACCTGAATTTTTATCCCATAGGAAAGAAAATCACTCACCATGAACAATCATTTCAAAAGAAAAGCAATAGAGAGAATGCACTTACAAAAATTACTTTTTTTTCTTATAACAAATGTAATACATATTTGTAGTTGGATATTTAGAAAAGATTTAAAAGAGAGGGAAAATAAAAAACCCACTCCCCAGAGATGATCACTGTGCACATTTTGGTATATATTATTCACCCTTTTTTTCTATTCATCGAGTCAAACTTTAGAGTCCAGAGTACATATATATACATAATGTATATATTTTTCTTGTGCGCAAAAAAATATGGCACATACTAGTGCTTCTAAGCTTGAATGCACATAGAAATCACTTGAGGACTTGTTAAAATGAAGATTTTGATTCAGTAGGTCTGGGCTGGGGCCTGAGAATCCGTATGTCTCACAAGCTCCTGGAGAATGCTGCTAGTCTGCAGATCACACTTTGGAAAGTAGCAGGTGTGTGTCCCATTCCGTGTCATTACTGAGTTCTAACAACATATTTTTAAGTACTGCAAGTATTCCATAGATAATATATGTAACTCAATAATGCAACCTTAGTGGCAGTTAGGTTTATTAATTTATTTTTATTATATTATAGAAGGTGCTATGATGAACTTTCATGGAGAGGAATTTTAACACATATTCATTAAGATTTCTTTGAAAACTGGGGCACCTGGGTGGCTCAGTGGGTTAAGCCTCTGCCTTTGGCTCAGGTCATGATCTTAGGGTCCTGGGATCGAGTGTCACATCCAGCTCTCTGCTCAGCAGAGAGCTCCCCTGCTCTCTCTGCCTGCCTCTCTGCCTACTTGTGATCTCTTTCTCTGTCAAATAAATAAAAATCTTTATTAAAAAAAGATTTCTTTGAAATAATTTCCTTGAAATGGAAATCATCAAAATCATTCCACATTTTAAGGGGTTTAATACATACTGGCAACTACCTGATGGGGGGAAATTGCAGTTTGGATAAGTAATGTTAAGTAATTAGATGTATCACCCTGACCTGAATTTTTTTTCCAGTTTGTCCCTGTATCCTTTCCCTAGGGAGAAGTCGTACCTGTCTCCATGGTAACCTCACTGCTTTCTCTTGAATCATTCTCAGCATTCTATTACTGGTGTTTGCTGACAAGGGTGTCTGCCCCTAGCTGGCCAGTGCATTAGCCCCTGTGCTGAGCACAGTGCTAGACATTCAAGAAATGATAGAGTGAATGGTGAAAGTGAAAGCCTAAGCCTTTCAACATATAAATACTTGTTAGAGCATTGCAGCATGGAACAGTATCAATTTCTTATCTAACACATTAGATACTTTGATCACTAATTAAAACCCAAACATGAAAAATTATTTGCTGCTTCTTATGGAAAATCACCCTCAACAAGCTTTGGTGTTAGACTATTTCCTTTTATAAAGCAGACCATGCCCGTGTAGAGCTAGTTACAGTTTCAAAGCTATGTGTACCAAAACCTGTGTACTGTTATTAACATGCTGGGGGCTTTATTAATAGCATTATATAGGGGCACCTGGGTGGCTCACTGGGTTAAAGCCTCTGCCTTCAGCTCAGGTCATGATCCCAGGGTCCTGGGATCGAGCCCTACATTGGGCTCTCTGCTCAGCGGGAAGCCTGCTTCCCCCTCTGTCTCTCTGCCTGCCTCTCTGCCTACTTGTGATCTCTGTCTGTCAAATAAACAAATAAAATCTAAAAAAAAAAAAAAGCATTATATAATAATACTCATATACTATTTCAATACAATATTGCTGATGATGTAATAATGCTAATATAATATTTTACCAATCTATCTCATATGGATTGTATCCTTATAATTGTTCAGATTGGATTTTTTTCATTGTTTCTGATTTTTGAAAATATTGTACTGAGTATTATCCATTTCGATTATCAAGGTTTTTTTGTATTCCCTTAAATTTCCCCATCCAAAGTAGGTTCCTCACTTGCCTCACTATTGTTCTAGACCTTTAAGTTAACTGTAAAGTCTTAAGATTTTTGAGCAGGCAAGTGAAATTTATAACTCATATCACTTAATCAAATATTTGCTCAATCTATCATTTATGTATTTAATTATTTTTCCCTTAGGTGTTCCTATCTAATTGGGTACCTGTTTCAGTTGCTGTACCTGTGAGTGTGGCAGGAATTGGTGCTGGCTTTCTGCAGACAACAGATGGGAATATTTTTGAGACAGATCTTTTTATACAAAAACCTACTTTTATCAACTCAGAGCTCTTCCTTTTGTTCAATTGCTGACTCAAGAAATACTTTTTGACTCCCGTTGTGTGATAGGAACTATGATAGGCAAGTGCTATGTAGAAAAAAAATGAGTAAAACATTATATTTGCTTTCAAGTCAGTCTCCATTTGATTGTGGAGGCAGTGGGAACACTAAGATAGGACCAAATCCAGGTTTTTAAATGGAAGCAGAGAGAAAAGATAAGGATGCTTGGAATGCAGGGAAGATGTCTTGGTCATGCCTAAATGATCTCTTCCAGGAGTGGGTTTTGTGCATCTGTTACACTCACAAGACCCTCCTTCTCCCCCTCCCTATCTGCTTCCCCACACCTACCCTGCCTCCCCAACCTTGCCTCTTCCTCATTCTGTAGCCATTACCCTGGGAGGCCTTGGATGCTTTGGCCCATGCTCATTTAATCGAAGTCAAGATTTACAAAACAAAACCTGGCATGTTATTTGTAGGAGCAGGAAGTAATTTTATATTGAAACTCATACATATGGTGTCACGTGTAGATTGAGAATCACCATGTCTGCTGAATTATGTTATCACTGACTTCGAAGTTATCATTGAGAAGCAGCAGCTGTTGCCAGGAATAGTAAATCATATCTCATGCTTTAGAAGAAATGGTATTATGGCTTTTCCAAAGAGCCTCATTTTTTAATAGAAGGTCCAAGTCATCACTCACACTATATATGGGAAAAGTATAGATTTATTTTATTTTTATTTTTATTTTTCTTAAAGATTTTTTATTTATTTGTCAGAGAGAGAGAGAGAGAGAGCACAAGCAGGGAGAGTGGCAGGCAAAGGGAGAAGCAGGCTCCCTGCTGAGTAAGGAGCCTGATGTGGGACTCAATCCCAGGACCCTGGGATCATGACCTGAGCTGAAGGCAGATGCTGAACCAACTGAGCCACTCAGGTGTTCCTAGATTTATTTATATTATTTACTTTTAGTAAATTTAGTGATTTTAGTAAATTTATAATAGTAAATTTAGTAAATTTAGTGATTTTAATTTGATTTCAAAATATTTCTTGTGCAAGTGAATAAGCCCAAATCCTTATCTTAAGTAGCTTGAAATTTATTTGAGAAAAAGCTATGTCCACAAGTATGTAGAGTCCAAAGCCTAGTGGCCAGTGTGTTAGGATGGATACAAGTTGCGTAGAGGCAGTGAGGGGAAGGAACAATTAAGGTCGGACTGGTGATGGGGACGAAAAGAGGACTTTGTAGGGGAAGGGACATTTGACCTGGGTTTTGATGGCTGTTTGGTTTGTTTTGATTTTAGGAGGTAAATAAGGAAAGGCATTTGATACCAAGAAAACAGTATGGATACAAAAATCATAAAAATAAATGTCAGTTTGGGGAATTGGGAAGTAATTAAGTGTTGCTGTTGATCAGTACTTCTTAATCCTGGCTGCACATTGGAATGACCTGGGGAGCTTTAGAAATACTGGTGCCCGAGTTTCACCCCAGAGATCCTTTGGTATAGCTTATATGTTGGGATTTTTAAGAGGTCCCCAAATTATTCTAATATGTAGCCAAGGTTGAGAACTTGGCTGTAGAGTAATATATTTAGCATGGTATCATGAAGTAGAAAAAGAAATGAAAATAAAACATATTTTTCTTGGGTAGCCTTATCCTTGTGCTGCAGTTCTTACAAAGGAGCACAGAACATTTACAAGAATATACTACTAAGTCTGTGAAAAAGGTGAGGAATTCTAATTTAATTTACCAATGAAAAAAAATGAAATAGTCATAGGAGACACAGAATTAGAAACATGACCAGTTTCCAGAACTTACTATGAGAAAGGACAGGGTTTGAGGTAAAGGAGAGGGAGGTTGGATTCAAGAAGCAAGGGGATATTTAAGAAAAGAAGAGTTCATACATTGTTTTTTTCTAATGCCTGCATTTAGCCTGGATTCTGAAAGTATGGAAACTTGACTGAAAACTACTCCTTTCCCCTCTTTCTTTCCACCAACTACCAAATGTGTATGTGAGTACACATAAAGGGGAAATAAGTCCACTGAGGGGGCAGGCTTCTTTCCCTGTAGATGGAGGGGAGGGACAGGCGCTGATATCCTCCCTCACCCCTCCACTCTCCTAAGCTCTAGGTTTCCTGGCATCACGAATGATTCCTGTCTCCTCCCCAGGCATGTCCTTTCAAGTCTGCCCGACAATAGCTCCCACGTTCTGTCAGAGGACGGTCTTCTTTAGGAAAAAAAATGAAGCCTCCCCATGCAAAAGTTGAATGAATAAAAGTGCCTACAAGAGAATCTTCTTCTCTTAAAAGATAAATACTTCTGAGCGAGTATTTCTTACCTTTTTGACTATTCTAGTGCAGCATGCTTCAAATCCATTCATTCATGCGCTATTCTCCCTATCTTTCTGCCATGGTTACTATTCATCACTCTCAATGACGAACTCTGTAAGGGTCTGGATGGCCATCCTTGTTTTATTCTCAGCACCGAGCACAGCACTGGATATAGATTTATTAAATGTTCATTGAATAAATTACCCTACATGCTTTCTAGAACATAGTTCCTATTTTCTTTCCTCTTCTTCATTTCTTTCCAATATGTGACCTCTGAATAACACATTGACATCAAAGCCCTAGGATCTTGTTTCCATAGATCTGTAGCATCTCATTAAAGGTCAAAACTTCTGAATGTTTAATTTTCATTAATATTCTGTCTTTCCACATTCCATAATATCCTCCCACTTCATTCTGGTTCCTTAAAAAAAGGAAAGAGAGAGAGAGAGAGACTTATTGAACATATAGATAAAGATATAGATTAGATATAGATATAGATAAAGATATAGATTTTTTTTTTCTGCAGTGAATACATGAACACTAATGAGTAAGATGAACTTTGCAGGAAATACGTCAGCATCAACTAATTGATCTACCTCTGTAACATTCCATGATGGACCATCACTCATGGAGACCATTGTATTTCTACACATAGAGAAGTGCTTTGGCAACCACAAGAAAATGATGTACTAACCATGACAAGGAATGAATGTGCATCTAGCTTCTTTTTTCTATTTTCACGATTTCTCTTCTGGCCCTACTCAATGCCTCCTTTCTTAAAGAGATAACTTCCTCATTTCCCTGTTTCCTAGTTTATCATGTCTTCCCTCTTCATCTCTTTAAAATATATAAGTGCCAGACAAATTTTTCCCAAATATGGTTGTGATAGTCATTTTCCTACTCAAAACTTCTCAGTGACTCTCTACCTCTGACTCACATATGGCCGTCTGACTTGGATGTTATGGGAGCCTCTGACCCAACTTCCCCTTCCTTGCTCTTATGCCACTCACTTCTACTACATGATGTTCAGCCAAATGTACTTACTTGGTGCACTTCCCCTATAGCACAATCTTTCCTGTCACTTTGGCTTTGTCCTTGCTACTTCTTTCTTATGAACTATCTATATTCCCACCGAGAACACTTACCCATTCTCAAGTGTGCAAAATCTCTTTCAAGAAAGCATTCCCCAATTTCCTGAAAGTGAACACAATTCCTCTGTTTCTTCAATTGCTTCATTGATCTGTCTTTATATTTCTTCTAGTTCCCTTCATCTAGCTTGCTTTATAAATATCTATAACGCGGGTGCCTGGGTGACTCAGTTGGTTAAGTGTCTGCTTTCTGGTCAGATCATGACCCCAGGGGTCTGGGACTGAGTTCTTCAGGGAGCCTGCTTTCCTTTCTCCCTCTGCCTGCTGTTCTCCCTGCCTGTGCATGCATGCATGTACTCTCTCTGTCAAATAAATAAATAAAGCCTTTAAAAAAATGAAACTAAGTATCTATAACCACCCTACACTGTCTCCTGGCTGATTCCTCTAGCACTGTGAACTGAACACTGTGGGTGTATCACATGTATTTGAGACACGTTTCATGAAAGTGCAGTGAAGAATTAGGGATGAGAGGAATGACATGCTTTCTCTTATATCTGCGGTATCAAAAAGGAGGCTTGATGGAGAGGCACAGGAATTACCTACCCATCCAGAGGGCTTTTATCCTTATAATTTTGATCTCTAAACTCTTTATTTTTCCCTTGCACCAGCCATCACCTTCCCACACCCATATACACACTCACATACACACATGGGTATAGGTGGGACTTTTGTTTAACATGAAAGATAAGCAGGATTAAATTTATTATGATTATTCTGAGGTGGGCAAAAAAACTAACATCATTTAGATGCACTTAGTCTTTTGTAAGGAAGAAAATAATCATTAACATTTCTGCATAGCAAACAGTTATAATCCATTTACTATGCTACAAAACTTTGTGCAGAGAAGATTTAAAAATACGTGATTATATATTTAAGGGAAAAAAATGTGTTCCAGCTATACCTGGTAGTATATAAAATAAGGGTGCCTGGTGGCTCAGTCAGTTAAGTGTCTACCTTGGGGTGGGGTCATGATCTCAGGGTCCTGGGATCAAGCCCCACAGTTGGGCTTCTTGCTCAGCAGGTGGTCTGCTTTTTCCTCTCCCTCTACCCCTCCCCCTGACTCATGCTCTCTCTTGATCTCTCTCAAATAAATAGATAAATAAAATCTTAAGGGAAAAAAAAAAAGAATGTGGAATAAAAAATAATCTGGGAATACCGAGAGAGAGAGAGAGAGAAAGCCTGAATAGCGTCTGTTCTGTACACAGTAAAACTATGAACATTTGAACATTTAGTGACATCTGGACCAAAAGAGTAAGCCCGAAAAACAGTCTGTCTTTTGTGACACATTTTTGAGTTGGATCCAAGGAACAACTTTTAGGCACAAAATAGCAAATAAGTGTTTGATGTTGGATGGCGTGTTTTGCTCTTCCTTTGCAGGCTGCTACTCTGTAACCACCCCCCCCCCCCCCCCTTAACTGCCTGTGCTTAATTCAGAACATTCCACTGGTTGGGTGGCATGGCTCATCTGGAAGCTTCCCATCGACAGCCAACACCGTCACCACCGGTTTTGCTACTTTTAAAGACAGTCCTTGTAAACATTAGGTAGTTTGGATATGTAATATTAACAACTGAAAATGCCATTACTACTATCTTCTGTAGAAAATAATGAAAGACCTCAGGGGTCTCCTTGAAGTTATCCCAAGTAAGTCAAAGAGTCTCCTTTCCAGCTTTTGTTATTGATTTCAATGTGACGAAACCCAAAACAAACTGAGTACAGAATCACCATAAAAACTAAAAGTTCCTCATGCATACACCACATTTTAAGCTGCCAAATGAGATCAGGAGAGAATGAAGCTTTCTCCCTATACCATGGAAGAAATTGACAACCTGAATAGACCGATATCTAGTAACGAGATTGAAGCAGTGATCAAAAACCTCCCAAAAAACAAGAGCCCAGGACCTGACGGATTCCCTGGGGAATTCTATCAAACTTTCAAAGAAGAAATAATACCTATTCTCCTGAAGCTGTTTCAAAAAATTGAAGCAGAAGGAAAACTTCCAGACTCTTTTTATGAAGCCAGCATTACCCTGATCCCCAAACCAGGCAAAGACCCTACCAAAAAGGAGAATTTCAGACCGATATCACTGATGAATATGGATGCTAAGATTCTCAACAAGATCCTAGCAAACAGGATCCAACAGCACATTAAAAAGATTATCCACCATGACCAGGTAGGATTCATCCCTGGGTTACAAGGATGGTTCAACATTCGCAAATCAATCAATGTGATAGAACAAATCAATAAGAGAAGAGAGAAGAACCACATGATCCTCTCCATTGATGCAGAAAAAGCTTTTGACAAAATCCAGCATCCGTTCCTGATTAAAACGCTTCAAAGTATAGGGATAGAGGGAACATTCCTGAACTTCATCAAATCTATTTATGAAAAACCCACAGCAAATATCATCCTCAATGGGAAAAAGCTTGCAGCCTTCCCATTGAGATCAGGAACACGACAAGGATGCCCACTCTCACCACTCTTGTTCAACATAAAGTCCTAGCAACAGCAATCAGACAACAAAGAGAAATAAAAGGTATCCAAATTGGCAAGGAAGAAGTCAAACTCTCTCTCTTCGCAGATGACATGATTCTTTATATGGAAAACCCGAAAGACTCCACCTCCAAACTACTAGAACTCATACAGCCATGATTGAATTTATAAGGTAGTTTCACTTTTTAAATGCCAGTAGAAGAGCCTGCATATGCTTTTGTACTCTATTCCCTCGTCCTCACCAGCACTCCTCTGACTGCCTTGATTCAAGCCCTTGAATGGTGACAGCGACTGCCAGGGCCTCTGGGTGCAGCCCCACCTACTCAAGGCCCTCCTCCGTTTGCCCTCCATGCGGCCGCCACAGAAGCCTTAAAAAGTAAATTGAATCACGTCATCTGTTGGAATTCTTCCGAGCTTCCTCCAGAGCAGACCATACAAAGCCTGTGAGGATCTGACTCTGCCTTCACGCTCACCACTTCCCCTCTTGCTGCCCTGGTATCCGCGCATCGTCTGGCAGGACTGTGTGCTGTGCCCTTCACCTGTGGTGTCCTCTTTGGCTTTTATGTCCTCCCCCAAATGTTCTTTCCCTCTCTTCTTGCTCCCAGGCTGTTCCCAGTCAACTATTCAGTCTAGGGCTCCCCATCCCCTCTTCAGGGATACCGCGTTGCCCTCCGATACGTATCCACAGCCTCCTGCTGTTCTTCCCTCGGTTCTCGCCGCACCGCACTGTCATAGCTCGCTTCTAGCCTCCCGGGCTAGGCCGTGAACTCTGCAAGGACTATTTGTTACGCCTTTTTAATCTTTCTATCAACATTTCCTCATGCAGGACCGTTAACTGGGGAGGTGCTATGTGTTTACTAAAAATGATCCATTCTAATTGCCTAAAAGTAGCTCACATATTTGCATATTTTATCCTCCTCCCCCCACGGCCTCATGCCATTTCTCTTTTGAACTACCCCTCTTCTGCCAATTCAAAAGAAATCAGTGTGTGTGTGTGTGTGTGTGTGTGTAAACCATGCCGTCCAGAGAGAAGAGATTCAACATGTTTACACAGGGCAACAGACCACAAATAACTGTTTAGGCAGTTTTTCTCATATTTTCTTTTATGGCAGATATTGCTAAGCTCAGTGGCAGAACTATTCTGATCCATTCATTTTAGGTGTTACTTTTGATTACATTGATCAGCGCAGACCATGCTCCATCGAGGCATGATCAGGAAAATCGGTGCGTGTGGGTCTCTGACAAAAAATAGACTAACTTCTTCAGTTTATAATCTGGAGGTACCTTAAAATGTTTTGGAAAATTGTTCTGTAGCTGAGTCTGCAGTTACAGTCTACAGATTGGAGAGGAAATCACATACTTGGAGACTATGCTCCAAGGGCTATTATTGATGGTGATGAAAATGTACTAGAGAGGGCAATAAATCAGGGGCTATTTGACCCCTTTCATGAACTGTACTCCATGTTAAGTTTCTACAGTAAATTCTTCAATGTGTTCATGATGTTTCTCATTCTCCATGACCCACATATGCTCATGTATGGGTACACACACATGCACGCACACACACATACACACACAATTCAGCAAGATCTGGGTGGGAAATATTCAAGTCAAGAGAGCATACAGTCAGAACACAGATTTTATTTTACTTTATTATTTTATTTTTCTTAAAGATTTTATTTATTTGAAACAGAGAGCATGAGTAGGGGGAGAAGCAGAGGGAGAGGGAGAAGCAGACTTCCCACTGATCAGGGAGCCTGACATGGGGTTCACTCCTAGGACCCTGGGATCCTAACCTGAGCAGAAGGCAGACGCTTGACCTCCTGAGTCACCCAGGCACCCTGCAGAGATTTTACTTTAACAAAAATCCTGCAACTTGCAGTCAGAAATGTTGCCAGGGAAAGAACTGTTGTAGTTTGATTGGGTGAGTCTACCACTAATTAATAAGAAAAGCACTGTTGGTGTTTTGAACACAAGGTATCATTATAATTCGAAGGGTTGCCTCATTTGTAAGGAAATAAAACTGTAATTCTCAGCAGTGAGTTGTGGTTGCCAGGTGAAGAAGATATGCTCTCACATTTAGTTAATGAAAAAGATAACTAAGGATTAATGTTTGTTATTCAATGTCCTCTCTCTTGGTAAGCCCTTCCCTTTGGGCTCTAGGTTCCTTGAAGACAAACATGAAGTGTCTCTAGCTCCTGCACTGATACTGGTCAAGGTTCTTGCCCCATGCAAGTGGCCTTGTATAGACTGCTACATTTGTTATCTTAAAACGAAACAGGAACCTGGCTCAAATATTGTTTTATTTGAAGCACAATCTCCTTTGGAGTGTATCTATTTCACAAAGGTATTACTGAAGCATTGAAAAGGATCCTTTAAGACTCTCTGATCGTCCCTTGATGTGGCAGAATTATGGGGAGCCTTAGAGGCAATGAACACCTGGCTAACCCAGGAAACTGAGGAAGTAAGAAAGAATGGAGGGTCAGGAAGGGGCAGAGCACAGAGACTGGAGTATGTGTAGCAGCCAGAAGCTAAAGTTGTAGGTGCCTCCTACGTGCTGGGCGCTAAGAGAGAACCACTATCCCATGCTTTATTTCATTTCATTTAATCTTCTACTGGAAGCCCGCATTGGAAATTCTCCTTTCCCTTTTATATGTGAGGGAACAGTCCCCTGGAGGTTGAGAGATTTGTTTGTACAGGCCATGCATGGCAGAAGCAGGATTCAAATACACACACTTTGAAGCCAGTGCTGTTCCTAACATCCCACACTATGTAGGCATTACCCACAGTGACTTGGGAGTCATGGTGCCTGAGTTTCCTTCACATACTGTGTGACACTGGGCAAGTCACTTGACCACTCGGGTTTGTTTTTTTCTGCCCTCAGCATAAGTAACAATGCCTTTTCTGTGTTCATTGTAGGTATGTTGGGTTGACCCAACAAAATAGCACCGGTTGGAAATCTCTTTATAAATCACAAAGCACCGAGTGAATATAGAGGGTTACAGCTCTTGGCTCATACCTAGAGAATGAGATATTGAGAAAGAGTAAAGCAATTTGAGAGAGACACTTGTTTTGTGGTCTCTGAACTTGCATTCACAATTGCATAAAGATCTCTTTGCTACAAGGGTCAATTAATTATAGCTGCCAGTTTTTAGTGCATAGCTTATCTTACATACAATTAATTATTCCATAAATCAAATAAGCAAGTTGTTGGCAAATGACATCTGCAGTCTTTGAGCTGACAGCAAAATATATTATGCACCATAAATATCACGGGCTAACTTCTATTTTCTAGACATTTTGGTGCTGGTACCCAGGAACAGGTTGTTACTCTGGATGCTGCTGGTGATGGCTGAACGTGTCCAGACCTCTCAGTGGCTCAGGGGACAGCTCTTTAAGTTCTGACACCAGGTTAGCAGGCTCATTTGACAATTTAAGACAAAAGTGGGATAATGGAGACTTCACTGAAATAATTTTGTCAGGATCAGCTAACACGTCTTGTGCTGAGAATTCTGGTCCCTGAGTACTACTTATCTTATGTGACTTTGATTCCTTCTTTTTTCTTTTCTTTTTAAATGTTTAAACACATTTTTTATTGAGGTATAGTTGATATATAACATTAGCTTCAGATTACAGCACAATGATTTGATATTTGTATATATTGAAAAATGATCACCACAATAAGTCAAGTTGCCATCCATCACACATTTACAAATGTTATAATTTTTTTTTCTTACGAGAACTTTTACCATCTACTCTTTTAGCAGCTTGCAAATATGCAACATGGTATAATTAATTATAGTCCCATGCTGTAAATTACATCCCCAGGGCTTACTTATTTTATTTTTTTTTTAAAGATTTTATTTATTTATTTGACAGAGATCACAAGTAGGCAGAGAGGCAGGCCGAGAGAGAGGAAGGGAAGCAGGCTTCCCGCCGAGCAGAGAGCCCGATGCGGGGCTCGATCCCAGGACCCTGGGATCATGACCTGACCTGAAGGCAGAGGCCTCAACCCACTGAGCCACCCAGGTGCCCCAGGGCTTACTTATTTTATAACTGGAAGTTGATATCTTTTAACCCCCTCCCTTCTTCTACTTAACAGCACCTGGAACAGTACCTGGCACATAGTAGGTGCTCAACAAACGTCTAGCTTAAGCTCCAATCTTAGACCATTTACCTTCTGTTTCCTCAGCACTACTGACTGATTGCGTACAGATTCCTACCTCTTTGCTACTCTCTACTGTCACCTGGGAGCTCTACCCAGGAAGAAGAATGACCCTTTCTATAGCAATTGTGCTTGGTTGAGTTTGACAGAACCTAGTCATTCTGGGTGGCTTGACTTAATATATTCTAATATCACTCACAAAAATATCTTTTTCCATTTCTCAACAAGGTCAGAACTTCTTAATAGGGAAATTTGTGGTTTAACCTATTTTTGACCTAGAGAGGTATAAATAGCTTTCATTCCTTTAATTTGGTAAATTGTCCATGTATTGGTGAATTATAAATGATGTCTTCTAATCCTTTACCATCCTATTATCCTTCGGTTCTTTTCTCTCAACACATTAGCATGTCACTTAAAATGGAAATGCTAATTTATTTGAACCTTTCATCATTTCTCCAAACACAGTAAACTTCTCTGTATATCCATGCATACCACCGTAACAAGGTTTAAACATTACAGTGCGTCATGACTTGGAGACTAAGTTCATCGATTCTAACATGCACATCTCTTTTACCTGATAATATGTCTGAAATTGGCTGCATCTTATAATTGCAAGCATCTTAGTGCTGTTTCATGATCTAACAGACGGTTTTCTTCTTTTTTATAACTACCTGAAAGAGTGGCATATCATGCAACCAGTGGTGCCTTAAAATGGATGAAAAGTAATTTAAAGTGAACCATAGCTAAAACTTTTAATTCAGTAATTTAGTAAATATGACGTAGGATCTGGTTCAGTCTCATCCCATCCTCCTTTTGCTGTGCTTCTAGGTACTACATAAGCTGAAATGTTGAAAACTTTGTCAGGCTTCAATATAATGTGCTAGAGTTTGGCCTGAGAATTGGGTATTACTAAATAGATGGGCACACAAAACTTGGAAGGTAAAAATGAGACAAGGGGCACCTGGGTGGCTCAGTGGGTTGAAGCCTCTGCCTTCGGCTCGGGTCGTGATCTCGGGGTCCTGGGATCGAGCCCCGCGTCGGGCTCTCTGCTCAGTGGGGAGCCTGCTTCCTTCTCTCTCTCTCTGCCTGCCTCTCTGATGTGATCTCTGTCAAATAAATAAATGAAATCTTAAACATTAAAAAAAAAACAACAAAAAATATAAGAAAAAGAAAAGAAAAGAAAAATGAGACAAAACCCTTTGCTTGCGTGCTTTCTGGCAAACAGGGTCTTGAGGACAACATGTTCCTCTGCAAGAACATTCCAGGGTACGTTTCCCAGCTTCCCGGTTACCAGAGCCAGCTATGAAGCAGCAGCAGAAGCTTCAATGGGTTTCTGATTCCAGCTGCTTGGTCTCTGAATTACTATTCTGCAGTGTGCTCTCTGACTCAATAGTTGCAGTGGCGGGATCAGAGATCCCCCGGGAGGTAAGTTTTGTGTTGTTCTAGGGGCAAGTTCTGGAGGCTTAGCCTATAATTTATTTTTCTATCCCTCCAATAATTTTATAAACACCTAATTTCCTGAATTGGATAACTTCCTGCTTAAAACACCAGGAGTAATTTGGGTTTCCTCTACTGGGATGACTGACAGTTCTACCAGATTATTAAGGACATTCTTAAAACAAATAAAGGTGCCAAAGAAATTTTCTTTAGCTTAATTCTAGCTATTTTTTAGACCTAATAAACAGGCATCAGGGTTTGTCATCATGGTTGAAGTAAACAACACAATGCAAATGATTTCCTTGGGAGAATGACAGCACTTAGTATTTTTATAACCTCATTATGTGACTGCAAAAGAAGCATTATTGTTACCATAACATCCTCAAATTTCTTTATCGAAGGCAGAGGAGCATAAGCAAACAAGTAGGTGGACACATAAATAAATCATTGTTAAATTAAGAGGAAAGAACCACACAAATATTTTTACATTTATCTCTTCATTTGTCACTTGAAAAAATAGAGTTTAAAGAAAAAAATCCTGCTATATAGGATATCAACATAAACCATCAGACTGACCTTAAATAAGTCATTTCGTTTTGTTCTGACTCAGATCTTTCTCCTATAAAATATGGGGAATAAGACCTGTCACTTGCCTGAATTTCAAGGATATTGTCAAGAAGAAGAATATTAGATAATGTCTTTGCATCTATTTGGGAAAGATCTTGTAAATTTGGAGTATTATTAAACTTGGATTATATATACCCTTAGTATTATTCTTACTGCTAAGACTTCATAAAGAGTCACCAAAATTTGAAATTAAGAATATATGGGAGATGGGTCTAATTAAATAGAGCACATCTTTTTTAAAACTGTACTGTGAAAGAGCTCTGTCCATAGACACAATAATGAAATATATCCCAAGGTTAAACCAGGACTTTTCTGAAAGCCATTAGGGATCAGTTCAAAGCTAAATATAATTCACTAATAAATGTTCCTCATTTCAAGTTCCCTTCTCAGAAATGATTAAAAGATACATCTTAGAAGCCAATAATTTTTAGGTTAACTGTCAGTTTTTTTCCCAAAGATTTGTTTTCCTTTTTTAGTTTGTATATCTGTGATTTTTAAGCCACCTATTAATATGCTCATGAAAACGTTCCTTTAGGATAGATCTATAGTGCTGAACAAAGGGAGAAACCCCAGCAACATGTCTTTTCCTTAAACTGTTTTCATTTCTATTAAATCTATTATGAAAATCAAACTGGTACCTCCTGCTAGTATCTCCTGTGTGATTTGTCACGGTTGAACCAGGGCTGGATGTCAAAGGTGCCAATTTAAATATAAGAAGAAAAGTCATGTGAACTTCAGTGTTGGACTACTTTTCTATTTCTGAGGTGAGAACAAATGCATTTCTTTCAATCTGCAGGTATGGAAAAGACTTATATACTTGAGTTATTATATCTGCTTCTAAGTAGCAAGAACAGAAATTCCTAAAAGATTGCATTTCTCTCACTAATGCTTGCAAGGTAGTTAAATGTGATGGTTGGATGCACAAACTCAGGAAATGACTGCACAAGTTCAAGTTCTGCACCAGTTTATGAGCTGGGTGACTTTGGACAAATTACTTAACTTTTCCGTATTTCTTCATTTGGAAGAGGAGGAAATAATAGTATCTAGTTTTTAGGGTCTTTGTTGGCATTAAATGAACTCATATATCTAAGGGTCTTAAAATATAACCTCCTTCATGCAGGTGCTCAATAAGCTCTTATCGCTTCCTGTAATGGTATCACTTCCCGCAATATATAATACTGTCTTATTCCTTGGTCACAGGGCCGATCATATGTCAAAACTTGACTTCTCACATGGTCAAGACCGAACAGAAATTCTTTTTTCTTCTTCAAACTCCACAGGTTATATAAATAACAGAAATCAAAACCACAAGAAATGATTGCAAATCACTAAGCTTAAGGATTGCGCTTGCCCTTAGTGTTTCCACAAATATACTCCCATGAGTTTGTTATGCAATTAACATACATGAAAAGGCAGTAATACGCATTTAGGAGTCTCCAACATTACAAACATATGGATTTGAAAACATTCAATCACTTGATTGTATCCCTCAGGTTTTATACAGTGGATTGCTAAATTGCAGAGACGTGGATAGAGCATTTCTCCTTAACACTGTGTCCAGGAAGAAAAGTGTGTCCGTCTCTTGCGAAGCTCCATTGGGGGAAAAAAAGAATGTGAGAAGGGTTCCATAGTCAAATAATTTAATTGAGAAAAATTGCATATTATGTTCTTTCTTGCGAATTCACATTATTGATTGGTATATTGAGGCCTTTAAAAAAAAGAGATATCTAACTATATTTTACCAATTTCTTTCAAATATTTGATCTTAAGATTTTTGTCCTCATTACTTTCTTGAGGAAATTGATATGGATTATTAAAATTCATGACTCTTTGCTTGCTAGACTAAGGTCCTTGCCTTGTTCCCCCCAAGGCAGCTATTTCCTGCTTTTGGCAAGATGTTTTATTTTTTATTTCTTTTATTTTGCTTTTAACCAAATGATTGACTGATATTTTAAATGGTTTTCTAATTTCCTTTTTCAGGAGGTCTCCGATTATCAGAAAGAGAGAAACCCTAATCATAAGTAGGTGTTAGAGAAGGAAACTTGACTGGGAATGCCCATGCTTAGGAATCACACTCTTGCAAATACTTAATCTTTATACAATCTTGTCCGTGATTTGGGACTTGATACCCAGGTCCTTTGGATCTTTTCTCTTCAATTTTTTTCTTCAATTTCCTCTTCCTCACAAGTGCTTTAGGATTAAATGAGGTGATAAGCATTAAACTCCTTTAATAGTAAACAAATCAATACAAATATTCAGAGTAGAGTTGCTGTTGTTCTTGTTGGGATTATGGTGATGGCAGTGCACAAGGCTGTGTGATTTGGGAAGTGACAGTAATTGCTTTGTAGGAAAATATTTCCCAGCATGGCTACAATAGAATGAACCATTAAAGAGATGTTCTAATCATCCCAGGTGTGAATATAAAAACTTTCACTTTGCCTTTTCAAATGGAAAATATTAATATATTGCATTGCCCTAGATGGCTTGAGGTATGTGTAATGATTTTCTAAAATTAAATGTATCATCTCCTTTTCTCTTAGTTCTCGGGTTGAGTGACTTGTTGCTCAGTGGTTCAATTTCATTTATTTGGGAGTGGTATTTCTGATATTTGTTTTGCGTTTTTTCTTCCTCCCATTCGGAGTCTGTGCATCTCATTATGGGGATTTCAACCCCTGTGATGTAGTCAAGAAAGTCCTAGATTTGGTATCAGAAATATTGAATACGGGGCTTCTGTCTGTGGTTTGCCCAGGTTCATGTCCTTTGATGGAATGTAGTGAAAGAGCACAATGAGATTCAAAGGGCTGTAGATTTTTAGTTTCTAAAATCATCAGTATTATATTTTAAATTCTCCATACATTCACCACTTATGGGTAGAAATTAGACAGTTTGGAATGTTCACTAAGTCTTTTGGCATGCCATTTAGAGCCCAATCTTAAACAATAGTACATATTCCGAGATAGTATGCATGGCAGACTAGATATAATCTAGTCAAACTTTAAAAACAAAAAAAGAAAAATGTGAATGGACTGCCACATAGTTACACATTGGTAAAAAGAAAGAGTTCTAGTTGCCACCATGTACATTTGGTGACTATCCTCTAGGTGCTGGACTCGTCTAGTTATTGAGGATATAAAGACATATAAGACTTGTACTTATGTTTTGAAAAGGTAGATCATTGCCAAACATAGAAAGAGAGGAGGGTAGAGAGTTCCAGATGTAGATAAAGGTGCAGAGGTGGAGATGCCTATGCACCACTCAGACCATTTGGAATAAGATAGTAGGTCAGAGAGTAGTGGGAACTAAGTCAATGAGTATAGTCTAGCCGATTGTGAGGCTTTCCAAAGCCCTCATGTGTTAATATGAGGGATACTTGTCTGTGACAGTACTTTAAGTAAAATTTAAAGTACAAGTGGCCCAGCTATTGAAATTTGGTTGATAAGTAATGAAACTGAATTTATAGGATTCTGAAAATTTTTTCTTTTTAACAGTGGTCTAGCAAATTCAGAATAAATTGCTCAGTGCTTTTTTAAGAGAATTCAGATATTATTGGAAACAAATACTTCTAAACATAAAAGAAAGCCAGTTTTTTTGCAATGTTCTTTCTGTTTATAAACTTATGACATCTTCGTATTGCAGAGGAGTTTGGGGGCAAACTTTGTTGTTTTTACGTACTCACCCAGAATGTACACATCCACAAAATTCCTTAAGTTTCTGACAGCAGGAAAGAAAACGAATAATTAAATGCCGCGAATCATGATTGGAACATATTCAAGAAGCTGAGAATCTGTTTAAAACCGACAACTCATCAGATGTAGTCTAGTCAATGGTTATATTTTTGTGTCAGCTTGAAAGCCAAACAGGCATGTCTGAAATCCCATTGGTAAGACACTGTGATTTTTAAAAAGTTTTCGGTTTGGCAAAAGCTCCTTTCTGGATTTGCCACATCCCCCCAGTAGAAGAACTGACTCCTAAGGAAATTCAAAATACTATCCATGAAAGTGGAAAATTATAAGGTGCCAAGTGTGAGGCCATTGCCAGCGACAACACATGCCTACAGGAACCTTACAGCCAGAGGGCAGGACGTTCCAGCCAATGCTGCTTTTTCTTTATAGCCATTTAAATTCCGACCTTGACCAACAAATGGTCCAGGGCTGGGTGAAATGGAGAGAAAAAAAAATGTTGACAGTAGAAGGATTCTTCTTTCACAGGCAAGCACAGTTTTTAGGTGTTCCTTTCCACTGAGTAAAAAATTCCCAATTGGTCACATAAAAGTGTTTTGATTTATAGATTAATCTGGACATTTTCATGTTCTGTAGACCTGACATACACCTGACAGATGCCTCACAGTGTCAGAAAGTGGTGTTTCCTATGCCCGATGTCCAAGTGCCAGAGGCAGAGAGGATGTTGCTCTCTGTGCTGCTGCTTGTTTGGGTCTGAGAGAGAGGTGCTGCTCTACTTTGTGGTGGGGTTCACACAAGGCAGTTAAGCTAGAGCCCATAAGTTTTGCGTCCCCCCGCCCAGGATATATTTGGAACAGATGGCTTACAATTGTTTTGTTATTTATTTGGGAGGGATGTTTTTTCCCCCAAACCTCTTGAGCATCATAACAACAGTAAAGGATTCACAAAGTACAGATAAACATGGTTCAGAAGCAGAAGTTTTTTAAGCACCTGGAACTTAATTTTATCTGACAGTAGCAAGGGGCAGTGCTCTGCGATGTTTCCACAGAAATGGGGGTTGTGGGCAGAGAGCTCTGAGTGAGGAGGAGCAATGCGTTGGGGTCAAATCCAAGTTTTACACTAAGGGGAGCGTTCCCTTCCATCCTCATGAGTGTAGTGTATTCACTCCACGGACGTGTATTGAACATCTTCTGAAAACAACGCTCTCTTTACCTTCGCTACGATCTCAATCTCCCCATATAAAAGAACAATCCCAATACTAGTTCTATCAAAACTCATTTTGAAATAACATATTGAGAAAAGGGAGGAGGGACAAAGTAGAACTTTTGGTTTGAATAGGCATAGATTACAGCAAGTCCCTGAAGGCCCAAACTGGACATTTCCCTACAGGTTACTGTACTTCAGTGGCCTCACTTTAGAGACAAGAACCTGTAGCTCAGAGAGGCGAGGCCACCACTTGTCTAGTTGCAAAATCAGTAACTGACTCATTTTGCCAGGTTTCTAATCCAATTATATATTTTGAGGATGATATGATCACTCATTTTCTCTTCTTTTCCAAGATTATTTGTTTATTTATGTGACAGAAAGAGAGAGAGAGAAAGCACAAGCAGGGGGAGCAGCAGGGAGAGGAAGAAGCAGGCTCCCCACTGAGCAGGGAGTCTGATTCGGGGGCTCAATCCCAGGACCCTGGGATCATGATCTGAGGTGAAGGCAGACGCTTAACTGACTGAGCCTCCCAGGTACCCTTGACATGATCACTCTTAATAACAAGCAAAACCCAAACTGCTTAATACATGTCTATCCAAGGCAGATCTAAGATCTGCCTATGTGTGGGGAGGTGGAGGGACCTGGGAAGCAGGGGAAGACAGCGGAGACCTGACATCTCTGTATGTGTTGAGAGCTGGGCCAGGTGCTTTCTTTCTTGATCTCTTTATGTCCTTGTTACAACTCTGTGAGATTAGTGCTGTTGGTTTCCATTTTCCAGATGATGATTGTGAGGCCCAGAGTGACTAAAAAATTTACCCAGATGCACACATTTTGTGAGTCATGGACCTAGGATCTGAACTTCTTTCTGCCTCCAAGTTCTTTGCTCTTTTCACTGTACCTTAATTATTGCCTGTTAGAGGATGTTATGCATTTCTTCACAAAGGAGTCCAATTTTTGCTGGCCACCTGGTTTTTATGACTGTCCAGATTGATTTTTCTCTTAAATTTATGTTTTGCAACTGTGGGCTTTTTTCCTTTCCATTTATCTCTTTTTTCAGTCATGAGGTTGGAAAAAATGAGAACTATGCTGGCTTTGTTTGGACTGAGAGCATTCCAAAATATTTGGCTGTCCCTCAAAACCCTGTTAAAATAATATTATTTATAACTTTCTGCCTGGTCAATTTTATTTTAGATTTGGCTATTTCCCACAGGAGTCTGTTCTTTCTCCTTGATGGTAGGTTTGCTGCTTGAAAGCTTTGGTCACACAACATTTTCCAAGTGCAACTCAGGTCCTTGCCTTCCTGATGAATGGAAACTTGTTAGACAATTGTCCCCACCACTCTGAAGTAGCTAATTGCAGGATCTCACTCTCAGGAGCTGTGGGGTGGAGTGTTGGCAGGGAGAATGCCGTCTGTTTACATGTGAGCCATCAACTCCAGTCACAAAGCATGACCCGTCCAACCCCACAATAGATCGCATTTTAGAACTGGGCTTTGGTGTGGCATGCTGTTTCCCAGAATGCTTTCGGAGGAATATAGTTAATTTCTTCTACATTTCTCCTCAGGACGGCTATTATTGTTAGCAGATTTGTTTAGCTGCCTTAGCAGCTTGGGACCTTTCATTGACTTTTGAGCAGATGATTTGATTTTCAGGCAGAGAGAAGGGAAAAGGCAGCTAGCAGAATCATTACAATGGAACACCCTCCACGAAGGGTGGGGAGGCAGGCTTCCGACAGAGAGTATCTGAAAAGAAGACCTGTCTTTGCCTCCGTGTATGACTGAACGATGGCAAAGCGACGGGAATCACGGAGGCCAAGGATTTCTTACTTAGAAATTTAAACAAATATGGTTTCTCTGAAAAGCCATTCCCTTTCAGACAAAAACAGGGGTCAACAGAGCGGCAATTCACGGAGAAGTGACAGGGCCTCACTCCTGGGAGTAGCTCACCTAAAGGGAATACAGGGAAAAAGAGAGACACTGAATGGTTAACCCCCCCCAAGATGGTTACATAACTGCTGAAATTCCACAACTTGTGGATTCGTGGTCTCATTTCAGTCTTTAGAGACATTCTTACCCCTGTAGTCGCTAGTGGCCACCCTTTTACATTTCTCCATCTCCCTGGCTCCCTGGTAGCTAAACACCTATTGATTTTCCCAGAACCCCAAGCTCTCTCCGTAATAGGAAGATTTGGTGGACATCCTGTCAGATGCAAAGAAAAGCCTCTGCCAGACTGAGCATTAGAACATGGTGTTTTAATAGAAATGTGAAATATTGATGCAATTATAAATCAATGAAAACCCAGAGGGAAAGAGGATCTCATTTGAGAGAAGATCTTTAAGTT
Organism: Martes martes; assembly: GCF_963455335.1. Lineage (NCBI taxonomy): Eukaryota > Metazoa > Chordata > Mammalia > Carnivora > Mustelidae > Martes > Martes martes. The sequence continues at coordinate 99,956,530 of NC_137888.1, forward strand.
TTTTTCTCCCTCTTTTTCTTTTTTTTTTTTTTTTCCTTGTAAAGAAAAATTGAATCAGGGAGCCAAATTTATGAGGTAAAAACTGTCAACAAAGTATTCCTAGCTGTTGCTGGGGCTGAGAAAAAGAAAGCCAAATCATGCATGCAGTGTGAGTGTGTGAAATGACACATTTTAATATACTAGTTAGGGGGTCAAAAATACCTCCCCTCTTTCACTTATGTTTCTGGATGTTGGCCAAAATTGTTATTGTTTTAATTATTTTGCCCGTGCTTTTCTCTTATGCCTCTTTCCAAATCCCCTATTTTCTTCTAATTTTGTCTCTGTGTCCTAGATATTGGTGCACTGCCAGGGTACCTTTTGAGGTCTTAAAGGCTCATGCTAGTTTACTTAACATAATGGCTGTAACTCATGATACAGAACCAGATGGAGAGCTGTTGTAACAGGGCTGCAGTGCCTCCACTGGGGCATGTTGCCAATCGAGGACTAAGTCAGAGAGTATCACTAATGGGGGTAATGTACTAGGACATAAAAAGTCACACAGAGATCACAGGATCATCCATTAAGTTGGGTGGAGCTGCAGCCAGTAAATTTATCACTCATCATAGCCTGGATCTGTCCCTCTTCATGGTGGGGTTGTTTCTTCACACGGGACGTAGCTAATCTTTGTCAACTTCTTGTAGAAATTCTGAACTTGCTGAGGGAGAGTGCAGAAGCATGAGAGCTGGAAGGGCAGATATGTGTGGGAGAGAAATGAACAATTGATCGAGACTGAGTGAGAGAAAAATATGTTATTGTTGTTTTTTTTAATATGTTGGTTTTGACATCATTTTCCAAGAAAGTTATCAAGATGAAATTTTCACAACCAATTACCCAAGATTATGATGAAAATTATGAGTTGTGTTATCCAAGTGATGCAAAGATAGGAACATATGAATATAAACAATTAATATAAACGTATGAATATAAACATTTGTGGTGGTGGTAAGGGGACTGAATCAGGTGCCTTGTGCCAATATGCTCATAGTTTTTTTCGTTTCTTTTTCTATGTCAATAAAAAACTTGTCTGTTTTAAAATAATTACTCAAGACTAATAGGGATAATGTTTCACAATGTATGTGGCTGATTTCATGTGTTTTTGAAATTTCTCCCATGTTTCCAACTACAACTTACTTTGTACTTCTAGAAAGTTCAAAGGCAAGCAGAGTCCCTGTTCTGACCTATCACTAACTCCCACAGCCTCACTTCTACCATCATATCTGCCTCTGAACATCACTTGCTTTTGGTTTATAACTTGATGGAAGATGGGAGGCAGTAGGTCCATTTCTGGAATCCTCCTTGGAAATTCAGCCACCATGAGCAAATAAAAAGATATTTCTCAAATCAGGAGTTTGGAAGTATGAAGAAGCAGTACTTTTCTTCTCTTGCCTCCAGCTTAGTTAGGATTTTTATATATTATTTTATTAAAATTGTAGTGTACTGTAAAAACTGTACTGAGTGATTATAAATTATGGACTGTGAGGTGAAAAAAGAGAGCACATGTTAGATGTAAGAGATAGCCTCAGGGATCTAAGAAATGGAATATTTATAAAAATTATAATGTGTACTCTTCCTTAAAACCATAGTTAATGAAAGAATTTAACACTCTTAATATCATGTAGTGACTTGGTTTTAGAGAGATTTGTTCTAAACTGCCCATAGAAATTACATGGACATCTAAGCCAGGATGTCTCTATAGCATAAAGTAGACACAATCCTGAGTCTCCACTAAAATTTGAAGTAAATAGATCTACCTTCAGGTTGGAGGAAAACAGAGCATAAGGATTGCTTTATATTTGTAATTTCAAATGGAAATATCGCTTAATGAATCTAAGCTTTGCCAAAGGCCCACTTAATTATGTTTACTTGGCTTAAGAAAATAGTGGAAGAGACCCATTTGCCTTGGAAGGCTGGGAAGGAATTAAAATTGAGAAGAATTTGCCCTTCCAAAGGTTTTCCACTTGTCTAGATCTGGAATTTTTAGAAGATGATATGGTATTCTCTGAAGCAACTGAGTCATGTAGGTCAAAATTCCCCATGGAGAACATGCTTAGACATATCCTAAATTATTTAGAAAGAGGCTCAATACTTCTATTACTAAAGAGAGTTTGTGGGTCCTTAAGCAATCAGTACAGAATGCAACAGGAAGGTGTCCACCAAAAAAGATGGAAATAGCATCACCTTCAATGGATCAGTTTGATAAAATCCATACATAACATATTTGATTAGCACTCTCTATGACTAAACCAAGAGACATCTGTAAATGTAGGACGGGAAAGTCTTGATAGCACCTGAAACTCCAATCAAGGAAACTTACTAGAGAGGCAGAACTAGAATATGATTGTGATACAGTAATCTGGTTTAACCAGTTTTATGATACATTTTTTTATTGAAAGATAATATTGAGAGAAGAGAGATGGTTAACCTGGAATAATTTTTTAAAAGTGTCAAGAAGTAAGATTTGTCAGAATAGCTCTATACTTTTCCCTAGAGGGAAAGAATGTTCATGCTAATCCTGCAGATTCCCCAGACAAACTCCTGCAGATTTGGCAGGCAAATTCTAGAGCGTGGAGAAATGCATCTGGCCTTTGTAGTTTAATGACATACATGAAGATCATCTACCTGAAGCAAGTTACTGATTATAAATCAGCTTCCTCTGAGTATTGTCTTACAGGAGAAGAATGTCTGACTAACTGATGTCAACTTTCTTGTCTTCTTGGTAGATCTTTTTCTCTTTGTAGATTGATAATTGACTTGCTGGCTTTTTATGCTTTGATTAGTGAGAGTTGGTTCCCCTGAGCCAGATCACTTCTAAATACAATGATAACATTGAATTTTTTTTTCAAAGATTTATTTATTTGACAGAGAGAGTGAGAGAGAACAAAGCAGGGGAGCAGCAGAGGGAGAGGGAGAAGCAGGCTCCCCACTGAGCAGAGAGCCCAATGCGGGGCTCCATCCCAGGACCCTGAGATCATGACCTGAGAGGCAAAGGCGGGCACAGAATGACTGAGCCACTTAGGTGCCCCAATAACATTGAATTTTAAAGTTAATGTGTGGTGATCCCCAAGCTCTCTGCTCTTTCCTAGGTAGCCAAGAGGCTTCCCTGGTATTCCTGCCATTTCATCTTGCCTGCTCACTCAGTGTTCTCAACTCAGTAAAGCAGAGCTGCCTGGGTGGCTCAGTCTGCTAAGTGTCTGCTTTGGCTCAGGTCATGATCCCAGAGTTCTGGGATCAAGCCCTGCTTCAGGCTCCTTCTCAGTGGGGAGCCTGCTTTTCTCTCTCCCTCTGCTGCTCTCCCTGCTTGTGCTCTTACTCTCTCTCTGTCAAGTAATAAATAAAATCTTAAAAAAAAATACTCAGTAAATTAATTTCCCAGTGAAAAGAATAGAGGTAGAGAAAGACTCAGGTAGCATAAAACAGTGTTTGAGAAAAAAATCAAATGCAAATGAAAAAGACATTGTAAGATTAAAAAAAAAAGTTGGAGAAAATAGAAGAAAAGGATTTTTATTATATACTTTATACTTTTAATATTGTATTTTTTATATCTTCCAGGCTATATACAATGAAAATACATTGCAATTGGAATTGCAAAATAGAATAAAATCAGAGTATTAAAATAAAAATAGGCAGACTATAAATGCTTGATTCTTTCTGGTCAATTATCATCCTAACCTTACATTAACATGAACAATCTCTTTGATCAGATCCAAACATTTACTGGATATCTAGCATGAGCAGGTACCGTGGCAGGCATTTTATACACTATTTCATGGAACTGTTTGACCCCCCTTCCCTCCCAAAAAACCCAACAACTAGTCAATTCAGTCAAAGCAGTATTCAGAAGGACTATTTTCCTTTAATCATGAGACGATCTTTTAAATGACCTCAAAAAACCTGCTTTAGTTCCTTCTGCCTCCTAACCCCCACAAAATGGAATATCAATTAATTATTTTATTTTTAATTTTTTTTACAATGGAAAAACAGTAAAATGTTTGACTGGATTCTTCACTGTATAGGAGAGTGACAGTTTAGAACCTCAGTGGACTCAGCCCTGAAGAGATTAAATGCTTGCCAAAGAGCTCAAGTCAATATCTTGAGAGCCTCAGGCAAGGGACAGTTTTCGCTCCCTATCTAATAAAGAAATAACGCTTTTCCTTTACCCTTCCTTTGCGTCAAATATATTAAATTAATGTATATGCGCATGTGTGTGTCTGTATGTGTGTGTGTTTTAATATCTCCTGCAAGTTTGGTCAGTGTCTTCCTTCCTTCTCTTTAGCTGACTTGATCCCTCCAGGGGTCTCCTCTTTAGTTTCTTTGCAGAAAATCCCCCTGCCTGGCCAGGGGCCTGGGGAACCATCTCTACTCTAGGGCCTTATGGTTCTCTTTGAATCACACTGGTTTCTTTCCTCTATTCCTACTACTTTTAGTAAGACATACCATATTTTCCATACTGATTGCTTTCTTGGTGATTTTATAATTTTTCTGCTTTCATTTCTTTATATTGCAAAGTCCTTTTAGGTCAAACTATAGTTATTGGGGAAAGAGACCAATGCCAAGATATTATTAAATTACTTTAACCAAACTAATTGTTTTAATGAATGTAACCTTAATAATGGCAATTAAAAAAAAAACAACTTTTGAATTGAAGAGCTTTTGCAAAAATAAGACTATTATGGGAGGGGAAAGCAAGGAATAATTTCATTCTCATTTTGAAACCCAGTCAAATTTAAATTGCATTGATAAAATAGAAATGTTGTGGTTTATGAGTCCGAGATCTGGGTTCCAGTTCTGGCTTTGCTCCTAAGTGATATTAAGGAGAGCTCTTTAGCTCTCTGGTTCATTCATTTCCTTCTCTAAAAATGAACTGAACTAAATGGGATTGAACTAAATGACTTGTAGGATATCTGGCAGTTCTAAGACTCTCTAAGGCACCGCATTATAAATCAAAGTCCTTTTAGACATAAAATTATTCTGAAATTATAGTTTTGTGTTTTAGAGGCCATGTTATGGGTCTCATACCAAATAAATAGCTGTGGAGCAACATTACTGTCTTGAACTCACGTACTGTAGGTATGAATGTATGCTACAGCAAACTTCAAATAGCATAGATAAAACTGTTTTGAGAAGGCACACTTGTTCTATCTTCTGAGAATAGTGTTGTCCAGTAGAAATATAACATGAGCCATATATATATATAGAGAGAGAGAATTAAAATTTTCTAGTAGACACGTTAAAAAAGTAAAAGTGAGATTAACTTAGATATTTATTTTAACCTGATATTTTAAAAATACTACTGCTTCAACATGCAATCAATATAAAAATTTTTAATGAGATAGTTTGTATACTTTTTTTTGTTGTTTTTTTAAGAAATTAACTCTTGGAAGGCTGGGGAATATTTAAACTTAGAGCATACCACAGTTGGGGTTAGTAATATTTCAAGGGTCAATAGCCACATGTGACTAGTAGCTACCACATATTGGTCAGTGCAACTTTCTAGACAGATTATTTCCATCTAATCATAACTTTAAAAGCTATGTATTAAAAATATAGGGGAAAAAAAAAACACTCCACAACTTTGTACTCAACTGAATTTCAGTGAATCTTTTTAGAAGATTATGTTTGCGCAGGTTTTGACAATGTGGCCAGTTTCCCACAGCACAAACTGCAGGGACGTCAATCATCTCTTAGAGAATGTAGGTCGTGCAACGAATCCCAATTATCCAGCTTCCATGACAGGGGCTGTGATGGCTTTGCCTAGAATTTCAAAAATGGACTCAACTTGAAAGTGACATATTTCATCGTGTTCATTGAAAAACTGATGCCTTATCAGAAAACCTATTTTTCTACTGCCTCTAGAATACTGACCACTGCAAACCGATTTATACAGGGTTTGTATATTCTGCAGACAGTTCTTTCTGCAAGCCCCAAAGAAGAGAAAGTTAATCCAGATTTATGCTTTATTGAAAAGATTTTGAGTAATGTTGGACTGAAAGCTTGAATAGAGATGTTACACAATAATTAGCTTTTTGAGCAAAAACATTTAAACATGCTTCTTTTTCTCTCTTTGTCCCATATTTATATTTTAAAATGGAAATATGAGACATTTTGTGAAATTTTCAGTAGAGAAGGTCTATAACTAGGTTTGAATTAGATTGGAAGCATACAATCATGAGGTCCCAGTCAATTAAACAGAGACCGTCTCTGTGAAATGTCTTATTATTATTATTATTATCAACATATAATGCGTTATTTGCTTCAGGGGTACTCTGTGAAATGTCTTTTAAGAGGAGGTGTTACAGGGGTGCCTGGGTGGCTCAGTCAGTTAAACGACTGCCTTCAGCTCAGGTCATGATCCCAGGGTCCTGGGATAAAGCCCTGCATGGGGCTGCCTACTCTGTGGGGAGTCTGCTTCTCCCTCTGCCTCTCCCCCAACACACCCCTGCTTGTGCTTTCTCTCTTGATCACTCTGTCTCCCAAATAAATAAATAAATAAATAAAATCTTTAAAAAAAAAAAAAGAGGAGGTGTTGCACAAAGAAAACTGTTTTCCTCACCAACTTTCCTAGTGTATCTGAGTCATATAACTTAGATTCAAATCAAGTTCTTTTCAGAGTTTTAAACTTTAGAGAACTTCTAAATGAATTAGTCTTCGCTTCATAACTACGCAGAACACTCACAATGAAATGCAAATGTCATGCATCCAGGGAGTGAAAGACTTCAGGATTCTTACCCTTGAATCCCAATCCAGTGCTAATTTTAAGACCTCAAATCCTTCAAGTACTTAATCTCCACAGAGGTTATGGAGTTTCAGGATGCTTAAACATCAAAAAAGTTAAGCAGACATAAACTTTTAGAGTTGTCAGGGACTTGTAGATTTCTTCTAGTCCAGCAAGTCCTAACTTTGACCAACTTGCTGGAATCATCTGTGGTATTGATCATAAATACGGATTTCTGGCTTTTTTCCTCATCTCACCTCAGGATTTCTCAGAGTAGGTCTTGGGATTGTCATATTTATCAAATCCCTCAGGTGACCTTCTGTTAGGTCAGGGTGGAGACACCACATCTTCTGTCCTGCAACTGAGAAAATAGAAAATGAAAGAATTTCAAGTGTTTGCCTTGTATCTCATGGCTTAGCTGATGTCATGCCTAGGGTCCAGATTTGTGTTTTCCTCTAAATGATCCAGTCTCCTTGAATTATATTCCATACCCTATACTGAACTAATAAAAGGAATTCATTTTCAACAATGAGGATTTTAATAAATGGATTCATTTGAATTAAAGTTAAACAGATTCCCCTTCCTCAATTGTTTAATCAAGCTTTTATTATCAAACTTTGCAATGGTGTTCTTCAGAGAAACTTGCAAGCCAGTTTTCCTAAGCCCTTCTCTCATTTTTAAGGTATGTGAAGTTTAAGATAATGTAAGAAGATCCTCATCTATTTTTCTGTGGCAGCTGGAATCATTTAGGTGGTTTATGTAAATTTTATGCAAATTTAACACATTTTTATGCCCCCAAACTTATGGTGATCATAACTATTTTATTCACCAAAAGTTGGGCTTCAGCAAGATCCTACTGAGGACTGATGATCTATGCGGCCTCCTTCTGCCTGGCTTTTTGTGACATTTATCATCATCCTACTTGGATACCCAAAGACTTGCAATATGTTACTATAGGGCTGAAATAAGACCCTGATTTTCCTCCAACCGAGGCTAAACTATACGGAAAGCATTTAGAAGATCATTCCATGGAGCTACCATTCTCATTCCCCTCTACAACTCATCTTGATTCATTTATGCCACAGAGTACCAGTCATTTAGACTACAATTTCACTGAGCAAAAAGACACACCCTAATATGTACAGAAAGTATTACTAAATTGTATTAGATTTAAAAGTGACTGTTTGCCAGCAGCTAAAGGTAGATAGAATAAGTTCCTGACAATGCAGCTCTAGAGAAAATCTTAAGGGGTGATGATTTCATTAATTTTCAGAGCTTTACAGCCAACTGGCAGAGGTTTTTCTATACCATTGTGGCTTACTGCCTTTGAAATTGCTTTCTTTTCTTAAATTAACCTGTGTTAAAATGATACAATAGCAATAATAGTGAAACAAAATTAACCTCTTTATATAACCTTAGAGCATCTTAACTAACTTAAATAATAGTACACTGAGTTTATAATGCTGCAATGTACCTGGTGTTAGGAACATTTATAGATCCTCATATTAATTTTATCAACAGATAAATAACATTTAAAAAATTGAGTCATATATACATAAAGTACAAAGAAACTTCTAGCCTGAAGAAGGAATTCCCCATTTAAATCTTATATCCTGTATAGGATCCTGTATATTTCTGTATTAAATCCTGTATAGGATCCTGTATATTTCTGTATTAAATCCAATGCCTAGTTGTCTTACTTGTGGTAGAAAGAGCACCAGGCCTGGAACCAGAGCCTTGGGTCATGGTTCTATCACTTTACTTATGTGACCTTAGGCTAATAACAGAACTTCTCTGGGCCTCAGTTTCCTTATCTGCAAAATGGGAATATTAACATTAATGTTGCCTTCTTCATATGGTGTTTTAAAAATAAAATAAAAAATGTGAGTGATGAGCAGAAAAACTTTATTCCCCAGAATCCAAAGGAGTTTGTCTCATGTAGGGAAAAAAAAAAAAATCCAAGGAAGTGGTTCTACTATAGAGCCTACACTTTCTATAATGCCTGCCAGGAAAGCACCTGGATTAGAACAAATGTGTCTGAGAAGCAAGAGGGAAGGAGGACACAGAAGGGAAGGGTGAACACAGGGAGGAGGGGGTGTCAGGGCATCATGAGCATAGCATTCCTAGGAAAGAGAAGGTAGAAGTTTCCATGTGAAAGGGATAGACAGACAGAGGTATGGATGGATGGATGCACAGACAGACAGATGGACTGACTAGATAAGTTCCTGCACCACCTTTTTAAGAAAAACGATCAGTCAAGGTCTACTTTGGGGTAGCTGCTCAATGAGGCATCAGAGCAGTCCAGAATTCTTTCAGCTTAACATGTAGATATTGTCACTATTAAGCTTTTGTACAAATGCCAATATTTCTGTTTCTTAGATGTGGCTGCTGGTAGATGAGTGGCTCCTTTAGGAAGATCCCCAATCCACTCCTAGAAAGTCTGACCTTCTTGATGTTGTACTGAAATCTTCTGATTCTGGTGAGTGTTACCTTGGATCCTAACTCTGTTCAGAGTCACAGAATACTTTACTTCTCTTTGATGTAGGGCAGCATCACTCCAAACAAGCTCAATCCCGGATAAGGTTGGAGAGCTATAGTATGTGCATTAATCCATGATTGCCAGTGTTGAAAGCCTCCATACAACATTACAAATATATTAAACTGGGAGTTAATTTCTCCTTTATCTTCTGATATTCTGATACAATTCCCCAAGCCTTGCATTAGTCAGGTTTTTGGGGTTCATCACACAACTCAAAATTTACAAGATGTCAACATCTCACTATAGGACCAAACAGGCCAACAAAAAGCCTATTTTTATATAGCATGTTCATGAAATGGAGCACTAAGTTATTTTGTAATAGGGTAGATTTCTATAGTACAGTGTTTTCATGGAAAAATGGAATCGTCATCTAAAACCTATCTTCTACATTTTCAATGATGTGAAGGATAATTCTTTTACTCCAGTCATGTATCATTCATTCATTCAGTATTCATCTACTTCTTTATTTATACGTTATTCACTCATAAAACACTTACTTAATTTCTACTAGTTCCTAGGCATTTGGCTAGGTGCTAGTGCTAAAGATAGGGAGTAGATGGGATATGGTTCGTTGAGCCTAAAATAGTCTGGTCATCAAGTGTTTAAATTAAGAGGCCAGGAGGAGGTATCAGGAATGGGGATGAGAAAAAGAGTTTTCAACAATGAGGAACTATAGGTAAAAGAAGGAAAAGTGGAATTGAGGTGGAAATACCAGGGGGATAGGCATGTGTCCATACGGAGGTGTGACCCACCAACTTTATAAACCTGTGGCCTTGGAAGAATTATATTGTTGGGTCCATGGTCAAAGGAACGAGACTGATACAAAGTGAAGGTCAAGCAAAGCTCTATTTCGCGCCAAGCATCGAGAATCAAACTGACCGGCCAGGGAAGTCTCTTACAAAGAGGCGACCTCTCTCTGCCTTACAGACTAACTTTAAAGGGCAAAGGCCATGTGGTTGGGCCTGGCCATGCACAGGTGACCAATGAGATTGTAACACACAGAAAAAGCTGCACTGTCATGCTAGGTCACACGTAAGTGACCAATTGAATTACAATTTACCCTAGTAGATATTTGAACTAGCCTATCACCTTGGTCAGAATTGGCGCCCAAAAGGCACCCAAAGGGCGGGGCCCATACTCCTTGGTAGCTAGGGAGACAGTATGCGCCCCCACTGATTGGATGTCTCCACCTGGCCTGACCCACCCTTGTATTTGGGCTTTGTTACCTGGGACTGGTTTCTGGGACTTGTTTTTAAATAAGTCCCCTGAGGGAAGGGGGGGCAGGGACAGTTTAAGTTTTACTATATAAATAACAAAATCACTGTTTAACCGGATAGAATTGCTCTGGCTAACTAGGCCCTTACAGTATTGCTCCAACTTCTTTATCACAAGAGGAAACAGGTCCTTGAGGCATATAGGGCAAGGCAATGTCTCTTTGAGACTAGACCTTTCCATTGTTTTGGTGTAATTCCAGATCCCCTCATCTTGTTAGTGGAAGGCATCACATAACTGGGACTACCTATTCCCTATAGGATTTTATTTTATTGGGTTTTGATGCCACATAGAGTAGTGTACTTTTCATTTTCTATTACCAATGTATAATGTCATAGAATTATATAATATTCTGTAGAAGAATAATTTAACCATTCAACTGCTCTTTAGTTAAGTCTAATTCTCTCCATATGAAAAAAAAAAAAATTAACTCCATTCCTTTCCTTTCTGGAAGGCATTTTTAATTTTCCAGACTAGTTGTTTACTAATCAGTATCCCAAGAGTTTAAGTGTTCTAAATGGTACCCTCCTAATTTTTAAAAACTAAGATGGTTGCAGAATTTTCTTATTTAAGTCTCATAAAAAATCTACCGAAGACGCTGGTAAAAATGACATATCATTTTATGTCTAAATTTAGTGACAGACATTTAGCCAAGTTTATTTTTCACCGGATACTGAAGTTCACAGATTTTTCTAAAAAGAGTGGTAAGGTCTAAATTACCATGCAACCAAGAATTTAAAGGAAGAGATGAAATAAAGTGACCTTTTACTCTATCCATTTGAGCATCAAATTGGGAAAATCGTTTTTACAAAGTCCCCACTTTTTTTTCCTCCCTTTAGAGAAAATATTGGCCTCAGAGTACCCAGTAAATTACTAGACCAAAGGCAATTCCAGTCTTTTGATTCTTGGCCTGATTTTCTTCCTATATTCCCAGTGTGGATTTAAGGGTCTTGTGTACACATTAAAGCAGAACCTAATAGAGATGTAAAAAGGGAGAAAGAAAAAAGAAACAAGGAAAGAAAATAAAAAACAATGCAGTAATCTCTCCTTTGATGAGCTCTGGATATAAATAAGGGTGTGGTTAAAAAGTGAGTCATTATACCACTGCCTACTCCCTTTGTGGAAAAGACAATGATACTATGGAACTAATGCAGCTAGAGAGGCATTTATATAACTATTAGCCTCTGAAACAATAGACAGGCAGGAGTGTATTGTTCTGGAAAATGTTCAAAGAGGAGGAGTCATTTTGTCCTCTTTAAAATTTAATATCTATTTTTTTCCCTGTATCATTTGGAGGAAGCTCCCTTTTTTTCTTTTCTTAAGCAAAATAAGTGTTTTGCACTAGTAGGTAGTGAGTGAATTCTTCTTGCCAGCAGGAAGAAAAGCAATTTTTGAATGCCAAATATAGCTCCTTTGTGTGAAAATATCACATAGCCAGAGACATTTTAGAGAAGAAAGGAAAGATACATGTTCTGAATTAATATTTTTTAAATGTACAGGGAGAGGAATGTTAGCAATGAAACAGGAAGAAATTGACATAAATAGCCTGAGAAGAAACAAATCATCTTATCTACAGTCACAGCAGCCCCAAAGTCAGAATGTTCATCCTGTCTGCAATGCTCATGGCATTTTCTGTGATCTCAGAAGGATAATTCATCCTCCCAGGCCATGTCTATGGGAGATAGGTGTTTCTAATCATCCTGTTTAGTTCAAGACATTTCTTCTTTTCCTTGTCTTCCACTTCTGGTTTCAGTGTAAGATCACCAACTGGGCAAAGCATGAGTTACCCTGGACACAAAAGATGGCCCTGGTACTGGGGACAGGTAGAATCATCTCATACATGGCTGTCTTAAAGTCTTCAAATTGTACTGACACCTTTGGGATCCATACACCCTGAGGAGTCTCTTCGTCCATTATTTACATAGAACAGACTATCAGCCAGTTACAAAGAGGGTTGATGGAGGTGGTGGACATTGATGACTTTCATCCACCCATATCTTTTCCTGCTTCATTTGGCAATAACATATGCTTTGCCTTTGACAAACTAACCTCCCTTTCCCATGTGATCTTGGTTATACTGGCAGTCCAGCTATCCTGCCTTTCTTCCCACTAGTGAATAGATATGTGATCCAAACCTGAACAGTGAGATACTCTCTTAGGAACTTGAATCTTGAGTGGAATGACCCAAAAATGGAACATGGTCACTGAACCAGTTTGCTAGTGGTACTTTGAAGAGAGTCCCCATTGATGCATTAATCCCCTCAACTAGACCATGTGAATTGTCCTGATTTCTTCTTCCCTAGGCTTGGCTAACCATTTTCCTTGATTCCGTTAGTTATCTCACATCACTGCAATGAATTTAATTTTGGCCAGGACGGTTGTAACCAAAAATTCCTAACTACAATAAGCAGAAATATTTCCTCAATATGACTCATCTCTTAGTAGGATACCTAGGTGAAAAGCTTATGTTGAAAGTGTTCTTCCTTTTAGAAACTCATGCATTGGCTTGTATCTTCCCATTACCATTGTCTCAGTTTTATTCATTCATTCATTCATTTATTAAATTATATTGTCTTTTGTCTATTCATTTGTCGACTATCTACCACCTTCTAGGCTCTAAGGGTGTTCCCTTTAGGTATCTGCATGACATACTTCTTCATCTCTCTACCTCTCTGCCAAATGTCACCTTCTCAATGAGACCTATGACCTCCTTTCTCGGTCTACAGTCCTAGCCCCTTTATCCTGATTTTTTTTATAGCATTTTCACCTTTTCAGAGACCATATAATTCACTTGTTTATTATAATGTATTCTTATTCTTATAGTTTGTTTATTGTCCATCTTCCTGAAATAAAGAACAAACTAAGAAAACTGGATTTTTTTTTTTTTTTGCCTTTTTCATTCTCGTATTCTCAGGACTTAGATTAGTGCCTGACATTTATTGAATAGGTTAAATATATTAGAATTTCTTTAAAAGTACATAGATATATTGGGTGCCTGGGTGGCTCATTCAGTTAGCATCTGCCTTCAGCTCAGGTCATGATCCTAGGGTACTGGAATCAAGCCCCACGTCAGGCTCCCTGCTCAGCAGGGCATCTGCTTCTCCCTTGCCTCCTCACTCATGCTCTCTGTTGCATTTCTGTCTGTCTCCCAAATAAATAAAATCTTTTTTAAAAAAGTACATAGATATATACATTATGAAAGGAACATATTGTGACTTTTTATGTGCCAACTTGATGAGGCTGAACTCCATTCTTTAAAATTCCCTTTGCTCTACATTTTCTATGAGGCTGGGCTGCAAGGTCGATTTTTGCAGGGAGTTTGTGGGGTGGAAGTGAAGCAGCAGCTTTTTCATAGCTAGTTCTGTGTTGCTCACCTCCTAGCTCACCTCATCCTCATCAGTGTGTCAGCAGCTAGGCCTGCACCTGCTCCAGCTCTTGTGGCCTCCTGGGCCACATGTGTGTTTTCTCTCCCTGACCAGGAACCTCAGCTTCTTCAGGATAGATACTCACACCACCAAGGTCAGAGGCAATAAGAACGTACACATTTTATAGTTTCACAGACTCAAGTCATGCTTGTGATTCCAGCTTGTCTTTGATGCACTTTACATTAATCTTCCCTTTCCAACTGGTTGCCTTGGACTTCAAGCTTCAATGTCTGATTGACAGACAGCCTTGGGGAGGCTGGTTAACCATCTCCCAGGATTGGATAAGGTTGAATCCTTTTTTTTTTTTTTTTTTTTTTAATCTATCTACCTACCTACCTACCCACCCATTCTAATGTCTCAATGCTGAATGAATTCTAGCCCCTGACTGATACAGATTTTGGTACCTGGAAATGAGATGAGGTACTACCATAACAAAACCTAAAATGTGGAAGTGCCAGTGGATACAGGCAGTTTGTGGAAGTTGGAAACACTGTAAGAATTTTGAGGAGATTATTAGTAAAAGCTTCAAGTGCCTTGAATGTACTCTTCATAAAATTTTAAATTATGTGGTGGCTATCAGTGACAACTTTAAGGGATGGAAGAAAAATGAGAAAATGATAGCTTATTGGAAACTGGAGCAAAGGCATAAATTTAGCAACCCTCTTGCCTGTAGAAATCAAGAAAATAGAAAATTTGCCCAATGTGCCAAGCAGAGGAGATTTCCAAAATGTTTACCCCCTGGTTTCTTCTTGCTGTTTGAAATAAGATGCAGAAGAGAGAAACTCAGGTAAGGCCTTGAAACAAACAAAACAGTGAGAATACGACTTTTTGAAAGATCTCAGACTCTTCACATGGTCCAAGATGCTGAAAGAAAAAAAGAAAAGAAAAGAAAAGAATGAAAGAAAGGAAAGGAGGAAGAAGAGAGGTAAGGAAGGAAGGTAAGGAAGGTAAGGAAGGAAGGAAAACAAGCAAGCAAGCTTTGAGCAAGGATCAAATCTGGGACAATGCCAGAAATACATTATGTGAAGGAAGATAAAATCCAGAGTATGGGCATGAAGTATTTTATTCAAATCTCAGAAGGTCTAAAGTGGTGCCTCAGAGGAACTTTATTTAGATTGAAGGGCTCTAGAGAGATGAAGAATGTGCCACAGAGGGTCCCTCGATCAAACTAATGCTAGGAAGTTTCAGGTCTTCATCCCTCAGTCATCTTAGCCGCAGCCAAGGTAGAGAGAGAGGAGCTTATCCAGAAGACATTGTGGGGTGTGGTTTTCTTCTATTGGGTTTGACCCCAAGAAATTTCATAGGAGACTCACAAAGTTCTCAAAGGAGAATTATGCAGAAACATCACAGCTTGGGCTGAAGGGGACAGAGATGGTGTAGCATGAGGAGAGATTGGCCCTTGAATCCTCAGAATTTTCACACTTGTGACTTTTCGTGAAAATGTCAAGAGGATGGAGCCAGGAGCACTGAAATATGTGGGAAAATATGAAGAATTATTTCAGATAAGAGGTATAATCAAGGATCTTCCACATTTGCCAAGCTGAATTTCAGAATTGCAATGGACCAGTAACTCCCCTATAATTCCCACCACAGTCTTTGAACATGACTGTCTATAATGGTTATCCCATGCCTGTTGCACCATTGCATGTTGTAGGGGTTGGGAATGGGGAATAGATAATTTGTCTCTTTTGCTTCTGCTTCCCAGAACTATAGGTTGTAAGGCAATATACTTATGGAGTCATGCTTGAGGAATTATACTTGAGGAACCTCATCCATACTTGGACCTGATTTAGATGTTGAGCTTTGGGGCTTTGAGTGGATATTGAGAATTTTGAGGTCTTTGGGGCAGCAAGTATATTTTGCCTTGAGGGCCAGAGGATGGACTATGGGGAGTCTCTAAGGCAGCTGCCAAGCATCTTTGACCCCTGGGATGCACACTCTTATTGTAGTCTCTCCCTGCTGAATATTGTTTGGGCTTATTG
The DNA here is from genome assembly GCF_963455335.1 of Martes martes. Taxonomy (NCBI): domain Eukaryota; kingdom Metazoa; phylum Chordata; class Mammalia; order Carnivora; family Mustelidae; genus Martes; species Martes martes. Next base: position 99,972,499 of record NC_137888.1, read on the forward strand.
ACTCACTTCTAACAAGCAGAATGCAGCAGAAGTGATAGGATGTCAATTCTGAGATGAGTTTATAAAAAGTTGTGGTTTCCATCTGTGAGGCTTTCTCACTGTCTTTTGAATGGCTCAATGTGGGAAAAGCCAGCTGTCATGTCATGAGGCAGCCTGTGGCCAGTTCCATGGGAGTGAACTTGAAAGTGGACCTTTTGAGGCTTCCCAACTGCCGTGTGAATAAGCTTGGAAGCAGATCCTCCCAAGTCAATCCTTGAGATGACTGCAGCCCCAGCCAAAACCTTGATGATAGCTCATAAGAGAATTTGAGCTAAAACTAGCCAGAAAGCTGCTCCTAGATTCCTGATCTACAAAAACTGTTGGATAACAAATGTTTTGTAATTTTCAGCCTCTAAGTGTCAGGATAATTTGTTATGCAGAAATGGGTAAAAAATACATTTCTATTCTAGAGGATAGCCTACACTCCAATGTTCTAATTGCTATTATGTAACATTTTGTAAAGGGGCAATGCTAATTTGTTTAATAGGATGATCTTGTCAACGAATTCTTTAGTCTCCATTTGAAGAATGCCAACCTCGAGTTTTGTCTTCTACCTCTCCACTGTCTTACTTGATCTTTTGATTAATTAATTCCTTTAATTATAAAATGAGGGCTACACAGGTCATGAGGGTATGATGTTCTCTTGTGTTCTTAGACTTTTCTCAGGTTAGAATGCTCAAAGATAAAATGGGCTGGATCAGTACAGAACAGTAGGTAACTTGTTGGCATACTTTATCTGTACCAAGAACTGTGCAAATAGCGTTTTATGTAATCATTTTAGATAATTCTCATATTAAAGTACTGGTACTGTTATTATGTCTTTAAAGAGACTTAAGGAGACTTTAAAGAGACTTACCCGGTGTCACACATTGGTTAGAGGTGGATCTGAAATTTGAGCTCAGGGCCGTCTTTCTGCAAGGCCTGAGCTCTCAATAACCCCAGCAAAGAAGAGCTCCTGTCCCTCTTACAAGCAAGTTATAAATTGTAATGAGTGGATTCTCTTCAAGGCACAATACTTATGGAACAGAACTAGGGCAGACCCTCTTTATGTCTTCATGGGTGTAGCCTGAGAGGGGTTTGGAATCCACACCCAGTCATTTGCCAAAGCTGAGTCCATGATGTTTTTAAAGAGAGGTTAGAGCCTCTGATCCTTAGAAAATTTTAGTTGATCTGAAATGTTGTTTAGAATGTGGGAGGTAGTTGAACTGGCCAGTCCTACTGATTTATAGGATCAGGAGTACATGATCCTGAAGGAGCAGAGACATTTGACTGAACCAAACAAGCACATCCTGGCTATGCCTGTAACCAGGACTACCACCTCTTCATTTCTCACTAAGGAAAGAGGGAGCTCGTACATGTGGTAAACTGGTATGTGCCAGAACATCTAGACGCCTCAGCTTATACATCTAAGGTCATTCTGACAATGCTATTGACTCTTGTTCATTATTTTAAAAAGACAATTGAAGTATAAAATATAATGGATTTCTTGATATTAACAAGTGTCTTTGTTCTACTTAAAAAAAACATCTTTTTTTTAAGGGTTTGGCATTAATACAATTTTTAAAAATGGAATTATAAGTTAAGGTTCTTAACTAAATATTTATTTTTATTAGCTTTTTCCTCTCACTAATTTTCCCACAGACTTCTTTTTTTTTTTTTTTTTCCAAAATAAAATCCCTTCTCTCTCTCACTTTTAAGTTTCAGCATAATTTTAAAACATCATTGTTGGAAAATGCAGTCTTTTTTTTTTTTTTTTTTTTTTTTGGACAACTTTCTCATACTCAGACTATGCCTTCAGTCACAGGGTGATGGTCAGGCCAAAGTTTATCTTATCACACCAGAGTTTTAGGTCATTTCCAGTGTTCTTGTTTTTTTTTTTTTTTTTCCTTTTTAAACTTTCACTTGAAAAGAAAATTAATTGGGAAACACCAGCAAAGCTTTTTTCCTTCCTCTCTCGGCTACTCAACTGCCAACTGCCAATTCTTTCTGAATTCTTTATCTGATGTGCACAAGAGACAAGGAAATTGTGGCTGTTCCTGGAGCTGGCAATAGTTAAATGGAATTCTAGAGAGTGACTCAAACCAACATGTATTTTGTAGAGTCTGTTGATTATACACAGCTTTCTCTGAGATATAAAAACCTCTTGAAGGATTAGCTTCTAGAGAGAATTACCATTTCGGAAGATTTGTGTCACATTTCAGTGATAAAATTATTCAGAAAAAAATGCTCTCTGTAAATAATCTCTAAGTTCTCACAAACATCTGAGCTCTTGGGGGTCAAAATCAGGGCACAATTTGCATAGATTAAATACACACACATACACACATGCTCACATCTACTAATCCAAAGGTCTCTTGGTTGTGTTATGATACTCTCCAGAAACTTTTGTCAGAATGACTGTACTAACTCTTCAAAAGAGCCTGTGATACAGACCATGAATACACTGTTGTAGAAACCTTATTTTAACCACTGATGTATTTCAGCTCCATACAATTTGCAGCTGAATTAACTTGGTTAACATCTAAGTAAGTTACATGTATCTTTTCTTCAGTAGACTAGTGTGAAATACAAAGCTTATCTTTTTTTAATTTAATGCCTTAAGGGACCTAAATCATATCTTATAAACACTTAACCATATGATGGCTCTTCCATTAGATTTAAATCTCGTTGTTTTCAAAATGCAATCTTGAACATTACTATTACACAAGTTAGCTATGTCAAGTTCCCCAAGATTAATTATTTTTACCAAAGTATTGGATGTGTTGGTGGAATATTTTATTGTATTACATTTCTGTCTTATAGACTTTCAAGACATCATAAAGTATTAAGACTGGAAAATAATTTAAAATTTTATGCAGCTGGTTGATTTCTCATCAGAAATAGTCCAGGGAGGCTGAGGAATTTTGAACCTTTAACTGATGACTGACTATTATACCAAGGAACAAAATGTGACCCAACTGCATTTTCTTGGGGACAATGGGGTCCATGTCAGGTGAAAATCTAACTCACTTTACAGATCAGCCCAGTTAGTTGTCTTGGTTTCAGGCTCCAGTCAAACATTTCATGGAAGAATGGTAGCAGAGTGAATCTATGCTCTTCCTCTTTATCTAAGCCTTCCTTAGGTCAGGCTCCCACATTCTAACTTTCCCATTCCAAAGCAAATTGCCGTGAGAAGTTGTGGAAAAATTAGGTCTGAGTATCCAATGCTTAATGACAGGAAAATTGTGCTTGTGAGAGTGCTTGTGAGAATATGAGCAGGTATTTCTATGCCTGGGATATGGGTGGGCAAGATGGGGAAGTAGATGGGGTCGGGGGGAGTGGGGGAAGAGAGCTGTGATGTTCCTGGAAATAATTTGCTCCCATGTCATCCTGGTAAAAGGCATCTCCCTTAAATCAGGCAGGCATAATGAATGGTGTGTTACCCGGTAGCCTGCACAGTTATAAATACATGGCCTTTCATCCTAGATATGGCCCATTACTACTCACTAAAACAGTCTGTCACAATGGTGCTCTGGAGCCATTCATTTTTCATAACCCCCTTGGCGACGTGACTGGGATTTCCTGAAACCATGCTCTGATTCCTGCCCAGTGAGTGCTCCTCATTAATACCCTCTGATTGCTTTCTTCCAAAGGTTATCATGTCTTGGTGTTGTGTGTGTGTGTGTGTGTGTGTGTGTGTGTGTGTGTGTTTTCCAAAGACAAATAAATGGAGCGACAACTAAGCTTGGCTTTGCTGTAAACACAGCTTATTCACGGGGTGAAGCTTGGCCAAAAGGCAATCTTAAGATACTCAGAATGTTCAAAGTTTCCAGTGAAATGCATAGGAAGTCAGAAATTTTAAAAAGCAGTTAAAGCTCATCTCTCCATTCTGAAGGCTCAGATTTCCCGTCATGAAACGACCACTTTGGCACAGTGGTTGCAGCAAAGCAGGGCCTTCTGAATTGCTGGCTGCTTCAAACAACAGTTGTCCCTTTGATAGTATTGACACCTATCTCCGCTCACAATCTAGTGCCTCTCCTGCACTTTGTAACATATCCCATCTGTTTTTTAGGGCCCCTGTCATAAGGAAACCTGGAAGAGTGAAAAAAGGCCTGATTGATCACAAGGTCCTATCAAATGTCAAAGCCGGCCCTGGCTGACCTCCCATCTATTCAGAGCTACTTTGATTTAATCTCCAAACTGGCTGCTTCTCCAGGCTGTGAGTTCTATCTGCAACCCATGTGTCAGCATTGAGATATGACCTGCTTCACGCTCCATTCATCTCATTTGAAGGACGGAAATTAAACTGGAGGGTCGAAGAGGGGAACTGCTCAAAATACACACATTAACTGAAGGCTTTTGTGTGGGTGCATTATAGGAGTTTGAACAACCATTAAAAATTATATTAAAATGAAATTGATCTTTACTCCACCAAAATGGTTTAGAACTTTGCCCCCTTCACCACCCCCTTCATCTATTCTTTCTTGTAGTAATCATATGAACCTGGTCTCATTAAGGTTCGAAGTAAAGGAGAGAAAATTTTTACACTTTTTCAGTTTGTTTTAAAAGGTGTCCTTTAGAAAATTAACTTATTGCATGCAATTTGCACAGTAAATATTTGGGGAAAAAATAGAGATCCAAAGGGCTGATAACCAGACTAATAGAAAGGTACACTGCTATGTTTAGCATTATTGATTCATTTAAGCTACACCTTTCAACGTTTAAAAAAAAATCATTTAAAATTCTGACTTTGGGAATAGTCCTATAACTGTCCAGGCACATTGCTGTGGTATAAATCTATGTATCCCCAGGTCCATTTTTTTTTCTTTCTGAATTCCCTTGCTCTTTTTATTGGCCCTTTTATACTATTAAGCAGGGCTAGTAACTAGCAAAAGCTTGATTCCTTATAGATCTGTTTGTTATAATAAGCTCAAAAGCAAACTCTATTTCTTTTATTAGAGGTGTCCCCAAATTATGAGAATAAGATAATTATATTCTAAGTGTGTTTGGAGAGGGAGCTATATTTATTTCTGCATGCATTCATTTGCTTATACATTCATGCATTTGTTATTTGAACTCTGTACTATAACAATATCCAGGTAGGGAAAAGTGCTTTTTAATTTTATTTATAAAGTATATTACACATTTCCTGTTATACTAGTAATACATATCCACTATCAATAAACAGTCAACAAGACAGGAGAGGAGAGAGAATGAGACAGAAACAATTTGTTTATGAACACTTTCTATTTTCTTTTGTGGTATCACACTATTCCTGCTTGGGAGGAGACTTCATTTTCAGTTGTTTCAGTCACCCCAAATTTTATGTCTTTGTAATATTTTGCATGGAAGTGATTATTTGTTTTGTTAATATTTTATGTAAGGCCGTTTAGGTTTTTTAAGTTTCCACCATAATGAATATTATTATATAAAAATATTTTCATGCTTCCATGATTTTCTCCAAAATACTCTAATTTGAAATTAGGATGTGCCCAATTTAATATTTGCAGTCAAAAGTATTATCTTTTCCTTTATGGTTCTTCATTTGAATACCCACATAGAAATAACTTTCCTTCTTAAACAATCATATATGTTTTCTTTAGTACATATTGTTTGTTTTATATTTAATATATATGCAAGAGAATGAGTACTATAGTGGATATTAGTGTTTTTTTCTGCATAAACCATTTCATAGGACTTATGGAAAAGATTTGAAACTCTGGTTATATGGAGGAAAATCTTTTGAGCATCTGAGGCATTCAAAGAATGCCATTTAAGCTTTAGTTTTGCAAGCAGGAAAGAAGAAGAACACAATATGACTGTATCTCTCTTATACTGCTTCTCAGTAAAATCTCCTTCCTGCATATCCTTATGTAAATATCTTATTACTCAAAGCAGAATGTGTTAAAGCATGCATTTTGCAAATTAATTCATTCTGTACAGTACCAAATGGGAAGTGGGTTCATTGTTTTCATGTAGTACTTTTCAATAGAACTTTTTGCAGTGATGGAAATGTTCTATATTTGTGCTGTTCAATATGGTGGCCACTGGCTATGTGTAGTTACTGAACACATGAAGTGGTGACTGAACTGAGGAACTGGATGATTTCATGTAATATAATTGTGGCCAGTGGCTCTCTTATTACCCAATACAGCTCTAGTGGCTTTACCATTATTTGAACTATTATAATAGTTTAATAAACATTATAGATGCTTACCCAGTTATTCAAGTTCATTTCATTGGAGAATAAATATTAGATGGTGAGGAACTTATAATTTTGGAATATAAATAGAAGAAGAAAGATAACTACTTGTGCATTGAGAGTCATTTTTCATGTTTTCTTTCAGAGAAGAAGATTGACAATGTCAATAAGGAAAGGTGATGATAGTGTCTTCATGGACCTTTGGATGAGACACGTTGGCAAAGAATAAGATTATCTGGCTTTGAAACTAACCTATTGAGTAAGTCCCTTTTGGTGATCCTAGTTACTTGATATGCATGATAAGGAGGCTGGAATGAATAATTTTTTTCTTCTCACTGTGGATAAATTATATGAATCTCTTCTGTTTTTTATTCAGAATCAAATACTACCTTTCCCTTCATACCTCAGTAAGGTGTATAAGCACTCAGTGCCAGATTCTTTTTAGTGCTAAGCATTTGTTGAGTGAATGGCTATACTCCGTTGTCTACTTGCATCAACAGCTGCCGTCACCATCCATTCTGGTAGCTTGCTATTTTCCACACTCAGACGTGGACAAGGTTTTTAAACACAGAGGGTTTTGAAGTAGGAGACATCCTTTGCTACAGAGTGGTAGAGGATCATTGGCATAGCCCTCTGCTCTTGAGTTGCTAAAAGGTTCTATTTCCATAGATGGCCAAAGAAATATGAAATTCCAGAATTCAGCTGACCTTCCTAAAGGAAACTCCTCAGGATGCTCCTAAGGGCCTGGATAAAGTGCGCTGAAGTGATGACGGGAAGGCTGGAGAAGGGCCAGAATATAACTAAGACTTAACATCCTAACACCTATCATATATGACTTTTCTGAAAAGGAGTTTCCATACCTCAGCACTATTGACTACTTTGATCACTCAAGCCCAGAACAATTAAACTCTCCTTCTTTTATATTTTGACACATTATATATTTTGCTTGTTATTTAATGTTACCTTCCTTGGGATATAGTTAGTCTTTAATGTGACGATGTATTTTTAATCCAATGACTATTAAGTTCATTAGGACAAAGGCACAAATCTTATTCCTGGCACACTGTTATTTGTATCTCACAAACCTTAGTGCAGTGTAATCTATTCTTCCCCACCTAAGATCAAACATATGGGGAAAAACTATCTAAACAGGAAAGCATTGTACAGATACTGCCATTATTATTATGGCAGGAATTGATGTTGTAGGTAATTTAATAATTACTCTTATTTCTGTTACATATTCTCCTCTAGGAACTTAATAGCTAGTTAACATTTTTCTGAGTTCACTATATAGATGCCCTGAAATCTTCCTAGAATTTCTAGAATTTCAATCCTACAAGAATGTCTAAGGAAAATTCATTATACTCTTCCCTGAGAAGAGATAATATTAAAAATTAATGACCATTTCAGTCCTCTGGGATGTAATATAATTCAGAGGAGGGGAGGAGGTCTGTCACTATCGTTTTCAAGGGCAATTCACAACAACAATTTGAGTGATAAATCCCTGAAGCTTGATGTTCTTCTCCTCATTGTAGAATGTGGGTGTTGACAATGACTCCTTTTAAAAGTAGCAATATCTCATTTGAAATTAATGCATCTGGTTGAGAAAAAAAAAAGGGTCAATGTGTAGTAAGAGTTATATAGATGTTCATATCATTTACTGCCATTAATTCACAACTGAAACTCTATCTCAAACAAATAGCTCAATAGAAATAAAAATCTCAGGGAATGAGTACCTTACTCATGCCCTATCAAAGATAAAAAGAAGTTGGAAACAATTCAGATACCCATTAATAGGGAATGCTTAAAGAAATTAAAGTATACTAGCAAGAAAATATGTTAGAAAGATGTTAATTCTTTAGCATTTTAGAGCCTATATGCATCAACGTTTATGCCATAATGTCAAGTGGAAAAACAGCAGAATGAATATTAGTACTGAAGTATGTAAGATGTTTATATGTTTATATATGTATGGACACTAACATTCCCTGAATAGATCTTGTTTCATTGGGTAGAAGGTTTATAATATGTAAAGAACACAGCCTTAAGATTAGAGTTAGGTTTAAATTCCAACTCTGCCCCAAATTGACACTGGCAAACTATGAACCTATCCAAATATTACTTAAATTTTTGTCCTTATTAGTTAAAATTCTTTTGTGAAATTAAACAAGAAGATCTGCTTAAAGTGTCCAGGACATAGTAGGAGCTCAATACCATTATTTCCCTTTCCTTTACTAAATATCTGAGACTTCCCTAGGGTGAGAAATTTTACTAAAATTGATTGATTCTGATAGGAACTTCAATATACTTGTTTTTGACCCAAAAAGAATTTTTAGAAGTCAATTAGAAATTAAGGATTCAGGGGGGTCTGGTTGGCTCATTTGGTTAAGTGTCTGTCTCCAGCTCAGGTCATGATCCCGGGATCCTGGGATTGAACCCTGCATCAGGCTCCCTGATCAGTGGGGAGTCTGCTTCTCCCTCTGCCTTTACCCCTGCTAATGCTCTTTCTCTCTCTGATAAATAAATAAAATCTTTTAAAAAATGAAATTAAGGATTCATGTGATAGCTCTTCTCTGATTGGCAATTTTTATATTTCAATGGATTTCAGAAGGATATTAATTATCCAGGATTGAAGGTCAATTTCTGTATATAATTGAAAGTATAAAAACTCGGAATGGTATATTAATATGTGATAGTTAGTTTTATGCATCAACCTGATTGGCTACAGTGTTCCCAGATTAAACATAATTTCTGGTTGTGTTTGTGAGAACATATCCAGATGAGATTACTATGAATCAATGGACTCAGAAGTGAATTGCTCTTCTCAATGTAGGTGAGCATTGTCCAATCCCGTGAGGGCCTGAATAGAGCAAACACTGGAGGAAGGGGGAATTCATCCCCTTTCATCCCTTTTTCCTTCCTTACTGTTTGAGCTGAGATATCTCATCTCATCTCATCTCATTTCATCTCCTCTAGCCCTTGGACTGAGATTTACAGGACAGGCTCTCCTAGTTCTCAGATGTTTGGACTCAGACTGAATTATACCATCAGATTTCTTGGGTTTCCAGCTTGCTGATGGCAGATCATAGGACTTCTCAGCATCCATAATTGCATGATCCAAATCATCATAGTAAATCTCTCTTTCTCTTTTGATAGAACAGATGATAGATAGATAGAGATGATAGATAAAATCTTACAGCTATAGGATAGAGATATTAGATAATTAGATAGATATTAGATAATAGATATATGTCTATAATAGATGGATAGATATCTCTGAGGACTTCCTTTTCTCTGAAGAACATTGACTAATACAAATTTTGGTATCAAGAGTATGGAATTGAAAAAAAAAAAAGAGTATGGAATTGTTTCTCTAATCTAATTAGGTTTAAATATGCTAAAGACTCTTTTTCCAGAAGTGGAGAGAGCACTGATAGGCCATAGTGTAAACTGTTTTTAGAGATATGCAAAATATCTGCATAAATCATTTATTTATAAGAAAGAAGGAGCAATGTGATATAATACATGGTACTTTTGAACATTTTGGGAAAATTAATGAATATAATGACATTGACTAGCTGCTCCTACTATCATTGGCAAAGTAGCAACAGAGAAGGATGAGCTCAGGGATCTAAATTCCCAGCTCAAGCACTGCACAAGTGACCTAAGAGCTACTATGTATGCCTGAAAAGACCCTTATCACCTGTAGATATAAGGCTGAAAATTGCTGAAGATCAAATACAGAACCTCATCCTGAGATTTGCTAAATTATAATGCAACTTGAACTCTTAGTCTCACAGGGTGTCAACTGTTAAAGTGAGGACATTTAATATGCAATAATGGAATCTTAAGGGGAGCCTGGGTGGCTCAGTCATTAAGCGTCTGCCTTTGTTTTTTTTTTAATTAAATTTTTTATTTATTTTCAGCGTAACAGTATTCATTGTTTTTTCACCACACCCAGTGCTCCATGCAATCTGTGCCCTCCCTAATACCCACCACCTGGTTTCCCCACCCTCCCACCCCCGCTCCTTCAAAACCCTCAGGTTGTTTTTCAGAGTCCATAGTCTCTCATGGTTCACCTCCCCTTCCAATTTCCCTCAACTCCCTTCTCCTCTCCATCTACCCTTGTCCTCTATATTATTTGGTATGCTCCACCAATAAGTGAAACCATATGATACTTGACTTTCTCTGTTTGACTTATTTCACTCAGCATAATCTCTTCCAGTCCTGTCCATGTTGCTACAAAAGTTGGGTATTCGTCCTTTCTGATGGAGGCATAATACTCCATAGTGTATATGGACCACATCTTCCTTATCCATTCATCCGTTGAAGGGCATCTTGGTTCTTTCCACAGCTTGGCGACCGTGGCCATTGCTGCTATAAACATTGGGGTACAGATGGCCCTTCTTTTCACTACATCTGTATCTTTGGGGTAAATAACCAGCAGTGTAGTTGCAGGGTCATAGGGAAGCTCTATTTTTAATTTCCCGAGGAATCTCCACACTGTTCTCCAAAGTGGCTGCACCAGTTTGCATTCCCACCAACAGTGTAAGAGGGTTCCCCTTTCTCCACACCCTCTCCAACACACGTTGTTTCCTGTCTTGCTAATTTTGGCCATTCTAACTGGTGTAAGGTGGTATCTCAATGTGGTTTTGATTTGAATCTCCGTGATGGCTAGTGATGATGGACATTTTTTCATGTGTCTGGTAGCCATTTGTATGTCTTCATTGAAGAAGTGTCTATTCATATCTTCTGCCCATTTTTTAATATGATTATCTGTTTTGTGTGTGTTGAGTTTGAGGAGTTCTTTATAGATCCTGGATATCAACCTTTTATCTGTACTGTCATTTGCAAATATCTTCTCCTATTCCGTGGGTTGCCTCTTTATTTTGATGACTGTTTCTTTTGCTGTGCAGAAGCTTTTGATCTTGATGAAGTCCCAAAAGTTCATCTTTGCCTTTGTTTCCTTCGCCTTTGGAGACATATCTTGAAAGAAGTTGCTGTGGCTGATATCAAAGAGGTTACTGCCTATGTTCTCCTCGAGGATTCTGATGGATTCCTATCTCACGTTGAGGTCTTTTATCCATTTCGAGTTTATCTTTGTGTACGGTGTAAGAGAATGGTCAAATTTCATTCTTCTACATATAGCTGTCCAGTTTTCCCAGCACCATTTATTGAAGAGACTGTCTTTTTTCCACTGGATATTTTTTCCTGTTTTGTCAAAGATTATTTGACCATGGAGTTGAGGGTCCATATCTGGGCTCTCTACTCTGTTCCACTGGTCCATGTGTCTGTTTTTATGCCAGTACCATGCTGTCTTGGTGATCCCAGCTTTGGTTTAGATCATGATCCTAGGGTCCTGGGATCAAGCCCTGCATCGGCCTCCCTGCTCAGTAGGAGGCCTCCTTCCCTCTCTTCCTCTGCCTGCTTGTGTTTCCTCTCTCGCTGTGTCTCTCTCTGTCAAATAAATTAAAAAATAAAAATAAAAAGTATAGATCATAAGCTGGGATGAGGTCATGAGTGCAGACTGTACTGAATCTAAGGACTTTGTGTCCCTAATTCTGGCACGTTTTCTTTACCAGTGGAAGAAGTCTCCCTACCTCCCTACCTCAGGCAGAACTGGCCTCCACACCCCCCACTCCTCCCACCAAGCCAGTGGTACTGGCTTGACCACCTCCAGTGGTACTGGGTCTTTCTACTTCCACCTGACTGGATTAACCCTACATTGCCTAAGAAAACTGTAATAACCTCCCTTGAGGTAGTTGCTATGCATGACAATGCTGATTCTCCTCAAGACCCATTCTACCACCCCTCTACTTCTAGACCTGTAGCTAGATTTGAGTCCCAGCAGGCCCCCCAAATTTATACTGTGTAACCAGTGAGAAGGTGTATGACGCTACAAAAGAACTACCTGAGTTTTCCAATTTATACAGAGAGAAATCTGGGTAATGTGTGTGGAAATAGATAGTAAAGATAGTACAAATGTAGGATAATGGTGGAAGGAACATAAAGTGGGATCAGTCTGTATTTATTGACACAGGTTCTGCATTTAATGTTATAATTCAGGGAGTTAGAAAGGACTCTAATAGTTTCTTTGGTTGGTTGGATGAAACACAGATTGAAAGATAACCCACCATGAATGAGTTGGAAATGCCAGACATGCCTTGTGGAGGAAGGGATCCAAAGGCTTGAGGAGATTAGAACATTAGAGATTTATCATTTAAGACCTACTTAACCAAACTAAAAGGGTCCAAAATACACAACTTTCCCCAGTACTGTTGAGGAATAAATTGAATGGGGAACCCTGGCATCCTTGAAAAGCCCTATGATCGCTCTTCTCTGTATACCAGACCTCACAGTGGGAACTGCCATCACTGAATTGGGAAAACTAAATGCAATGACAGTAATTTGGTTTCAGAGTGTAAGAGGCCAAGTGCTGGCATCCAACCATCAAAGGCAAGATAGGTATGGATACTATAATGGACATCAGAGTCAAAGCCATAATCAGAATACTCTGACTCATGTAGACCTATGGCACTGGCTAATTGATCATGGTGTCTCTAGAAATGAAATGGAAAGCTTGCTAAATTCTTACTTGGTCTGTACAAACAGAGAAGTTCTACGTCAGGTGCACAAGTCTAACCTGAGTCATAAGAACAGAAATCCATATCCCTTTAAACAGTTCCAGTTTTGAGCCAGTTTACATGCCCAGAAGAACCTGAATAAAGGCGAGGCTGGGTCCCCTTGAAGTAGAACCCTGGTAGGCTTCTGAAAATGTGTACTGCTAATCTTTTTCCTAGTCATCCCCAAGGGGACTTATGACATTTTACCAGGGTAATCCTATACTAGGGAAAAGGAAATAATCAGAATTTATGGGGATTATTGAACATAGCTCTGAAATGACACTAATTTCAGGAGACTCAAAACATCACTGTGACCTGTCAGAGTAGAAGATTTGGAAATCAGGTATCAGTGGAGTTTAACCTCAGGTCCACCTTACAGTAGGTCCCAGTGGATCCCTGAACCTAACCCGTGATATTTCGCCAGTTCCAAATGCACAGTTGGAACAGATGTACTAAATATCTGACAGAATCCCCACCTTGGTTCTCTGACCTATAGAATAAGGACTATTACGGTGGGAAAGGCCAAGGGGAAGCCATTAGAACTGTCTCTCCCTAGCAAAATAGTAAATCAAAAGCAATACCACATTCCTGGAGGGATTGCAGAGATTAGTACCACCATTAAGGACTTGAAGGATGCAGAGGTGGGATTTCCACCAAATCTCCTTTCAGCTCTCCAATTTGGCCCATGTGGAAGACAGACAGATTATGGAGAATGACCAGTGGGTTATTGAAAATTAACCAGATGGTGACTCTGGTTGCAGCTGCTTTAACCAGATGTGGTTTTATTGCTTGAGCAAATTAACATGTTTCCTGAAGCCTGGTATACAGCAATTGATCTGGCAAATGCCTTTTTCTCCATCTCCGTCCATAAAGTCTGCCAAAAGCTGTTTTCTTTCAGCTGGTAAAGCCAACAATACACCTTGACTGTCCTACCTCAGAGGTACAACAACTCTTCAGCCTTGTGTCATAATCAATCAATTTATTTATTTATTTATTTTAAGATTTTATTTATTTATTTGACAAAGAGAGAGAGAGAGATCGAAAGTAGGCAGAGAGGCGGGCAGAGAGAGAGAGGGAAGCAGGCTCCCTGTGGAGCAGAGAGCCTGATGCGGGGCTTAATCCCAGGACCCTGGGATCGTGACCCCAGCCAAAAGCACAGGCTTTAACCCACTGAGCCACCCAGGCGCCCCCTTGTGTCATAATTTAATTTGCAGGGATCTTGATCTCCTTTCCCTTCCAAAATGTGTCACACTGGTCCATACATGGATGTTAGCATTCTTATTGGGCCTAGTGAGGAAGAAGTAGCAACTACTCAAGACTTATTGTGAGACTAAATTCTTATGTCAGAAGGTGTGAAATAAACCTAACTTAAAGTCATGGGCCCTTTATCTCAATGAAATTTCTAAGGGTCCAGTGGTATGGGGCATGAAGAAATATCCCTTCCAAGAGAGGTAAGTCATGTCATCAGACCTTGTTATCACCCAAAAACAGGCACAGATCCTATTGGGACCCTCTGGATTTTGGAGGGAGTTAACATGTTGGCGCAGGTGAGTGATTCTGATGCCCCAATGGAGATTGGACTGCCGCCCCACGGTAGAAGTAAGGAAGAGTATGTCTGAGATATATGATAACCCTTAAAGCATCTCTTAGTAATGCCAACCCCATGACTAAGGTCAATGGAAAATTACAAGAACCCAATCCAGGCAGTTCTGCTAATGACCCAGACTCCAGGAGTAAGGATTAGGGTCACTCTAGCAGGTAAAGAACCATGACCTGTTGAAGTGCTTGGTGAAGGCAAAGGGAATAAGAATGAGTAGTGGAAGAAAATAATTATAAATACCAGCTATGACCATTGGACCAGTTATAGAAATGAAGACTGTAATTTTCATTAATATTTCCTCCTTATTTTGCTATGAATACATTTATGTGATATGTTTGTGTATGTTCTTTGCATCTATTTGTGTATATATATGTATATATTTGTTTTCTTTCCTCTCTTATTTCCTTATCATGTAACATAAGATATATTAACTGTATATCATAGCATTTAAGTACTGCTAATTTTTAAATTTTAATAAGTATTGTTAATTTTAAATCATAGTATTTAAGTAACAGGGTGTCAAAGAGAATAGTAAACATTAGTCAAGGACTTTCTCTCCCAGGAAATGGTTATTGAATTTTTGGTTGTGCACAGGATACTTATATCACGTTAGGTGGAATTATGACCTTGTTATTATCTTTGTTCAAAGGTTAAATATGGTTTAAGAAGGTGCATATGGGTATGAAGTTGGCAAGGCATGGATTTATGACTGTTAATTTTGTGTGTCAATTCAGCCATGAGGTATATAGATTAAACATTACTTCTGGATGTGTCTGTAGGAGTCTTTCAGGTGAGGTTAACATTTGAGGTGGCTGACTCAGTAGAGTGCCCTCCCAATGTGGGTGGACATCATCCAATCTTTCCCTTCTGTTTCTCTGAAGGATCCTGACTAATCCATACTGACCTTGACTATAAACGAGAGCCCTTTGCATTTGTTTTCCCCGTACTGTGGACGTTAATTTCTGGAACATGTATGTGTACTTTCCATTAAGCTTCTGGGAGTTCTTTTCTCTGGATGCAAGGATGGAATGTCCCCCAAATGTAAGGCAATTTCAGGATAGCTAGAAACTCACTACGTAGTATATTTGAGTGTTTAAAAGAAATTGCTCTTATAAATTAAAGAAGAAAGGGTATGCTGCAAAAAGTGACCTTTGCCACTTGGCAGTAGGGGCCAGAGAGGACAAGGGAAAGATGGAAAAGGGGGATTAAAATTCTTTGTCAAGTGAAGCTATTCCTGTACTCGTGCTTAATTACAAAAGGAAATTAGGAACAAGTGCATGTATATTACTGCATGTATTAATGTGGAGTTTAATTGGTTCAGAGTAAATTAATGGCTGCTTGCAATATTTCTGGCAATTTGTTATAAGCTGTGTAATTTTAAATTGGTTTCTTGAAAACGCTGGATAAAACATTTTAATTCACACATTGCTTTAGGAATTGATTTGGGGATAATAAAATATAATGAAATGTTTTACCTCAGATGGATGTAAGTTCTATTTGCTCTGCAATTTTTTAAAAAACTTGAATGCAAATAATGAGTACACTGCTAGGATCTTTAGAAGAGCTCTGTTTGTAAGTTACTCATCTCTCTCTCTCTCCGTTGGGCAAACTATAGCTATTTCAAAATTCTATTTTCTTGAAGCAGTAGAGAACAAGGAAAATCCTCTAGGGCTTTCCTCTTTTATCCAAGAAAAATTATATGTGAAATTGAAAAGCAAGGAGGTATAAAAATCTGGCAACTCAGCAAAAAAATTATTATAAAAGACTAGAAAATGGGACACTTGCATTTGGGCCACTAAAGAGAAGTTCCATGAGTTCTTAGCTGGTTTGTGGTAGGAACAGGATTCCATATGACCAGCTGAAATAGAGATGATGTCAGTGGCTTTTACCTAATGTGAAAATTAACGGCAAGTAATCTGGTAAAAATGTTAGTTATTCTTTAAAGATAGTCACCTGAAAATAAAGCAATGATGTTGAAATTAGATAAGTTTTCGATTTTTGAAGATTATTTTCCTGCTCTGACAATATGTGCTTAGGAGAATTTCAAGCAAAAGGAGATCTGGGCATTTGAAATCCCTCAAAGAACACAGGGCCCCTGCGTGTTAACAGAAAGTAGGCTCTTCTCCCTTCTTTGCTAGCTAGGCACTCACTTCCTGTTGGCTTTCTTTGTTCCAACTGAAACTTTCAGCTTTCAGAAATAGTCACCTACAATTTTCCCCCTTTCCTTTTGAAAACTTCTCTTGCCATTATTCTCTTTTGTCACTGAGCAGGCAGTAATGGAACCTAGAAAAGAGAACTTGTGAATAGTTTATGACCCAAATATTCCAGAATTTGTCCTCAAGTTACCACAGATATTACTACTGACAAAACAATGTATTTTTTTTTTTTCCAAATGCTTTGTTTTCCCTTTCTGTGACTGTCCTACATTTTCTGGATTTCCTTTTTTCCGGAATTTCTACTTTCCTCATGCCAATTCTTCTCTCTTACCTTCAACTAGAAAGCCTGTTCTAAGAAAAGCTTTCCCCAGCTCTGCCTCCCTTCCCCTTGCTTTCACTGAAGGTTGCTCTTCTATTGTAAAGTTAGTCACATTACATATTGCAAAACTTTACCTATGAATTTGATTCTCCCATTAGACTTGTGAGCTCCTTGAAAGCAAAAACTCTATTGTGTTCTTTGTAGCTCTTCCTAGTTTATATTCATGCACACAGTGGGTATTCAACACATGTAATTTATTTAAACCAAGATGTAAATGACTAATAAAGGTTATTTCTTACATTGGCAATACATTTTAAGTGGGTATAGATTTCATCTTGGAGACTTGGGGAATTATCAAGAAGATAAGGTCTTCTTATTTTGGTTTTAATCAGAGGAGCCATTTTGGCATATCCAAAGTAGTATCACAAAAACTCTTCCTTTTCCGTCTACCTCGAAAGCCACTGTGGATTCCCAATTTTGTTTGTTTGTTTGTTTCTGCTCTTACTTTCTAGTAGTTTTAGACCTGTTTTTTAGCTGGAAATGTAGACCTTCAGGTATAGGTGTGGGTCTTCTCCCCCCCCCCCTTTTATTTGTATTTATTTCTCTTTTTTGCAAAAGCTTTCTCCAGTGCTATTTGTCTTCCTTACTGCCACCCTGTTAAGGTGGTAGGGAAGAAATCTAATCTCATTTCTTAATAAAATTGAAGTTCAGAGAGTCTGACTGCTTGAATTCATTAAGACTGAAACACTAGAATTTTTATCCTTACTCTTCATTACCCAAATTCAGTACTCTTTCATCCTAAAATAAACTTACACAGCATATCATCATCTTAGGATATTTTCTCAGAAAACTTAGAGATCGAGCACAAAATATTAACACTGTGGGATGATCTGGTTCATTAACACTTTATCACACTTATCTTTCTGTACTTAAAATCTAAGAGATGTTCATGTCCATCAACAGGGAAGATCCATTTATTTAAGTTTAAATATTTTATTAACTTCACTAATTTGTCACTATAACTGATCACCTTAGGTATTCTTAGCACATCAACATAGTGATTAAAATAACACTGATCTGTAGGAGTGAAGATTAAATATATGTCCACATTAAACTTTGCCATAATCCACAGAACCATTTTGGTATGCTTAGTACCAGAAAACTTACACGACAAGAGTTAAATTGGACCATCTGTGACATATGCCTTTAGAGACATATGTTACCAATAACTGCCTTGAATTTTCAAGGTCCATCCCTAGAAGGTGGTTAATAACTCCTGTGCTTTCATTATCTTTCTGATTAAGTAAGTAACACCATGTTCAAAGATGGACTCAACTCAATCTTAGAAAATGGAGATCATTAAGAGATTAATACGTATGTACAATCAAATATCCTTCTCATGGATATAGAAAAACCTCGTAGTATCTACAGGGATAGATACACGAAAAGATATCAACCACAGCAAATATAGCACCCAAACCCCATATGGGAGTTTCTTCTTTCTATTTTACTGGCATCAAGATCTTCTAAAAAGTGAACATAGCTCTTCTGCCTCTGCTTCAGTCAGAAGCTGGAGGCTGATGTTCAGATGTGGATGCTGAACTTTGCCTACCTCAGTCAAGCATACCTATTTTAAACCTTTACAATCTGGCCCACCCACTGGTAATGCAACTTCTTAAGTGTTGCCTACCCATACATGGCATGAGCCTGGTGATTCCTTTTTGCTTTCTGCCAGCAACTTTACTTGCCATTAGATGTCAGCCCTACTCGGCTGACTTTGTTTTAGAGTGCAATTCTCTGATAGTTTCAGAGTCCTTTCTCATTCCTGGGCATTTGACTTTGATCTCCTCAACCAATCCTATGTCTTTTCTCCTCAACATTGCTTAGAGATCTCTTGATCCAATAATAAAAGCCTGATCCAGACTAGCCTGAAGTAGAACATCATGTCCCCGCCTGAGGAATAATTAGCACAGGGATGTATATTGCCACTGACATTTTTTTTGCTTGTCTTTGCTTCTCTTCTTACATCTATTTGTTTTTTTTTCTCTTATATTGAAGACTTGATTTCTGTTTTCTAGTTGTGATGGCAGGTGGTTTCTGTGTTCATTTCTCAGGAATTCATCACTTGTTTTCAAGCAAGCAGCTAAGACAAGCAGGAATCTTTGAGACATATTCCAAATTCTCAGAGAAGAAGGATTTATTCAGCTTGGGTCAGATGCCCACACCAGGACTAATCAAATGTAACCAGGGGACAGGGTAATATACTATCACAGAAAGCCTGTAGTAACCATATGGATATAGATAGGTTTGGCAGGTTGAGGGAGGAGGTGGGTAATTACTGTTTCCAGAAAAAAAAAATTAAGACAGTCTTCTATAACACTTTTCTCTCAACTGCTACCTATTTTTCCCACGAATCACAGGGCTTTTCAGTCTGCGTTAAAAGTAACCGAAAATGAAGTGGTTTGATACTACTTTGCTTAAAATATCTGCTAGGTGAACATCTATCTAGCCTTTTCAAAATGAAATATTGTTTATTGTGTCCCCAGCTCTTATATTTAGCTCAAGAACATAGCTTTTTCCACTAACATTTCTTTCTTTCAGACAGAAAAACAAAAGTCTGCTTCCTGGCTGTGCCTCTCTCCTACTTTACCATCCCCTCTTAATTGAGGGAAAGTTCTAAAGAATTGCTGGTGTTCATTACTGGTGTAGACCTTGCCACTATCTCCTTACTTAAGGGTTGCTGCCTATTATAATTACACCATGTCACTATGTGCTCATTTCCCCCTCCTAATGAAGACTTCATTATCCCAAAAGGAACATACTATATAAAGTCTACACTTTGCAATTTGGCCTCTTGCTAAAGATTAGACTTTCAGGGGGCCTTGGGGCTGCCAGGGGCTCTTTCCTTTGACCTTCAATTCTTCAGTAGACCTTATCCATTCCCTTTATGGAAACTATTGTCTGATGCTAAAATTTTATTCATACTATAGTTGTTTTCTACAGATCATTGGGTGAGACAAAAGCAGCAATACACTCAGAAAATACTAATTTAATCATTGTCGATAGACTGTAGTGAAAATAGTTCAATTCGAATTATGACTGAAGTCATGAAAACACTAATAATCTCAACACTCTTGGAAAAGTGTACAGTTGGCTCTAGTAATTAATAGGCATATAATTAATTTTTAGAATCTTCAAGCTCTAAACTTTTGATAAAACAAAGATGAATTCAGGCATATGTCAATTTTCTGATGTGTTTTGTTACAGTGGTTCCCAACTCAGGGTACATGTAAGAACTAAGTGGGACACTGTTGAAAACACAGATTCGGAACCTCTATCTGAGATTTACTGAAATGAAAATCTTTTGGGGAAGGATCTTAATGCTTCTCAGATCTTGATGGTCAACTAAACTAGAAATCACTGATTTCTATTGCAGCTGTACTCTTTCCTTTAAGTGAATTCCAGGAAGTCATTTTACTCACAGATGTGTGACATTGGTAGAGCAGAAGTGAACTTCACTTGTAAATCCAGAGAGCTATCTGGTGTGTCCCCATAATCCCAGTCCCAGGTTGTTCTGCCCTCCACATTCCTCTGGTTTCCACCTGGCATCTTTTCAGAAAATCTTCCTATATCACTTGCCTATCCCACCAAGTTTAAGAAGAGAGACAATGGCTCTCCACACCTACATCTGGGCTGATTTAAGAGGGGAGAAGCCATATTCCACTTGGCTGCAGAGTCTTCAGGAGATGGAAGTGAGAAAAGCACCAAAGGTTAGGAACTGCCTGTCTTCTAGACTCTTGGGCTTTTTCCTGCCTTCAACCTGAGCATTTGCATTCTTGCCTGTAGCTTCAGTTCCACCCTGCTCCTTAAGACCAATCTGAACTTGGTCCTTCTTCTTTTTTCTTTTTTTAAAAATTCATGTAACAAGAATAAAAGTGGAGCTTTAACTCAGAATTAGGACATCACTTCCAGCCAAGCATTGATGTTGTGATCTGATTCTGATAACCAGGTTTAAGTTTCCCTCTGCACATCAGCGTCTCTACATCTTGGCAACCTGCCTGATACTTCAGTCCTTCCAGGTCACATTTTTCAAAGAGTGGTATGGAAAATCCTTCACTCGGTTCTTGTGTGGTACCTATCAAAAATATAGGGGAATGGGCCAAGTGGGTGATGGGGATTAAGGAGGGCATTTGTTGTGATGAGCAATGGGTATTTTTTATGGAAGTGATGAACCACTAAATTCTACTCCTGAAACTAATACTATACTCTATGTTAACTAGAATTTAAATAAAAACTTGAAACAAACAAAAGTACAGACGAAGGTCCTGCATCCAGGTCTATTGGGTCAGAATTTCTAGGGCTGGAGTCCTATGAGTGGGAAAATAAGTGGGCATCAAGACTTTCCCTGGAGGGTCTCTCAGATTCTTTAGTATAGAAATCCTGCAATTCCATATATGTCTCTGTAGCTTGTATTTCTGGTTATTTTCATTATCATTCTGACTTTTGGGTGAAAGTGTAGTATAGCACAATATTTATACATTTCTCTTTCAGCAGAGACATCCATAAGATATCTCCCCTAAATTTGGCTGGGGATACATTGTGCATATGTAATATTTGGTCACAGTACTTTTTAATGTGATAATCAAAAAGATGTTTGGGGTGCCTATGTGGCTTAGTCAGTTAAGCATCTGAATCTTGATTTTGGCTTGGGTCATGATCTCAGGGTCATGAGATCAAGCCTTTTGTCAGGCTTTGTGTCAAGCATAGAGGCTACTTAAGATTCTCTCTCTCTCTCCCTCTTTCCCTGTGCCTCCGCCAACCCCCGCCATTCTCTCCCTCTTTAAAAAAAATGTTTTGTTCTGTATTTTGGGAAAAAGCAATTGTGTTTCCAACCATACCTACACAGAAACATTACAAAATGCAACCCACTCTATGAAAGACAATTAATTTTTTATTACTGTAATTATTTATTATCCTCATTAAGAGCAATTAATATGATATATTACAAATAATAATTTAAATGACTATAATAATAATAGCAACAT
Source organism: Martes martes (assembly GCF_963455335.1). NCBI lineage: Eukaryota > Metazoa > Chordata > Mammalia > Carnivora > Mustelidae > Martes > Martes martes. The sequence goes on from NC_137888.1 coordinate 99,994,462, forward strand.
CTGGACTTTCCAAAGCACCTGTTCTTTAAAAGTTTCAAATAGTATGAAAAAGAACGAGTTAGGTTTTACAAAACATTTCCTAGGCATTCTTCCAGTTACTCATTTATAACAAATATATATTCACCTGTATTCACCTACATGGTGAATACCTATGTGGTGAAGGAATTGTTCTGTCAAAGCTGAATATAGATTAGAAAGTTAGGATAAGGGCTTTATTTTATATCAGATCAAATAGTTGTAAAATACCTTGACAAGCACTACTAAGAACAAATGAAATTATATTATTGCATAACAATCAGATCTGACTTCACCAAACCCCACTTGCAGCGCTATTTAACTTATACAGCAAAGCTAACATTTCTGCAAAATATCCTTTGCACCAAGGCTGACATGAGTTAGAATTGGTAAATCACAATAGGCATTCAACTATAAGGCACAAATTAGAAGTGATTTATTTAGAGGTTTTAAATCTGAGAAGGAGTTTTAAACTTGACTCTATGTAAAGGATGTTCCTGTTTTTATGAATGCTAATTACCAAAAATTATAACATAAGTCATCTGCATTGTCACTGAACTGCCTAGAGAAACTCACATAAATTTTCTCACTTAAATGAGTGTGTTGTTGTAGGATGCAACAATACTGAGAGTGAATAAGGCTAATTTTTTTTTCAAATAATGGTATCAAATTATAAAGATAGTGAGATTCTTCCAAATCTATTTGATAATTCTTTAATAATAATAGTAATATTTTAAGAATGCCACAAAGTAGTGACTTTGTGGCTGGGTTGCATCATATCTACGTATTATATAGATATAATATATATGACTAGATATAATAGTAGATAGCAGATTTTTTTTTTTGATAGAGCAGAAATAGTTCTCCAGCAGAATTGGTAGAATCACATCTAATTTTTGTAATCTTTGATAAGCACCATTTTTCTGTCCTTGAGATAATGTTTTTTTTTTAACACCTAGGATCTTTTGCAATAGGATTTTCTTCAGCCATATAAGTCAGAGACCCCCACTTGCAAAGACCATATTACTCATGAATATCTATGTTATCATATTCAATGCTTTAATTAAAGAGGGGGGATCCTGAAAGCGGGGAGGTTCAGAAAAATCTGATAAATGTTCGAAGGCCAGCAGGTGTACTTTGCAAATGAATCAAGTCAGAAAGAACATGGCCATTGCCCTGGCAATGTCAAACCAGCAGTCCCTTATGCTGGCATTGATGGAGACCTCCCCATTTGTTTATCTATTCATTCCTCAAGTATTTAATGACATCTGCCATGTGTGAGGTACTATGCTGGCTGCAAGTGCTACAAAGATAGGTAAGCAGTTTTCCCTTCAAGGAGCCCATAGACTAGAGGGAGAGACATACAAAGTGATACTTGAGCACCAGGTGGGACATGTGATACAGCATTGTGATTGAGCACAGACTTCAGAGCCACACCACCAGTGTTCAAAATCAGACTTCAGAGCCACACCACCAGTGTCTCACTCTGTCATTAATTAACTGTATGACCTTAGGGAAGTTACGTAATCTTTTTCCTCCATTTCATCATCTGTAAAATGGGAATGTCTCTCCCAATGGTTTATTGTGAAAATGAAATGAATTAATATATGGAGCATATTTACATGGTTGAACCATATTAATTAGGTTGAACCATACGAAATTGTTTTTGTGGTCAAATACTGTTGAATAAACAACTAACCATGAAACATGAACAAATTGAGCTTCATCAAATATAAACACTTCGACCCATTAAAATATGCCATTCTGAGTGTGAAAGGCAAGCCACAGACTAAGAGACACTGTCAGCAGTAGGGGAGGAGGGGCACCACTGACAGCTTTGAAAGAGATTCAAAAGTTTCACGTGGTCTCTCTACCAAAAAGTGGGCAGGGATACTGTCCCATGTAATGTCACCTCCTTCAACCCAAGGAAGATAGGTCAGTTTTGGAAAGAGTCCCAAGTCAGGAATACAGTGACAGCTTCTGCATTAGAAACGTGGAGTCCTTGGGATGCTTGGGTGGCTCAGTTGGTTAAGTGTCTGCCTTTGGCTCAGGTCATAATCCCAGGGATTGACTCCTGTATTTGGTTCCTTGCTTGATGGGGAGCCTGCTTTTCCCTCTCCCTCTGACCCCTCCCCTGCTTGTGCTCTTGCTCTTTCTCTCTGATAAATAAATAGACAAAACCTTAAAAAAAAAAGAAAAAAGAAACATGGAGTCTTTTAGTTTGCACTGCCTCTCTTTCCATGCCTGGTGTGTTGACCATCAGGTTGTAGCAACGAAGGTGGTGCAGGCTTGGCCAGCACCTTGAACCTAGGCAATCTCATCAGAGAACTGACTTTTACTTGGGTCATCTACCTGAAGGACCTGCACATCTGACCTGCAACTGTGAATTGTCTCGCTAGTTCTAGGTTCCAAAAATGGGTATCTTTAATGTGCCAGCCTTAGTTGTCCAAGTGGCAGATGAAATATTTAGGTTATGGGCAATAAAATAAAAGTCAGTAAAAATATAATAAAGCTCATTCAGGAGAAGAGTGTCTGGAATTCTGAGAATGGTTTTGAGTCCTGCCCACAGAGTGGTAAGACCCCTTCCATTTTTAGTGCCGCTTACGCTGAGGTTGAATAGTCAGAGTAGGCTAGTGGCTATCATCACATTTTAGCTTAGCTGGACTACAGTGAAATAGGCTCCCGTTTTTTGGAAAAAAAATTCTTCTCCTAGAGATGGCTGCCACTTTTCCATGTAAAGCCAAGATATCATGGATACCATTTCCATTTGGCTGGGAAGCTTTTTGGGCCCTTCCCACTTTTTTTGTTACTGACTCTGAGTTTGACCATTGCAGAATGTGAATTTCAAGTGGGGGGTCCTAAGGCCTTGATTTGTCAGATGTTCAGATGTCAGCTGTCCAGAAAAACCCAGAAGCAAAGTAACAGCTACTTTTCAAAATGAGTATCTGATGGCCATGTTCAAGAGATAGTTCCAAGGGAACCTCCAGATAGAGGCTGTCTCCCCTTGCCTGTGTATCTAATGGGTGAAATCATCAGTCATGAGGACTTTTTGCTCAAAGGAGAGGAGTCATGAGGACTATGTGACCCCAAGGTGGAAAGAGAGCTACGTCTTGCTGGATAGCTTCCCACATAGGCACTTGCTTTGGTCCCTTCTCAAGAAATGCTGAATTGCACTTCAGCTGATGTGAAAGACCATGTAGAATGTCCAGATGAGGCATATGCTATGTATAATATGCTAATTATACTTTTTGGGTAAAAAGTATAATAAGGGCTAGGCTTCTTTTTGAATGGTGGAGGTCTGAAGCAAGAATTTTTCCTTGACTTCCAGAGGGCTTGAGCATCATAAATCTACCCATACAGTCTCAAGAACCTTTAGTTGGCAAGCATGTCCCTGAATATTATGTTGTTAGTATCAGCCCTGCTCCCCTCTCCCACTACTGGTAGAAGTCAGGGCTGTTGAACTGAGGCTTCTGAATCAATAAGTTATTATCTGCATAAAAGCTCTCGGTCACTTATGCTAACTCCTGGCCCACCCACTAGTGACAAAACATAGGGGCATGCAGGTATTTCTCCCGGAGGTGGGTTGGGAAACTATATATGCCATACCATTACTTCTCTACATGCTGCTCTTCCTGAAATGGAGGATCCCTCTCCCACACTTATGGGATAGGAAAGCACATAGCACCTTAATTCCTCTACATTCAGATGAAGAAGCAAAAAAAATATTTATTAAAATGCTTAAAAAGCCTGACTCACAAGGCTAAGTAGCTTCCCTTGCGTGCTGTGAATCCTACCCATACCCCATTCCTGAATTTGGGTATCTTTTACTTCCAAGAGTCTAGTAGGATCATTACTTGGTTGCCAGTCTGCAATAGATTTAGAATAGGTTGAGTCTCTCCCCTCCCCAATCTTTGGCTCATTCCCTTATTATCTAGTAGGTCACCTTCATCAACATTGTAAATCTAGTATAGGACAGAAGTGCCTAAGTAATTGTTAGGGCTCTGTGTATGTTTTCCCATGCGTTATGCCCCCACAAATTCTATATTGAAATCCTAACCCCTAAGACTTGTGATTGTGACCTTATTTGTAGATAGTACCTTTCCAGGGATAATCAAAGTTAGAGTGAGATTATTTGGATTGGTTTTAATCTAATATGACTGGTGTCCTTAAAACAGGGGGAATTTGGACACAGAGACACACATAGAGGGAAAATGATCTGATGAGACATGGGGAGAAGATGTTCATCTAAAAGTCAAGGAGAAATGCCTGAAAGAAATCCTTCCCCCATAGTTATCTGAAAACAAAACAAAACAAAACACCAAAAACCCAAAAACAAAAAACCAGCCCTGCCAATACCTTGATTTTGGACTTCTTCCAGCCTCCACAATCAAGAGACAATAAATTTCTGTTGTTGAAGCCACCCAGTTTGTGGTACTTTGTTACAACAGCCCTCACAGACTAATGGAGCCTGGAAATTTGACTTTCTTCAGAAAATCTCTCCAAGAGGGCCAAACTTCCCATATCTTCCATATTGTAGCTGATACCCATTGCAAAATAAATCTTGAGAACTTTCACTCTTATCTCCGAAAGAATCTAAGATTGGCGTAATAGACTATAGGAAGGAACTGAGCCTTAGGAGGTAATCTCCCTTAATCAGCATTACACACCCCAGCCCTCTTGTCACCCAAGTGAATGAGCTGAAGTTTTTATAGGTCAGCTGCATTTTGCTTCAAAAGGTCACAAATTCCCCCCTCCTTTAATCCTCTGTGTAGGCATAATCTCTAGCTGTTTTTGGAAAGGGGGTAGAATCTTCTTACAGCGGTGTGTGTCAAGACTTATGGACCAGATGAACAGAGAAGTGCGCCTCCCAGAGGAGGGGGAATAACAACTGGGATAGCTGTCACTGCACTTACCTTCCGGAACTCCGTCTGTTCCCACTTCCCCATTTCCATGTCACTAACAGGCAATAAAGTGGAGGCCATTTATCACCCACCAGAGTATACATTTTGTCTAATGTCTCTTACTGATTTCCATGGACTTGCCTTATATTCAATTAATAGAACCCACAAGCCTTCATTCTTCCTGTTTTAGAAAGCCAAGTCATTTCAGCATCCCATCGTGGTTGCCCTCTATCTATTCCAGGCTCCTGTTTTTCAGGATTGTCTGGTGGCCTTAGCTCCACTTCTTGCAGCTCTTTCCTGTCGCTCTTCCATATTTTGATCATCTGGTATTCACTGAAACTTGTTTTGACTGATATCCGCAAGCATACATTTCACCTTGAACATTCCTTCAACAAAGTGTTGGAAGTATAAGCACCATCTCCACGTAGACTCTTTTGCTCTTGATCATTTTGTAACTCCCTACGTATCATGGGCTTACTTGGTCTCCTGATTATACAGTTATGATGATGATACCTCTTTGTAATTAAAATCTTTGGTTGGATACGTTAATCTCATTATCAATGATTCCCTTTAAAGTAAATGTATAACATATAATCGGTTTGATACTATTAGTCCCTTCTTATTGTTCTTCTTAGTCCCTTAGTGTTCTTAAGTTTTCCTCAACATCAGATGCTATGACCTGATTTGTGGATAATTTCCATATTTTTCTCCCTGCCCTATGAAGACCTCTAACTACAAGCACTATTTTATAATATGTGTGTGTGTGTGTGTGTGTGTGTGTGTGTGTTATAATTGCATAGTTATCATTTGGTCTAGAAATGTGTATTATGGCAAAGAGCAGAATTTACTTGTCAGTGAGTGACTTTGGATAGATGGTCAAGCTTACAAAAGACTCTATGGACTATTTATTGGTAGCTTTGAGCACATCTCTTAGCTTCTAAAAACAATAGTATAATTTTATATTAACTAACATTTTAATTTTGACATAATCATAGATTCACATACAATTATGTGCCCTTTGCCCAGTTTCTCTTAGTGGTAACGTTACTCGAAGATATAGGACAAAATCACAGCTAGGATCTTGAAACTGATACAGTCAAGATACAGAACAGTCTCATCAGCACAGGTATCTCTCATGTTGCCTTTTCTGTCCACACCCACCTCTTTCTTGCCCTGATCCCAGGCAACTATTAATCTATCCTTTTCATAATTTTGTCATTTCAAAAATATTATATACAGGGAATCATTAAGTATGTAACTTTGGGGATCGGCTTTTTTCACTCAACATAAATTCTCTGAACATGCATCCAAGTTGTTATATGTATTGATAGCTCATTCCTTTTTATTCCCAAGAAATATTTCATGGCACAGATATAGTTCAGTTTGTTTAACCATTTACTCTTTGAAGGATATCTGGGTTATTTCCAGTTCAGGGTTTTTATGAATAAAGCTGTTATGAATATTTACATACAGATTTGCATTAAAACATACCTGGGGTTTTGTTTTGTTCAGGTATGATGAGGCCAACATATCAGAAGACATTGCCATTAAAAATACTCCTTGTTACTCATAGGTCCAGAGAGGAGAGAAGCATACCATGCTCTCAGGGTCACACAAAAACCACTAAGGTCAGCCGCAGGCAGAGAGAAAGAGCTGGGAAACTACAGAAAGGCCTTTATTGTAATTTTCACAGGAAGGAGTGGGTAAGATATTCCAGCACTGAACCAGGATAGTAGTGGCTCATTTGAATAATTTCAGTGGGCTCCCAAGTGCAGAGGCCACTTGATGCCTGGCCCTACAGGAGAATAGTGCCTGAAAGTGTTAGAAAGTGTTAAGAGCAGCATTTATGGCCAATGGGGGTTTGGGGCATTGGACTGGTTTTTTGTATATGAAAATCAGGCTTCTGGGAGAGTGCTTTGCTACCAACCTAACCAACCACAGGAGGGACAGTCCTTCCCTTGGCAGCAAGGCTCCAGATGTTCAAAACATCAGATATGGAAGCTAGAAAATATGGTTAATACAGCAGTCTCCCCTAATCCATGGTTTCACTTTCTCTGGTTTCTGTTACCCAAGATCAAACACAGTCTGGAAGCAGATGATCCTCCCTCTAATGTACAGTCAAAAGGTCAATAGTGCCTGTGCCATTCACCTCACTTCATCTCATCATGTAGGCATTTCATCATCTCACATCATCATAAGAAGAAGGATGAGTACCGGGCAAGAAGACATTTTGAGAAACCACACTCACATAACTTTTGTTACAGCATGGTATTTTAATTATCCTATTTAGTTATTATTGTTGTTAATCTAACTGTTCCTAATTTATAGATTAAACTTTATCATAGGTGTATATGTATAGGAAACACATCATATATATAGGTTTTGATACTATCCTTGGTTTCAGGCATCCACTGGGGATCCTAGAACATAACCCTTGCAAATGAGGTGGGAACAACTATACATGGTTTTTGTGTGAACTTAACTTTTCATTTCTTGGGATTAAATGGACCGGACTGTAGTGCTGGATCATATGGTAGTTGCATGTTTAGGTTTATAAGAAACTGCCCAACTATTTTCCAGAGTGGGTGAACAATTTTACATTACCAACTGAAATGTAAGGGTGATTCAATTTCTCCATACCTGAGGATTTTAAGAAGGAAATTGTTATTTGGGTTATTGACATTTCAGGCTTCTATTTAATGTGTTTTTTTATTGAGTGAATATAATATGCAATATACTGAGCTGGAAATGATGAAAGATGTAAAGGTGAACAGGAAGATGACTTTGCTCCAGGAGCCGTTATATCCCCTCAACCAGTAGAAGTAAACCTGTGAATGATGAACAAGAAAGAATAAAAATAGGTGACATATGGAGGTTCAACCAATGTGCAGTGTAGGTGTGGAGGAAAGGGCCATTAATTCTGAAGGTGTCAGTGGGAGGCCTGGTGTAGGTGGCAATTTCTGAGTGGCTATTGAAGAGTGAATATAATTGAAAAAGTAAAAAGTGGGGGGAAGTAGGAAAGGCACCCAGCATTGAGAATGTGTGTGTTCTGGGAGTACCAGGGGAGCCTGAGGGGACTGGAGCTCTAGGAGCAGAAGGGATCAGTTAAAGTGAGAAACGGTCTTGAAGAAAGATCAGGAGTGAACTCAATGACATGAGCTGGACCTCGTTTTGTAGCTAAGGAGAAGTCACTGAAGTCGTAGAGGATGAATGCCACTTGATCTGCATGTTAAGATGGTGACAATATTATATTGAAAAGTTATGAGGTCAAAGGAGAGATTTAAGAAGCTGCTGTGGTAGTTGAGGTGAGAGACACAGAGATAATAAGCTCATCCTGTCATTGTTGTCCTTTCTTTCATTGTTTTAAAGTCAGCAAATAATGCAAGTTCCTTGTAAGAATCAGACAATAGTGGAAAGGAAGGAACAAAAATCCCCCAGTATCCTTACTCAGAAATGACCATACTAAACATTTTATAGTAATTTGTTAAGATTTGGTTATAATCTGTATCCACTTGTATGTGTATATGTGTAATTTTGAGCAGATATTGGTCATGCTATATGTAGTGTGTACTTTTCCATCTCTAGTATATTATATCATTTTTTAAGATTTATAAATGTACTTATTCAGGATCACTCAAAATTCTTTCTGTTGTATGGAAATACCACAATTTACTCAACCTCTCCCTACTAAAGGATACTTAGGTGATTTTTGTTTTGTTTGATTTTTTTTTATGATTTCTAACAGTGTTCTTTTTATTCAAACACTTTACAGATTTGGAGTCAAATATAAAATTCATTATCTGTGGTTTTCCTCTTTCATTTGTGCCTATGGAAGAAGTGAGACATCCAGATAAGACAGGCTAAGATCACTCAACACCCCTTTGAACTGGCATCACTCATCAGGTGGCCTTGTAGCATCTCTCCAACTCTGAAGATAGCATGGGTTAGGTTGAATTGGAGGCCAATAAGCTTGTGATTTTCTAGTTGCTACAAGGTCTACTCAAGGTCTTTTGCATCATATTGAGTTTTTAAAACTGAAATGTGCATTAAATTATCCAAGGATCTTTTCACAAATGAAGGTGCTAAGGACCAACCATAAAAGATTGTGATTTAGTAGGTCTGAAGTAGAGTCAGGAAACTATTTTTTTTTTCTTTTCCCCAGGTAGTTTTGATATGCAGCCAAGGTAAAAACCATGGTGTTAGACCTCTCTTTCTATCCTTTTCTGGCACAACTCCCCTAAAGTGGTGATAAAATACTTCATACTAGGATGAGGCTTAGTGATGGTGGCGTGATCTGTTCCTTTATGGGAGGCTTGGTGTCTTCAACCGGAAGGGAGCCAGACTTCCACTGGCCATGAACAGGTTGAGGGCAGAGATACTTTTGGGAAGGCAAGTTTTTTTGTTTTTGTTTTTTCACATTTTTTATTTCTTATTTTTTTATTAATTATTTTTATTAACATATAATGTATTATTTGCCCCAGGGGTACAGGTCTATGAATCGTCCGGCTTACACATTTCATAGCATTCATCATATCACATATCCTCCCCAATGTCCATAACCCAACCACCCTCTTGGAAGGGCAAGTTTTTATAAAAACCTTTAAATCCAGGACTGGGCTTTAAATAAAATCCTACCAGCTGTTGAGTTTCTGTTTTCCAAAATTATTTACTGCTCTCTCTAATTTGGTGATGAAGCCTTTGACATTCCTACCAGGAAGGAGGTAAAAATGGAGATCTGGATAGACAAGACTACCTCTTCCCTGAGCCCGCGTTTTACATGGGTGGGGTTGATACCGTGGTCCTGAAGGAAAACAAGATAGGAGCATCTCAGAGTAGGGGCAAAAAGGCGGAGATGAGAACGCTCCCACTGCTGAGGACAGATTTTGACTTACTGGCTTCTTTTCCTTAGGGAAGACTATGCAAAGGACATTGTCCCAAGGATCATATAAGAAAGTCTGTAAATGTATGGTCTCCCTACCATCAACAGAGGCTGTGCCATGACTGGACACTAGACAGAGTTCCAGGGTATATGCCTTCTCCCCATGCCTGGCTTCTTCAGGCCCCTGCTGGCTCTGTAGAGATGCCTGTTCCTCCCTCCTGACACTTGCCCGTGCTTCTGTTAGGATGAAGGTATTATATAGATATCTCTGTCATCAATCTTTGCCCTACACCCCCAGTTCTGTCTACTTCCTTGGGTCTCTGGAAAATCTAACCTACATTTGCTCCTTAATAATGGCTTCTCTTGGCAGAAGAAACGTTTCCTCCTCTGTGGCTGAGAACCAGCCGCAATCTTTTGCCAGTTCCATCAGAGGGGCTGACCTTCTCTTCTGTGTGTGAAGAGAGGAATAGAACTTGCAGCTCCAACCACATACTTCTACAGAAACCTCAAGCAAATTGCCTAGCACAGGTTAATTTTCCTGGTCTCCAAAGAAAAATGCTAGCATCTTAACAACACTTACCAACACCTTGAAAATATCAGATTAAAATAAAATGGTCAGTTACGCTTTAAAGAATGGAGAAGATCTGCAACATCAATATTCATCTCACAAAATCTGTGTGTCAATAATGTGGCATAAAAAACAAAGTTATTGCAAAAAAGGATGTTGTTACAAGAGAGGATCGATATATCTTGTTTGAGAAATCAACACTGTGACTTCACCTCATCATTTATAATGTATTAGCTAAAAGGTCTAAACTGTCTCAATCAGGAGACACACCTTGAATTCTCTGCATGAGGATTTGATGTAAGTAATGATAGCAGCACTCATTTATTATGTCCTGTATACAGGCATTCTGCTTAAGTTATTCTCATTTAATGCCGCAAGATCCCTGGGAAGTCCAACATCCGTTGTAGATAGGAGGACATCTCAATGAGAACCTCTGGTAAAAATCAACACTAATCAGAAGAGTTTTCCTGGGGCCCCAGCATTTTCCCAGCACCCTCCCTGAGGTTCACTCATATACACAGCCCCAGGCTTCTCAAAGCTTACACTCAGTGTGGCTGCGGCTTTGTTGCTTTCCTTTTGTTCTTCCCTTTCTCTCTACCTGGCAATGTCTGAGGCAAATCAATCAGCTCCCATGGACCCAATCATCATGGCTGTTGTAGTGGTTCTTGGAGAGGTGAATACAGAGTTTAAAATATGAAAATTTTAAAAAAGGAACAATATACACACACAACAGGTAATGAGGTACAAAAGTTGATTTGACAAATCTGAATGCCCAAAAAGAGATGTGTGTTTAGACTAATACTGAATCTTGGGATGGTTCCACTCTCATACTTAGCCTAGTGTATTTTAGAAGGCCAGACACTCTATTCAATTAAATCAAGCATACAGAGAAGCACTATTATAGGATTTTGTGTCCCCTTAGTGCCCATGGTTCTTGGTCACGCTGCTTTGAAGAATGAAAATGTAGACCAGACAGAGTGGTGGGCAGCAAAGCAGAGTTTATTGAGCAAGAGCACAAAGCTCTGGAGAGGAAAAGGGACCCAACTGGGTTTCTGAGTTTATGGGTTTTTATGAGCTCTTTTGCAGAACTAACTTCCTTCCTTCCATCCGTCTGTCCGTCCTTCCTTCCTTCCTTCCTTCCCTCCCTCCCTCTCTCTCTTTCTTTAAATTTTATTTAAAGAATTAAATTCTTTAATTAAATTAAATTTAATTAATTAATTTAGAGAGAATAATTTAGAGAGAGAGAAAGAGTACAAGCAGGGGGAGTGGCACACAGAGGGAGAGGGAGAAGCACACTCCAGGTGAGTAAGGAGCCTCATGCAGGGCTTGATCCCAGGATCCAGGAATCATGACCTGAGACAAAGGCAGATGCTTAAACAACTGAGCCACATGGGCATCCCTTTTGCAGAACTTTCTTAAACAGTAAGGGTGTGCTGAGTTTTGCCAATCAGGGCTTTGGTCACATACCCATCTACCTATTAGGTTAATGTCCACATGCTGATGGTCTTTTTTTTTTTTTTTTTTTGGCTGACATCTGGGGGCTTAGGTCTTAACTGCTGCTTGCCTGTGATACTGAAAAATGCTTTTGTGGTTAATTGTCTTATTTTAGGATGTTTTGCCGAAGTCATTTCTGCAAAAGGCTGCAATGCAGAATGTCAGTAAAGTCCTCTCTAAGCTGTAAAACAGGATGTCGGTGTTATTTTATTTTAGCTGTCCTGACTCCATATTTTCTTTTTGGGGACACTGGCCCTTACTACCTAACTGTCCTACTAACTTCTAACAGCATCTCAATAGCATCTCAATTAGCATCTCAATTTTAAACACAAGTAAAAACAAAGTATAAAAAAAAATAAATTTACTTTCCATGCCTTCCATCTACTCTTAGTGTTTTGGCATATATTCTAAAAGAGAGATGGAGACAGAAACAGAGACAGAGAGGCAGGGAGGGAGGGACAGACAGGGGCAGAAAAAGATGGAAACATTTCATAAAATAGAGATCATAGATTATATATATTATATATATATTTTGGGGGGGAGGGGTCTATGAACACTTTCCCATGTCATCTTCCTTTGAAAACATGTTTTTAATGACCTAGTAATATTCCATTATATGAGTAAACAGTTTAATGACTGCCCAATTTGGGACCATTTATGTTACTTCAAACCTTCTTAAAACGTTTCTATTATAAATATTACTTCAGTGGACATCCTTGAATATGTATTCTCATCCGCATTTTGAACTACTTCCTTATAATAAAATTCTAGGCCTATAATTGTAGCTTTGGGTTTTTTCTTTTTTTTGCACAGCTCTTGATGCAGGTCACCAAATTGTTTTCCAAGAATTTGGTGCTAATAAATACTTCTATCACCAGTGTTTAAGAATGACTAACTCACATATTATTATTTTTAAAAAATGAAAAGTGTGAACAATATTATATAATAGTTTTATATTTTATTTCTTTAATTGGTGAGATTGAAATTGCCTACAATTTATTAGTAATTGTGTTGCTTTTGTAAATTATCTGCTCATGTATCAAGACACTTTCCTAAGAGATTTTCTTCCTATTGGTTCTTTGGATATCAAATTTTTTGCATTTTTTTTTGCCAGTTAATAATTTGTTTTTTAATTTCATTTAATAAAAATGTTCAGGTATGTTAAAAAATTCAATGTAAAATAAGTGAAATCAAGAAATCTTTAGGCAAATTTTGAACCGTTATTAGATAATGGAGAATTTTTAAGTATAAAAACAATAAAAAATAATGAAGAGGAAGATCAAATTGAACTGCAACCAAATGTAACCCATTTGCTTTTCAAAACGATTTAAAAAAGACAATTTGTGATAAGCAATTATAGAACTGAACATAAAATATAATTACCATTTTTCAAAAACAAATATGTAATATCAAGTAATTTTTCAAATTAGTTATATCAGTTTATATTCTCACACCCCAGGAAATAATTGTAATAACGAATGAGCTACATATTCACACAGCAGTGTGAGACTGCAACAGTCAAAAATGGAAAAAAAAGAATTTCACACATCCATTAAACAGGAGAATGGGAAAATTACACATTTTCTTATGCTGGGGCACTATAAAGTAGTGGAAGTGAATGAGCTAGAGCCGCATACATTACCCTGTGTGAATCCCATAAATATAATGTAAAACAAAAGCAAGACACCCAGAATATATACAGTGTGATTCCATTTATATAAAGTTCATGCACAACTAAATAGTAAATTGCTGGGGATGCATACATATGTCATAAAACTACAAAGAAAAGCCAAAAAAATGATAAACACAAAATGCTATTGTTTAGATTACTGCTTCTGAACCCTGGCTGCACATTAGAAGTAACTGGGGAGCTTTTAAAAAACATATTGATGCCCAGGACCCAGCCCAAAACAATTAAATTAGAATCACTTTATTCAATGGCTTAGCTAAGACTTACAGTAAACAAATACTTAGTGCATCATTGAGGAAATTAGGGTCATCCTTTCTCAGTACCTCAAGGTCTTTGCTTCTGCAATTATTTCCTCTCTCTCCTGCAGCATTAATTTTTCCCTCACTATTGGGTTTCTCTCTTTGGCATATGCACATGCCTTAATGTTAGCATCTTAAAAGAAACAATAAAAGAAAGAAATAAAAAATAACCGTACCTTGACATTATGTCTTCCTCCTTCCATCTACTAACCTTTTTTTTTTTTTCTCCCTCTGCTTTTATAGCTATTGCCCTGGAAACAATTGTCTACCCCTCCTCTTTCTACCTCCTCATTTCCCTGTCTTTTTAGCCCATGTTACCAGCTGCACTTTTCCAGAGCCAGTCGCAGACAGCTTTCATTAAGATCAGCAGCACTGAGCACAATCCTACCAGACCTCCATCGTCCATCCTCATCATGTTCAGAGCTGGTCACATCCTCTGGCTTTTCCTCGTGCCTCACTGTCCCTTCTTGTGCCTGCTTTCTCCTCTTCCTCCTGACCTCAGAACATTAGCTTAGGCCGCAGCTTAGTCCTTGGCTCTGTTCTATAATGATCTCATTTTTCCTGAAACACTAAGATATTTTCAACAGATATAATTCTGGGCTCAGTCAAACTTAATTTCCTTAGATGAGCTCACATTGTCCTGTGCCTTTAAATATCATCTACAGGTTGTTGGCTTCTAACTGTTTATCTTCCACGCTGATGTCTTTTCTAAACTTAAAATATCCAATTGCTATTCTGCGTATATACCTATATGAACTGGTACTTGCTTTCAAGCCTAAACTAAGTTCTACCATTCCCTCAGTTTCTCAGGACAACAACAGGGGCATCCAATTTATAAGCAAGTTTTCTTAGATGGGCCTTCAAGTGATAAAATGAGCCAATAACTTTCACTATACTTACTGTTACTATCTTCATGTAAGTCATGTCTCAGCTAATGTGACAGTCTCAGGACTGTTCTTTCTGCTTTCACTTTTTATCCCCTTCTAGTCTTCCTGAAGCAGCTTGATCCTTTTAAAATAGAAATCAGATCACGTGTCTCTCATTTAAAAAACCCTCCAGTAGCGTCCCATAGCTGAGCTCACCATGGCCTAGGAGGAGGATATGCAAGATCTGGTCATTGTCCACACCTTGATGTCATTTCTTACCCCTTACCTTGGTTGTGAGATTTCAGACTCACTCTCCTTCTTCTGTCCCTTGGAAATGGCTGGCCCCTTCAGTCTCCCTGTCTGAATGTCGGATCTTCACTCTGCATGGAAAGCTGTCCTCTTAAACTCTGCCTTGGCTGGCTCCTTCCTGTGAGTAATTCAACCCTCAGCCCATATGCTGCCTCCTTCTCAAGGGGCCTTCCTTCATCACTCCATCTCAAGTGCCCCAATCCACACCTACACTCACTTTTTATCACATAAACTTGTTTTCTATTTTTATTAAACTATCATTATCTAAAGGTATTTGTTTGTGTGTCTGTATTATCTCTTCTCTGCTTCATTGGAACATCAGGTCCCAAAAAGTGGAGACTCTGTGTTAGTCGTTGCTCTAAACTTAGTATTTAGTGTAATGCCTGATGATTGGTTGGGTTACAATTAATATTTGGAATGGATAAATAAATAATAAATGAAATCAAACTTTCTACTTTTTATGTATGAGTACCCATGCTATGCTTATGTTGGGTAAGGTTGTTGTTTTTTTTTTAATTTTATTTACAAACCTTCCTGATCATCACATAAAATAAGAGCCACAGTTCATTTCGTGAATGTTAATTACTTGATTTGTTCCACTATTACTGCTTTATAGAAAAAAATGACTGAGGAAGTGTTCTTTAGACTATTTTTCCCATCTACGAGGCCAAGCCTCTCCCCTGTAACTACACCTGCCCATACATTTCCTGCTTCTGCTTTTTACCACGAACTCCCACCTGTGTGTTTCCTAACATGCTGGACTCCCAGATGTTTGTCATATGCTTATCGCCCTTGCTACACTTCTCTGCTCACCCCAAATGCTTTTTCTTCATTATCCTTCAGGACTTGTGTATGCTCTGTATAAACACGCATTCTGTCAGCATCAGTCTAAGAATTGAAAATAATGGCACATCATCAGAAGCATTTTTCTTTCTCTCCTGACTTCCCCAGCCTTTGCCAGCATGGACCCATTGTTTTGAAAGAAAGCTGATGAGGTTAATATTGACAATTTGAACCAGATGGCCTGGAGACACCATGAGATACTTCACTAGATGTAATTCTGGGCTCAATCAAGATCTTAATTAGCAGCATTGTTCTTATATATTATATGATTGTCATTATGTGGCATTATGCTGATTATGCATTATACATGTGCAGTTCTTTGGGTGAACAGTTCACTTGGGTATGACTTGTGCAAAATACAAGATGTTATTTTAAAATATAAGTATACGTAATTTAAATGTTCCTGAAGAGAATTAAATGGCAATTTTGTGCTGTTCTTAAGAGAAAGGATTTACACCTACACTGTAAATTATAAAGCAAGCTGCAGTGTTCTTAGCACCCACTTCATGCTGTTTCTGTTCAGAATTCCCAGAAGAGCCGCTTAGAATATACTAGTGATTAAGTGAGTTACAGTACATTCTAAAGGATTTTATAATACCACAGAGAAATAAAAATAAAACACAAAATATATATTTAAATTGTAAAAAATGTTATTTCAAAAATTAAAATTAAGATTCATCCGATGGTTCATTCTTCATATTAGCATAGGATATCTACTCCACTCCCTACTGAGTGCTTCAAAAGGCAACATTTAAAGGTACAAAGTGTCTTTTCCTGGGTGGCTGAATACAAGATGTCAAAAGACCAAATGTCACCCTCCACTAAAGTATTTGTGGTATTTGCAAGAAAAAAAAAAGACTGTCATTAAGCTAAAATAGTATTATATTACCATGAAACTAAAAATATTACTGTAATAAATCACAAAAGAAGAGAGATATTATTCTTGCTCTTTTGTATTTTAAATAAAGTAGACGTGAGATAGAGTAATGTTTCATGGTTTATTATAGAACCATAGGAAAAGAGTCATTCCTCTGAAATCATTCTCCACCTCTCCTGGCCTGCAGGCCTTTGTCCCAATATTGAAGTCCTGCTCTGATTTCAAGGCCATGAGCGATGAGACTTCAGGCACATTGCCCACTGCAATTGATGACTCTTGGATTTTCTCTTTGGAAATCTTTTCCCTCTTTTTCTCTCCCTCCTCCTTACCCCCGTTTTCAAACAATAATTTTCTCTCCCTCTCTTGGCATTTACCATAGTGTGTCCATATTATTCATCATCTGCTGGGACCCTTCAGGGCAGGGACTTTCTCTCCCTCCTGCTCTGATTTTAAAGCCATATATGTTTCATGAATATATATATATATATATATATATATATATATATATATTTATTTATTCACAATATGTATCTATTATCCCACCCAGCTTAAAGAATTATCAGTCATGACCAGTATCCAGTATCATCTTATTTACATCACAACTAACTTCACTCCTTTGAATCCTATGACTTACTTTGAACTAGATTCCACCTATCATATTATTTCAATAATAAAACTTTATGTATTCTTTAAAAATGTCATTAGAACATCTAGAAATACTAAAATAATTCATTATAATATTCCAAATTCTCCAAGTGACTCATTCACTTGTTTTTTACATTTGATTTATTGAATCAAAATCTACATTAGTTCACATATTAAATATCTCTTTTATTCTCTCCCTTTGTTTAATATCACATTTACACAAGAGATAGCAAGAAGGAACCCCAGAACGTTTGGGGTGATCAGTACTCAAAGGAAGTGGTCATGACAGGAAACAAAGAAGAAAATAGCGAACTAGAGCAGGGCTGTAGGACTTAAGCCTGTGTGTCATATTGACTCATTCTTGGGAGACCTCCCAGTTCCTACTAGGGAAGGGTTTGGGAGTCTCACTGTCCTTTAGGTCTCTTCAGGGCCTATTCCTTTGGCTTGCTGATTCCTGGAACTTGGGGCTGGATTATCTCTAGGCCAGTATTGTTTGTTCCCAGTGACTTCTAAGGAAGGACCACAGTACCTTTTTTACCCTCTCCCCCAGGCTAGTTCTTGGTGCTTTATCTAGATACCTCATATGTTCTCAAGTTTAAACTGGTCAATATTAGCAGACTTATGAAAGCTACACTATTTTAATTCTAAACATCCATGAACTTGATAATAACGCATCAAAGTACATGAAGCAAAAATTGAAAGACTACTGTGCAGAAGCTTTTTATCTTGATGAAGTCCCAATAGTTCATTTTTGCTTTTATATCCCTTGCTTTTGGAGATGCGTCTAGCAAGGAGTTGCTGTGGCTGAGGTTACTACCTCTGTTCTTCTCTTCTGCACAGCAAAGGAAACAGTCAACAAAACTAAAAGGAAATCTATGGAATGGGAAAAGATATTTACAAATGACATATCAGACAAAGGGCTGATATCCAGAACTTACCACACCTGATACCAAAAAACAAATAATCCAGCTAAGAAATGGGCAGAAGACATTAGCAGACATTTCTCCATAGAAGACATGCAAAAGGCCAATAAACGCATGAAAAAATGTTCCACATGACTCGGCATCAAGGAAATACAAATCAAAACCACAGTGAGATACCACTTCACATCAGTCAGAATGGCCAAAATTAACAAGAAGGAAACAACAAATGTTGGCAAGGATGCAGAGAAAGGAGAATCCTCCTACACTGTTTGTGGGAATGCAAGCTGGTACAGCCACTCTGGAAAACAAGTAGGGAGATTCCTCAAGAAGTTAAAAATAGACCTACCCTATGACCCAGCAACTGTACTACTTGGTATTTACCTCAAAGATACAAATATATTGATCTGAAGGGACACCTGCACCCCAATGTTTAGAGCAGTAATGCCCACAATAGCCAAACCGTGGAAAGAGCCAAGATGTCCATGGACAACAAATGGGTAAAGAAGAGGTGGTATAGATATACAATGGAATACTACTCAGCCATCAGAAAGGATGAATAGTTATCATTTACATCGATGTGGATAGAACTGGAGGATATTATGCTGAGCAAAATAAATCAATCAGAGAAAGACAATTATCATATAGTTCCACTCATATGTGGAAAAAATGACAAGCCAGAGGACCATAAGGGAAGGGAGGTAAAACAAAATGGGAAGTCATCAGAGTGGGAGAAAAACCATGAGGGACTCTTAACTATAGGAAACAAACTGAGGTTGCTGGTGGGTGGGGGTAAATGGGTAATGTGCATTAAGGAGGGCACATGATGTGACGAACAACAAGTGTTATATGCAACTGATAAATTATTGAACACTATACCTGAAACTAATGTTGTACTATATGTTGACTAATTGAATTTAAATAAAAAAACTGAAAGAACGCCAAGAAAAATATACAAATACACAAATATAGCCAGAGATTTAAGTAACCATTAAACAAAAATTGATATAACTAATAGAAAATCATAACACTATTAACCAACTTAGTATAAATGAAGACTGTACAACACTATCAGCCACCTTGACCTCATACTATAGAACATTCTACTGAACAAGAGAAAATATATATATTCTCTCCAAGTGTACTTGAAATAGTTGCCATGATAGAGCATATTCTAGGTCAGAAAATAAGTTTCAATAAATTAAAAAAATAATATCATGCAAAGTGTATTCCCTGACCACACTTAAAATAAAAGAAAAATATCTGGAAAATCCACAAGTACTTGCAAACAAAGTAATGTGCTTCTGTATACCCCTTGAATAAAAAAAAGAAATAGAAAATTTGAAATTATTTTTATCTAAATGAAAATGAATACACAACACATCAACATTTGCAGGATATGGCTAAAATAGTACTTAGATGGAAAATATTTAGGACTGAACACCCATATTAAACATGAAAAAAAAATCTCAAACAAATGATCTCAAATTCCATATTAAGAGTCTAGAAAAAGTAGGGTAAACAAAGTATAAAGTAAGCAAAAGAAACATAAAGATCAGGGTATAAATCAGTGAAATAGAAAAAGAAAGAGAATAGAGAAAAATCAATAAACTCAAAGCCAATTTTTGAGAGTAGATGAAATTAAACACTAGCCAGATTGATCAGGAACAAAAAGAGAAAACATAAGATAATATTTTGTATTTCTATTTTTATTTATTTATACTAGCAAAAACAAGAAAATAACCAAAATATCAAAAAGAGGAAAAAATTGGTTGGGTAAATTATGGTGCATTGACATGATAGAATATTATTAAGTCATTTAAACAATTAGAAGAATTAGTAACAATGTGGAAAAATGCTTCTTTATAAACATTATAGTTTAGTGTAAAATCAGGGTTAAAACATACCATTAGTGCTGCTATGAAAGCTGAAAGTAAAGAGATAACACTTCAAAGAATGGCAAAATGTTAACTAGGATGATATTTGGATATTCAGATATAAGTATAATATATATGAACAACAATAAAACATTATTTTTCCATTCCATACCTGAATGGGTAGAGTCTTTCCTAAGATTGTGGCCAATTCCAGACTTCATACTTTAAAATAAAGCCAACATATTTGTATTCAGCAAGAAGATGTAAAATAGAAATAATTCAGAAGATGAACAATGACATTATCAGAAAAGGTTAAAAATATTAGAATAATTGAGCTTGCAGAAGCCAGGCAATTTACATTATCCGTACACAGAGAAATATCTTTGTGCAAATAATATCTACATTTTATATATTTATTAACTATATTTAAATATAAATATGCTTATATATAAATATACTCAAGTATACTTTTGAAATAATTATTGAATATGTACACTACAAATGATAGGACAACATCAAGGTTCTTAGATACCGAACTTTTCATGTGACATTGTTAGAAATCTTGTTGCTATTTGTACTAGTTGCTTCTGGAAGCCTTGATTTGTGATCTGTGTAGCCTATCATTTCTTTCTTTCTTCTTAAGAAAGGATATTTTGGCTCTGGAAATGACATCAGAGATTATCTATGTCTAATACTTGATTTTAATGATTAAACTGTGGTTTAGAATGGTAAAAGGACATCAAAGCTCAGAAGAATAATTACTGAGAAGAACAAAATCCATATTTCTTAACTCCTAAGTATAACTACTCTGCTCCTTAAAAAAAAAAAAAAATCATTACACTCTGTTTTATAAGACATTTTTCCCTCTGAATGGCTCCTATTTTGGTTAGACAATTTTTCTGAAGGCAGAACTTCGTTTCATCCAAGAAAATAGGATTGTTGAAGCTCCTCCCTAGGTCATTCTGTTGATATCATGTTAATAATCAGTTCTTCAGTTCTGGTCCCTGCATTCCAGAATCTCCAACTCAAAGGCCCACTGGTTCTCCCTTGTCAGGTCTCAGCACTATTGATTCAGCTGGAAAAAAAAAAAAAAATACTGAGTATCCCTATGTTTGGCACCATCTTGGGCGCTGGCAATACTGCAGTGAACAAGATAGAGCTAGATCAGACTAACTCACTTTGACTTAAAAGTACACAAGAGTGGGGCGCCTGGGTGGCTCAGTCAGTTAAGCTCTGCTTTCAGCTCAGGTCATGATCCCAGGGTTCTGGGACTGAGCCCTACATCATCTGACTTCCTGTTCACGAGGGAGTCTGCTTCTTCCTCTCCCTCTGCCCCTCTGTCGTCCCTCCTCCCCCCGCTCCCCCTGCCTTGTGCATGTGCGCGCTCTCTCTCAAATAAATAAGATCTTAAAAAAAAAAAAAGTACACAAGCGTGAAACACACCAGAGCAACAACTGGGTGATTAATCCATAGGTGGATGGTAAGTACACTTTCTCATCTTACTAAATCTGCAAGGGAAGCTAAGGAGAACCTGGCTAAGAAGCAATGCCCATGTTACCCGAGGGATCTCCAGGTTCTGGTGTTTTCTGTGCTTCTGTAGCTGACAAACTCTGTGAGTAAAATAGTCTCTCCTTAGAAATATGCTTACGGTTAATCCGGCCTTGGTCAAACCCTGCAGGTCTCAGAGTCATTCTGTCCCTTGGAGGCAACTTTGCATATTTCTGCTCTGCTTTGATCTCCCAGTTTAACTCTCATGAGCCAGTCCTGTTCCCTCATTTCCAAGTTCTCAGGGACATCATTTTTGAGCCCCTGTATTCTCACCCCTTAGAAGGAGTTTGAGCTCTTTCTGTTCTTTTATAAGAGCAGGATTTGGCGCTCCTCTCTTTAAGAAAACGTCTCTGAAATGTACAATTTAACACATTCCTTCTAATATTACTCTGTGTACCCAGCTATATGACAATGATGGTGTTTCAATACTCTCAATCCCGTTAAGAGCTGTTAGTGATGATTAGTAGAACAGATATTGCTCCTGTAGTAGCTGTTTCCAGCCTTAGAGATAGGTAGGGTTTAGGCAGTAGTTTTATGGTAATGAAATGAGGTATGAATCCTCTTGAATCTTTTATGATTACCGTCGTAGCTTTATTGAGACTCAAAATCTAAATGTGCTTTTGACAAAGGAGCCAATTAAGTGGGAGAGAGAAAATGAAATTACTTTGTATTTTGGATAACCAAATAGATGCTTTCTGATTTTATCTTTAAGGAAATTCCTTTTAAAACAGATTTTTAGATCTGGAAGTCTTGAAAGGGTCATCCAGGTTAGCCTCTTGTCTCTACACATGTCTCTGTTGAAACAACTGTTTTTAAAGATTCTAGAGATCGAGAATTCAGAACATCCCTTGTATATCGTTTTCAAGTTCAACTTCCTATATAGTGATTCCGTCTTTAGGAAATTCATAGCCTTGTGGAGAAGACACATATGTACGCTAATAACTAAACACAGGGAGGCGCATGTTAATACAAGGATACGCCAGTTGCTATGGGAGCACAGGATCAGGCAGAATTTCACAAGGGAATCTTGGAAAAGTATGGTGAGCTTTGTGAATTTACAAGGGCTCCATGCATAGGGCTGTGCAAATCTTCCAATTTTAGCACATATGCTGTAACACCTGCTCTTTCTATGTTGTTAAGATTGATCCCGAGGTGGGAAGAGATTCTAATTTCCTCTCAATTCCTCTTTCTAACATTCCTTGTGCATATAGATGTACATATAACCATGCATCTTACAGAGAAAGAATAATTATAATGAATTTTTAGGTCTGTGCTGGAAATTTCATCTCCAGAAAGAAAGGGACCCATTTTCCTCAATAGGCGTTTGACGTATCTCAAGTTTGACAGCTGGGCAGGTTATCAGTGTAACTAGGCCCAGTTTAGTAAGTGTTGATTAAAGAAACTCTTATCTAAAATTTTTGTTTTTCTTTTCTTTTCTTTCCTTTTCTTTCTCTTTTCTTTTCCTTTTTATTATATTTTCTTCTCGTTTCCCCTTCCTTCCTTCCTTCCTTCCTTTTATTTTTTAGTCAAGATTAGAGGCACAAATGTTTGATTCCCAAAGCACTATGATAGTGATTTCTATCTTAAAAAGTCTGGAGTCTACAGTGTTGATTTGTTTACTGATGACTGGGGTATGAGTAGGGCCATAGGTTACTTCTGAAATCACCCTAAAAAACAAAAGACCATTTCTCCAATTGAATCTTTATGCTGTATTTGAGTGTCCCAAGTAGGTGTTCTTCTTGCAGTATAAGTGGAACCATCTAGCTACCAGTAGGATATTGCTCTTGGTACTCAAATAATTAGACCAATAGGGAGGTTAACAGAAAATAACTTAAGTGGTTGAGTAAACAGTTCCCTTATGATCCTTTTTATCTAGTTGTCCATATATTTTCCTATGTGAAATAATGGATCATCTCTTTCTAGGCTTTATAGATTTCTCTATTAATTTTTTACTGACCTCTAGTTCTCATTTTCCCAGGATCAGTTTTTGTGCCAGATGCTGCTGCCAGCCAACCCCAAATATGTCCTTCCCTTTTAATACAACTCCAATTTTGTTCATGGTGTCCATGTATGCACTTGGCATGCACATCCATCTCCCAGGTTCCCTTACCATAAAGAGTGCTTGTGCAGCACTGTTGTGGTGAGGAAGTGAAGTCACCAGGTGACACTGCTGGGACAGCTATTATTTTTTTGATAAAACAGGATAGATTCAGCTAGCCATCACCTTTCACCCCTTCTTCTTGCCCTCAGTGGGGGATTAATGGCCAGTAGAGGATAGCACAGCTGCGATCATGGGAATCGAGACCACATTCGAAAAGAGTGGATCAGAAGTGATTTGAAACCTGATTCTCTGATGACTTCTTTGAGCCACCATGCTAGTGCTGGCCTGCTCAACTCTGGAGCTGGTCTACGGAAACAAGTCACTATTGCTTGGGTCACTGTAGATGTGTTTCTCTTCCCTTTAGCTGAAGGCACTGCTGACTGATTGGCTACTTTTTCCTCTTATTTGGTTGGGCTATTTAATATTATAGAATGAGAACTTTTGGAGTTAGACAAGTTGGGTTCAATGTCCGATTCTTCCACTTATTCTCTGGATGATCTTGGACAAGTTATTGTACTGATGAGTTAGTTTTCTTATGAGTAAAACAAATAGTAATACCTTGCCCTTAAAAATTATTTTAACCTTAAAAGAGTATATAGCAAGACATTTAAAAATAATGTATGTGTTCAATAACTGCCATTCTTGGTATCTGCTCACTAAAACATCATTACTATCATAATCCACAAATATTTGTTAGTTCTGGTCTTGTTACAAAGGGCTCTTTGCTTGGAAACACATTTATGACAAGTTCCTAGAATTCCACCTCATTGCACAATGTAAAACACAAAAGCTAAACTGTGAATAAATGAGCCATTGCCTTCTCATAAACAAAAGCCATAAAAAAGGGAGTATAGATCTTAAAAAATTCTGTTCGTTGAAGTGGAGTTAGTTGATTTATATTCTAGCCTTAATCCTAGTTCCTTGAAACTGATGTCAGGAAAATATCCGTGGGAAAAGAAATGGGTATCAGCTATAACAAACCACCATATAATAGAGCCCTTTAAAATGAAATGAAATAATTCCTTTTAGAATAGGGTAAAATGTTCTTTACTGTAGGAAGCAAGAAGCCAGGATGAGGTGTAGGGAGTTTAGATTCCAGTACCTCTAGGTGCTAAACTCGGATCTATCACTTGCTGTGTGATCTTAGCCAGGTTCTAGGTCTGTCAGCCTCAGTTTCTCTTCCATGGGGCTGTATGAATATTTTAAAAGTTCTCACGTATTATGTTTCTGATATTGTTCTTTAGCACAAGACAGGTATTTCAAAATCTATTATTTTAAATAAATGCAGTAGGAAGAACAGATTATTTATACCATCACAAGCTGTGAGTCGTATGAAGCAACTGCACTGTTGGCCATAAAACCTCCTGTGACAGGGGACTGTGGAACAAGTAGCTTTCAGAGTCATTTTATTATATCGTGTAAATCCAACAATCCGGAAAACCCACGCCTGTCTTGGAGGCCACAATCAGCTTCTGGTCGATACTCCTTAAACCTCTCAAATTGTTTCTAAATCCTTGGCCATTAGGAAACATTCACTCCATGGAAACTTCTTGGAATGTTCTTCCCCTCCCACCGATGGATAAGAAATCAGAAAATGGCTTTTAGCAATTTTAAAGATAGATTAATTTTTAATTCCCTAGATACTTCTTTTTTGTTTAAAAAAAAAAAAAGGAAAGGAGGAGGGAAGAAAGGAAGAGAAGGAAGGGACGGAAAAGAAGGAAGAGTAGGAAGGAAGGGAGAGAGGGAGGGAGGGAGGGAGGGAGGAAGGGAAGGAGGGAAGAAGAGAGGAAAGAAGAACACTTTATTAACATGCTGTTTGACGGGGAAAGTGTCTCCAGTGGAAGTGCTCTAAAATGCCCTCCTGCTTATTTGATATCTCCCAGGGCAATTGTCCTGAGTATTGCTCAGCTTCGCTGGTTTCCTGAGGACGACCCCCCATCCACCAGCACAGGTGGCAGGAGAAACAGCACCATTCCTCCCACTGCTACAGATGCCATACAACCAAACAGAATGTTTGTCCCTAATTGTTACCAATTACCTGTGAGCAGTGGTTTTATACAAGAGTTTATTGAGTCTGAACTCTGTCATTAATGCTCGATTATGACATCATGCCACCAAAATGAAAACAAAATAATGGAAATGCTGATACATTACCATTACCCAGAATCTGTGCCTATGAGGGATGCTATTGACAGTCCTCATTTCCTATGGGAAAAGCATCTGTCAGTGGGTTATGACAGGATGTGGCTTTATCAGGCGTAGCACTCTTTAAGGATCTAAATAGGATATACAACATTGTCATGCAGATAATATTTGTAGAATAACTATTTATTGATGAACCAGATTCCAGGACACTGGATAGACCTGCAAAAGAAACTACAGTCAGGAGAATTGATTTTGGAATTCCAGTAAAAATAATAAAAATACTTCAGGTTTGCTCATTATTTTTCTTAGAGGTTTTTATCCTCCTGAATTACAACAGAACTTATTGCAGTTCTAGACAGTATTTGTTTTTGAAATTATTATATTTCTTGCCACTTACAGAGTTTATTTAACTCTGATGAAATAAACATCTCCAACAACCCCACACATTGTCCTTATACCTGTACTGGAAAGATGAGCTGAACGCTGTTATAAAGGGAGGTACAAGCTAAAAGGGCTTCAGCAGAGATGCTGTTTGAGTCAGGTCTCCAAGATGCACTGGAGCTCTAAATGCTACCCAGAGAATGTGGAAAGGGGAAGCACAGGCAGAGATAATGACCCATGCAGAGGCACAGAGCTAGAGTGTGATTCAGAAAACAAGAGGAGTACAGAGCACAGGTAGGACATGGAGAGACAGGATGGTGAGGGTGGCTGGATGGAAAGGGAGGCCCAAAGAGATAAACTGAAGATGATAGATGATGTTAACGCATCAATGACAATGGCCACCATTTGCTTAGCGTTTACTCTGTGTATGATAAACACCATATATAATTTAGTATCGTCGAGTGCACTATGAGGACATTTTAATGTCTCCATTTTATGATTGAGGAAATTGAGCCATAGAAAAATGACTTCCTCAAGATCACACAGCTAGTCAGTGATGAAGTAGTAATACAGCCTAGCTCAGAGGGATTTCAAAGCCTAGTTCCTTAACTGCTTAGCACATTGCTCCCCAGCATGCTACAGAGATCCTTCCAGTCTGGACTAAGCTATTTACACCTAATCCTGCAGGTATGAAGAAGTCAATGGAGGGTTTCAAGCAGGGGAGTGATGTCATATAGAAGACAGTGTGGCAGGTGAAGGGGTGATGCCAGAGACTGTTGTCCCTAAATATGTTATACAGGAAATATGTACATATAAATATATTGTAATAACTGCTTAGTCATGATAGAGTTCCTTTTTTTAAAATTTTTTAATTAACATATAATGTATTATTTGTTTCAGGGGTACAGGTCTGTGATTCATCATTCTTACACATTTCACAGCACTCACCATAGCACATATTTCTCCCCAATATCCATAACCCAGCCACCCTATCCCTAACCCCCCCCAGCAGCCCTCATTTGTTTCCAGAGATTAAGAGTCTCTTATGGTTTGTCTCCCTACCCGGTCTCATCTTGTTTCATTTTTCCCTCCCTTCCCCCCATAACCCCCCGCCCTGTCTCTCAAATTCCTCATATCAGAGAGATCATATGATAATTGTCTTTCTCTGATTGACTTATTTTGCTCAGCATGATACCCTCTAGTTCCATCCACGTCATTGCAATTACAAGATTTTGGGGTTTGATGGCTGCATAGTATTCCATTATATATATATTTATATATATATATTATATATATTTATATATATTATATATATACACATATATATTTATATATATTATATATATACACACACATATATATTTATATATATATTATATATATATATATATAAATAACATCTTCTTTATCCATTCATCTGTTGATGGACATGATGATAGAGTTCTGATGGAAAGCAACCACATAGTGTCAACAAGCTATTGCAGATTTATAAGAATTGCTGCTGCCCTGTATGTATCTTTACCAACATATTCTACAGGACACATTTGTTCAAATCTTGCTCAGAACTGGACACCATGCTAAGTGCTTGGGCTACAAGAGTAGAGTCACACATGGTCTGTCTGCCCTAGAGGAATTAGACAAGTCTCACTTCTCACTGGCTTTCATTCTCTTCCATAATTTTGTATCCTAAAGGAGTCTTTTTCTTCTGTGTTTCTCCTCTGACAACCTTGTCAGGGAAAGGTTTGAGGTATTTTAACAAAAGTAATGCCTTAATCACTCTATCTATGATTTCTGTGAGCAAACAAGAAGCAGCAAGATGATGTAAGGCAAAACTAGGAAATCAAGATCAGTGAGGCATAGTAAACTAGACACACAAGTGAAGGAGACAGGCCCTGTCATCACCTGATGGAGCCTGAGGATAGAGTCCGTGGACAGGGAAGACTAAAAGGGCCCTAGCGCTTTCTCTCTGTGGTTTGATGCAAATGTTCAGCTTTGATAAGATAGAGCAATTGGTGAGGAAATCTAGAATGCCAGATTAGAAAGAGAGGATCCCCTGAAAAATATTCTGCAAAAACTGGATATTTCAAATAAAAATGACTTAATGACAGAGAGCCCAAATTGCCTCTCAATGCAAGGCAATTTTTGGCGAAGTTATTTACCCTTAATTAATTCTCTGGAGAGATAAATTGTTTTGAAAGTTTTGTGATAAGAAATAATTAAGCTTTTTCTGTTATGGAAATAGGGATAGAATAGGAGAGTGCCTCAGAAAAATAGATTTTATCTCCATATAGTTATAATAATAATCTTAACATAATAGCTACATTTATTAATTAAAAATATTGATTAAGTGCCTATTACAGTACAGACCTTATTCTAAGTGTGACAGTTACAGCAATTAATATGATGAGCAAACCTGTCTGTTTCATAGAGTTTATATTCTAGTGAGACAAGACAGAAAATAAACATAATAGATAAGAAATTGCTAGAATGTTTTGAAGGCTGAATAAGTAAGATGGCAAAAGTAAACAGCCTATAGAGGTTGGGGAGTAATGAGGGCCAAAAGTGGTTGCAATTAGAATAGTCACAGAGAGAGATCCTTTCCTAAAAACTTTCCAAATAGGGCTCCAGGCAGAAGTATGCCTGGTGAGCTTGATATGATTTAGGGGATCAGGTGGCCGGCAGAGAGGGTTGGAGTAGTAAGAGAGTAAATTGGGAAACAGGGGGTGGCGGGGGGAGAGAAGGCAGACCATGGGGCTGTGTGTTTCCAAGAAATTCGAGAGGAGATGGGGGAACATTGGACAGTTTCAAGCAGAGGATACTGTGATCCAGCTTCTCTTTTAACATACTGGCTGTGGAAATGGATTGTGGGGAGGCAACGGTGGCAGAGGAAGGCCAGATGATCATCCCTGAGTGATTTTTGTTAATCACCCGCCCAGTGAATCTAGCATAAGATTTCATCATAAGACTTTAAGGAACATGATTCCATTTTACTGATGAGGAACCTGAGGCTCATAGAAGTAACAGCCCCAGGTCCACAGCTGGTAACAACTACAGAACTCTAAACACTATGCATTTAGATGTTTTCCACACACTGAATTCATAGATACATTTTTTTTAAATAAGTACACTCCTGAATCCATAAGGACACAGCAGTAAGCAAGATAGCCACAGTCCATGCAGAACCTACTGGAGGAGATCAATATTTAGAACTCAATCAAACCAGAACTATATAATTATAAATTTTGAGTAATCTTCCAGAGTGAATACAAGGTGTTATGAAATTCATAAAATGTCATTTAGGTGGAGAGGTCAGGGAAGGAAAGACCTTGCAACAAAAGTGACAATCAAGCTGAAACCCAGTGGAGACAAAAGAGTTAGGGAAAGAGGTAATGGAAGATAATTTCAGGCAAATGCCTTGAAGTAGCAAAAAGATTAAACTTTGCAGAAACTGTGGAAGAGCCAGTGATGTGCAAAGGAGGAGGGAGTGGTGAGTGATGAGTGGGAACAGGGGCCAGAGAACAGACTATGCAGGGTCTGGTTGGCCATAGTGTAAAGTTTGGATTCTATTCTAAATATGAGATGCTATGGGCATGCCTTAAAAAGGAGTTGGCAGAATTTGATTTGGATTTTTCAAGATCATTTATGATTTTTCAAAGGAGGGTTTTTTGATATCGTAGCACATTATTTTCTTTGCACCATTTTTTGAAGACTGGCAGACACTAAAACTAGGACAACAAAATCATGGTAAGGAAGAGACAGAGATACTTCTAGGAACAGTAAGGAAAAGCCCAACTTGAGAGTGGAAGAAATCTTCTAATTGGTGTTCATCTGCCCTTCACACTCCCACCTCCCAACCCTGCCTGGGAAGAGAATGGAACCCAGATGGGGACCCAATGGAACCAAATGACCATTTCCCATATCAGGAAATGAGGAGAAAAGATGGGAGTGGTTGGAAGGACAGAGGTTAAAGGGAAGAGAATTTATTCATAGGGTATTGTTTTGTAATGGGAAAGGTGTGTCCCCAGAACCAAATAAAAAACAGAGACAAAAAGACTCAAACTTACTAAGGAGCTAGGGAGGAGGATGAGTTCAAAGAGTAGAGGAACCACTCTGGCCTCCACCCCCAGGAGACCTCACTTGTGCTGGAACTTGTAAAAGATGATTAAACTAATTAAATCAAAGGCATCTCAGGGAAATCACAACCACCACAACAAAAATAGCACCTACTGATGGTTACCATGTGGCCGAAGCAATTTTCCTGTGTTAACACATTAATCCGCACAGCAACACTCTGAGGTAGTATTATTATCATTCCCACTTTACAGAAGAGTTAATGAAGGTACAAGGAGATTAGGTAGGGAATTTGGCCAGGGTCATTAATTAGCAGGTGGTGTTTGTGTAAATGTCATCTTTTCTATGCTCTTTGTACCACATCCACTGCATTTCTCCCCTTCATTTTACATTCGGGATTAATGTCCATTAACGGGCTGATTTATCCAAGTGCCACAGCTTTATTCACAACAGAATCTAGATATAGTCAAACAATGTAAAACTGCAGAAACTGTCTTTCACAGCCCTCCTTCTGATTCTTCCTCCCCTGCACTTCAATCAGCTGTGAGAGCACTCTGGTAGAATTCCTCAGGGCTAATGACGAATCACTAATGTAATTGATCCTTCCTTTCAATGACCAGTAATAGTTCTAGTGCCAGGCACATGACACAACTCTTACAGATGATTGTTTTAGTTTTGATTAATGTTTCACCCCAGTTTTCAAAGTTTTCAGGAAATGTATTTTAGTTTTTATATTTCCAAGGAACTGTAGAACTCCTCAAGATCAGCTGATGAAATCGTAGAAAACAGCTGCCATGAAGACAGTCATTACTGCTGCTGGAAAATGTAGGGCATGGATCTGAAATGAAGATTAAGTTCTTCTCTCCCCATTGAAGCATGATTTTCTGCATTATTTGAATGCTTCCCTGAGTCACTGCAAAACTGAACCACTTAATCAGTGATCTAGAAACATTGGAAACATTAAAAAAAGACACATATTATAAGAGGCATCGGCCCTTAGAAAAATGCATATCTTTAATTCTCCAATTATTATTTTTATAATTATAGTTTCTTTGTAATGATTTCTAATATACTTGAGCTCACAGCCAACTGAATTTTCCTTGTTAGGAATCTGCATACTTACCCAGGTATTAAAGTGTTTACCATGGGTCTCTATTCAATATAATTCTACCAACAAATACAGACTCTACTGTTTCCAAAACAAACTATGCTTGGCGTGAGGAAAATGGAGTTACAGTACAACACATCTTTAAAGATGGGGTCTGGGGGACAGGTATACCAAGAAGTAGTTAGAATTAAAAAACAAATGAAGTAATTCTTATAAAATAGGTTGAAGGAAGGATCTGAGGGGCTGCCAGTGAGGTAGGATTAAGAGATAGGATGTCTTGGAGGGGATGCTATTGTATAAAATCTTCAATAATCATCTGGCTTCAAGTATGTAATATCTGGCAAATATTAAGTCCTTAAGAAGTATTGGGTCTATGGGCAAGGTTAAAAATCTTTGGAAGATAGTTTGCCGATTTCTTACAAAACTAAATATGCTCCTGCCGTATGTTCCTGCAGTTGTGCTCCTTGGTTACCCCAATTTGATAATTTATGTCCACAAAAAAACCTGAACATGGATATCTATAGCAGCCAAATCTTGGAAGGAACCAAGATGTCCCATAGTAAGTGAATGAATAAAAAAATGGTGGTACATCCAGAAAATGGAATCTTCCTCAGTACTAAAAAGAAATGAGCTATCAAGCCATAAAAAGAAATGGAAGAGCCTTAAATGCATATTACTAAGTGAAAGACGCCAATCTAAAAATGCTACATACTGTATGATTCCCCACTCTACAGCATTCCGGAAAAAGCAAAAACCATGGAGATGGTAAAAATATCTAGTGGTTGCTGTAAGTGAGGGGAAGGATGAATAGGTGGAAACCAGAGTTTTCAGGATGGTGAAAATTCTTTGTATGATACTATAATAATGGATACCCATCATCACATACTTGTCCAAAACCATAGAGTGTACAACACTAAGAGTTAATCCCAATGCAAACTATGGACCTTGGGCAATAATGGTTTATCAGTGTAGGTTCATCACTTGTACAGATAAACCACTCTGGTGGAGAATGGTGATCATGGGGGAAGTTGTGCATATGTGGGGCCAAGACATATATGGGAAATCTCTATACTTTCAACGTCAGTGTGCATCCAAATAATAAATAAAAAATAAAGTTTTTTGTTTCATTTTCCTGTTTTTTAATAAGAAAAACTCAGTGGGGAAGTTTCAGGGTTTAGGAAGGGACAAATGAGAAGAGTATTTCAGACTGAGAGAGATCATTCTCTGCATCCTTCAAGTAAAAACACAGGCCTACAGTGAGACTATAAAGAAGGCTTACAGGAAATACACATCAGAAAATGAGGGAACAACTGGCTATGATTTGACGCTATGTAGTATTAGGGAGGGTGCCTGGGTGTCTCAGTTGGTGGGCTCTGCACTCAGCGGGGTCTGCTTAAGGATTCTCTCCCTCTCCTCCTGTCCCCCTTCCACTCCTGCACTCTCTCTCTCCAAAATAAATAAATAAATCCTTTTTTAAAAAAGTGTAGTATTAAGAAGAGTTTGAAGGCATAATTTAGAAGATGATTCTGTCTCAGGGAATGGCTTTACCATCCATTCAGCTGGGCAAGTCAGATTCTTATAATTTGTCCTTGACATATTCCTCTCTCTTGACCCTCCATGGGTTCTGTTGATAGTACATCCTAAGCTGCTAAACGGTCTACCTTCCCCTTCTCCACCATCACTGCAGGATTTTTTCACATGGCTTCTTAAAATTCCTCCTGAATGGTCTCTCCACATCCACCCATGCTCTTTTTGATTCTCTTCTCTGTGTCACAACCAAGTGATCTTTTAAAAGGGCCCACACCTTTTTTAAAAACTCCTTAAGTGGCTCCCACCTAACATGGTACAAAAAAGTCTTCATGATTAGTTCCCTGACTACTTATCTGGTCTTATTTCACACCTTTCTCAAATATCATTATACATTTTCTTTTATAGAACAAATTATCATTTACGTTTACATATTTTTTGTGTAATTAATTTGTCTTTTTCTTACCAGAGGAGTCCATATACTTTATGGGCTCTGCCTCTGATTTTGCATCCCAGTTGTGTGATTGTGAGACATCATTTAACCTATGCCATCTCAGTTTTCTCATCACTAAAGCAAAATATAAGAATAAATATATCTCATTGAGTAGTTATGCAGATTAAATGGAATGATAGTCATAAGAGTTTTTAGAACAGTGCCTGGCACATTGTTCGTGCAGAGTGAATAAGAACTATTAGTTATAGAATGTGCATTCCATCACATCACACCAAAATCTATTTGGCATATCAGTGCTTTTGCATGATACCTGATATAATTGTCTAATTTCTCAATAAATATTTCTTGAGTAAACAAAGAATAAATAATATAAAGACAAAAGTGAATACTTAGCATGGAATACCATTTCATATTTATAAAATTAAAGGGATAATGTAAATATCTATTGAGAAGAAGTCCAACTGATTTCTGCATTTGGGTTTTTTTAAAAGATTGTATTTATTTATTTTGACAGAGAGAGAGACAGCAAGAGAGGGAATACCAGTAGGGAGAGAGAGAGAAGGAGAAGCAGGCTTCCCACCGAGCAGGAAGCCCATTACGGGCTTGATCCCAGGATCCTGGGATCATGACCTGAGCCGAAGGCAGGCACTTAACAACTGAACCACCCAGGTACCCTATGTATTTGGGTTTTACAAGATGATAATGTAGGTACAAATTCTAAGACTTACAGCTCAAGAAACACAAATTCTGTTAGTGTTCTGATTCAGCTCATTTGGTGATCTTGGTTTTCCATAACTAGATTGAAAAGATATGGCTATAAAAACAAAACTGCCAATTTATTGATTTAGAATGAGATATTTAATTACACAATGTACAAAAAAGTTACTGTTTTGGTTAGCACATCCCTTATATTCTAGGAAAGTACATAAAAAGCCAAATTATTATAGGAAATGTATTTATTGGGCATAGAATCAGAGTAAAGGGAGTGGTTGGATGATATTCAAGCTATGAAACTGTGACATAGCCATCTTCCCACTGGATACAATGACCTATAGACAGACCACCTCCCCCTGAGTTGTTCTGACCCAGTTTTCCTCTTGGTGAAAGTATATCTTTTGCTAGACATTATACAGGCTACTTGTTTGTGTTAATATTTTTCTTCTTTTCCAGATCACTGAATTGCTATGGCTATATTCTAAGGGAACAATTTGATCTCCCTTTTATTAGACTTAGGCATTTCTTGAATCTCCTTGGTAATATTTCTATAGTTCTACAGATTCATTTTAGGGTGTTTTTTTGTTTGTTTGTTCGTTTTGTTGTTTGTCTTTTAACCAAGCGTTAGTCTCATTTTTTGTGTCAAGATTTCATTACTTTCATTCTGGAGCCAACTACTGATGTCTACAATATGCCAAATAACTGATATTTTTAAAATGACTTTTATTTTCAAGTTTGCACTATTTTTTATATAAAAAGGACAACTGAGTTATTTTTATAGGTTTTTTTTTAAAGATTTTTATTTGTTTACTTGAGAATGAGAGAGACAGAGAGAGCATTAGAAGGGGGATGGTCAGAGGGAAAAGCAAGCAGCCCGATGTGGGACTTGATCCTGGGACTCCAGGATCACCACCTGAGCTGAAGGCAGTTGCTTAACCAACTGAGCCACCCAGGTGCCCTATAGTTGTTGTTTTTAATGTTTGCTTATTATGATAATCAAAGAAACCTGCCAAAATTCAATTTAGGGAGTCTTGTAGAATGCGAAAAGAAAGGAACAATGTGCAGACTTGGTGGCAGCATTTTGGATACACCTAAACCTAAGACTTATACGGAAAATAGGAGATAA
Source organism: Martes martes (assembly GCF_963455335.1). Classification (NCBI taxonomy): domain Eukaryota; kingdom Metazoa; phylum Chordata; class Mammalia; order Carnivora; family Mustelidae; genus Martes; species Martes martes. The sequence goes on from NC_137888.1 coordinate 100,029,820, forward strand.
GTAAGGATGCTGCTTTCTTCAGTTTAAGAGAAGTCATAGAACAGATTTTTATTTAAAATGATGTCAACAGAGACACCTGGGTGGCTCAGTCCTTTAAATGCCTGACTCTTGATTTTGACTCAGGTCATGATGTCAGGGTCCTATTAGCAACACTGGATGTAAAAAATTAAAACTGTTCATGTGGGAAACATTTTTTAAGGCTCTTTTTGAGGTTCAACGGAGTTATTGATCAAGAGTGAAAGTAAGAGTTATTTTTAGACATGTAAGAATTCATAAAGTTTACTTTTCATTCACTCTTCCTGAGAAAGGCATTTGAGGATGTACATCAGAAAAGTAAGTAAGTAAGTAAGGATGCTGCTTTCTTCAGTTTAAGAGAAGTCATAGAACAGATTTTTATTTAAAATTATGTCAACAGAGACACCTGGGTGGTTCATTCCTTTAAATGCCTGACTCTTGATTTTGACTCAGGTCATGATGTCAGGGTCCTGAGATCCAGCCCTGTCCAGCTCAGAACTCTGTAAGCTGTCTGCTTTAGGATTCCCTCTGCCACTGCCACCACCCCACCCCCAACCCCCCACAAAGCTCACACGCTCTCTCTCTCTCTCAGAAAAATAGATAAATATTTAAAAAATAAAATAAAATGACTTAAAATTTTCCTCCCGATGAATAAATCTTCACAAATTGTTGAAACTTTAAATTTTCTTCTTGTTGGATTACAGAAGAAATGTCATTTTATAGTTTTAATAAGTTTAATAAGTGTTTCTGTGAGAGATGACTTTGAAACTTTTGTTAGGTACAGTAAAATTTCCATTTACTTGGACTAACCAGGGAGGAGAAGCTAGTTGAAATGTAATGAAACGTCTGAAGTGATTATTATTTTCAAAGCTAGGAATAAATAAAACAGGCTAACCCGAGCCTCTATTAATGAGACATGGCAAGAATTCGTAGTGAGCATACAGGTTGCTTTAAAATACAATTAATATCCAAACAAGATCTCAGAAGAAATGTTACGAATACTTAAGTGAACCAGCAGGACTCTACTATTAATTTTTTAAACTTATTTTCCAAAATTATACAAAATTGTATTCTAAGAACCATTTCAAATCATTACAAGGTTGAGGTCTGTAAGGCACAACTAAGGGCTTTAAACTACATTACAAACTTTGCAGGTGGAAAGTTGAAGCAGTTATTTTTTTAAATAGTAACTTCATGTGTTTTATGATCTTTGGAGTTTTTAATGCCTGCATATTCCTAATTATGATTACAATTACTGGCTCAGTTACAGTTGAATGCGTGATTACATGGGAGCATTTCAGGTAATAAGTTAGATATTTTAACTCAGTAATTGCCAGTGATTAATTTTATTTTTCCAGATTGTTTTTTGTTTGAATTTGAAAAATTGGCTTATTATTTCCTTGAACCATAATTGCCTCTAAATTATGCACAAGGCTCTAAGTTCTGAGTTAATTATATCCTAGTGAGCTCTTTTAAATCAAACTCAGAAATTTCAAGGTGCACACATCATAAGAACCCGTTAAATCCTTTAACATGTGTCTAGGTAAAGAACCACCATGCATGATTGATGACAGAGGTTTTTTGAAGTCCTTTCAATTCTGTGATGCCAATCACTTAGAGGCATTGAAATTCATCTCTATTGAAGAATTTATAGACATTCATAATATGAAGATTATGCTGGTGAATCTTCAGCCAATGCCTTTTATCCCAGCTTCTTTAGGAAGCAAAAGCTCCTGGTCTGAATTATGGAAAAAATGTAGGAAAAGAAAATGTTAGGTTACAACTATTTGATTTAACCTATATTCATTATAAATCCAAACATGAGAAACAAAGTGTCATAATAAATAGCAGAATGAAAAATCCTGAAGGCAAAGTATGGAGATGTCTCAATAATGTTACAATTGATTCTTAAAATAAATAAGTAGCTGTAATGAAATATTCCTTCACTTACCTGCTCATTTATTTCAAAAGTGTCATAAGTTCTGACTCAAGAGAGTACTGCAGCAAACTCATTTGCTTTTCATTCCTCTGATAGTGTATAGAAATAAGACCTTTTTTTAAAAAGTATAAACCCTAAGCAATGAAGTCTACCATAAGATAGGGTTAAAGAGTGAAAAAGAAGAAAGATAAATGTATTTCTGGAAGACTGGAAGCAGTTGGAAACACACTGATGTGTTGAAAGGTATCATAAAGAAAGAAACATTTCATAACATGTACAACAAAACTTCAGTGGAGTCAGACTCAAACTTCCTAGGTAAAAGAGAGAGAACCTAAGGGCTTGAAAACATGACACTAATTAATTATATCTTTTCAGACAGCTACTCCAGGTAGCCACCCCCCCTACACATATCCTTACTTCATCTACAAATGAAAAAGAACAAAGAAACAAACTGGTATCAAACTTACTATTAGCAACATTGGATGTAAAAAATTAAAACTGTTCATGTGGGAAACATTTTTTAAGGCTCTTTTTGAGGTTCAATGGAGTTATTGATCAAGAGTGAAAGTAAGAGTTATTTTTAGACACGTAAGAATTCATAAAGTTTACTTTTCATTCACTCTTCCTGAGAAAGGCATTTGAAGATGTACATCAGAAAAACTAGGGATAAAACCAAGAAAGAGATAAAAGAACTAGCCTCAGAATGAAATGATCATGATGCTAGGAGAGCTTTGAAGCAGACCCAGAAAATAAAAACTGAAAATAAAAAAAATAAGTAAATAAGTGTGATGAAAAGAAATTAAGAGATGGAGGATTTGGACAGATAAAGAGAATTTTTTTTAAAAATCATGGGGAAATTCTAAATTGGGAAGCATCACTGAAATTAAGAATCAAATGGATGTGTTTAGCAGCAGGATGGAAATAACAAAAGAGAGAATTAGTGATAGAGTTAGTAATCATGCCTGTATCAGAAGAAAGTATCCAGACTAGGACATAGAGAGATCAAAGGATGGGGTGTAAGACACAGTGCATATGAAGTTTTTTAAAAGCCTAACATATGTATAGTGTCCAAAAAGTAGAAGAGCAAGAAAAAAAGCACAAAAACAGTATTTGAAAAGATAATGGCTGAGAATCTTCTAAAACCTTGCAAAGACAATTAAATCACAGATTCAACAAATTCTGTAAACCTTTATAATTAAAAAAAAACAGAATAAAACGCTTATGTTGGTGAAGTCATAGTAGTGAAAAACAAACACATAAAGGAAAGGAAATGACATATTATATTCAAAGAAACAATAAGAATGAGAGCTGACCTTGAGCACAAAAAATGAAGTCAAAGAACAATGGAATCATATCCTCAAAATATTGGGAGGAGAGGGAGCTTAAACATCCCTCTGGCTTGGCATTCTGTATTCATTGAAATGTTCATAAAAATAAGAGAAAATGAAGAACATTTAGAAAATAGAATAAAAGGGAATATTGATATAATTCAGCAGCAGCAGAATCATATTAAAGAAACTACTAAGGAGAATTCTTCATACAGAGAAATTATGGCGATTCTGGAAGAAAACAAGAGCAATAGGAAAAGTATATATGTGGGTAAAGTGAATGTTGATTTATAAAATCAACAATAAAATCTATGGTAATATAAATTATATATAATATGATATTATATAGCATATATAATATATAAAAAATAATTCAGTTTATGTATTATTTATTAATATATATTTTATTATATATTTTATTATTATATATTATATTTATGATTTATATAGTACATGCTATATTACTTAATATATTATGCATTATTTGTTAATTATGTATTATATCATTATAATATTTATTATATATTATATACTATATATACTCTATAATAATATTTGGTATATATACTCTCCAAGATTAAAGCATAAAAGAGAGGAGGATATAAAAGCAGTTAAAGTATTCTAAGGTCTTTGAAAATTGTCACAGTGCTAATTTTCATATACTTTAAGTCATGAATATATGAGACATCTGCAGGAACACAACAGAACACAAAAAAACTCACATAATTAACAAGCTTATGTGTACAAAGAGATATGAGCAGAAAGAACTTAAAGTTGATTGTTATGTAGAACTGGCATCGAGGAGAGATGGGATGGAATACTGTTGCTTTCATTACGTAAGCTCTTTTGACCTATTTGATTTTTTAATATATTAATGTGTTTATTAAAGCTATTTTAAAATTACCATACTGTGTAGCTGAAAGTTGCATCTTTGAATTAGGAAGCTCTGAGTTAATCCTGCTTTGCCACTAATTAATTGGTGACATTTACTATGTTATTTAAACTTCTGAACAGAATACTGTGTTTATAAAGTTTATTTACAATAAATATTCAAAGTCTCTCAGTATTTCTCACATATGTTTTATAAGTTTTTCACTTAACAGTATTTTATATATGATATATTTGTCAAAAAAACCAACTTTACAATATTGTTTTTAAATGTTAGAAGAATATCCCATTGCAATATATGCCTTCCTTAATACCACATATTGCAATATAGGCAAACAATGAATCATGGAACACTACATCAAAAACTAATGAAGTACTGCATGGTGACTAACATAACACAATAATAATAAAAAAAGAGTATCCCATTATATACAAATCATAATTTGTTCTTTCGATGCCCTAATTTTAACAACTTAGTTTCCGTATTTTTTTGTAATTATAAATAACATCATGATAAGCATTCTGAAAACCAAATTTTGTATATATCATAGGAATATTACTTTAGGATTAAGCACTAGAAGTGGAATTCCTAGGACACATAACATATGCATTTTTTTTATTCTTTTACTTTTTGTTTGTTTGTTTGTTTTGTATGCATTATTAAGGAGTTTATTTCATATTGACAAATTGCCCTCAAAAAATTTTGTAAAGCTCTTCCCTTCATTTTTATGTTTAAAATAGAAAGTGGCTATATTTCTATAATCTTAACACACCGAATATTGTATTTCTTCATATGCTTTGCCAATATCATGTGCTTAAAAGTATTTTCTCCCTCAGTATATCTGTTTGTATATTTAGGTGTTTCTGTACTTCATTACTTTTAAACTTTTATATTATACTTTAATACATAGTCTTCGTTTATCAGTCTTCTTTTTCAAGACATTCGTGACTATTCTCAATAATACACACAAAAATAATATTAAATGTGGTGGGCACATTTAATTAATTAATTTAGTCACTTACTCCCTCAGCTGTGTATGGTTTGACAAGACGATGTAGTGATGGTGTGGGGTAGCTGTGGTGTTTTCTTTTCTTTTCTTTTTTCTGAAAATGAATTAAATTTCTCTAATTACTATATGAATGCATAGGGGAAGGTTGAATATACTAAACAATAGAAATCTAGTACAAAAATGCATATGAGGATTATATTTTTCTAGCTCTTGTCCATTATAAAATGTGTTTCTGTCTCTTTTACAGACTTCAGATTTATTGTGCATAAAATTCTTGGGTCACTAACATTTTCACTCAGTCCTCATGGGATGATCCCTTGTCTTCCAGCATTTAGTACAGTGTTAGTCTATATTCTCTAAAAAGGAGATGGTAAGACAGAGGGAAGAGAACAAGGGCTTTATTGCTGAATCAGACTCTGAAGGTAAAGGGAAAGAAGCAGAAGGGGGCAGAGAACATATAGACTGGGAAATGGATCTGAACTTGTGTGAGGGAAGAAGGAAGACAAGCTAGCTGGGCAGTGAAAGTCTCCAATGGATCTATCCATCCTGAGGCATCTGATGGATGCTGAGTTTTGGCCAACTCAGCAGGAAGCCCCAGAGTGAACAATTCCTCTTAAGGAGTCCCAAGCTGGGTAGAAAGTCTTTTTTTTTTTTTTCCTTCCCCTTCTGTGACTTGTCTTCTCATTTTCTTAACAAAGTCTTTCAGACAGCAGTACTTTTTATTTTGATAAAGATTTCTACGGACCATGCTTTGGTATTATATCCAAGAGCTCTTTGCTTAGTTTAAAGGCTTCAGTGATTTTTCTGCTGTTTTCTTATAGAAATTTTATTTTTTTTCTTTCACATTTAGGTCTATGATCCATTTTTAATTAACTTTTATAAAGGTATGAAATAGGGGTTGAAGTTCATTTTTTTGTTTCTTTTTGGCATATGGATGTTCATTCTAGCAATCAGCCAACATTTCCCCAACTCAATTTGTCTGTCTTCTATCAACTTTGGATATGTGTAGGTCTGTTTCTAGATAGCTCTCTCTATTTCATCAAGCTGTTTGTCTATATGCCAGTAAAACACTTTCAATTATCATAACTTTAAAATGCTTTGATTTTGTAGGGGGTGACACCTACCTCATATTTTTTCTTTAAAACTTTTAAAAAAATTCTTTTAGAATCTTTATTTTTCTCTTTGAATTTTAGAACGATTTTGTCACATTCCACAAAAATGTCCCATAGAAATTTTTGTTAGTCTTGACCCAAAGATCTCACCATTTCTAATTATTTATCACCACATAATTGGTGTTGATTGGAAACTTTTCCTGATACGGGGCAGAACTGCTTGGATGTCTTTTCCATGTGGCTTAAGCTTATGAATAAAATAAAGCAATAGTTGGAAAAAATAATGGAATTATAATTGAATTAGTAGAATTGAATTAACAGATAATGTGGAGAGATTGATGTCACTATGATAATGATTTGCCCATTCAATAATTTCATATATTTTCTGTTTATTCAGGCTGTTTTATGACCTTCAAAAGTTTAGGAATACTTTCCCAAAAGATCTTACACATTTTGGTGGATTTACTTCTAGATACTTTATAGTTCCATTTGCTTTTATAAGTCAAATCCTTTTTAAAATCTCACTTCCTAAATGATCATTGCTAATGTATATAAATACTAATTTTCCTTTTTTTCTTGTATTCAACAATACTGGAAAATATTTTAACTGAGTCTAATTATTTACTCTAGATTTCTTTTGATTTTCTTAGCTGATAATCTTATTTTCATGAACATCTGTATTTTCTGTTTCTCTCCTTTTATCTCTTCTCCTGTCTTTCTCCTACTTCTCCTCCTCCTGTTTTTCCTCCTCCTGCTGTCAAGTATTCCAGTGAGATGTTACATAATAGTGACAGTGAGTGCCCCAGTTTTGTTCTTGATATTAGAGGGAACGTTTCTAAAGTTTCAAAATAAGACATTTTCTTTACAATAGATTTGAGAGATACCCTTTACTAACATAAGAAAATTCTTATCTATTACTTGTTAAGAGTTTGTTGGTTTATTGTAAAAAGTATTAAATATCAAAAATGGAATCACTATATGTGAGCAAAATTTAATTACATGTCTTGTGACGCTGATAGCCTTACTTCTATAATGTGTTTTTCCATTTGCTTTTCAATGGGAAATTTTTTCTTTGTCAGTGGTATATTCCAGACCCCATCCTGAGTCTACTGAGTATAACTAGAGTAGGAGTCTGTATTAAGGAAGAGAACCTTTCCAGGTCAAGTGCATGATAAGATAGTTTTTGAAACTATATCCACAGAATAAAGTGCAAGCTCCTTGCTCCTTAACAAAGAAAGTAGTCCCATCATAAAGACTGTTCCTTATTCCTCCAAGCCATGTCTCTTGTCTGCCCCTCTCATGTTTGGTGTCGCTGTGATGCTGAACTTCCTTGGGTTATGGTGTACTCTTAATCTAAATGCTTTTCCTTTTTCAGTGTTGCCCAGATACGGCCGGTATCTACTCACCATTTAAGTTACTCGGTTGTGTTAGCTTGGGTTAGGCTGAAGATGCAATTCGTCACCTGTTTCTCTGTCACATCACAGGGCATTAGAAATCTCTGTTCAGGGCCTCTGTCAGTTCTTTGAGGTTGGGACTTGTGTCTTATTCACTAGCAAGTTCCCAGTGCCTAGAGTAGTGCCTACACATGGTCACTGCACAGCACAAGCTACTGAAATGGAACTAATTTTTTCATGCAGAAAGCTCAAAATTGAACTTATTTTTGTGTTGTTTTGTCTGTTTTGGTTTTTTGTTTTGATTTGTTTTTTTTGTTTTTTTGTTTTTTCCCTGAGTCCTCATCTGTACAACTTGGGGCAGATTTCAGACTCTGACAATGACATTGGGTCTTTTCCAGTGCTCTTCAATAATGCCAAATGCTTTTTTGATGTACCAGCACAGTTCTTTCCTCAGAGGGAGTTTAAAACTCATTTCTCAAGTCAGTTAACTCTTTCATGACAACAAAGTCTTTCAGTGAGAACACATTCACAAGTCAACACCTAACTTCTCCACAGAGGAGAAATCACAGACTATATCTCTGTGTTTCTACAGAGGTATGAAAAACTGTGGGGTTTTGTTTTTTCCTGTTATATCCTAGTGACATCCATTGACAAGCATTTTGAAAAATAGCCATATATGAAAGAAATGACTTTGGAAAAGTAGAAAAAGGAAAAGTTTGAGGGAAGAATTTTAAAATCTATTAAAATTCATCAATATTTGGGGACAGATATCCAATTTCTATTAGGGAAAAAAATACAGTGGAATCCTTATTATTTCCTGGCTTTTAGTCTTAGTTACTGAGCTTTCCTTCTCCATTGCTATCATGGACTGAGGTTCCCATAAGCAAGACATACAGTTATCTTTGTCCAGGGAGTAAGCTTTATTTATATCCTTACCTACAACATCATATGAACATGGTAATGATTAGTTGTATTTGGTCATTATAGTTTATTAAGTCCCAGCAAGTCATTAATATAGCAAACCTGCTCTTTAAAAGGATTCATATTATTTGGGCAAGCACTTTTAAGAATCACACAGGACTAAAGCAGTTAAATAAAAAAAAAAAAATAAAGCAGTCTTTTTTTTTTAACATTTTTTTTTTTTAAGATTTTATTTGTTTGACAGAGAGAGACACAGTGAGAGAAGGAACACAAGCAGGGGGAGTGGGAGAGGGAGAAACAGGCTTCCAGCTGAGCAGGGAGCCCCATGTGGGGCTCAATCCCAGGACCCGGGGAACATGAGCTGAGCCAAAGGCAGCCACTTAATGACTGAGCCACCAAGGCACCCAAGTTAATAGCTGTCATGACTGATAAAAAGATTTCCCAAAGTAGAACCAAGAAAGATTCTCTTATACTCACCACTGACCCTGCTCTCTGGAGCAGATTTCACCTCTGCCTGCTCTTTCCCAGTGATAAAAAAATCCTTAAAGTTATATGTATCTTCACAATTTACAGATTGTTCTCACATATGCTTTTGGATAATTCATTGAACAACTCTTTGTAAAACGCTTTATAGCATTTTCATTTTGTGTAAAGATAGCCAAGACCCCAAGAAGGTAACTTGGCTGACTTCACTCAAAAGCTTTCATGCTAACATGCAGACTCACACCAAGTGACCCCAGCACCACTGAACTCCAAGCAAGTCATGCTGTGGCAGCGACAGTATACTCTAAAGGACTATTTACATTTTAGATACTGTAATATAATATAATATATTCAAAACCATTGGCGAGAGGGTGGCATCAAGACTCTTCCAAATCTTTCTTGCCTTGTCATTTGTCATAGAATTTTCACAGGCTGTCAGTGGTAGGAGACAAACAACATGCTTCTTTTTATTTTTATGTTTGTGGGTTTTTTTTTTTTTATTGGCATATAATGTATTATTTGCTTCAGGGGTACAGGTCTGTGAATCATCAGTCTTACACAATTCACAGCACTCCCCATGCCATATACCCGCCCCAGTGTCCAAACTCTAGCCATCCTATCCCTCTCTCCCCAGCAACCTTCAGTTTGTTTCCCGAGATTAAGAGTCTCTTATGGTTTGTCTCCCTTCCCGGCCCCATGTTGTTTCATTTATTCCCTTCTTACCCCTCACCACCCCCCGCCCTGTCTCTTAAATTCCTCATATCAGAGAGATCATATGATGATTGTCTTTCTCTGATTGACTTATTTTACTTAGCATAATACCTTCTAGTTCTATCCATGTCATTGCAAATGGCAAGATTTTAGGAGTTTTTTGATGGCTGCATAGTATCCCATCATATGTATATATATACCTATATACATATATATACACACACACATATGATGGGATACTATGTCTTCTTTATCTTCTTTATATATATATGTATATATGTATGTATATATGTATATACATATATATACATATGTGTATATATATGTATATATACACATATATATGGATAAAGAAGACGTGGTCTATATATATGTACATATATATGTATATATACATATATACATATGGTCTATATATGTACATATATATGTACATATACATATATATGTACATATATATAGACCACGTCTTCTTTATCTATTCATCTGTTGATAGACATCTAGGTTCTTTACATAGTTTGGCTATTGTGGACATTGCTGTTATAAACATTTGGGTGCACATGCCCTTTCTGGTCCCTACGTTTGTATCTTTAGGGTAAATACCCCGTAGTATGATTGCTGGGTTGTAGGGTAGCTCTATTTTCAACTTTTTGAGGAAGCTCTGTACTGTTTTCCAGGGTGGATGCATCATCTTGTATTCCCACCAACAGTGTAGGAGAGTTCCCCTTTCTCTGCATTCTCACCAACATAGCCATTCTGACTGGTGTGAGGTTGTATCTCACTGTGGTTTTGATTTGTATTTCCCTGATGCTGAGTTATGTGGAGCAGTTTTACATGTGTCTGTTGGCCATTTAGATGTCTTCTTTGCAGAAATGTCTGTTCATGTCTTCTGCCCATTTTTTGATTGGATTATTTGTTCTCTGGGTGTTGAGTTTGATAAGTTCTTTATAGATTTTGGATACTAGCCCTTAACCTGATATGTCATTTGCAAATATCTTCTCCCATTCTGTCAGTTGTCTTTTGGTTTTTTTGACTTTTTCCTTTGCTGTGCAAAAGCTTTTGATCTTAAGGAAATCCCAATAGTACATTTTACCCTTGCTTCCCTTGCCTTTGGCGATGTTTCCAGGAAGAAGTTGCTGCAGCTGAGGTCGAAGAGGTTGCTGCCTGTGTTCTCAAGAATTTTGGTGGATTCCTGTCTCACATTGAGGTCTTTCATCCATTTTGAGTCTATTTTCATGTGTGGTATAAGGAAATGGTCCAGTTTCATTCTTCTGCATGTGGCTGTCCAGTTTTCCCAACACCATTTGTTGAAGAAACTTTTTTTTTCCATTGAACATTCTTTCCTGCTTTGTTGATGATTAGTTGACCACAGAGTTGAGGGTCCATTTCTGGGTTCTCTGTTCTGTTCCATTGCTCTATGAAACAACATGTTGCTATACACAAAGGAGAACCAGATGACACTGAGGGCCATTCCCCTTAATGGAGACTCTATATCCAGGATGAGAGCCTTATACTTACTCTGCACCATAACAGGAAAAATAGATTTACTTTTCTGATCTCAGCTAAACAAACAGGGGCACCTAGGTGGCTCAGCTGGTTAAGCATCTGCCTTCAGCTCAGGTCATGATCCCAGGGCCCTGGGATCGAGCCTCATATTGACCTTCCTCTTCAGCGGGAAGCCTGCTTCTCCAGCTCCTTCTGCCTGCTGCTCACCCTTCTTGTGCTCTCTCTCTCTGTGTTAAATAAATAGATAAACTCTGTTAAAAATAATAAAAATAAAAATAAAACAAACGAACAAAAAGAAACAAATTGTACCTCACCTAAAGACAACATTTTCCTCTGTGCACTGGCTTTATCTTACATTTACTTTATTGGCAATGCATGCAACTTCTGATGGGAACATTTATTTCTAGAATTAGTTTGACCAAATTGCAAATGCCTCCAACGGAACAGCTTGTACTAATAAATAGATCTCCCTCTCACTTCAAAACCTACTACTACATGATTTTTAAAGCGCATTTATCAGAAACCCCTAGACAATCCTCCAACTTCAATTGAACCAATTAATTTTATGCAATGAAAAATCTAAAGGAAGTCTCTTGACTGCCTCCCTGACACTTTATATCCTGTGATATTTCATTTTTAGCAAGAAGTGATTGAGAGCAATAGACATGACTATTTTTTAAAATGGTATTTGGGACTCCAATCTAGTTTTTTTTTTTTTTTTTTTTTTTTGTTAGCAGTACTCTCCGCCTGACACCCACTCACGCTTTGAAGTCTTACCTCATTGTGTCATAACAATGATGTGTCATTTCTTAATTTGGAAGATCTGAGAGAGAAATTAGGTTATCTGAAGAAAGGAATTAGAAATATATATTATATAGTAGAGTTCATGGGGGTTTTTATTAACATGCCTTATCAAGACCATCTTATTTAATTGGGTGGACAGGTTTTAACACCTAGGATAAAATGTAGATTCCTTTGTTTGTTTGTTTGTTTGTTTATTTGACAGAGAGAGATCACAAGTAGGCAGAGAGGCAGACAGAGAGAGAGGAAGGGAAGCAGGCTCCCCGCCAAGCAGAGAGCCCGATGCAGGGCTCGATCCCAGGACGCTGGGATCATGACCTGAGCCGAAAGCAGAGGCTTTAACCCACTGAGCCACCCAGGTGCCCCTGTTTGTTTGTTTTTATATCATGATGTTGAGCCACAAAGTACCTAAGACTGCTTTTTATTCAAGTTTTTTTTTTTACTACAAAAATGCATTTCTTCAAGTGCAACATTATATTCCTAGTTATGAACAGTCAGATGATATAAAGGATACTTACTCATCTCCTTAGATTTTTGCCATCTGAAAATAGAATGCCTGCTATTTCTATTATTACATTATTATAAAATTGTTACTCTGCAAGTTTTCCATTTTGCTTCTAGCTCTTTAGAACCTATATTATAAATTCTATGTAACATTTAAAACCAAAACCTTGAGAGACATCAGGATACTTTCTAAATATTCAGCCCTATAAAACTATTTAACCAGACTTACTAACACAGAAAAGGCAAAAGTGAAAGAAGAAAGAGAAAAGAATCAATATCTAGAATAATGAACGGGACATCATTACATATCTTATAGGAATTAAAAGGCTAGTAAGGGAATATGAACAAAATTGTGCCAGTGAATGTCATAGCTAAGATAAAATAGACAAATTCCTTGAAAAACATAAATTACCAAGAATTTCTCAAGAAGAAGCTGTAGCCGGGGCACCTGGGAGGTGCAGTTGGTTGGGCATCCAATGTTGGTTTCTGCTCGGGTAGTGATCTCAGGGTTGTGAGATGGAGCCTTGTCAGGCTCTGTGCTTAGCACAGTATCCGCTTGGGATTCTTCTGCCTCTCCTCCTGCCCCTCCCCCCAGTGCTTCTATTCCCCCTACCCCCACATACCCTCTTTCTCTCTCTCTCTCTCTCTCACTCAAATCAATAAATAAAATCCTAAAAAAAAGAAGAAACTGTAGCCAAATAGCTCTGTATGTATTAATGAAATCGAATTCAGAGTTAAACCTTTTTTACCAGAAGCCTTTAGGCCTAGTTTCTTTCTTCTTCTTTTTTTTTTTTTTTTAAGATTTATTTGTTTATTTGAGAGAGAGAGGGGGAGCAAATAGGGGAAGGGGCAAAGGGAGAGAGAGAATCCTGAAGCAGATTCCCTACTGAGCAGGGAGTCTGACTTGGCTCAACCCCAGGATGAGATCATGACCTGAGTTGAAATCAAGAGTTGGGTGCTTAAGCAACTGAGCCACCCAGGTGCCCAGGCCTAGATGGTTTCAATGAAAAATTCTACCAAACATTTAAGGTAGCAATATTACAAAGATAACATATAATTTATGTTAAATATGTAATATAATATTATAATATATATAATATTGTAATAAATAATGCATAATATATAGTTATATTAGGTAATTTATCTTTTTTGACATATAGTTGGAAAGAAATATTTTTTGTGTTCAATTTGGTACTATCTGCTTTTTCATTGTAATTTTCAGAATTGTCTTTAAGTCTTTAATTCCAGTTAGTTAACATACAATGTAATATTAGTTTCAGGTGTACAATATAGTGATTCAGTCCTTCCACCTGGTGCTCATCACAAGTGCTCTCCTTAATCCCCCTCCCCTATTTAACTTACCCCCCCCCCTCTAGTAACCATCAGTTTGTTCTCTGTAACTAAATCTGTTTCCTTATCTCTCTCTCTCTGTCTTTCCCATTTGCTTGTTTGTTTCATTTTTTAGATTCCACGTGTGAGAGAAATTATATGGTATCTGTCTTTCTCTGACTGACTTATTTTGCTTAGCATAATCATAATACTCTCTAGCTCCATCCATGTCATTGTAAATAGCAAGCTTTTATTTTTTATGACTGAATAATATTCCATTGTGTATATATATACATCCTCTTTATCCATTCATCAATAATGGACACTTGGGCTGCTTCCATATCTTGACTATTGCAAATAATGATGCAATAAACATAGGGGTGCATGTATATCCCTTTGAATTAGTATTTTTATATTCTTTGGGTAAATACCCAGTAGTGCAATTGCTGGATCATAAGGTAATTTTATTTTAACTTTTTGAGGAACCTCCAAACTGTTTCCTGCAGTGACGGCACAAGTTTCCATTCCTACCAACAGTGCACAAGGGTTCCTTTTTCTGCACATCCTTGCCAACACCTGTCATTTCTTGTGTTGTTGATTTTATCCATTCTGACAGGCGTGAGGTGATATCTCATTACAGTTTTGATTTGCATTTCCCTGATCATGAGTGATGTTGAGCACCTTCTCATGTGTCTCTTAGCCACTTAGATGTCTTCTTTGGAGAAATGTCTGTTCAGAGCTTCTGACCATTTTATTACTCAATCATTTATTTTATAGATCTTGAGTTTTTTAAGTTCTTTATATATTTTGGATACTAACCAGAAATTTTATTTAGACTGTAATTATTGGTGTGATTTGATTTAAATCTACCACTTTGATACTGTTTTCTTTTGTTTCATTTGTTCTTTGTTTTTCCTTTTTTTCTATATCCTTTTGGCTTGAGTTTTATTATTCCATTTGCCTTCACTTATAACAAGACTTATAAATTATATGTATGTGTGTGTATGTGAGTATGTGTGTGTATATATATGTGTATGTGTGTGTTTATATATAATGATTGCTCCAGGATTTATAATAAACATCTTTATCTTACTCTTTACATTTAAATAATATTGTACTATTCCATGTAAGTATAAGAACCTTACGACAGTATGATTCTATTTCTTTTTTCCATCTTATGTGCTATAATTGATATAATTTTACTTCTTTTTTTTTAAATATTTTATTTATTTATTTGACAGACAGAGATAACAGGTAGGCAGAGAAGCAGGCTCCCTGCTGAGCACAGAGCCCGATGCGGGACTCGATCCTAGGAACCTGGGATCATGACCTGAGCCAAAGGCAGAGGCTTTAACCCACTGAGCCACCCAGGCACCCCTAATTTTACTTCTTAATATGTTAAAAAAAAACATAATATATCATTTCTATTTTTGCTTTAAGCAATCAACTATCTTCTAAAGTGGATAAGAAAAATATATTTATATTTGTTTTTATCATTTGTAGTACTCCTCACTTTGTATAAATCTAAATTTATCGAGTGCCAAACCTTCTGCCTGAAGAACTTCCTTTAATACTTCTAGCACAGCTCTTCTGCCAAAGAATTCTCTCCACAATTGTTGGTATGCAAAGAAAAAAATATGGTTTTGTCTTCATTTTTGAAAAAAAAAATAGTTTTGTTGGGGATACAGTACTGGGTCGACAATTTCTCTTTCTTTAAACACTTTAAAAGATGTCACTGCATTGCTTTCTGGCTTGCTGTATCCTTATCCTTGTTTATTTGTGTATAGCATTTCTATTTTTTGTCTGCCTTCAAGATAAAATCTTTTTCTTCGGTTTTAAGCAGTGTGACTATGATTTAAATCATATAGGTGTGTGTGTCTTCTGGGATTTTAGATCTGTGGTTTGTTTTCTTCATTAAATTTTGAAAAATTCTCAAAAATTACCTCTTTAAATGTCATATGCCTCATTCTGTCTATATTCTCTTTTTGAGTCCCCAATTACATTCATATTAGACCACTTGACATTGTCCAATGTCAAAAATGTCAAAAAACCCTTTTTAAAAAAAGTATTTTATTTATTTATTTGACACAGAGAGAGAGATCACAAGTAGGCAGAGAGGCAGGCAGAGAGAGAGGGGGAAGCAGGCTCCCTGCTGAGCAGAGAGCCCGATGTGGGGCTCAATCCCAGGACCCTGAGACCATGATCTGAGCTGAAGGCAGAGACTTAACCCACTGTGCCACCCAGGCGCCCCAGCATGGCTCTTGGATATATTGTTCTCTGTCTTCCTTCGTGTGTCCTTTCCTCTCTTCCTTCTTTTCTTCCTTCTCTCCTCCCTCCCTCCCTCCCTCCCTCCTTCCTTCTCTTTCTTTTCTATTTATGTTTTATTTTGGATAATTTTTATTTATCTATCTTCTAAATCACTGGTTATTTCTTCAGTAGTATCCCATCAGCCAATAAGCTCAGTGAAGAAAAATCTTCATCTTTGATATTATTTTCTTTTTTACTAACACATGTTCAACTTTTTAAAAATAGTTTCTTTCTCTCTACTATAATTCTCATCTTTTCCTATATGTAATTCACCTTTTCCACTAGAAACTTTAACACATTCATCATTGCCACTTTAAAAACCCATCTGATTGTTCTAATATCTGGGTCATTTCTCTAGTTTCGTTACTCAGCTATAGACAGTGGACCCCCTTCTTCTCCACCTCCTCCTCCTCCTCCTCTTCCTCCTCTTCCTTCTTCTTCCTCTTCTTCCCTTGCTTCATTGTGTGTCTTGTAGTGTTTGACTGAATGACACTGTGTGGAAAAGAACTAGAATCTGATGTATGTGGCATTTATATCAGTAAATGGTAAGCCCTCCAGCTCTTTACTTGCCTCATCCGTGAAGCTCTTAGTGTAAGGAGTGGATTCCATTATATCAACAGTTGATCTGGGCTTTGGCTGTTTCTTGGAACAGCTGTTTTTGGTGTAGCATAAGTTTTAGGTCTTCCAGTGTTTGGCTTCTATCTGCCGGGGCTTGCCTGAGGAGCTGGGGGATTTTTCTCAGGGTTCAAATTCTACTCTCAGATTTTGATAGTACCTGCAGAGCTATGCCACAGAGTGTTTCTCTCCTGGCTCTTGTCCAATGGGACATTGTTTGTGCTTATCATTTAGTGCTAGATTTGTCATGTAACTTGGGCAGATTTTGTTTTTTTTGGTCAGTTTTCAGCAGAATTTTTTGCCTGGGCTTCAGGGATGGGGCTTTCTTTCCATTCCTGATTCTCTTTTCTGTGGCAGCCAAACTCTATATGGTTATAGAAAAGATTTCCCGACTTTTCTCTGGTAATAGCAGATCTCTTTTTGCCAAGAGGGTAGGACACCAGGTTCAAGTAGAAGAAGTTTTGCTTCTACCTCTAGCTCAGCAATAATGGATCTCTGGCTGTGTCCTGGATGAGAGGCTTCCCTTCCCCTTACAGAGTCACACAGGTTCTACTTCTACTCCTACACCAGAAGCAATGCATCTTTACCCATGCTTTGGGGATGAGAGGGCTTATTTCCCCTTCTTAGCATATTAAGACTTTGGTTTTGTAAAAAGGAACCATACAGAAAAGTAGCACAGATTTAGCTTGCTTACTAACAGCTGCCAAGTCTCCTCCTTCACTTGAGCCACTGAACAGAACTCTACCTTGTCACTTGCCCTGTCTCTGATTTTCTAAGCACGTGATGGAGGTCTGCGGGAAAGATGTGAGAGAGTGTGAACTTCTCTTGTGTCTGGCTCTACCAGCTATTCTAAACCAGGATGCCACACTTGGTCTTTAAAAATTTATTAGGCTTCAGCTCATTTCTTTTTGTCATCTTTGTCATATGTCCTGTGCTCTGACAAAGGTGAGTATGTTTGTGTATGCTGGCTCTCTTTAGATGAGGCACACCCTTGTGTGGAATTCAGTTTACTTGAATGCCTTGCGACTTCAGCTCTCTGCTGGGTTTAAGAAAATGATCATTTTGTAGATTATATGGCTTTTCTCCAGATTAAGGAGGGACCTCTACTTTGCATCTTTCAACATTTTAAAGAAAAGTTAACTTGGGGCTAATGCCTTTACAGTGTAAGGTATATAACAAGCCTTTGAAACCATGTTTTTACCATTACCCTAGTCTCCTGAAGCTTATCTCCTCAAGCTTCTGCTCCCCTTCTATTTTTAATGTTTTGCCAGAAGCTATGGAACAACTTCTAGGTGGTGTTCAGTAAGTGTAGAGGCAACCTCTATGCCCTTACATAGGCAATAGGTTGAAAAGACACAAAGGAGCTCTGGTCAGGTGTGCCCTTCTGTTGTCCTTGGACTTTCCACAGTGAACGTTTGTTGCTGCCATGGAACTAGTCATTTTCCTTGCCACCCTGCCCTGGGCTTCTGCTGTGATCAGGATTCCCCTTACTATCTTGCAAGTTCAATTAATGTTATATCAACATCATTAACAGCTTACGGCATAAACTCTTTAGTATCTTAAAGTCATTAGGTTATTAAATTTCAACTGATTCTCTCAGAAATGTCTTTAATATATTAGGTTTGTTCCATTTGGAATTAAAGCAAGGGCCACTCACTTCATTTTGTTGTAATGTCTCCTAAATTTCTTCCAGTCTGTAATAATCTCACCTCCTTTTATGGTATTTATTTGTTGAAGAAATAGGGTCATTTGTCCCATAGAATATATCATATTCTGGATTTTGAAAAAAAATTTTATATTACTTATATCTATTTTATTAAAAATTTAAAAATATAATGTTTTCCTTCTCTTTTTAACAATATGGTTACTAGCCAGAGTATCAGTCAAATTATAAATTAGGCAAGTGTGGAAAAAGAACAGATGGAAGAAAGCAGAAAAGAAAGATGCTGACCCCGACTCATTTAGATGAGGTAGAAAAATTGGGGTAGTGAAATTTCATCAGGTTAGGCAACTTTCTCTCTCTGTCATCACCTTGACAAGTGTTAGAGAAAGGAGTGGTTAGTAGAATATGTCTCCAACCATAAAATATGGCAGTTTTGAAGAATCGGATATCTGATATCCAACTCCACAAATGTGGTGATAAATATAAGTGACATTTAGCCCTCTTAATAACATAAATAACAGTCACAAACATGGTGCCAGATTTTCTGCCACAAAATATAATTTTGCTTTTTACATGGACTTGTTAACTCTTTCCAGCTAGACACAAAAGGCACTTATTTGGCTTTTCCAAGCGTTATGTTGAAATGAGAATCTTATGTCTACCAAGCCTGTTTGAATTAGGTGCCTGGTTATGGATCTCCCTGCTAGATCACTTGGTATCTTCCCCACAATTTTTTAATGTTATAATGAGAGATTCAGGTATATGTTAAGCTCAGCCTGCAAACGGAAGTTCTGAATTGCAGCAGTAAGCCTAAGGGGGCCATGGAGGGGGAAAAAGAGGACTGTCCTAAGATTGTATGCATCCAACCTTCACGCTGGCTGGGGCAACTTCTCAGCTTCTCTTTCTGTTGCTGCGCTCTGTTACTGCCTCACCAGATGATCTGTCTACGTATAGCCTCTTCCATTTGAAATACTGGGCTTTTGTTCTCATCACAATTTCTGTATTCTCACTTAAGTTATGCCTATTACAGCAAAACGACTTCCATAGAAGAATTGTCAGTCCAAGAATATAGGTACGAGCAAATTTTTTCTTGGCAAAGTAAATTCTAATCATCAGAATGTTCCAGATTAGTGATTCCTTTTCTAGGAATGTTCTGAATATAAACTTATATGAAGAGTTCTGTGTTTCTAAAGTAGGAGAGGTTTTATTGAACATCTAGTTAATCAACTGGTTGAGTGTCCTTAGGAATGCTTATTCAGGGGCGCCTGGGTGGCTCAGTGGGTTAAGCCTCTGCCTTCAGCTCAGGGGCCTGGGATCGAGCCCCGCATCAGGCTCTCTGTTCAGGGGGGAGCCTGCTTCCCCCTCTCTCTGACTGCCTCTCTGCCTACTTGTGATCTCTCTCTCTGTGTCAAATAAATAAATAAAATCTTAAAAAAAAAGGAATGCTTATTCAAGCTTTATTTTGATATCTCTTATTATAAACTGACCTAAACTAATTTGGATATACAAATATTTTGGCTCCTTTGAATAGAAATCAATAATCAATGGTTATACACAGGAGAGGACTAGATACTGCTGTTATAACATCTTCCTAAGTAAGGAAAGTAATTAAATTCCTAAGTAATTAAAAATAAAATTCTTCTGGGGGTACCTGGCTGACTCAGTCAGAAGAGCATGTGACTCTTGATCTCAGGGTCATGAATTCAAGCCCCATGTTAGACGTAGAGATTACTAAAAAAAGGAAATAAGTAAGCTTTAAAAAAAATAAAATTCTTCTGCAAATACAGATATTTATAAGCAAGCATACACAAAATAGTATTATATGCACTCTACCAATTCTTGGCTTTATTTATTTACCTTTTTAGGGTGCTAAGAATATACCTGGGATGAAAGATTCACAAATGCAACAAATGCAGTATTATAGAAGTAGGACTCAGATGACTCCTAGTCAGACTTGAATAGCCAACATTCCACCAATCTAGCGTTTTGAGAAAGGCCCCCATAAGAATCAAATCTAGGGTGCCATTCTGAAAGGTAAATAAATTGTTAGATACTTAAACTATAGTCTTGTGACAGAGTAAATGTTTCTAAGATATTTTAGGTTCTATTTTAAAAATCATTAATTTCAACAGTAATAATTTCTAATATTATTTTGCTAAAATGTAAATGCTGTGATTTTGACCAGCCAGCAAAGTCACCCAAAGAACTCCTAGTAGCCTCTTCTGGTATATGTCCTTTTTATTATGCCTTTAACTTGTTCCCATTTCAAATTATTCATCCCTCTCTTCCAAAAAATACCTGTCGGTGAGAATAGGGAAGGTGGTAGATGGTACATAAATGGAAGGTTGATGGGTGGCAGTCTGGGCAAAGGGTGATTAAGGTCAACTGTTCAGTGTGGGCATTTCACTGGTTTTTCTGTGGGAAACTTGAACCTTTAATATTCTTTCTAATGAATTAGTGAGTTTACAGATTTTATTTTCTCCAAACAATCCATAAAGTAATAAATACATATTTTCCTGGATATAAGGGAATACTCTACATAAGCCAAAAAAAAAAAAAAGGTAATAGTAGCTAAAATTCCATTTAGAGAGTGAAGGACATAAGGTACTGTTCAATTATGTAGTCTTCTACAGACAAAGCTCCTTGAATCAGTCTCAAAGAAACAAAACAACCAGACCAGATATGTTTTTGTTTTATTTTAAAGAAAGAGGTCATGTAAAATCCTACTATACACTTGATCAAAAGAGCCACATTTAATTTTCTTCCTGTTCTCCATAAAAATGTAAATCAATTTCCTGTATGTTCTAAATCTGTAAGGATATACAGAAATTAAAAAAAAAAAAGCCACTCAGAGCAAGGTTTAATCGTGTTCATTACACTAAACTTATATGAACCAGAATGTGGCTCCATCTATTTTGAAAGGATTTTTAGCATTAAAGGTTAAAGCAAAAAGAAGCCTCTAGTTAACCTTCAATTAGCCATAGCGGCCTGGCACTTTCTTATTAATCAAGATTTTACTCCTTCTCACATTATATTTATGACATTCAATTTTATTTGGTTTCTTCAATATATTTCTCAGAGGTGAAATAGCTCTATTTTATGGATGAAAATCAAATCAAAACGTGGAAGGTTTTCTATGTGACCTTCATAAAGTCGCCTCCCTGAGGTTCTTTTCTTATTTTTAAAAGGACAATAATGAGGTCAACTCTACTGTGCTATGGAAGAATAGAAGGAAATTGTGCAGAGAAACAGAGTAGTGTTGGTTTTGGAGCCAAACGGACATAGTTTCCACCAATTACAAGCTGTGTGACATTGGGCAAGGTATTAGTGTCTCTGAGCCTTTATTTCTTTATCAATAAAACAAAACTGTCAGTTCCTAATCAGGACATTGTAAAGGACTTGGTACGTAAAGGGAAAAAAAAAAAAAAAGATAAGTCCTGCGGACTGAACATGAACAGTTGCATCCCCCCAAAATTTATATATTCAGTCCTAATCCCCAATGTGGTAGTATTTGAAGGTAGGGCTTCTAGAAGACCATTAGGTCATGAGGGCAAAGCCCTCATGAATTGGGATTAGGGCTTTTTAAACAACTCTGAGGAGCTCTGTTACCCCCTCCACCATGTGAGGTTAGGGTGAAAAGATTTGGTTTAGAACGTTGATGCTCACCAGACGCCAAATGCTCTAGCACCATGATTTTGGACTCCCAACCTCCAGAACTATGGGAAGTAAATTTCTGTTGTTTATAAGGCACCTGACATTTCGTTATAACCCCAAAAAGACTAAGACAGTAGCTTTTTTTTTTTTTTTCAAATAAGAGAAGACCTAGAATATGACTACAAAGAAGTAGGAGAACCAGCATTAGACCTTGTATGTTTTACTTCTAATTTTGTCTCTTCTGGAAAAGTGCCTTTCTCTGCCCTCAATGTCCATATCTATAAACATGGACTCTAAGACTCATTTTCCATTTGAAAATTTCTTGATCATTTTAATTTTATCAAGAGTGAAGTTAGGCTTCTGCAAGGTCTCACCCCACGTGTGTGTGTGTGTGTGTGTGTGTGTGTGTGTGTGTGTTGCTGTGGAGGATGGTCTGTGTACTATGTCAGGACATAAAATATCTTTCTTGTAGTTCTCAATCAAAAAGTGTGAAAGCCACCTTTCCAAAAACAAGAATTCAGAATATGATTTCTTGATAAGTAAGTTAACATGATGTTCCCAACTTGAAATGTGCTTCAGAATTGTAATAATCATAATTTTACTTTGAAGATATTTTAAAAAGAAAATGAAAAGAAAAATAAAAGATTGAGAACTG
Source organism: Martes martes (assembly GCF_963455335.1). Classification (NCBI taxonomy): domain Eukaryota; kingdom Metazoa; phylum Chordata; class Mammalia; order Carnivora; family Mustelidae; genus Martes; species Martes martes. The sequence goes on from NC_137888.1 coordinate 100,052,655, forward strand.
CCTTCTGTGAATTGATTTGGACTCCACACTTCATCATGGAGGCTCAAATATTGCTTATCAATAAATCACTTTCATAACACAGCATCAAGAATTACATATGATTTTGGCATCTCCCTAATACACTTAGGTTTTATAGACTCCAGAAGTAGATAAAGAATTGCTAATAGCAGTAATGAAGAGGTGTGAATTGCACCAGCAAATCAGGATTCTGTTCCAGCTCAGGAAACATACTATCAGAATCAAAATTAATTTCCCCCCTTTGGCATTTTTCTCAACCATATGTGGTTTTTAAATTATTATGGTGACTTCTATCACTTTATTGAAAATATGCAGGATGTATTTATCTAAGATAAATATGATTTTACTTGTATGTTTTCTGAAATAATAGCACACAATATGCATCAGAAAATAAGGCAATTATATAATAATATAACTGTTTGTGAATTGTATTCAATTCTGCCAGCATTTATGAAAGATATATGTTTAACAGATGTAAATGTTTATATTAGATCATATGGAACATAATTATTCATCTGCCTTTCAAAGAAGTGTGGAGCTCCTGTTCATCCTCAGTAGAGTTATTTCCATATTGCCTTAGGTGGTTAGTCTACGATTCCACTTCAAATTTTCTGTAAGTCACCTGATGCAGACACTGACATTAATAAAAGCAAACAGTATTCCCAAGTAACCTAAGTTCATGCTTTGTTTTAATTTATAGGGAATATTAAGGGAGTGATGGATGAATGGAAAAAATGATAGGTAAGTAGATAAATAGATACATACATACATATGTATATACATACAAATATATAAAAGTGGTGTAATCTAAATATAGAATTAAACTTTTAAAAGCTGTAATGAATAGAGACACAATTTGGCTTTAAATATAGAATGAGAATTATGTTCAGAACTAGAATACTTACTAGGTTCTACGAATATTTTATCTGTGTATCTTCACTGATTCCCAGTGCTATGTGAAAAATACCAAACTGTACACATTTTACAGAAGAGAAACCAGATACTGACATTAACAACCTTGCTGACTCATAAGCCATGGATGCGTTAGGATCAGTAATCCATCTCTGTGGACCGGCTTCAAGTATAGGCATCACCACACTAAACTTCTGCATGAGACAAGAAGAATTCTTCACTGCTGTTAGTTTTCCTTTAAAATCCTCCAATTTCGGGGCACCTGGGTGGCTCAGTGGGTTAAGGCCTCTGCCTTCGGCTCGGGTCATGATCTCAGGGTCCTGGGATCAAGCCCCGCATCGGGCTCTCTGCTCAGTGGGGAGCCTGCTTCCCTTCCTCTCTCTCTCTGCCTGCCTCTCTGCCTACTTGTGATCTCTGTCAAGTAACTAAAATCTTTAAAAAAAAAAAAAAATCCTCCAATTTCAGGATGAGACACTTTTGGCCAAATAGTTAAACCCTGATTATGATATGATTGATAATTCCACAAGCTTCTAAACAAAAACCACAGAAAAAGAATTTATTCTTTTCCTATTTTGCATACATACTCTCAGCAGAGTTTCCTAAACTTGGGTGATGCTCAGAATCAGCCACAGGGCTTTGGAAAAGAGATTTCTGGACAGCACCCAGACTTATGGGTGGCCAAGAAATCTCTATTTCTCTTTTCTTTTCTTTTCTTTCTTCTTCTTCTTTTTTTAAATCTCTATTTTCTTAAAGGCCTGTGGCTGAAGTGATACTCAGCCAACTTGGGAACTGCTGCTTTAGAAAAATGTTTTAGGGTAGTTTTGGTGGAAAACCTATCAGAAAAATCAAATAAAAGCCAATACATGTTTTATTACCCTGTCATAAAGACAAAATAAGTTTTAGAAAAGAATATTTACCAAGCCTGTGAAAAGTAACACAACAAATTATACATTTTTTAAAAAGCTTTAACCTACCACAAACATTATTAATTAAATGCCTAATGCTGTGCTTAATAATATCCTGAAAATCAATCCACATTAGCTCATAAATATCTTCCTGTCCCTTTTTAAATAAGAATGTTTACTATGAGAATGTACCATAGTCTGTTCAACAACTCTTATGGATGGGATTCAGGTTGCTTGCAACATTTTTCAGTGACAACTGATGATCTTGTGTATATGCATTTTCATATTATTGGAGGTGTATCTTTAGCAAAAATTCCAGGAAACAGGATCACTGGGTCAAAATGTAAACACATGTGTTGTTACTTTAGATATTGCTAACTTTTATCCCATAATTGTTGTGCCAGGTTTCTTTCCCACCAGCAATATATAAAAGTGCTTATGTCTCTGTAGCCTTGCAAAAGAATATTGTTCTTCTTTTCAGTTTTTACCAATTAGACAGGTGAGAGATGGCGTCTTAGTATAGTTTTAATTTGCATTCTTCATTTCTCAGGAATAAAGCTGAATATTTACTTTTATATTCAAAGGTTATTTTTACAGATTTACTGTGAATTGACAAGGTAACTTTTTATTTTTATTTTTATTTTATTTTTTTTTTTTTAAGATTTTATTTATTTGACAGACAGAGATCACAAGTAGGCAGAGAGGCAGGCAGAGGGAGAGGAGGAAGCAGGCTCCCCGCTGAGCAGAGAGCCCCATATGGGACTCGATCCCAGGACCCTGGGATCATGACCTGAGCCGAAGGCAGAGGCTTTAACCCACTGAGCCACCCAGGCGCCCCAACAAGGTAACTTTTTAAATAGAGAACTGAATATTCTGGGTTTCACCCCCCAGGTATGATAAATATACTATAAAGTCCTATATACTGATTTCTAACTCCAAAAATACATTTTATAGTTATAATTAATAGTGTAATTATACAATTAAACTATGAATAATGACTTGTTATTTTCCTTTTTATTTTAAGATTTTATTTATTTATTTGTCAGAGAGTGAGAGCACAAACAGGGTGAGTGGCAGCTCAGTGAGGGATTCAATCCCAGGACCCTGGGATCATGACCTGAGCTGAAGGCAGATACTTAACAGACTGAGCCACCCAGGTGTCAAGGCTTGTTATTTTATTATTGTGTGACATATCTTAAAGGTATATATCTTGGGGCGCCTGGGTGGCTCAGTGGGTTAAAGCCTCTGCCTTTGGCTCAGGTCATGATCCCAGGGTCCTGGGATTGAGCCCCGCATCTGGCTCTCTGCTCAGCAGGGAGCCTGCTTCCCCCTCTCTCTCTCTCCCTGCCTCCTCTGCCTACTTGTGATTTCTGTCTGTCAAATAAATAAATAAAATCTTAAAAAAAAGGCATATATCTTAACTTTCACAATTAACAAAGCCAATCCTAGGAAAGAAAGAAAACAGCCAATTCTATTAATAAGCATTATCAATTCTTAATTAAGAATATTTAAGTAGTCAATCCTAAGTAGTAACTTTTATTACAATATTTTAAAAAGTGTTTTACCTGTTTGACCATTCTAGTAACACCATTTAAAATACCTTCTACAGGGGTGTCTGGGTGGCTCAGTCATTAAGCATCTGCCTTTGGCTCAGGTCATGATCCCAGAGTCCTGGGATCCAGACTGGAGTCAGGGTCCCTGCTCAGGAGGAAGTCTGCTTTTTCCTCTGTCTGCCACTCCCCCTGCTTGTGTTCTCTCTCTCTGAAAAATAAATGAAATCTTAAATTAAAAACAAAAAAACAAACAAAAAAAACCTCTACAAATTCTAGAAATGTTCCACTATTTTTTATCATATTGTGATAATAGGGTCGTAAAATAAATGTGCCACACAACATCATTCCAGTGTTCTATATTAGCACCTACTTGTCTTTATTTAAAACTACCCATTGTTCAGTATTTATTCAAATAGTTTCAGTTCTAGTAATTGCGTGTTTATTTTTGTGAGAACAAATGTTTTATGTTTTAGGGGTGTGTGTGTGTGTGTGAGTGTGCAGGCACACACATGTGTGTTAAGTGAATGTTTCAGTCACAAACACTGTATTGGTCAAAACTGATCTGGAAGATTGGTTGGGAAACACATAAGAATAATAGCAAAATACTCTGTCTTTAAACTTAGAATAGAAAGGTCAATTTTTATAGTCTCTTTGTCCATTTGAATAATTCGTGATGTCCAACAAAATTTTGCGCCATACTCCTTCAACAGAAAATCATAATGATTTGAATCAAATTGTGTTTTTCTAGAAAATGTTTCACTATCAGAAGGACATGATGATAATTTTCCAGGATAATTTTCTAATAAACATAGTGAAGCTTCTAAGTTTTGTATTTTTATTTAATTTTCTGACTTAATGAATGTAAATTATTTTATTGGACAAGCCAGAGTTGCATTTGTTGTTTCTGAGTTGGGAATTTTATATGAATAATCTTTCTTTTTTATCCTCATTGTTTGGATCATCAATTAAAATCTTCATTTATAGAAGAAATCAATCCCTTCAAATTTTGTATTTGATGAGAACAATTTCCTTGCTCATTGTTACTGTTTTGATCCATAATTTTTTAGTTAAAAAAATAAAGATTTTATTTTATTTTTTAATTTTTATTTATTTATTTTTTATTACATTATGTTAGTCATCATTATTTTACAGTACATCATTATTTTAGAATGTCCTCTTGAAATATGTTATGTGGTTCATGTTTTCAAGAGATCCTTTTATTTTTATTGTTTCTGTTCTTAAAAAGTTAAGCAGATCATTTCTTTAGGAGTCTAAATTTTCCCTTTACATGATTTTTATTTTCTCACCTCCAAGGTATTTTCTATTTCAACCATGATTTGATGTATTATTCACATTGGTCTGAAGGATTAGAAAGGAATAATACAGTTTCATTTGAAGTATATACAATATGAATACATTTTCTTCAAAGTATAAATTAAAGCAAATTCAAGAAATTGAAAATTTTAAAGGATTTTTAATGCTCTCATAATTCTTTTCAATAAAATATTTAAAATCACTATTAAAATTAAAGTCAAAATATTAATCATATTTAATATATATTAGAATTTTAAGTCAAAACTGTTAAACACCTGAATTGTAAAATTTAACAAATAACAAAATAACATCTAATCTTTTAAAAAACCTTCATAAAAATACAACTATTAACAATCCTACTTGCCAGTTTAAAGAATCAGTATTTCCATCTATATGTGCATATATATACAAATTTAGAAGAGCATAAATTGTCTAATATTGCAGGATTAGTGGCTTTTCAACCACTAGGTACCTGTTGCAAATATGATGGTGATTCATCAGTAATTTCAGAAACATGATTTGGACCACAAAGAGGGGCTAAAAAATTGACATTTGTCACTAACTGAAACTGATTCTTCATCACACAAGAGCCTCTGTCATGCATGCCCTCCAAGGGGAGGGATGGATTTGTCTTCCCTTCTACCTGAGTCTTGCCACTAGGAACTCTGCCTGGTGCTCTGAAGCCAAGTTTGTCCCCTGCCTCTGCAGCACAGTAATTCTTCCTGGAATGCAGGCCTGGTAGCTTTCTGTCTTGAGACCACTGAGAAGAGATGGAGAGAAGCACTTCCCTGGGTCCGGAGCAGTGTTCGTGCCAGGAAGGGTTAAAGGTTGGTGTGCATGTGTTGTACTTTGCAGAGCTCCCTAAGGTGGTGGCTTCAGAGCAGAGCCTCTCACTCACCTGGACCTAAGTCCAGTCACAGAGAACAAAAGGAAAAGAACATTAGCAAAATTATTTTGACTCTGCATACTTGTCAATTGCATATACTCAGGAACGTATACACAGGAAGCCCGGAATAATCCCTTCTCCTTTTCAGTGGAAGCTTGCCTTTAATAAAAAAGCAAGACCATTCTATCTGTCCACCTTCTCCTACCAGACCATATTCTTTTGGCAGTTATGTGCACATTTACTTTGAATACATCAGAGGAAGAATCACATGCAATAATCAATGTTTCTTTTTACAGATAATTAACATTGTAGTTTAGAAGCACATATTTTATAGTATGTTTTATTAGTTCCACCATACTTATAAGTAGTTTATAAATAGGTCATATAAATTGACCTTGATCTAAAAGGCTTATTAATTAGGCAGTTTGTTTTACTAAGGAATTAAAAACAAAGAATATAATATCTTATCTCTTTCAAAAGGTTCTCTGGCCCTTTAAATAAAAGCTGACTATTATTTTAAAGAGTTCTAGAAGAGGAAACAAAAAAAAATTTTTTTAAACCTTCTCTCTTTAAGGTACATTAAGGTATCAACAACCTGAAAAGAAAGATTAAAGGCAGTTAATTATTCTCCCAGGTGCTTGGCACGGTGAGTTCACTGGTTTAGGTTCAAAATCTTGGCTGGAGCTCATCTCTTTCAAGTTTTTCTCTCTTTTCTATGACTTCAAACTCCTAATTAAACAGTTTTCACTTCTGGTTATATTTACAAATGAGTCAGTGCTAAAGAGAATTGACTGATCTTAATTGGGAATCAGATCTCCAAGAGATCTGTCATTTCCGTGTTCTTAAATACTGCCGACTTACTGGGTGGCTCCGTCACCAATACATAGAATTATTTAAAATTTCTAATAATGTTCCTAATGTGAAAAAAGTTAAGAATTTCTCAGAATCCAAAAGCGTTCTGAACATCAGTCTTCACATGATCAGGCTCCTGCTGACACGCTGAGGGCAGGGCCGTGAGACAGGAATGGAACCTGAAGTTAATATTGCTGTCATGCTAGCAGACAAGGGACTAGGCGGAGCTAGTCTTCCCAGCCTTCGAAGCAGAGGCAGGTCATAACTATTTGTTCTGCCACTCCAGAGGCTAGCCGGCTGATCCTCAGCTGGACCGAATCTCCGTGGGATCGCTTGTGGTCCCCAAAGTTCAGGGCAATGCTCTTTATTCTAAGAGACTGAAGGAATTATTTCATGGAGTTGTGCCTGCCGTTGACTTGAGCTGTCACAAAGCTAAGAGTCTGTGACCTATTACTGCTATAGTAATAGTCTGCAGCAGGCCCACCGAATTCTCACCAAATGTCAATTCCCAGGAATGCAAGCCAAGGAGGAACTAAGCAGGCAACCAGTGTAATGGACTGACTTTTTAAGAGGCAGCATGAAAGTGAAGGGTAGCAGAATGTGCCCAAATATGCCCCCAAAGAGGCCAGCCTGGCTAAGGATGTTAATGAGGCAAAAGTAATTGAGAAGAAGCAAATAAAGGAAAAGCTCTCTGCCCTCCCTCTGTTTGCCTTAAAAGCAGGACATACATTCGCAAAGGTGCCTCCATTTCCCTCGGAAAGGACAGAAGTTAATCACCAAAGACAACTCTAAGGTTCTCATAAGCCCAAAGACACGGGGAAGAATCTCTGTGATGAACCTTACTAAAACTAGCCTTTATCTGCCATTCCTTTTCCAGTACATTTGTTCTCCCACAATTTGCCACCCTAGAAGCTCAAAGTCCTTTTCCTTAGTTTCCTCACTTCTCTAAATATATATTCTTTTGTTCAGATGCTACATAAGCCCATATTCTTTTTTTAAAAGATTTTATTTATTTATTTGACAGACAGAGATCACAAGTAGGCAGAGAGGTAGGTAGAGAGAGAGGAAGGGAAGCAGGCTCCCTGCCGAGCAGAGAGCCCGATGAAGGGCTCGATCCCAGGACCCTGGGATCATGACCTGAGCTGAAGGCAGAGGCTTTAACCCACTGAGCCACCCAGGCGCCCCTACATAAGCCCATATTCTAACCACCCCTGTAAGTTGCTTATCACTAAGTGTTCCCACGTATGTGTGAGGTGCACATGTTAATAAACTTCTGGTTGTTTTTCTCTTTCTTATCTGTCTTTGGTTAGTCTGATCCACAGAGTCATTGCTGGAAAACCCAAGATAGTAGAAAATAACATTTTGTTTATTTGTTTTTTCAAAGGAATCAAAAGGGTGCTGCATTTGGATTCAGAAGACCTGGGTCTAGCTCCTAATTCTGCCTTAGCTGTGATCAGAAGTCAGCCATCGGGAGCCTCCAGTTTTCCTCATCTGTAAGATAGGAACAGCAATAGCTTTTGACCTACCTGACTGAACGATTATGAAAGTGTAAGGGCCTATTTAGCCAGAGCAATTCCATCCGGTTAAACAGTGATTTTGTTGTTTATGCAGTAAAACTTAAACTGACCCTCCCCCCCTCCCCCAGGGGACTGACTTAAAAGCAACTCCAGGAAACTAATCCCACGTAACAAAGCCCAAATACAAGGGCAGGTCAGGCCAGGTGGAGACATCCAATCAGTGGGGCGCACATACTGTCTCCCTAGCTACCAAGGAGTGTGGGCCCCACCTTTTGGGCGCCTTTTGGGTGCCGATTCTGACCAAGGTGAGAGGCTAGTTCAAATATCTACTATAGGATAAATTGTAATTCAATTGGTCCCTCGTGTGTGACCTAACATGACTATGCAGCTTTCTCTGTGTGTTGCAATCTCATTAGCCACCTGTGTGTGGTCAGGCTCAACCACATGGCCTTTGCCCTTTTGAAAGTTAGGCAAGGCAGGGAGGGGTTGCCCTCTCTGTAAGAGGCGGCCCCGACCGGTCGGTTTGATTCTCCATGCTTGGCGTGAAATAAAGCTTTGCTTGCCCTTCGCTTTGTATCAGTCTCGCTCCTTTGATCACGGACCCAACAAAAGGTGAGATCATGCACACAAGAATACTTTATAAACTTTAAGTGATAAGGTTAAATGTTTTTGCTTCCTTTCTGGAAGTTGCTTGAGGGCAGGGGTTGTGGTTTATTCGATGTGAAGTAAGTTTATTGTTATAAATGTATCTTTGGCAATTCTAGTGTCATTTGAATCCTTCTTTCTGGGACCATTGCACTCTTGACACTTCACACCTCTTTACACCCTTGTGCTGGCTCTTCCTATCTTTCAAAATCTGCTTTTGATAATTTTACAACTCCAGCCTCTTGTATCTTGACCGGAGTAGAGGTAGACTCAGACCTGAGGTATACTGGAAGTTCAGCGCATGCGCCACAAAGGAAAAAAGGCCTAGTTGACCCTTGTCCCCCAAGTAGAGCTCCATAACTATAAATGGTAGGCCAAAACTAGAATGAGTGTCCAGTGATTAAAAGGGGAGTAGCAAATTAGCCTTGCCTTCAGTTAATATGCTCTGGAGAAGGTTCTAAGTAATAGAATGTCAAAGCCTCATGTGACAGTAGTAATGTTTCCAGGCAGTCCATCAGCCAGAAGTGGGAGGTTCACTGTAGGAACCAGGCAACAAGGAATGGTATATTTTTCATGGACTGAAACTGGGCCAGAATTAATTTGCATTGTATAAAGTTAACTGAAATTTATCTTACTTTATTTTTAACTTAATGTGTGGTACAGTTGTTTCTTGTCAACATATTCTTGAGTTTCTAAATTATAAAATTTGCTATTTTATTTGCTTCTAAAATATTCATGGTTGCTTCTTTTTATCAATAACAGTTTTCAAATTTAATGATTTTTTTTGCCTTGAAATGTATGTTTTATAAATTAGTATCCCCCCTCCATTTTCTTCTTGTCTGTTTTTTTTTTTTAAAGATTTTATTTATTTGACACAGAGAGAGAGAGAGAGAGAGATAGTGAGAGAGGGAATACAAGCAGAGAGAGTGGGAGAAGGAGAAGCAGACTCCCCACTGAGAGGGAGACTGATGCAGGGCTCAGTCCCAAGACCCTGGGATCATGACCTGAGCCGAAGGCAGACTCTTAACCAACTGAGCCACCCATGCACCCCTTCTTGTCTGTTTTGTTGATAAATATCTTATCCTTTCCTCTCTTTTCTGACATTAATTCTTAAGTTAAGAGGTAGATGGTTTGCTTTTACTTTTGTCCAGGATGAAGAGTTCTGTTTTTTCTGGGGGTGGCTCAGCTTAATCACAATTATTATTATATCTAATATGCTAATCTCAATTTGTTCATCTTTTCTTTCTTTCTTTAAAAAAAAATTTATTTATTTTCTTGACAGACAGAGATCACAAGTGGGCAGAGAGGCAGGCAGAGAGAGAGGAGGGAGCAGGCTTCCTGTGGAGCAGAGAACAGAGAGCCTGATGTGGGGCTCGATCCCAGGACCCTGGGATAATGACCTGAGCCGAAGGCAGAGGCTTAACCCACTGAGCCACCCAGGCGCCCCGTTCATCTTTTCAAATGCTATCAATTTTCTCTATTGTTTTCTTTACTTATATTTTGTTTGCTTTTTACTTTCTTTTGTGATTTTGACTACAGTGTTTTATAATTCTGATAGAAGTCACCTTTGGGTATTATAAATATTCTATATTTTTATTTATGAATTTTTTTTATTTAATTTAATTTTTTTCCAGTGTTCCAAGATTCATTGTTTATGCACCACATCCAGTGCTCCATGCAATACGTGCCCTCCTTAATACCCACCACCAGGCTTATCAACCCCCCCACCTCCCTCACCTCCAAAACCCTCAGTTTATTTCTCAGAGTGCACAGTCTCTCATGGTTTGTCTCCACCTCTGATTTTCCCTAGCTCACTTCTCCTCTCCATCTCCCTGTTCTCTGTGTTATTCCATATGCTCCACAAGTAAGTGAAACCATATGATAATTGACTCTCTGTGCTTGACTTATTTCACTCAGCAAAATCTCCTCCGGTCCTGTCCATGTTGATACAAAAGTTGGGTATTCATCCTTTCTGATGGAGGCAGAATACTCCATTGTATATATGGACCATATCTTCTTTATGCATTCATCTGTTGAAGGGCATCTTGTTTCTTTCCACAGTTTGACAACTGTGGCCATTGCCGCTATGAACATTGGGGTAAAGATGGCCCTTCTTTTCATTACATCAGTATCTTTGGGGTAAATACCCAGTAGTGCAATTGCAGGGTCATAGGGTAGCTCTATTTTTAATTTCTTGAGGAATCTCCACACTGTTTTCCAAAGTGCCTGCACCAGCTTGCATTCCCAACAGTGTAAGAAGATTCCCCTTTCTCCACATCCTCTCCAACACATGTTGTTTACTGTCTTGTTAATTTTGGCCATTCTTTTTTTTTTTTTTTTTAAAGATTTTATTTCTTTATTTGACAGACAGAGATCACAAGTAGGCAGAGAGGCAGGCAGAGAGAGAGGAGGAAGCAGGCTCCCTGCTTAGCAGAGAGCCCGATGCGGGAATCGATCCCAGGACCCCGGGATCATGACCTGAGCCGAAAGCAGAGCCACCCAGGTTCCCCAATTTTGGCCATTCTAACTGGTGTAAGGTGGTACTTCAATGTAGTTTTGATTTGAATCTCCCTGATTGCTAATGATGATGAACATTTTTTCATGTGTCTATTAGCCATTTGTATGTCTTCTTTGGAGAAGTGTCTGTTCATGTCTTCTGACCATTTTTTGATGGGATTATCTGTTTGGTGTGTGTTGAGTTTGAGGAGTTCTTTATAGATCTTGGATTGATATCCCTTTGTAGTGTCATTTGCAAATATCTTCTCCCATTCCGTGGGTTGCCTCTTTTTGTTGTTGTTGACTGTTTCCTTTGCTGTGCAAAAGCTTTTGATCTTGATGAAGTCCCAAAAGTTCATTTTCATTTTTGCTTCCTTTGCCTTTGGAGACATGTCCTGAAAGAAGTTGCTGTAGTCAGTGTCAAAAAGGTTACTGCCTATGTTCTCCTCTAGGATTTTGATAGATTCCTGTCTCACGTTGAGGTCTTTTTATAACAACTAAACTCAAGGATAAAATGATACATTTAAAATATTACATAATTAAAATAGGGAGTTTATTCTCCTTTAATTTTCTTACTCTCTCTCATTTCTCTACCATGATTCCCTTCTTTTACTTTTTAGTGTCTTTTTGTATAACTGAACTCGGGTAATTATTGGCAAAACATGACTCTCACATTAAGTATCTTTTATTTTAAGCAATTCCTTGATATTTATTTTATCACTACATACTAAAGTTTTCATTAGATCGAGTTCTATGTTTAACATGTTTGAATACTCATCACTGCCTTTTTAAACATACCCATAATCTTAGATTCTTCTGTTGCTCATCTTTCAGTAAGTTGGAATACTTGAAGATTTTTTCTTTTTTTTTTCTTTAAGATTCTATTTATTCATGAGAGACAGAGAGAGAGAGAGGCAGAGGCAGAAGGAGAAGCAAGTTCCCCACTGAGCAGGAAGCCTGATGTGGGACTCGATCCCAGGATCCTGGGATCATGGCCAGAGCTGGAGGCAGACACCTAACCATCTGAGCCACCCAGGCGCCCCAAAGAATTTTTCTTCAAACAGTGATTGGTAAGTGATCTATTTCTGAGTCTTTCTATATCTGAATGTGTCTCTATTGTCTTGATCTATGAAGGTAAACTTGACTACATATGAAATTCTTTGTTTTTCCACCCAAAATGTGAATACATATAATTTTATTTTCTTCTGTGTTTATTTTGCTGAAGACAAATTTGAAGTTTTCTTCCTTTTTTATGATAAACTGGAAATATATTTTTCTCTTTTTTGATCCATTTATTCAACAAAGATTCATTGAGCAACTAGCAAGGGCCAGGTTTTTATCTTGTCATTGAGAACACGGTGGGGAATTAAATAGACAAACATTTCTGTCCTCAGGGGATTATATTTTTTCCTCTTAAATGCTTACATGATTTTAAATTTTATGATTGTATTTGAGTTTTTGTTCTTATATGTATCTTGTTTGACTGATCTGTTCATAAAGTCTGCATGAACTTAAACTAAGGTAGATTCCTTAAAACAGTAAAAGCAAATTTATTTTCAGCTCTAGACTGTCCTTTCTACTTATGCCTCAATTTTTCAATACTTTCTTCCTCTGGGGGGACCTATGATTCTCAATTGTGTCTTTATTTTCTATTATAAATCATCATCTTTCCTCTGAAAATTATTATAAACTTTTCATTTGCTTTTGCATTCTGAGAGCTATGCAAATTACTCTATAGAACTTAGCTTTCTGAGTGTCATTTTTACTATTCAGTGTTTCATTTCTGGTTATATTTCTGCTTTTGCAGTTTTAGTTCTTTATTCCCACCCTGAGCCTTCTTTCATGTATTCTATTGCCTTTCTTCCCTGCTGATTCATTAGTCACTTCTGTCCCTTCAAATTCTGTTAGTGTACTCAAATATATGTACAGAACAGTATATGTATCCAAAAATGCACCCTACTGGATTTTTACGTTGTACAAACAATGGTGTAATCAGCTCCAAATTCAAGATTCAGAACATTACCAGCCTCCAGAAGCATCCTACGTGTTCCACTATTGACCTCAAAAGTTACTGTACTGTCTTTCCCTTCATGTTTTTTTCCTTATTTTTTTCTATTCCTTTTTTAATACATGCCATGTGTACTTATATCACAGGAAGAACGCAAAATATTATTCTTAAATTTTCTCCAGGTTCCTTGAGTAGATTATCTTCAGAGATATGTTCTTTTACTCAATTTTCATGATGCTTCCTTTTCCCCTTTTGTTAGTGTATTGTCATACCCCCACCACATTTTTTTTTTTTCAGAAAATGAGGAAATATGTATTCAAACTCCCAGTTTGCTAACATAAGTTATCTAGATTTCCTGTTGACTCATCATATTTGTAAACTGCCTACCGGTTGAATCCATTTCTCAGGTCTTCAGCTGGTTATCAACAGAACCTAGTTTGTCATCAATTCTTGCCCTGTAAGTGTGAGATTCTCTACTATTCCTGCTGTCCCTTTCTGTGGTGTTATGAACGAAGTAAGGACTGAAACATTAGAATCTCTACTTGTACCTGCCAAAGTTCAGTTTTTTAAAATTCTCCCTGTTGTGGTTTCCTTGTTGGTCCATATCCATCAAGGTGTACTATGCCCCCTCTGCCTTCACCTTCTGTATAACCACCTCCAGGCCACCAAACTTCAGTCTTGACATTATGCAGAACAGTGGGGTTACTGAAATAACAGTACTGTGGGCACTTATAAATGTGATACCCACAAAGTATAGAGAAGAATATAGAATCATGAATGCAGAGTCATCCAGAGCCTTCCTTCTCCCAGTGTGGTCTCCTGACCAGGAACATTAACATTCGCCTGGGGTTCCTTCGTGGGTTTTTTTGTTTTGTTTTGTTTTGTTTTGTTTGTTTTCTGGTTTTTAAGATTTTCTTTGAGAGAGAGGTGAGAGAGCACAAGCGGGGGGGGGGGGGGAGGGCGGGGGAGGCAGAGATAGAGGGACAAGCAGACTCCTCTGCTGAGCAGGGGTAAATCCCAGGACTCTGGGATTATGACCTGAGCCAAAGGTAGATGCTTAACTGACTGAGTGACCCATGTGCCCCACACTTGGGAAATCTCTGAACTCAGGTCTCACCCAGACCTACTAATCAGAATCTGTACTTTTACAAGATGCATTAAATTCCTATGTACATTAGAGTTTGAGTAGCACTGACTTAGAAGCTTTTGAAAAATCCTGGTGCCTCACTTTATCCCCCAGATATTGATTGATTTTAGAGTGAAGTCATGTACTGGTGTTATATTGCTGCTGGATTAGGTTACCACAAACTTAATGACTTATAGCAACACTCATTTATTATTTCACAGTTTTGTAGGTTGGAAGTCTAGTGAGCTCAACCAGTTTCTCCACTGCAAATTCTCAAGGCTCATATGAAGTTGCAGGCAGGGTAGTGTTCTTTTCTGGAGGCTCTAGGGATCATGTCTTTTGGACTTGCTTATTGGCAGAATTCCTTTCTGTGCTGCAGTGGAACTGAGGTCCCTATTTCTTTGTCAGGTGTGGCTGGTGTTCATACACAATTTCTAGGGGCCTCCTACATTCCCTGACTCCTTGTTTCTTTGTCTTCAAAGTGAGTAATGGTGGGTTGAGTCCTTTCAATGCTTCGTATCTCTGTGATCTCCACTTCAGCTGCATCTCTCCTGCCTTCTCTTCTGTAGTGTGTCTATCAGGCTACTCATTTTCTTCTACCTATAATTGACAGTGGCCTTATTTTGGAAGGAATATTTCTAGTGGTTGTCTATTGGTGTCTGCATTTGGACACCATCACAAAGTGTCTGGGTGTGGGTGTGTGCCTCAAGGGAACTGGAGAGAGGCAGTTACCAGTCTAGCCTAAAACCAATTTAAGCCAGGAACCTCTACTGACTGCAGCTATGATTTTACTACTTTAATCTTGATTTTCCATCTTTCAACCAGGAAAATTAGGACTTGAAGACATTAAAAACTTTTGCAGAGTAGTAATGTGGGCTGCTGAGACATCAGCCTTTACCATTTCCCTTCTGGGGAACTGAGCTATATTTTGTGCAATATACTTTTATTTCTTTTGAATCTCTAATACATGATTGTACCCTGAAAAGGGGAAATATGTTATTGAGTCTAAAAGATGCATTTTTTACAGAGTTGGTTAAATTTCTATGAAGATAAGGGGTATTTGAGGGTGGTAAAGCCCTGTATGCATTCTGGGAAGTAGTTATTAGCAAAGAGGGAAAGGTCAGGTTTGAATCTAGTGCAAAATTTCAGGGTCCATCAAGATTTGAGATTTCATAACCCAGGGTCAAAACTGAGTTCTTCTAGTCTCCGAATCCTAGAGACATACCTTTAGGAGAACTGTGTGTATTTCTACTTCTTAAGACTCTCGATAGAAAAATGAAGTCATCTTTTATGGTTCCCTTCTCTACTGGTGAGGCCCTGTTTAAATAATGGATGTCATTGTTTTCATTCAACTATAAAGTGGCATATTTTAATTAGCACTATTCTTAATTATTAGTGGTAAGAGGGAAAGGGGGAAATTAAAATATAGGGAATCCCTTGATAATCATTTTAGCCACAAGAAAAAAAATCAAACTCTTCCCTCCATTCCTGGTTCTTTGTGCCGGACTTATTCACATGCACAGCCTGTCTATAACTCATACTTGCTAGATCCTGACTTGGAATAACTCAGAAACTTCTGATTCTTTAATTTCTGACTTTTTTCTTTTACTCTTGTCCCTGTGATCCTGAAGTTTGACATCATTATTTACTCTTAGATTTCAACCTTTGGCCTCACAAAATTACATGATCTTTCTAACCCTCTCTCTTGCCTCAACCTTGGACCTGGGCACAATTGTACAGTTTTTACTTATTTCTTTCTAAGGCTTTGTTTTATCATTTTATTATTTATATTTTATTTTATCTTAGTTTATTTATCTATTATTTATTATTTCTAAAGATCATTTATTTCTAAGCCTGTAATTCTCTTGGTGAGGACTTCAGACTCCACTTCTGATTATAGCAAATAATGGTGGCTTGGCTTGGCCAATTTTAGCTACCCTTTAAAAGGTAAAAGTGAGAACATAGTCAATCATTACTCTCTGATCACTAGAATTAAAAACAGATATCTAATTTTTATCCCTTTTCTCTATTATTGTATACTCCTTCATTATTCCACTCAACATGAGCAAAATGGGTTTAGTTTAAAAAACAACAGTATGAATAATGGCCACATTGTGTAATTGGCTATATTCCATCACATATTTATGGAGATATATCTTAGGTTAACATTAGGACCAAAGCCTAAAATCACAATTTTAGAACTGAAATATTTTAGTGATCAGAAACATAGGCTAATATTTGGTGCATGAGAGTTTCTTGAACTTTCCCCAACCCCAGAGATGCTAATGAAGAAAGTTAGGTTGATGAAAGACAGATAGGTAAATGAAGGTGTTACCAGCTGGGGAGGGGAACCCTCACCCAATTTCAATAGCAGCATCTTATTTTGCCTATGTAAGTTCTAAGAAAGATTTTTGTTAGAACAAAGCTATTGTGAGTTAAAAATACTAACAACTATTGATCTGGTTGAGCCTGTCATTCTCCACTTGAGGAAATAAAGGTCCTGTAAGGGCCTATTTAGCCAGAGCGATTCCATCTGGTTAAACAGTGATTTTGTTGTTTATGCAGTAAAACTTAATCTGACCCTGCCCCCACTCAGGGAACTTACTTAAAAGCAAGTCTCAGAAACCAGTCCCAGGTAACAAAGCCCAAATACAAGGGTGGGTCGGGCCAGGTGGAGACATCCAATCAGTGGGGGCGCATACTGTCTCCCTAGCTACCAAGGAGTATGGCCCCCACCCTCTGGGTGACTTTTGGGCACCGATTCTGACCAAGGTGATAGGCTAGTTCAAATATCTACTATAGGGTAAATTGTAATTCAATTGGTCACTTATGTGTGACCTAGCCTGACTGTGCAGTTTTCTCTGTGTGTTACAATCTCATTGGCCACCTGTGTGTGGCCAGGCCCAACCACATGGCCTTTGCCCTTAAAAGCTAGTCTGTAAGGCCGAGAGAGTTCACCTTCTTGTAAGGGGCAGCCCCGGCCAGTCGGTTTGATTCTCGATGCTTGGCGCGAAATAGAGCTTTGCTTGACCTTCGCTTTGTATCAGTCTCACTCCTTTGATTACGAACCCAGCGGTCCAAAGAAGTCAAGTGTATAAGATCATAAGAAGCCCAAAGACTTCACTCCTAGGCTAGCACTCTTCCCATTTTCTAATAATTCCCCAAGCAATTAAATGTCAGCCATAATCCTCATGCTTCCTTCGATAACCTAGTAAATGAGGATTTCACATTATAAACTGTTAAACAAGTTTTCTAATTTTATGTTTATATAGGAAGCCTAGAGTTTTTGTTGTTGATTCTCAGAAATCAATGAATATTTCATTGTTTTTTATTCCATAAAAATTTACATGCAAGTTGAAGAGAGTAGCAAGATAAATAAAATGCATTCCTAGACCTTAAGAAGTTCATTGTTTAATGATAGAACCTATTTTGGGGGGTAAAAATTATGGATCCCCAGAATCAATGATAGACATTCAAGATTAAAGGCAGTTTAATATAATTTGCTTCAGTATAGTTTAATCAATTTAATAAAATTTAAACAAGTATTTTTGCATAAATGAATGATGTCAACATACAATGTTTCCATTTAATTATCTTAGAATTGATGACAATTTTTATGCTTGCCTACAACAGCCACAGACATGAAATTATAAAAATGATATTATAGATATATCAGGAGGTAAATGCCAGGATTTTATCCATTTCCATTTTTGGAAACTATGTCATATTTTCTTTTCTCAACTTTTTCTCTGTTTCCTTGCAATATTTATGAAAAATAGCACATGGTTTCCTCTAAATTACATCTGATATTGTCAAATATATGAAGGCCATATCTTGAGTCAGTTGTTATCAAGAGCTAATTAATGTACTTAATTCCTAAGCATAGTGAACTCACTTTGTAAAATTTTGTATATATTCACATATATTCTTATAAATATTGCTATTTCACTAATTCATTCACTAATAAATAATTTTTGCTATTTCCCAGGGACTGTGTAAGGAATTATTTTCACTCCTTTCAAGGAACATGCAGGAAATAGTTTCTTTTGTCTTATGTTTTCTTCTCCCAATAAAAATAATGAATTGTGCATTGGAAAAAAAGATGGTGTCAACAAATTATAAGTGTATAAATACATAATAAAATAAAACACTTTCATTATAAAGCAAATATGTCATTCTAGAATAGAATACACCATGGATGTCTTTTGAATTAGAAAAGAAAATATATTCTTTTGCAGTACAAACATATAGGGATAAACCCTACCAATGAATATAAGAGCTATAAAGATCTATTAAAAAGTAACTCTTATATAAACTGAAATCATATGTTGGAAAGATTTACCAGCCACCAAGCTAAAGGTAGGAGCAACAGAATCTCTATAACTCAAAATAAAATTGATACATTTCCCTTCTAAGTGAAGGTGGCAAAGGGAACATTCTTGACTCATTTGCAAACTTATACATAGTAATTTCTGGCTTGATATTTGCTCTTTCTCACCTTCCTAATGTAGCATCATCTAGATTGCCTCAAGGTAATAGTGCACAGGAGACCACTTTGGTGGGAGTTATTGGGCCTCCAGTGAACAGAATCAAACTGATCCAGGGAAAGGAAGTGATGCTTTGAATTGTTTTGTAATGACATTCATTTCTCAGTGACTTTCCACCACATCATCCAATTAAAAAAAAAAAAAATCAGCACAATGGGCAACTCTCTCAGTGAATGCGGGGTGGGGTGTGTTTGTGGAAAAGAAATTAGGCACTATCAAGGTGGCTTTCAACATGTTGTTGCCCAACCAGAGATTTAGGACATGACAATTGAAATAACTGAGCCTCGGTGCCCTATACTGCTATAAAACCCCAGTTAGTGTATAGATGTGTCCTCAGCTGGCAGATGAAAAGGTCTAAAGTTCAGATTGTTTCAAGAAGTCATAATGAAGCCACAAGAGCCATGTTCTTTGTGAGAGAAATGTCAGCTCCTGGAAAGTCTCTTAAACTGTAAGGACACTTCATTACATAAAAGAACTGACTTAATATACTTCGCAAATGACTTCATAACATTCAATTTTGAGAATCATTTCCATTCTTTTATTCACAGTACATAGGGAAATTAGCTGAAATATTTATCTTTGCTTCCCTCTAAGTTTTATAGCACTAGTCAAAAACTAATTAGACTCTGGCAATTAAATCCTGCATGTATGCTTCTTTTCCCCTCCCCACCCCCCAAAGGAGTTTTCCTCGTTATGCAACTTCCTCTGTTGCAGAGAGTGGCCTATTTAACTTAAAGAAATTTAGTTTGGGTTTTGTTTTGTTCTGTTTTGTTTTAATGTAAAGCTTATTCATTCTTTTCATGTATATCTGATAGGTAGTTAGGAAAAGAGGAAATAAAGGGAGCCAGTCACCAAAATCAGTAAGCAGTTAATGAAACGCAATCCATAAAGGAGAAGGAACGATTTCTCATCATTTCAGGTCCCTAGGCATGTAGGAGCCCTCCCAGAATTGTCCCCCAAACCTTCTCTCTATGTGAGAAGGCAAAGATTGCTATGTGCAAGTTTGAGTATAGTATTAATCCTTAAATTCTGGGTAAGTAGGTTTCCCCCTCCCCTGACATTTTTGAAATATGTGTATTTGCATGACTTGCTTTCCTAGGAGTTCTCCATATTGGAATGACTTGATCTGGTGGTTGGCTTCCTCTTTTGTATAATAGATGGGTCCTGGGTGACTTCTGAAGGAGGGGAGTGCTCTGGAATAGGAAGGCTTAATAGTGTGTGAGTTAGTTTAATGCTGCTCTCAGCCCAAGAGAAAGACTCTTTCTTTCCTTTGATGCTTCCCCCCATCACCTCCAGGGATTCCCTCTAACTGTCTGAGTGACAAGATCATGAGGGTCAATATATAGGATATAAATCTGTCATAAATCTGAAAAGACTTTGTGTTTTTTGTTCATTTGGTTTGGGTTCTCTCTCAGTTTTAGACTAAAGGCCAAATATTTTCCCTGTAGCTTGTAAGCGATTTGGTCCATCTCACCAGAGCTGGGGGTTCCCCAGAAGAGTTTGTGGTCACCACCACATAAGAGTGATATTTTGCAGTAGTAGGTCTTCTATACAAATTTTCCTAAAGAATCTGGCGGTAGGAAGATAATTGCTAAACATGAGAAACCTGGATTCCCCAACATCTCTCACTTTTTCCTCAGAAACTTTAACAGTACTAATTTTCCCCACCAACAAAATAAATGGAAACAATAAAAAAATACACTACCATAAACCACACCAGGCACATGCTTGATTACTATCAGTCAGCCTATGTCACTATGGTAAGGGCACTCAGTTTTTCATGTTTTTAAGGCAAAAATTTGCATTTTCTTTTTTTTAAATTTAAATTCAATTAATTAACATATAATGTATTATTTGTTTCAGGAGTACAGGTCTGTGGTTCATCGTCTTATATAATACCCAGTGCTCATTACAACACATACCCTCCCCAATGGCCATCACCCAGTCACTCCATCCCTCTACCCCCTTCCCCTCCAGCAACCCTTGGTTTGCTTCCTAAGATTAAGAGTCTCTTATGGTTTGTCTCCCTCTCTGGTTTTGTCTTGCTCCATTTTTTCCTTTCTTAAGGGCACTCAGTTTCAGACACATGTAAACACATGTAAGAATTAGATCTATGATTTCTGTTGAAATATATTAGGAAAGACAGAAAAGACATTGGCCCTGTTCTTTATACATTTACAACATAGTGATGGACATAGCTGAATATAAGAATGGAGGAAGACTGAGAAGTCAGAGCTAGAAACATCCTCAAGTTTAGACATTAGCAAATTTTGATTTATCCATTTAACCGTTAATCAAATATTTCAGTGCCTTCTATGTCAAGGCACTGCATTGGTCCTATGGATGATGTAAAGATAGATCATACGTGATTCGAGGAGTTACTGATCTATGATGGGAATAAAATATTTACATAAATAACAAGACTACCATAGGGGAAATATAGATAGAGGGCTGTGGAAAGGAGTTGGAAGTAAACCTTGAAGGCAGGGTCAGATAGAAACAGAGCATTTAGCTAAAGAGAATATGTATAGAACTTATTTGTAAATGAATAGCATTAGAGAGTGTTAGCAAATTCTGATATTCTGAAAGTTCTGTTTCATTCTGTGTGGTAGAATTCTAAGATAACCAACAAGATTCCTGCTCCCTGACTTCATGCCTCCTTTTATCCTCTGCCTTAAGTGTGGATGGAGTCTGTAAATACTGTATGTTACATTCTGTGCTTGGGTTAAATTAGGTCATTAGGTCATATGAAAAAGATGAAGGGATTTTTGCAGATAAAGTTCCTAATTAGTTGACTTTGAGTTAAAAGTCAAAAGGGAGCCTCTGCTAGGGGGGTCTGACCTAATCAGATGAGCCATTTGAAGAGGATTTAGCAGTCAAAAACTCAAAGCAGTACAGAAGCTTTCCTGTTGACCTTGAAGAAGCAAGTCATCATGATCTCTACAACTGCAGGAGAAGAAATTCTACCAACAGCCATGGGAGCTTGCAGGAGGACCCTGAGTCTCAGCTGAGCTTCCTCCCTGGCTGACACCTCAGTTGCAATATGCGAGACTCTGAGCAGAGGGCCAGTTAAGTCCTTCCCAGACTCCTGATCCACAGAAACTATGAGATAATAAATGGATGTTATTGCAATCTGCTAATTTGTATTAAATTGTAACACAGCATATAAAAACCCCAATACACTCAAATATAGATTACATCAGGACCTTCAAACTGAGGTACATGTGCTCCTGGGGTTAACAACGGCTTTCTAAGTGTTCAGGGGCACACAGTTTCAGTAGAATCATTCCCAGACACCCAACCTCTACGTGTCTTTCCCTGCACTGATCTGCCTGAAAATGGGCTGTTTCCTTTCTTTCTTCACCTTTGCCAATCACCTTTCCTCTATTTTAACAAAGAAAGTTCAACTTTTGCCCACCCTGAATCTTAGTCTGGTAAGATTACCCTGGCTGAAACACTATGAGGTGACAAACAGAAAACAAAACAAATGTTTAACATAGTGGGGTCTGCAAAGACTCCTGACATCAAGTCATTGTCTGTGGCAGGGCTCCATATCTTTCTCTTTCTTCTATGTATTAAGTTTAAGGCAAAGTGTGGCATTGGAAACAGGATATTATGGCCTGGGTCAAGATGAGAGGAATTCATAAATATTATAGAATTGGCTAGCAGAATTTATGGTGGTACATTTTGTTGAACAAGCTAGCTTCTTCCATCTCCTAAGTGTTGTCAAGTACTGCATTTCTACTGAGGATCAGTCCTGGTGGTAAAAAGTAGTGAAGGTTGTGGCATCTTTTTTTCATCCAGGCAACAAACTCATGACAATGCTCAATAAATCTGTCTAGCTTGGTATTAGAATAATCAAGATTTGTAAAAGACATGCTGGTAAAAACCAATCTCTTTTGAATGCCCTCAGCATGTTTGCCATCTCCGTCTCGAGAGTTTGGTGACTGATTACAGGTCTCTCTGTGTCTGTAGAGATCTCTGGGGCATATTTTTGGATGATTTCAAGGAAAGGGAGCAAATGAAGCATCACTTCCAAAAGATTATTACATATATGAGGAAGAGGAATGCACATGACATGGAAATTAGTATTTTGTGTTTTATTGAACACTTAGATTCAGAAAAGAGTGTTGCCATCTATTTTGGCCCCCAACATATTAGATTATTGTAACTTTAGTATTTAATGTTTAGTGCCTTATAGTCACAGAAAAAACTATATATCTAAATAGATGAATATTTGTTGCAAGGACATAGAATGAAATGATCAATAAAAGGCTTTCAAGTATAAAACTACATTAGGATAAAATTCCGAGGTAGAAGTGTGGAAATATGAGTTCAAGCACAAAAGTGAATGATGTAAAAATTCTGACTGTTAAAGAAGATCATGTTTAAGTGCCTTTTAAATAGGTTTTGGTGGTTATCAATTTACTACATTATTTAGATTTCACTGGATACATATAAAGCAATATAATAATTATGTTATATAATATAAACATTATTACAATGTTTATTAAAGACATAAATATTTAGAATTACATTTTTATAACTATTTAATCTTATAATAATATTTTTTCAATACCAACTTAAAAGTCTAAGAGAAGATCCATGGTTTTACAACATTCTTTTAGATCTGTGAACAAAAAGTTTCAAGATCAAAGGTGAGAGAGACCGTTGCGAGGTAATTTAGTGGTTAATTAAATCTACTGGGATAAAGTAAATAAATTTTATTTGGTAAGGAATAGGGAACCAGTGACATGGGAAACTATGATACTCTTTTATGTAGAATATCCTGAGTCTCTCTCTCATAGGTGCCAAAGCACTCTTCAAGGCTCTCTAATCAGAGTTCTGCTTCAAGAAAGTCTGGGTGATATCCAAACCAAACCTCATAATCTAAGCAGAGATTTCACTATTGAATTTGGGGGGAGGGGAGAATAAACTCCTAAATTGTTTTTTATTGACTATATGTTTGATCAACCCTATGGGTGGATCCAGCCCTTCTGAGCAACACTGAAGGCTGTTGAAAGGCTAGTACCATTCCGGGCCAACTTACCCAGAGAGCCAGAGGAAATAATGAGCTTTTGTTTACCTTAGCCATGAATTCCTGGACACCTAAGCCGAAAAGTAAAATAGGCAAGATATTGCATAATTCTTCTCCTATACTGACTGGAGCACTGAAAAACACAAGAGGTCAGTAGCACTCAGAACTGAATACTTATATTAACTTTGTCATACAGACATCAAATTCATAGCCTTCATGCTGGCATTCTCTGTGGTACAAACTTCTACTACACATTTCCCAGATCTTTCATCAAGTTTTTGGGCCAAGTGATTTGCTGCCTTGTATTAGTTGTTTATTCTATTTGCCAATGTTTTTTTTTTTTTTCTCTTTATAATATCATAAATATGCTGTCATCATAATGGATAAGGATCCCCATGTTATATCTTGGGAGGATAACATGAGCAGCTTATTCTCAGTTGGGCTTTCTGCTTCATTAGATAAAAATCTGCACTTTACTTACCCCACTTTGGTAATTACAACCATTCTGTGGTGTAACTGCCCTTATTCTGACTCTCTCTCCGATAGGTCTTACTGACTTGACACATAACCTCGTGTTTGCTGTTTTGCAACATCTGTAGTGGCTAAACCCCTCTCTCCTTTATCCCTTAATGAATTCATCCTCTAATGAACAATGCCTCTGTCTGATAAATGATTTATTATAAAATGATCTACTCACACTATGATTTTAAGGAGAGCTGTATTGCTCAGGGCAGGGAGGGGATTTGGAATGGCCCGTCAGTGAAAGCGAGTAGAGGAATTTGAGTTTTTCCATCAAAATGAGATGAGTACAGTTCCCCCAGGTGATTTAAAGGGTATGTTGCCACTGCCACTGCCACCTAAAACGGAAGCATGCAACTAGAGGTTGCAAAAATATCCTAAGATCTTTTAAGAGAAAAAAAATATATATATTGTTTTAATATGCAGCACTTTCCTCCTCCCCAAATTCTATTTATGCTTTCATATTATAACAGGGTAAAATATGACTTTGAATTTGGGCAAAAGAGCTTCTCTTAGTTATGTAGGTCAGGGTTATTTCCTACACTGGATACTTTATCATCTGACAGACTGGTTGTTTTCTGGAAGGCTCTCATTTGTTTCCCAATTTAACATGAGTCTAATCAAATATTGGTGTGTATCTATAAAAAGATCACATCAAAGGTTTGTAGGTTGGTCACATTCAGCTTAGTAAAACAGAATTCTGTTAGCATAATTGGTTTGTTTCCTCACAATTCGATATTCTCCCAAAAATTTTCAATGTGATTTGTTGCTCATCTTTCTATTTAAAGATGCATTGATTGTCTTGTTTGGAGCTGTTTGCCTAGATATCTAGAAAACAAAGTGAAAGAATCAGGTCATTATCATTACAATTCATGAATCACTATTTGTTGGTGTTAATATAGTTTTCTGGCATCAGGATCCTACAAGGGCCACCAGACATAATATAGTTATGGGTTCTTTAAAAGAGGTGTGCTGTTTTTCACACAAAGGCAGTTGAAAATAACAAAAAGAAAGTGCAACTTTTAGCAGTGTTTTATATATATACCCCATATTTATATAGCCTTGTTTTTCCTTGATGATACTAAATAATAGATTGTATGATGTATTTTGATACCTCTGTTAAGGAGATAAATTTGAATTATTCTCTTACTAGTTCACTAAAGTCTTACAGCATAATCTTCATTAGAAAAGCTAGTTACACTTGATATATCTGTCACACCAAATTCTGTTTGCTTTCATAAAATGGATGTGTATTCCTGTTGCATATTTAATTTTGTGCATATTGTAAACCAAAGTTGTGCACTTTAATTGCCTATTCATAATAGCTGATTGACTAAGTAAATTTCCCCCCAAAATCCATCGCACTAATTAGCTACTTTCCTGCTTGTATAACAAGTGTACACATTTATAATGCTGTACAATGAATATAAAAAGATTTATTTATTTTCTACTCACCTGACATAAATTTGCTGCAAATATGACTGAGTGGAGATTACAATAAATAATGTTTTATTTTCTAAATCCTAAAACTTAATTTGTCATCTGAAAAAACTTTTGAGTGTAAATGCTTGGAATGGATTTACTTATAAACTTTATTAAGGGAAATAGAGCAGAACTTTTTCTGAAATGTTGACTAATATATCTTTAAAATTGATCAGTAACAATTAATTAATTGATAATGACTTAAAACTTTAAATTCTACGAGAAATTTTATGAATGGAAAAAATTGTCAAACTCCAATATAATGTGTTATAGGGCAACAAAATATATTAGAAAGAAATGTTATTATAATGCATGTAATATTGAAATTATATCCATAATTTTGGATATATGAGTTGAAATTGGGCTTACCAATGCAAAGAAAATCTCAAACTCAAAGACAGTATGATAGGAAACATAATAGTTTTGGTACTCCTGTTATCATTCTTTCACTACGTCTTAGAATTTTCTTGAAGGCTTTGTGAGGATGGAAGAAGAAAGGAGTAATTGTCCTTGTCACAGGTAATAATAGACTACTTAACCATTTCTTAAAAAAAAAAAAAAAAGCACATTGCTTTTTAATCATCTTTCTAATAAGATGTAAACCAACATTTTCCTATTGAGGTCAGAAATGTATTTTGTGTATGCATGTTAACTATATATTTATTCTCCCAAATTAGTAAATTATAAGAACACTCAGACTACATATGATAAATTTAGAAGGAGATATGATTTTTATTTTATCTACTTCTATACTATTTGCAGATTTAACAAGAACCAATAAAAATAAAGATAGTAGCATTTCTTAGAAAAAAAAAGAGAGTAATTGCTGCTTTATGGAAAAATAGAAGACCTTTAAACACAAGTTAGCTGAAATTTCCTCCTCTTTCTGTGATGCAGTGAAATAGCATAGCATTTGGGATTTTTCCCTAGAGCAAGCAAGTGGCTCCTGGACAGAGACAAGCATCCCTTTTGCAGCAGTGTTTACTGTAAAGGAATGCAAAAAATATTTATTACAAACCACACACAGGTAATGTTTTGTTTCACAGAACCATGTAAAGGAATTGACCTTTATTCATTTTTTTAATTAAGCAGAAAATACCACTAATGAATTCTCTGTTTTATAGTGATTAGTACTACTGTACAGATAAGCACAAACCTAAGTATGTTATTTTGAACCTTTTATTTAGGTAGAAAAAGATCACCAATGAGTATATGTTCTAAATTACAAAATAGCTATCTCATTCTTTCTCTGTGTATTGGCATCTAGGAGTTTTCATTGTTAACTAAAGATATAACAATGATCTTGGTATTTTCCTCTGCAATTATTTGAATGTATGGCATTTGCAGCTGGGCTAGCTTGTGGAAAGATGAAACCTGAATATTCTAAAATAGCTGCTTTTTTAATGTATGGATTATTTTAACATTTCTTGGTCTGTTTCTGTCATGTGGCCTGTGTGAATTGTCAACAATTGTGGTGTGTAAATGATTGATTTTAAGGGCTCATGTTCTGGATAAAGAGTCTAATATTTTGGAAATAAGCAGATAAGTATGCTAAGTCATTTTTATATTTAATGGAAATATTAAAACTTCATTATTTAAAAGCACAACTTCCTTTTAAGGAAGATGGATCCGTAAATAAAATCTGAAGGTCATGGGATGCCTGGGTGGCTCAGTTGGTTGGACGACTGCCTTTGGCTCAGGTCATGATCCCGGAGTCCCGGGGTCGAGTCCCGCATCGGGCTCCCAGCTCCACAGGGAGTCTGCTTCTCCCTCTGACCTTCTCCTCGCTCATGCTCTCTCTCACTGCCTCTCTCTCAAATAAATAAATAAAAAAAAAATTTAAAAAAACTAAATAAAAAAAAATAAAATCTGAAGGTCATTGCTGACTGAGCTACTAATAGAGCTCCTTCATGTGAACAGTTGGATCATTTGTAGATATTCAGAAGTGTTCCTGAGACTGAATTGGAAAGATGGGGCCAAAGAAAGATGAATATTAGAATGAGGAGAATTTGGCATTAGAAGCAGTCAGAAGTGATGAAATGGGCCACAGAGACAAAATGAGGGTGAAGGGTTGGGGGGGAACAACAACTCTACAGAAGCCCGTGTGCTCCTTGGGGTCATGTAGCTAATAAAAAATTTCCAGTTATAATAGACCAAATGAAAGGGGTCCAGAGCAGGAAAATGTGCAATTAATTTTCAGTTTTTGGGCCTTGTTTACACATTTGAGTAATGACCAACACCAAGCACTGTTTGTATTGATACAGCGAAGAAAAGCATAACACACAAGAGACAGTCAGACTCCTTTTAAAATAATTCTATAGAAGCAAGAGCTAACTAAGGTCAGAGGTATCCATGGAAAATGTACTCCCTAGAAACATGCAGACGTCTTTGGAGGGACACTCATCTTCTGTTAAGGCATCAATAGGAAATCATCCTTCCTTCTAAAAAGTCTGGGTAACTGTAGCTGACACTTGTGTAAAATCATAAGGAATCACGACATGGGCAGGTTTACGAAGTTTGAATTTCACTCTCTGTAGTTCTAAAAACTCTAAAAAATCCTAAAAAATCACTCATATAAGACTTCCAAGACCAATATCTTGGCATACCATGCTAGCACTTTTATTAGACTATACACTCCTTCTTCTGTTTGCAAAATAACCATTATGTTCTCAGTCTACACTGCATTAGGTCCTGGAAATGGAAACATGAATAAGATTGTTACTATCCTCATAAATTTCATCGTCAGTTTAGGAGGAAAAACAAGTGCGTAATTACAATTCAATATGATAGAAAAAGAACAGAGTCATATAACAATTGTGGTAGCATTCCAAAGGGAATAGAAAGTAACTTTTGCTGGGATCATTGGCAAAATCCTCAGAATACAGATAAATGTAATGGAGACTTCAAGTTCACGATGAGGGACTAGGTATATACCTTTAACTCTAAGCTGTTCTCAAGTCTCATTGAAGTGACAGAAAGAAACCCATAGTGATCCTGAAGAACTGGGAAGGATGCCATCAATAGATCAGAAACAGAAAATGAAAAATGAAGAATAGACCTGTCAGGATTGACATGGGGAGGGGTGGTGCTAAAGTGGTTGAAAGACCACTAAAAAATGAGTATTGCATTCCCTAAAAGAACACTGAGAAATTCTAAGAATAAAGTGAGCACAGGCTAATGTGAAGCACAGGAGGAAAACTGGCAAGTAAATCACTGAAAGATTTCTAGTTAATCACTCATATTTTCCAGAGTGCCTAGGTTAGTTTCTGCCTCCAGATGATATCTAACAAGTATAGACCTCTAAATGAAATAGAGAGTTTGCAATAGTGGATTTCCAGCCAGGTCATTAGGGCTGGAGAAATAAGCAGGACTAGTAACTCTTGGCTTCTAGAATTCATGTCAAGAAAGCATCAGGGGCATGAAAGGAAGCTCATCTGTCTGTATGTTCCATTTCCCTCCCACCATATGTCTCATGCAATTTTGAATCATATTCACTGTAAGGAGAAGACTGGTTTTTCACAAGTGCTGAGGAAATATAAGCTATAAACCCATTAATTCCAGACCTTGATAGGTAAAATGAAGAGATAACCAAAAATCACTTGAAGGAAAAGAAGGCAGTAATGTGAACAAACAAAAGATCTAATCTCTGAAGAAACTCTTACTGCTGGAAACAAAATAAATTCTTCAAAGAAATCCATTTAATATTCTTAGAGTGTTTTTTTTTTTATGGAAATACCACATTCATAGAGCAATAGTAGGTTGTTCGAAAAAGAAAAAAGAGAATTTAAGAATAAACAAACTTGGGGGAAATTAAAAGCATATTATCATTTAAAGAAGTCAATAAAAATTTGAATTGCAAAAAGGACATGACTGACAGCTAAACCATTAATCTGGAAACTAATGTATCGAGTACAAGTGCAATAATAAAAAATGACTGAATCATGAGAAAAGAGACAGAGGACAGATCTAAAACATCTGATTTCAGCTTAACAGAAGTTCAAGAAGAAAATGTGATTAAAAAATAGTTTATTAGAAGAAAATCTTCCTAAACTGAAGAAATTCAGGTCTTTCTTCACTCTAAAGAGCCCTTCAAACATTTTAAGATAATATTGTGAATGAGGAGAAAAACACAATTTTGATAAATCTTGGTAAAATTTTTGGATTCCAAAATGCAAAGAAAATCTAGGAGGAAAGAAGATCCTTACGAATGAATTATTAGATGTTCAGCTGCGTGTTAAAGGATTGTGGAGCACTGTTTACAACTTAATAAAAGGATTTCAGTATATAATTCTATACCAAACTATGACAACAAAATAAAATCAATATGCCAGGTAGGAGGTACTTGAAGAAAATTATTTAAGGTAATGCTTCAGTAAAACAAAAACAAAAAAAAATGAATTCAAAGGGAAAGACCTTGAATGTAGAAAGCACTGGCTAGAAAAGTATTCAGTAAAACTTCAAATTGAATGCAGGCAGTTGCTGACACTGTGCTTATGAAATTTTAAATGATTGTTAAGAAGGAGCTCCTGAAATATGGAAAGGAGAATAGACAGTAAAATTATAATCAATAGGGAGTTAGAATTCTATACAAATTTGGCAAAATGTGAGCGAATTGCGGAAATGAGCTTGTTGGAGTTCCTGCCATATAAGATGGTAAGAAGCTATGCATATGATTGGTTTGCAACTAAGATAAAATATTTTAAATATATTTTTATAAATTTAAGATGCAATATATAATGCTATAAAAATAAGATGGAACTGCCCCATCACTCGAGGTAACCAAAAAGGTAAAAGAAAACTTGATCATAATCAGAAAAGTTTGGAAGGAAAAAGAGTAGCCCATGTTGATACTAAAACAAGGCAGAAAAATGTCAGAGCAACCTCACCTATGAATGTAGAGGTAAAATTTTAAATAAAATGTTAAAAATATATGTTAGGAATGAATTATAATTGATAATACAATATAATAAACTATGATTTTTATTTCAGGATTGCAATCAACTCCATAGAAAGAAATGTATTACCATAATTCTCCCCTAAAAGATTAAAGGAGTATAGGATCCTTTATGTTACTGTCTTGGATCACAAAGACTTTTAAGTTTGTACTTCTGCAAAGAAACCACTAGAAAGTTACATTAAAAATATCTTTCTCAATAGCATCAGAACTATAATTATAAGCTTAAGAAATATTTATGACCTATATGAACAAAATTGTAAAACTATGCAAAGAGACATTAAAGAAAGATCTTAATTAAAGCCAAATATGTTGTTCCTTAATAGATTCAATATTGTAAAGGTATTATCTATCCCAAATTTCCATATAAACTCAATACAATTTCAGTCAAAATTACAATGGGACCTTTTCTGAACTTTACAAATTGATCCTAAAGTCCTCCCCCCTCAGAAGTGTAAGCATTTATAAAAACCAAGAAAAGCTTAGAATTCATAAAGCTGTTTATTTTAATATTATATATAATAGCAACCTCCCCAAGATTGATCAGCAAATTATGAAATATGTGGAAAGAGGATATTCATCAGTTATTGAAACATATTATGAATCCTATAAGATAATGGAAAATGGTAATGATTTTAATGTTAGACGTGAAAGCAAAATGTCTGAACCTGATAATGAAAAACATAAAAATAGGAATACATGAAGACAAAAATAGTCAGATGGCATGAAAAATAGTGTGCAGAGATAAAAAGAACACTTCTTACTCTTAAAAATGCCTAGTAGAGTTGATGTATCATCTTTCAATAAAACAAAAATGGAAAAACAAGTGGGATCCTAAATAATTTATAAACTCAGAAAACACTAATCAAGTGTTTACTTCTCTTCTAAAGTCATATACTTTAGAATGCTTTATTTTCATTTAGAAGAAATAAAGTGATAAAAACAACCATGAGTCTATTCTCCCTTGCAGCCATCCCACACCCTTAGTCAAGAATCATGGAGGCCTCCCATGCTCCCTTGGGGGTGACCTGCTACAGAGCTAAGATCCTTTTGCTTTTTTATTGCATATGGAATTACAGAGGCTTATGATTTAATCTTTAACCTAATGCCTCTGCTTGAAGATTTACTCTTAAGTCTGATTTGTGAGGCTGACCAAGTCTTTCAGGATGGTTCTAATTACAATTTTCTTTCATGTAATGAACCAAATCTTTACCTCTATAATTTCTGCCTACTGGACCTGGCTTTATTCTTTTAAAACATAGAGAAGAATTACTTCATATGGCAGGCCTTTAGATGTTTAGAGACACTTTGATATCGTCCTTTGTCTTCTTATCTCCAGTTCCAACAACCTCAACCCCTTCAACCTTTTCCCATGTTACACAGCTGAACTCAGCATTTTCTTTACCTTCCATGACAGAACTTTAGTTGACCCAACCCAAATCAAATATGCTTTCCAGATATTGACTGGCCACTATAGAGGCCAGTGAGAATGTTGTAAGTTCTACACATAATGTAGTTAAATTATATTTTTTTTAAGAATAGTTTTTGGCTCATATTGAGTTTGGTGTTCATAAACATATGTCAATCTTTTTCACATGAACTACAGAAGTTATACTTCATCTATTCTCCAATTGGGTGAATTATTTTTTAAGGCTCAAGGGTGGATCTGTAATATATCTCTAATTTAATCTTATTACTTTCAGTCTGTTGAAAAATTTTAAATGTTGATTGTCACTCAACCTGTTACCTGGTTAATTCAGTTTTTAATTATCTGCTAATTTAAATAGCATGTGATTTATATCTGTGTTCAGTTTAGTAACCAAAATACTGAACTGGTCAGGATCTCATTGCCATTTCTCTAGAGAAGACCAGGTTAAAATGGTGGTTGTTTCTGTCTAGCTAGCTATGACCTGGCTGACTGTCCTCTTATCCAATTCACTCTTTATTTTCATAGTCTCAGAAATATCATGAGAGACTTTACTAAATTTCTTCCTGCAGGAAAAATACTTCATCAATAAGAAGGTTTTCTGATTGCTGTTTTTTTTAAAGAAACATAATTATATTTTAAAAATTTTTAATCTTGTGTGGAATAATAATTTATAGAACATAAAAAAGTGGAACTGCTTTAGTTGAAAAGTGCATGTAAAGATGGGACACTTATAATTAATCATCTCTATTCCTCTCACGTTTTTCCTAAGCCATGGCTGCCCACACACCTCAGGTCTCCAAGGAAGACATCTGAGGACATAAATGATATCCTGTCATAACTATCAATAGTGTCAGCCTGACCATGAAGGACACGAGACTAATTCAGTATGGCATAAGCAAGAATAATACATGCTCATGCTTTGGGGTCCATTCTTCTACTTGAAGTTACTCCTTAGAATCTATTTAATATTTTTATGGAATAATATAATGTCTAAGAGAAATACTTTCAAGGTTACTGGTCTATGTGTTCACCTTTTATAGTAAAAGAATTATAGTTAATGCAGAGGTCAGATCCTGGTGTCTGGTATATCCTCTTACAACTCTCACCTAAATACTTATGTGAGAGATCTTGATAAAGATCAATTAAGGGACCAGAACTGTAATGGCTCAGGACACTAA
Source organism: Martes martes (assembly GCF_963455335.1). NCBI lineage: Eukaryota > Metazoa > Chordata > Mammalia > Carnivora > Mustelidae > Martes > Martes martes. The sequence goes on from NC_137888.1 coordinate 100,086,034, forward strand.
AAATAAGAAAAGGCCATATGGTGTTGTGTGAAGGGAATTTTCAATGACTTGGAATACACATTCTAGTGTAGATATAGTCCATTTACTGTACCAGCCTTGCATAAACAGCTGCATCCCTAGGGTCTGCTCCTAACCTTGAGACTTAAGGATTATGTTGATCAGAAAATCTGGCAGCCAGCTAAACCCTGATGCCCAAAAATGTCAATAAAAATTCTCTCTCTCTCTCTCTCTCTTTCTCTCTCCATCCATCCACAATATCCCTACTGAACACACTGCTACAGGTCTAGATCTAAAAGCAAGAATTCACCAGTATGCAATAGGCTGAGTATATAGATAGAAATAGTATATGTACTCTGTATTCTGGAAAATAAAGCATCAGCATAGAAATATCAAAAATGAGTAAAACAGGTAGTATAAACATAATGACATAGGGTTTATGGAAAAGTGTTTCCAAAATAAAGTCAAAGAACTATCCTGAAGATTCAGAGAAAGAACAAACTTCTGAAGTAATTTTTTATAAGAATAAGTGGGAAGTGTTTGAGGATATTCACCTTACTCTCCTAGTAAAAGTCTAATAACATGACCACTACAAAGTAGAAATAGAAACTGGTATTAGTTAGTAAGCTTTTGGTTGCAAGTAACAATATTGATGTGGATGCCTTAAACAATAAACACATTCTTTCCTTTTCTTTTTTCTTTTTTTTGTCTCAAGTTTTTATTTAAATTCTAGTTAGTTAACATATAGTGCATATAGTGTAATATTAGTTTTAGGAGTAGAATTTAATGATTCATCACTTACACATAACACCCAGTGTTCATTACAACAAGTGCCCTCCTTAATAACCATTATTCATTTAATCCACCTCCTTCCCCTGCCTGTCTCCCCTCTAGCAACTCTCAGTTTGTTCTCTATAGTTAAGAGTCTCTTTTATGGTTTGCTGCTTCTCTCTTTTTTTTCTTCCCCTATGTTCATCTGTTTTGTTTCTTAAATATAAGTGAAATCATATGGTATTTGTCCTTCTCTGACCAATTTATTTCACTCAGCATAATATACTCCAGTTCCAACTACATTTTTGCAAATGACAAGATTTCATACTTTTTGATGGCTCAGTAATATTCATATATATATATATATATATATATATATATATATATATATATATATATACCACTTCTTTATCCACTCATCTATCAGTGGGTATTTGGCTCTTAAAGTAATTTGGGGGGCACCTGGGTGGCTCAGTCAGTTAAGTGTCTGCCTTTGACTCAGATAATGATCCTGGGGTCCTGGGATCCAGCCCCGTGTCAGGCTCCATGCTCAGCAGGAAGTCTGATTCTCCCTCTTTCTCTGTCCTTTCCCCCTGCTCATGCGTGCTCTCTCACTCGCTCACTCTCCAAAATAAATAAATAAAAATCTCTAAAAAAAAGTAATTTAGCTATTGTTGATAATGCTGCTATAAACAATAGGTGCATGTGCCCCTTTGATTCAGTATTTTTGTATTCTTGGGGTAAACACTTAGTAGAGCAATTGCTGGATTTTAGGGTAGCTCTATTTTTAACTTTTTGAGGAACCTCCATACTGTCTTCCAGAGTAGCTTCACCAGTTTGCATTCCCACCAATAGTGGAAGAGAGTTCCCCTTTCTCTGCATCCTCAACATCAATTGGTATTTCCTATGTTGTTAAATTTAGCCATTCTGATAGGTGTGAGGTGATCTCTTTGTAGTTTTGGTTTGTATTTGTCTGATGATGAGTGATGTTGAGCATGTTTTCATGTGTGTGTTAGTCATCCAGTTGTCTTCTTTGGGAAAATGTCTGTTCATATTTTCTGCCCCTTCCTTAACTGGGTTATTTATAAATATATTATTTCTTACATAACTAGAAAATGAAGGCAGAGTGGATTGCCATGTAGGGTCATTACAATGGTCAAGTTGTCATCAGGGCTTTTGTGTTCTTTCAATCTAATTGTGTTGGTTTTTTGTTTACTTGCTTGTTTTCAGTCTGGCTTACCTCAAGTCACGAGATGGCTGCAGTTCCCTGGGTCACATCTATGCATACCACTATGCACATGATAATAAGAGATGAATCTTCCTAAGTCTCTTTCTTAGGAGAGAAAAGTATTGTGCAGAAGCTCCTGGTCAGCTTCTCTTCACATTGATCTGAAATAAATTACATGAATTTTCCTTAGGCAATTACTGAAATGTAAAATAAAACAATTATAACTGGTTTAAACAAATTACTTGGGGAGATTATCACATCCATTACATGGCTATACGAGAGAAAAAGATGGAATAAAGTAGTAGGTTATAGAAGGGAACTACCTGAGGAGAAAAATCAGAATGCACACTGCTAAGAGTAAAGAGCAGGAATGAAATTGGGAACATTTGACTGACAATAATAAACTAAAGAAGCTCTCCTTGTGTGTTAAAAAAAGGACCTAGACATGTTAGAAAGCTAAAAAAGATGTGGAAGGAAGAGAATAGAGACTGAAAAGTATGCTTATTATGATAGATAAAGGAAAAAAAATTAGATGAAAAACTATCCAAGGCTTCAGAAGGGACATTTTCATAAGTGAAAATTGACTTGAGCCTATCGATTAAACGTGTTCACATATGTTCCAGGTAAAATGAATAGTAAGAGACCCATAATTTTACATTGTTAAATCCTACAAGTATATTGTCATGGAAATTAAAAACTACATAAAAAGGGCCAAAAATTATACTAGTCTTAGACTTTTATTTTGCAGTACTAAATTGTAAACAATGCCTATAAAATTTTTCGAAGAAAAAATGTAATTTAAGAATTCTATGTGCAGTACTATAGTCAATCTAGTTTGAAAACAAAAGATAGTTGTGTTTAAGAACTCTGAAAATATATTCTTTATTTTCCTTTCCTTGCAATTGAAGATATACATAGGTGGATAACTCAAGCTAGAGAAAAATGTGGTATTGAATTTTTTTAAAATTTTATTTATTTATTTTTTACAGACAGAGATCACAAGGAGGCAGAGTGGCAGGCAGAGAGAGAGGAAGGGAAGCAGGCTCCCTGCCAAGCAGAGAGCCCAATGTAGGGCTCGATCCCAGGACCCTGAGATCATGACCTGAGCCAAAGGCAGAGGCTTTAACCCACTGAGCCACCCACGTGCCCCGAACTTTTTTGAAGTTAAGTTGTAGGGATACAAGATTCAAATACTTATCTAAGATGTCATTCAAACATAAAGACAACAGAAAAATTTTCTCAGGTATTAAAAGCCTCATTAAACACAAGACTTATGTATTCCTTCAGAAAGAGACATTCCTCAGTCACTTTAAGACCTTAAGAATAGTAATGTAATAATATAAAAAGACTGGTTTTTGGATTATAAGCAACCTAATTGGATGAGTATAAATAGCTATGGTAGTATGATTATTCAACAGAATGCAAATTACAAAACTATTGAAAGTGGTGTTTTATATAGTAGAACAACATATACTAATAAATGGTTTCATAACTCTTATTCAGAAAAATAAAAATAAACAAAACTAAGAAGTGGGTAGGAAAGGAATAACAAGGAATGATAAGTTCCTTTAGCAAAGAAATGACTCAAAGTCATCATTTCTTTTTGCCCTGGAGAAATAGAAAAATACAATTTTAAAAATATATGAGAAGTGTTATCACTAGTAAAATTAAGTACAAAAAATAACTTCCTGTACTACTATGAAATAAAACAAAAAATACACTGTTGCAAAAATAAAAACCAACTGAAGTGTATGCAAGCATATCAAACTAGAAGGTATAAAACAAATTAAGAGATATAATTCAATCATTTTATAATAGTTAAAAATAGAAAGATTAAGAAATGTTCTCTATCTTGCTTAGAACAGGATGTCTATAAGAAGACAGACCAAGGAGATACCAGAAAATCAGAAATAAAAAAAGATATTCAGTTATTGATATCAGACAAAATACCCAAATAAAAATAATTAATAAAGATTAGATTTTTTGCATTGATAACCTTTTTTTTTTAAATCCTAAAACAGGATAAAAATTTCTAGCCTCATATAGAGACATTTAGCAAAAAATGGTGATTAATACAAAGAGATAATTAATGACAGGGGGAATAAAAGTGGTTAATAAAAGTATCAAAACTCTTCTTCACTGAGATTCCAAGAATGCAAACCAAAATAACAAGATATTGTTTGAACCTTTAAGTTGCAAAATCTTTTGTAGTTGTGATAGTCAATTTTTTGAAGATACCATGGGAAGATATTCTCACATAAGTTTCCCAAACTCTGGAAAGCAGTTAAATAATGCACATAGAGACATTTTACATAGTCATTTTACTCTCAGTTATAGTAAAGGAATGAACGCTAAGGCAAAAATCTAAAAAAGTAACATATTTATATGTAATGATGTTCATCACACTTTACAACAATCTAAAATTAGAAACAAATATCACTGAAGAAGAGCACTAATTTATTATAGTTTAGTAACCACAGATTGTTAATATAATTTAATAATTACATATTACATCATATGCATGATATGCAATATCATGATATATATATTATACAGTAATTAAGAGATGTTTTTGAAGAATTATCATTGCACTGAAGAATATTTTTGATTTAATTCTGAAGTCAAGAAAGCCTGATGAACAATTGTGCTATGTTATCACAACTATGTAAAAATGCATATGAAATTTCAGAAAGAAAATATGACAAGAATATATAATTACAAGTAAAATTATAGGTGATTTCTGCTTCCTATGACTGTTCTGTACATTCTAAATTTCCAATTTCCAACATGGATTATCTTAACAAAGAGAAAATAAATGTCAGTAATTGGAAGAAAAAAATTGCTTTTCTTCCACTTCTAATTTCTTCCATTTCTGGGTGTCCTCAAATATTGTGGTGATTTTATAATCAAAACTCTAGCTCTTTCACTCCCTGAGATATAATTTTTCTGAGACTGGAGAATTAAAACAGCTCTGTATTTTCACACTACCTCCTTGCCTATCTTGGTTTTCATTTTCTTCCTAACCATGTTTGCTCTCCTTTTGCTACTTTGGAGATCACTTGCCTGGTTGGAGAAGATGAAAACTAAATAGGAGTTAGTTGATTAGTCTTGTTTGCTTTTTTTCGTCTGTTAGCATTGTGTGTGCCATCTGTTACCAGCAGATTGCCTTCCTTCATTTCCTATTTTCTCAGAACTTAGCAAAAAGGAAAACAGTCCACCATTTTGCCTTCAGAAAGTTTTCGCAAAGTTGAATTCCCTTTGAGTATTCAACCTCCTTAGAGACGCTAACTGATCTTCTGATTTAATGTTTAGTTTTATGTCCTTTCCTTCTCTTTGAAAACCTTTCTGGTGTTCTTTTATAATGTGACCTCATCAAATGTGTCCTTTGCAACTACAAAGGGTTTTGTATTTGTGGCCCTTGAAGCCAGGTCAGCACACTAATCCATCACACATGTGGGCTACAGTTGCTAACTGTTTTTCTCTTTTGGGTACCTTTTCCTTCTTTGCCAACTTCTTTGGGTATTATGCTCTTTTCCTTGGCTCTCAGTGTTTGACCATGCGTCACAAAATCAAAACCTGCAGTGCCCCACCTAGTAAAAGGTAAAGAATTGGAGAGCCCAGAGCCCATCTACCAAGAGGGGGGTGTTCCTTATCTACCTCCAACTGATTGCCTCACAGGACTGATGGCCCATTCTGGTAAAATCCTCTGATTTTTAAAAGATGCTGAAAATATAAGTGTGTGTGTATTAAGGAGAAAAAGAGCCAGAGTGACCGAGATCTCTCTCCAGAATTTTAATGTAAATAGTTAATAATTATTTTTTTTATTCAGGTTAATACCCCATGTAAATCACAAATAACAAAATTTAGTGAGATGAATTCAGTCAGAGACCTCCAGTTTTCATTCTTTATTCTATATCCACTTTCATTTCCCAAGATTCTCCCAAGAAGCAGAAGTAGTGTGTATAGAAAAAAATAAAGAATTGGCCCCCATGATTATGGAGGCTGAGAGGTCCCTCAATCTGCCATCTGCAAGCAGGTGACCCAGAAAGGCGAGTGGTAGTAATTCAGTGCAACCACAAATGCCCAAGAACCAGAGGATCCAATGGTGAAGGTCCCAGTATGAGGAGGGCGGGAGGGGATGAGATGAGATGTCCCAGCTAAGCAGTGAGGCAAGAAAAAGACACCATTCCTCCTTCCTCTGCCTTTCCTTTTGTTTTACTCAAGCCCGGAGTTGACTGGATGGTGCCCATCCACACTGAGGAGGATGATCTACTTTGCTGAATCAACCAGTTCAAATGATAAACTCATCCAGAAGCACTCTCCTTAGACACACCCAGAAACAGTGTTTAATCTGGGTACTTCATAGCCAGTCAAACTGACACATAAAAGTCACCATCATACCTATAATAAGTTTATTTTTCCACTTCATTCCCTCTCAGGTTTGGCATTCAGATATCAACTTTTTTTTTTAAAAGATTTATTTATTTACTGGAGAGAGAGAGAGTGCACCGCGGGGAGGTGTGGAGGGAGACGGGGTGTAGGGGAGAGAGAAACTTGAGCAGACTCCATGCTGAGCACCCCACCAGGGCTTGATCTCACAACTCTGAGACCACAACCTGAGCCAAAACCAAGAGCTGGATGCTCAGTTAACTGCACCACCCAGATGCCCCAATTTTACCTTTGTTAACAAGTATCTTCCACAGCTCTAAACCCTGCTGTCACCAATTTATAAGGTGGATGTGTGTGTGTGTGTGTGTGTGTGTGTGTGTGTGTGTGTGTATGTTGGGGGGAAGAGTGGTTACAGATGTATGTGAAGTAAAAGACAAATTATTTTGTATTTTTCTTGTTTCCCAACAGTGTTCTCCACTCTGTCTTGGAATCTTTGTGATCACATAGTAAGAATTTAATTTATTGAATTTCAAAACCTACATGATCCTTCGTCACACCATATGGCTAAGGACATAAGACAGGCTCTGGAAACAGGAGGTCCCAGGTGTTAGCTGTCAGGGGCCCTTCAGCTTCCTCCACCCTTGTTGTCACTTCTTTTTCTGCTCCAGAGTTCGCTCATTTCTTCATGTTTAAGCTTTGCCCAATGTCTCTACCCCAACCTGGCACCTGAGACTCATTGACTGAATTTGGTTCCCTCATGTTGATATTTGGTACTTTTTGAAAATACAGGACTTTAAATCATCTGCTGGTGCTTCCTTCTCTTGACTGCTGCAGGTTACCATGCTATCCCTGGTTCCAGTGCTGGATGACCTGGATGGTGTCATAAGTGAATATCCTCTGACACCTAGTGAAGTGGAATCATCCCCTGAAAACTTCATCACCCATCCTCTGCGTGTTAGAAAATCCACTTTCTCTACAAATTTTTCAAAAATAACTTCCCTGAAATTGAAGGTGCACTTCAGTTGATATCATTATTGTTATTATTAGCTTGCATTTCCTGAATATTTTTATTGTGTGCTGTCCTAAATACTTAATAAGTAGTAACTCATTCAATGATCACAGCAATCCCATGAATTAAGTACTTTGATCATTCCTGTTTGCAGAAGAGGAAACTAAGGCATAGAGTGATTGCACGCACGCTTCAGTCCATCCAGCTGGTGTCAGAGGTAGAATTGAAACCCAACAATTTGAACTTTAGAGGTAGACCTTTAATAATTGCACAATATTATTTTTCTCTTACATTGTTACAAACTTAAAGATGACATAATCATTTTCTCCCCAGGTTCCCATCAGTTCTCATTGTCGATCAGAATTAGGTGCCAATAGCAAGTCCTCTCATTCTGCCTTCATCGCTCTGCCTTTTGAGCCATGAAACTATCAGCAGGGCATGTCGAGAACGTTTTGATGCTCTACCTTTAGCAAAATAAGGCTTCCAGCAGCTATATTGATAGCTGAAGCTACTTTATCTTGCCTCAGCACCAGTTTTGTGATTTATTGATCATTCACTTTTTATCTCAGAGCTCTGAAGTATGCTTCTAAAACCGCATCAATACCTTTTTCTCCCCTCATTTTCAGGCAGATCATATATGTCCACTTTATAAATTCTAAATTTCCATGCAGGCTAATTCTGTGTTTATACATAAAGCTACTCCCCTTGCCCTTTATTTCTAAGTCTCTCTGATTGACCTCAAAAGCTCACTTGAGGCTTAAATGCACATTTCTCTCTCAGTGATCCAGAAGCCTTTATCTCTTTATCTCTAGGTCCACCGTGAATCCCAAGCTGCAAACAGACATGTGCAAGTGACTCCCCGACATCTCCACCCTCGGGCACCTCAAATACAACATGTTCACACCTGAACTCATAGTTTCTCCCCATCACTATTCTTCTTTTCTCCCAAGGTTGCTATCTATCCAGTTGTCCCAGCTAGAAATAGAGGCCCCAGTTCTCTGCTCATCTTCACAAGAAAACACATTAAAATAGTTGTGGGTAATCATCATACACAGTTCACTTCTCACACACTGTTCTTTGCTCAAGTAGGTTTCTGTCTCCACCAGTGAAACTGAAACTACATCAGCGAGCATCACCCACCGCCACGCAGGTGAATCCAATGGCCACTTTCCTGCCCTCACTGTACTTTGCCACTCTTGGGCACATTTGTTATCGGTCACTCCCTTCTTTCTCCTCTTGGTTTTCATGATGCCACTCTCTCCTGGATTTCTTATTCTCTTTTTGGTTCCATGTCCGCAGGCTTTTTTGCTGACCGTTTTGGGTCGACCTGTAAAATATTAAAAGTTCCCAAAACTGAGATCTTCCCTATATTTCACTCTTATTATGTTCCTGTTCAGAAGTCTGGCAAAGTTCTTCTCAGACTAAAAGCAAGGTGTCATGAGGGTTATGTTCCTTTCTGAAGACTCTTGGAGGTAAACATTTTCCTATATTTTCCACCTTCTAGAGCTGCCTGCATTCTGGCTCGCTGATGTCTTCCCCTATCTTCCCAGCAGGCAATGCCAAATCTGCCCAGAAACTTGCTTTTGTAGTCACATCCCCCCACCACCACCACCAGATTATACCCAAGAAAAGTTCTCCACCTGGAAAGCTTCTTGTGGTTATGTTGGGCTTACCTAGGTAATCAAGGAAAGTCTTTCCATGTTAAGGTCTTTAATTTACTCACATTTGCCAAGTCCCCTCTTGTCATGTAAAGTAACCTATTCTCAGAGTCTGTGGATTAAAACCTGGAAATCTTTGAAGATCTGTTATTTTACCTATGGCATTGATGTTCTTCACTTTCCTCTAGAGAAGAGATCTTTGAATCTCAATTTCAAACGCCATCTGTGTGAGGATGACACCTACACAAATCTCCGGCCCTAATGTTTCCAAGTATTCAACATATATGTTGAAATACTTTACACTCTCCACAACCTTTCTTCCCCAAATCTTCATTATTTCCACAAATGGCACCATCACACTCCCAGCAGATCTAGAACTGAATTTGGTGGCCATATCTGGCTACTTTCTTTCCTTTATCCTCAATCATAAGCATCAGAAGGTCCTCTAAATATATACCCTAACTTCTCTAAGCCACTGTCTCTGCTGCCACCTTAGACCAAGCCCCAGTGTCTGTAGCTTCCTACCTCCACTTGCTATTTCTCTCTTGATCCCCTTACATTCACCTAGCATTAAAAAAAAAAAAAAATCCCACGAAAGAATCACAGTAAGATTTAAAAATAGTCAATTGGGTTATGTTATTTCCCTGTTTAATATCCTCCAGTGACTTCTCATTACATTTGAAGTATGCAGGTAGGTCAAGCTCCTCATGACCTATCGCTCTGACTTCATCTTCTACTATTCTCTTCCGTTTCCATTGAGTTTCAGCCAGACCACCAGCCTTCAGTCCATTCCTGGAGCATGCCAAGATTGTTGCTGCCTCAGGACCTCTGCACCTTGTCTGGAACCCTCATGCTCAGATCCTTGCATTCTTGGCTGGTCGTCATGGTCAGGATTTGAGTCCAGGCCTTCCCTGGCCACGGCATTCAAAGTCAATTTCTCCACTTCCGCCCCCTTCTCTATCCTCTGACTCTCTTCTGATTCTTTCCCAGCTCTAATCACTACCTGAAATTGTCTAGTTTGTTTATTTATGTCAACTTCACAGAAGTGAAATTTACATTAAAAAATTACACATATTCTTTGTACACAGTTTGCTAAGTTTGAAGAAATGCATACACCTGAGTAGCAGCAATCTCAATTAAGAAGTAGGGCACTTATGTCACCACAGAAAGATCACAAATGCTCCTTGGCAGTCAGACCTCCATGTACCCCACAGGTAGCCTCTGATCTAATCAGTTTTGTTGTTCCAGAACATCTCTGTCAAATAGAAATATAATAAGAACCACATAAGTAATTTAGAAGCGTGCATACCTTTCTCCTAGAACTCCATAGAGCTTTATATAATTCTGTAGTGTCCATTTGCTTTGGCTTAGCATGTTTTTGAGTTTCATCCTGGCTGTATCAGAAGTTCATATTTTTACATTGGTGAGTAGTATTTGATTTCATGAAAATACAGTTTGTTTATCCGTTCTTCTATAGTTGTTTCCAACTGTAATGTTGCAATAATGTTTCCATTATTTCCAGATTTTAGCTGTTTGAGAAAAGCTGCTATGAACCTTCGTGCACAAGTCTTTTTGGACATACGTTTTTATTTCTTTTAGGTAATATAGTAAGTTATTATTTAACTTACGTTTTTATTTCTTTTAGGTAATATAGTAAGTTATTATTTAACTTTACAAGAAACTGCCCAATTACTCTCCGAAGTGTTTGTACCATTTGTCCTACCAATAGCTTTGTATAAGAGTTCTAGTTGCTCCATGTCCTCACTAATATTTGGTATTTTGTTCTTTTTTATTTTAGCCATTCTAGTTATATCCTATGGGGGGGGTTATTTGAATTTTACTAATGACTAATAATGTTGAATATCTCTTTTCAAGTGGCATTGGTCACCTGTGTGTGTGTGTGTGTGTGTGTGTGTGTAGTCTGTAACAGAATCTTCCTTTTTTAAAAAAAAATTGTTTTCTAATTATTGAATTGTAAGACTTTCTAATGTATTCTGCAAATGAATCCTTGTCATACAGACATGCTACAAGTATTTTCTCCATTAATGTTGCTTAATTTTCTTAATAATGTCTTTTGAAAAACAGAAGGGTTTAATTTTGATGAAGTGTAGTTTATATTTTTCCCTTCTATGGTTATTGCTTTTTGTGGCCTCTTTACAAAATTTGTGCCTACTCATGGTATCAAAGTGTTTGTCCAGGGTTTTCTTCTAGAAATTTTATAATTGTAGCTTTTATGTTTATAGCAGCTTCTTTAACCACTCTGGTGATCTCTTCTTCTTTATCTTTTTCCCTTCTTTTCTTTTCCTCATTTCTTTGCTCTCCTTTCTCTCTCATCTGTTCACATGAGAGACAGAGCACTCTGTCTGATCTCAGTTTCTGACCTTATTTCTCTTCCTCTCTAATGTCAGTGAGCAAAATAAAGGTTAGTAGTGGCAAAACCTGAAAATGATGTTTCCCCTTTTGAAAGACAGTAAGGTGGAGTGGCGGGAGGGGAGGGTGATACATACTTCTGCTTTTTTTTTTTCTTTCTTTTGGGCCTTTCACTCAAGAAATTACAAATCCATTTCACAAAGGGTAGTGCTTAGACAGTGGGGGCCACAGAAGGATGTGAGCAGATGCGGAAAATCTGGTTGGTGAAAGAAAGTGGTAAGACCAGAGCTGAGAGACATTTATCCCAGGTTATGTCCAATAACCCCAAGAGAGAAGGAGAGAAGGTCTCTGAAATGCACTCTATATTATTTGTAGCTTGTTTTTATATAAGATTCATTTTGCCCATGGCCAAGACAGACCAGCCTAATGAGCTAAAAAAAAAATAATAATAATAACATCACAATGAGAGTATAGGAGTATAGGTATCTAGGTATCTTTTCTTCTACCTTCTTTTTTGACAGGCTGTCCAGCTACAGTCCAAGTCTCCCCATTTTCTTATAGAACTCCCAGAGTTACTTCAGTCATTGGGTTCACAGGCCCAGTTCCCAGGAACATACTGTTTTCCTCTTCTGCTATGCTCATTCTGCCTTTGTTAGGTGATGTCTGTTGCATTTGGCTCCCTTTGAAAGTGCTACCACTATTATTCACACCATTTTCCACTGTGGCCTGCCAAAACAGTGCTAAGCCAACACCATGTTGTTCTGAAGCTCTTCCGCACTGCCAAAAATATTGCTGTGCCACTGATGCATCAATCCTCCTGATACAGCAAGATCAGCCAGCATTTTCTGCTAGACAAGAAAGAATTCCTCTTCCTAGTATGGGTACCACACTCCTGTGTATGGACTCTAAAACATCTCATCCTATACTCTCTGTGAAGAACAGTTCTTTCCATCTAACCTGCAGCTTTCTCTCCCCAGAATGGACTCCTTCACTCAGAATCTGTAGACCGTTATTTTTTATTGTTGTTGCTTTTTGTTTGTTATGTTTCATTTTTATTTCTGATGCTTCAGGTTAGGAGAATAGGCTGAAGAACAGATAATAACCTGTATTCACAATTATCCTTCCAGAATATGGTGCTGTGAATGAGCCACATGAATATGTCTGTTTCCATCTCTCCTTACAAAGAATTCTTTGCCAGAAAGCACCTCAGCATCAAGAACTCATACTCCCACCCCTTTCCATTCATGCTCAGCTATTCTAGCTCATATCTAAATCATTTACAACATGCATATAATTCTTATTTTATCATGTGGGATCAGTTGGTATCAATTAATTAATCCCTTTTGTTTTCTTGTAATGTACTAAGTTAACAGATGATTTACGGTACTCTTGGGTAGATAGTTGGCTCAACTGAACTCTGATGACTGTAGACAATATTCTGGTTTTACTGGGTAAATGGTGCTTACTAAAAGAATAATGAGGGGTGCCTGGGTGGCTCAGTGGGTTAAAGCCTCTGCCTTCAGCTCAGGTCATGATCCCAGGGTCCTGGGATCGAGTCCCGCATCGGGCTCTCTGCTCAGCAGGGAACCTGCTTCTTCCTCTGCCTGCTTCTCTGCCTACTGTGATCTCTGTCTGTCAAATAAATAAATAAAATCTTAAAAAAAAAAAAGAATAATGATATCAGATTTTTCCTTCCTTACCGCTTGCATTTTTTTTTTCTTTTCTGAATAAGTTGTTTGTGGAATGCAGCAGAATTCCACATTAGCCTTGTCAGCCATATGAATGGTTAACATGGTTGCCTCAATATGGAGTCATCTACCACCCTGCGAGTTGCATTTTCCTTGGTTGGTGATGGATAATTCCCATATGCTAGAATCTGTGGGTCATCACTATTGTCTGAGGCAATGCTGAAAGAAGTCTGTGTTTCTTTTGAGGTTGAACTTCACCCTCTATGATGTGTTTCTCAATTTTTTTTTTTAAATCACTCACCTCTTCCTGCCCTCCCCTAACCCCACCAAAAGCCCTTTTAGGACTTTTTCCTAAACACTTTCTTTATCCCCTATGATATTTTAATACCACAGATACACTTTTCATCTGTTTATGCACCATAGCCCTCAACCATTGTAACAACTAAGTTGTTTTTTTTTTTTTTTTTAACCATTGCAGCAATCAATATCAATCCCCATGTAAAACGCATACTCTTTGAAAGGCATGGGGGTAATGGACAACTCTAATGGTACTTAGTATCATTGTCTTTCTTCTTTCTTTTTTTCTTTCTTTCAAGATTTATTTATTTATTTGAGAGACACAGAGAGAGAAAGAGATAGTTTAAGTGAGGGGAGGATAGAGGGAGAAGAGAGAGGGACTCTCAAGCAGACTCCCCACTAAACTGGGAACCTGATGTGGAGCTTGAGCTCATGACCCTGAGATCATGACCTGAGCCAAAATTAAGAGTCTGACGCTCAACTGACTGAGCCATCCAAGTGTACTCTTTTCTTTTCTTTTTTCTTCTTTTCCTTTGCTTTCCTTTTCTTTCATTTTTCTTTCTCTCTCTCATTTTTTGGAGGGAGGCAGTTTGATATAATAAAAGGATTGAAGACTTGGGGGTCAGAGAAGTAGAGTCCTGATTCTTCCCTGACTCGCTGTGTGATCTTAGGAAAATAGCTCTGAGCCCTATTTCATGAACAATAAAATATAGGAAAGTATACTTTGTTCATAAGACTGGGGATTAAATTGTAAAATCACTGTGCAATTCTTAGCACAATTCCTCTCATGTAAGTTTAATTCTTTGATTATTATTTTAGTTTATATTGGTCAACTCATCAATTTACTGATACTAATTACCTCCCATCTTTAACTCATCAATTTATTGATGCCAGTTACCTTCCATCTTCTTAGGGTCATATTCTTCCTAGATTATTTCATGCACTCTCTCTTATATTCACCTCCATAAAATGCTGCAATTTCTGCAGACATTCTTGAAATGGGTTTATTTTCCCTTCTAGAAGAAGAAATGGTGTATATTTATGGTTCCCTATGGGGTGCCTGGGTGGCTCAGTGGGTTAAGCCTCTGCCTTCGGCTCAGTTCATGATCTCAGGGTCCTGGGATCAAGCCCCACATCAGGCTCTCTGCTCGCAGGGACCCTGCTTCCCCCCCTCTCTGCCTGCCTCTCTGCCTACTTGTGCACACGCTCTCTCTCTCTTTGTCAAATAAATAAATAAATAAATCTTTATATTTATGGCTCCCCCAACCAAAGTCACATCTGGTAGGAAGTCACACAGAACATAGATAGGTAGGAAACAGTTGCAAAGGTGTTTATATTTGACCTCAAATTGAACAATAACTTTTGGGGTTTCCACTTGAAATTATGGAGTCTGCTCAGTAAAATGCATTTTTTTTTATACTTCAGATAGTTACAGTATTTTTTTTATGCTTCAAATAACTATTTGAAGTAACTATTCACTAGAGGTTCTTGGGAACTTTCTATTAAATCTTTTAAACCTCCTTAATCTTTGCTACTCAAACTGTGATTCAGAGACCGACAGCCGGAGTATCCCCTTTGGAACTTTTTAGAAATGTAGTGTCCCAAGAACTACTGAATCAGGATCTTCATTTCAATAAGATCCCCAGCTGATCTATATGCACAGTTAATTTTTCTCCCTCTAACTGTATCCAATGACTGTTAATTTTTTAATAGCACACAACTAACACTATTTACAAATATTGTTATTACCTATTCATACCTATTAACTAAGTGCTATGACTAGCCTTCTTTAGCAAACATAGTATTACTCATTGACCACACCCATAGAGTAGTTCTAAACTTTAGTATGTTTATAAGTCACCTAGGAAGCCTTCCAGAAACATAGGAGACAGCCCATAGAGACTAGGATTCATTAGTTCTGAGATGACATCCAAGAATCTGAGGTTTCTGCAATCATTTGTTTTCCTTATGTATATGGTCCATGGACCATACTTCATGAAAAATAGTATTACTCTTACATTAAGTCACTTACCACTTCTTATCCCTTTAATCATGTCACTTGATAGGAATTTCTGGTCACTACAGAGGTACAGTAGGCATTATTAAGTATGCAGATAGCCCAGCCAACGTGCAAAAAAAACAAGCTTTGTGGAACACTTATTGGTCTCTGATGTTCTTCTCATTCTCTCTGTTTGATATTTTAACTCTTCTCTGGAAAAGAACATGTGAGAATGGTTGTTGCAGAAGATGTATTGCAGTGTAGTGCAGTAATGAGGAAGGACAATTTCTCTTTTAACCAATGAGCACTGCAAAGGTCACTAACGTTTATTATGTATGTGTAACTCTTTTTACAAGTGTGAGGAAAAGAGGAGAAAAAGGTTTAAAAAAATCAGGTGCCTCACAATGCTTTGAGGATAATTTTAAAATGATTATTAACCTAGCAGTATATACTATTTTGGATATGCTGGGCAGTAAATAGTTAATTCATAGACATAGCATCTGGCTTATTCTTTCCACTAGAATTAAGGTAATAGGTGAGATGCATCAGAATTCTTTCAGAAGTTGATGCACAAAGAAAACACATTAATGGATGTACAATGTACACTTTAAAAGATAGCAGATAGTCTTTCCCATCTTGCTTGAGAAATAGATGCTGAATAATCAATCATTACCTTACACAAGTCTCCTTCAGAAAGACTAAATGTAGTTAGCAGTGACTGTTACTTGGAGATCGAAATAGAAATAAAGCAGCAAAGGTTGATAGCATGTATTATATGGAAGGATTAAATGAGCATATATATATTCAATACTACATAAAAAACTTTTTTTTAAAATATTTTATTTATTTATTTGAGAGAGAGACCGTGAGAGAGAGCATGAGGGAGGAGACGGTCAGAGAGAGAAGCAGACTCCCCATGGAGCTGGGAGCCCGATGTGGGGCTTGATCCTAGGACTCCAGGATCATGACCTGAGCTAAAGGCAGTTGCTTAACTAACTGAGCCACCCAGGTGCCCTGAGACTTTTATGTTTTATAGGTGAGCTCATCAGGTAAGAGATCTAGGTCAGTGTGGATATTTGACATTGAACTATATTGGAATTACCTCTTGGAGTCAGGTGTTGCAAATTTTACTTAAGATATTAGAGCTTTGGGGATTCTTAGGTAATAGCATCTTCTTTAGTACTGGATTTAATCCAAAATAATGGAAAGGTTGACTTTTGAATATCTATATAAGTATCTATCTATCTGGAGGAACTGAATGTAACTTAAAGGTCCTTTCCCCCTTTATTTTATTTTATTTTATTTATTTATTTGAGAGAGAGAGAGAGAAAGCACGAGCAAGGGGAGAGGCAGAAGGAGAAGAAGGCTCCCTGCTGAGCAGAGATATTGATGCTGGGCTAGATCCTAGGACCTCAGGATCAGGACCCCAGCCAAAGGAAGATGCTCAACCGACTGAGCCACAAAGGCGCTCCTCCCTTCCCCCATTTAAATCCAATTTGATTCACAAGATTCTATGCAGTCATTTCTGGAAGCTATTTTGCAGGTAATGTGGTAGCAAATAATGAAGGCGTGATGACACCACAGGAAGTAGAGTAAGGCAGAGTAAAAAAAGCTGGGGGTCACAAGGAAGCAGATGGACTATTTGAGGACAAACCCAGGAAGAAGACTATAAGCCCTGAGTAGGTATTTGTTCCAACATTGTTAATTGAAGCCATGTTAAAAATATTTTCTTCACCATCCCTGTTCCTATGATCTATTTTCCTCAGGAAAACTTGCTTACCTTTTCTATAAAGGAATGGTTATAAAAAGTAAGATTACTGGCAGTACATCCAAGTGACTACAGCTGGTTTTCCTTAATCCTTGAACTGTGATTGGTAAAAATCAAGTAGAGTTGGAGAAATATAGATTGACCATTTCCTTAGGTGCAACTTTATTATAACTTTTGGATCAGTTTTAAATGGATTATCTTTACTTTGGCTAAGCAGAGAGACAGTGTTTTTTGTTTTTGTTTTTTTTTTTTCCCGTGTTTTTCCTTGTCTACGTCTGGTCCTACACAGAACAATTACTCATATCAGCCTTTTGAAATCTCAAGACATTATGATTTATACCTTCCAAGAAACTCTTTATGGCACTAGTTATGTTTACAGTTAGACTAACAGGGGGAAGTTTAACATTGAGTTTTTCACTATCTCCTAGCTGCCTTTGTACTCAGTTATCAGAGATACCTAATGGACCCCAGTAGACTATACAGATCCAGATTCATTCAAACTATGGGAATAAGAACTCTCCATAAGTACACCATGGTTATAGCAAGTTACAGATATCTGTTGGATCAATGCAGATGATAAAGCAATCTCTCTCTCTCTCTCTCTTTTTTTTTTTTTGAAACATGGGTAAGATGTGAATTTAAGGAAGCCTGGGTATGAGAATTTAAACTTGGGTTTTTGGTTAGGTTGGGTTTGTTTGGAAGGTTCTTAGAATTAGAGTGATCTACTGAATGAATTTAAAAATAAAAGTAAGATAAGATTGGATACTATACAAAAAGAAACAGCAGTGAGATTGTGATTCAGAGAAATTAGAACATTTTGCTGTTACACAGGAAGTAGCTTTGCAAAAATAGTTTCTCCTACAGTTACTGGCATTTTTCCAAAATCAGACACAAACAGTTCTTTGAATTTCAAGATAAAGGGTCATGTAGGGTTATGGTTGCAGTGAGTCCTTTGGGAAATAGGCAAACATACCTTTCCAAGGACAGGGTAAGGTGGCTTTGGGATATCCATCTGTAATTAGGTATCAGTTTGTAATAGGGAATACTTTAAGATAGAGACATGTTGAAATGAGTAGTGGTTCAACCTAAAGTATGGGACCTATGGTGAAGGTGATTAAACAATTCAGGAGAGATGAAAGAGAAGCCAAACTAAGACCAACTGAGGCTATAGAAGGGCCCATGCTTATAAAGAAATTAAGAATGCAAAAGCCATTACAAAATGAGTGCATTGTAAGGCAGCTCTGTTAGGTATGCAAATGCTATTAAATGTATGGGGGCATTTTATGTAATATAGAAATATTGCAAACTATTACTTAAATCTAATATCATCCCCCTCATTTAAGTGGTAGTTTTCTGTAGGGATGATCAGTAGTAAATGTTTAACTTTTAGTCCTCAGCAAGCCAGACCCATTGAAAAAAATAGTTGGGTCCCTTCCATTACAATTAAGGAACTAGGTAAAACCCCAGAATGCTTTCACAAGAAGGAGCTGGCAAACATAAACCTCATCGATAAGGACTACCTTATTAATATAAGAAGCATATTGTATTCATCTTTACTATGTTTGGTGCCTAGTGCCGTGCACAACATGTAGTTTTTATTTTGTTCCTTTTGGCAATGATTTTTTTGTGTGTATCCCTAGGATGAATCAGCATTTTTTTTTTTGTAATGCTAAACTGAAATCTCAGCATAATATTCTTTGAAACATTCTTTATGTTGCTCCTCTCCCCCCTAAAAAATGTCTAAAATGGAAAAAAAAAAAACATTAAATGAAAGAAAATAAATAAATTAGAGTAACAAATGAAAAG
This sequence comes from Martes martes, assembly GCF_963455335.1. Lineage (NCBI taxonomy): Eukaryota > Metazoa > Chordata > Mammalia > Carnivora > Mustelidae > Martes > Martes martes. The sequence goes on from NC_137888.1 coordinate 100,105,014, forward strand.
AGGAGAGAAACCCCAAATAAGAATAACTGTGTGGATGGGGAAAAACAGCCATATGAATAGTAGCAGGAACATTACATACCTAATTAAACATAGTTAAAATTGGGGCAATGGGTTAAATTGGAACATTGATGTTCAGCAAAAGGCATTCATCTGATTGTAGAAATCAGGTTGTCATCAACTGCTCTTACAGTTTTAGTAAGTCTTTAAATTTCCATCTTTTCCCTTTGTACTTTTCCATTACACACAGCACATTATAACCAGATCAGTGGGGCAGCCAAAAGAGCAGAATTTATATTTCAAAATGAAAGTTGATAGTTAATAGTCTAGCAGCATAATGAGCCACATTTCTGGTGAAGAGTCCAAGCTTATACAGATTGCTCAAGTCTCAACAGGGACCCTCCCAAGCCTAATGATTTCCACAGTAATCCCAGATGGCCTGTGTGAGGCCCTGCAAAGCAATCCTAGCTATCACTGCTGCTGAGAACAAGGAGAAGCAGCCATTTAGAGTTTCCTCAGTGGTAGTGAGGGAGGCACCGTAACCCCAACTTAACTTTCAACATGATTCCATTCATGGAGGAGTTGGGTATATTCAAATCACCTTTTCCTCTTATTAACATTGGTAAACCAAATCCATGTTTTAAAATTAAACATTTTGCCTTAGCAAGATGTAGGGAAGAGGAATATAGTAGATGAGGGTAGAATTCCTTGTAATGACCATAGCTTATGTTTATTAGGTGCTTTTGTGAGCAAGGCATTAGGTTAAGCCCCTTTTGTGTATTATACCATTTAATCCTAATAAAATACTAATGGGTTAAATGCCACTATATTCATAAATATATATTAATATATTTAATATATTTATTATTAATGTTAATATATTAATAAAAAAGAACTAAGGTTTATAAAGATTAAATAACTTGCTCAAGTGGCACGGCTGAGATTTGAACCCCAATCTTCTCTGATACCAAATCCCATGCTTTTTACCATAGTACACAGGCTTTTCTCTAAAATGTAAAGGAGCAGGAGAAATCTAAAATTTGTCACTAGGCTCTCTCTGGGCAATGCTTTTAATGTCTTGGGTTAGTACAGCATGCTTCTTAGAGTATTCAGTGAAGCTAAGACTCTTTTTGTAGAATCCCTTCCCACATGGGAAGGAAAAGGTAGAGAATGAGTGTTCTTCAACAGTAATGATTGTCTTGTCCTCTCAGCACTTCACCCCCATTGTCAGGCTCAAATCAGATGTCATCTTCCCTGAGGAAAGTTCCAGAAACACCCTCCACCTGCAGTCAATAGTAAGCACCCTTTCTTTCCTGCACAGCCCCACCATGCTTTGTGCATATCATCTTCTCTTTCCTGTGCTCTTCTCTGCAGATTTCTAGAGGGCAACATCTATATCTCACTTGCAGCTTCATTTCCAAAGCATAGTGCCGGGCTGAGAGTTTGTCTAATTGAGTTAAATCTCATTTAAGACACTCTGTTTCTACTTCCTATATTTAGACATTTTTATTTTCAGTTTTAAAATGCCTAAAAGATAAGAAAAAAGAACAAAGGCCAAGTTAATGGATCCATTTGTATAAAATAACTTGAGCCCTGATCAGATGCTTTACCCAGGTGAGACATTTGTCATGTGGTTCCCAGGTGAGGGTACTTTGAAGATTATGATCAAATTCACAACAGGGTGGAGAAATATCACAGGCACAAGGATTTCTGTGGCTGATAGGCCAGCACCTCATCTATCATATTAATTAATTAGATTAATTAATTAAATTAACTCAAGCAGTCATTTAAGAAACACCACTTGTATGTTCAGCACCAGGTTGGGTAGAGATCTGAAGACTGAGGTGGTTTTCAGAGAGGGAAATTACAAAGATAAATATGATGGCAAATATGTCTGGTTTCAAAGGCCTCACTTTCTATTAGAGAAAACAGGCAGAATTCTGCTCTTGCCTATATTTAGTGTTTATTTTGTTCTATCACAAAAACAATTTTTATTTGTATACACTTACTTGACAGTTACAAAGCACTGTCACATTCATTTGTTGTTTCATTTTTTAAAATGTTTTATTTATTTATTTGACAGAGGGAGAGAGAGAGAATAAGCACGGGGGGAGCAGCAGAGGGAGAGGGAGAAGCAGGCTCCCTAGGGAGCAGAGAGCCCAACATGGGGCTAGATCCTGGGAGCCCAGGATCATGACCAGAGCCAAAGACAGATGCTTAACCGACTGAATCACCCAGGCACCCCTGTTTAATTTTGTTTTAAAAATAGGTCCCCAACCAGCATCCCTCTGATGGTGAAAACCAAACACACTTTGTTCTTTCTTGCATCTAGTTCATGGGAATTAGAAGCAACCAATGAAAAGTCATGGTAATTTAAGATCACGCTGACAGCATAGAAAAGAGGCTGATCTTTTGTTATAGACATGAAAAGTTTATGTTCTAGACTAGACTTCTATCTTGTATTAAATCAGTCCCTGGGTCCATTTTTAGCTCTTAGCCTAAGGGAAAAAATAAAAATACGTCCTACCTTAAAAAACACTGGCATTGAAACCACACCAACTCTTTCATGCTAGATCACAGCTTCTCATCTTGATGCTATCTTCCCACTGAGCTGCTGCACTTCATCCCATGCCTGCACTACTGGAGCCAGCTGTCACCAATAAAGTCAAGAAAACAGGGCAGAAGCTTTGTACTGTGCCTATTGTTTTGTTTTTAAGAAAGAAAAGCAGAAGGCAGATAACTTTGACAACCAGAAAGAAGCTTTTACAGATAAATGTCAGTTTACATGCATTATTATTATTTTTTAATCATGAAAGGCCCCAGATCAGTTATCCTTTAATTGATAAAGGTTGATTATATTTGAGAGAATGACACATGACTTCAAGGATCAGTTGAGTAAATTTTATTAAGGCTAAAGGGGTAATAGGAGATTAATGTCTGCTTTCTTGGGACTAGTGGCACCAGCCTCCTCCCAAGAAGAAAGCGTGATGTAATTCATTGAGCAGACACCGTAAAAATGAATTCCTCAACCAGTTGGACCCTGACGATCTCACACCCCAGTGATAGCTCTGTCAGTGCAACCACATCCCACCTAATAATAATGTAGCCTTAAATTTAAGGATGGCTCTAGGCCCAGTCATTTCTCTTTCGAAATGGCGAGTGACTCACCAACCCTAGAAAAAAAGAAAGGTTTTGGAAGAAAACCCAGAAAGTTAAGGTATATTTTTGCTCAAGGATGAATAAAGGATCAAGGAAGAGAATTCTTTCACAGTAGAAATGTCCCATCAGTACAATTAGCACCAGAAGTCCGAGTAAAGAAGGAGAAATATTGACAAAAGAAAAGTGGTTCATCACCTTTCACTGAAACAGAAAAAACTTTTAAAGTGAGGACCCAAGCTTTTGATTGGTTTGCTTTCTCAGACTAAGAAAATGAAAGAAACCAAAATGCTATTATTTGAACAGATGGATAGGTCTGTGTTTTCATCCTCTTAACATGGTCTTTTGGAGTTCAGTGTTTTAAAATTTTGTTCAGATTCAGTTTATAAAGTTTTCCTTCTATGGTTCAAACTTTTGAACTCTTTATCTAGCCCTAGATTCTGAAGATTTTCTGTTGTTTATTTTTTCTAAAAATGTTACAGTTTAAGGCTTTACATTTAAGTCCATAATTCATTTTAAGTTAATTTTTGTATGAGATGTGAGGCTTTGGGGGGTTTCATTGTGTGTGTGTGTGTGTGTGTGTGTGTATGTTCAGTTGTTCTAGTGCCATTTGTCAAAAAGATTTTATTTCCTCCATTGAATTACTTTTGTGACCTTGTAAGGCTATAACTTTTAACATAAAAGAAGACATGAATTTAACTAAATTTCCTTATACCTAAACAAAGCAATAGCTCATGCTTAGAGAGTGCTAATTTTGTGCCCAAGCATTGTTCTTGGCTCTTTACATATCTTTACTCAATTAATTGTCTCAGTAACTCACAACTCATTTAATTGCCTTAATAATTCTTTGAGGTATCTGTTATTATTTTTCCTATATTACAGATAAGGGAACTAAAACTTTGCCAGATTAAATTATTTGCTCAAAATCTTAAAGCTAGTAAGTTGGGAAGCCAGGATTTGAACCTGGGTAATGTACCCCTAGAGATTGTGCTATTAACCTTTGAGAGAACTGTGTTTTTTACAGGGTATCGGATGTTTAGCAAAATATTGAACATCTTACCATTTTTCTCACTGTTATCCCAAGATATTTCAACTAGTATAGGAATGAAAGACTCTTCACAAATCATTCTTTTAGGTTTCATAGGTTTGATGTTTTATTCATATCAAAACCCACATATCCATGAAAATACATCTTAAGAGTCAAAAAGCATCACATTATTTTCTAAATTTGGAGGCCAGTTCACAAGTTGAAGCTCTTAGTGTTACACCTTGACCTTTCTATCACCTGCCAATCAACGCTTCCCCACAGGGGTCTTTTTTTTTTTTTTTAAGATTTTATTTTTATTTATTTGACAGAGATCACAAGTAAGCAGAGAGGCAGGCGGAAACAGGCTTCCTGTGGAGCAGAGAGCCTGACGTGGGGCTTGATCTCAGGACCCTGAGATCATGACCTGAGCTGAAGACAGAGGCTTAACCTGCTGAGCCACCCAGGCGCTCCTCCCCACAGGGGTCTTAAAAACAAACAAACAAAAAAAAACCCCTGGGGAATCTCAATGCTATTGTCTTTATCCAGTAGCAGAGCTTGGGGTTGTTGACTAGAATCAACTCTTTTTTTTTTTTTTTTTTTTTTTAACATTTGTCCTCTCAAGTTTATTTCTTGGCTTCTTAAGATAAACACAGAAAGTATTCATGAAAAATAAAGTCAATGCTAGCAATGCTGTCAGAGAAAAATGAAAGAAAAATGGCAATGTAAAATTCCCAAATGGTAAATATTTTGTTTCAAATGCAGGAAGGAAAATGGAATTTTAAAATATAAACAACAGTGGATTATTCAAAACTTATATTCTCAGTAAAAAACAAGGTATTTTTTTTTTTTTACCATATTTTGTTTTTTACTGTAAGGGCATTTTGGAATCTTTATTTCGAAAAGCATTTCTGAAGTTGCATAATCTGACACAGATGAAAGAACCAGTAGTTCTGTCTAATGTGAAATCAAACTGACTTGGGTTATAGGAAAGCTGTTAAACTGAGTTTGAAGAATTCCTCATTATTCTGTTTACCTATTCATGAAATAACTTGTCATGTTTTTCCCTTAAGTGAGAGAGAGGCACTGTCCTAAGAATGGTGCTTGTGGCATTTTGCCTTATTGAGAACAAGAAATGGGATAAAATCTGGGCAGAATGTTTTTGAAGTCCCAATATGAAAACTAGTTGGTGTGATCTTAAAGTCACAAGATGTTTTAAAGTTGTCATCCTGATTTTCAAATGTGTTTCAAACTAGATCTCCAAGGCTTCTGAGTTGTTTGTGTCACTAAAATTGGAGAGATTCTGCGCGTTATGTATCCAAGAGATTGTTTAGAAATTGCAGGGTACTATGTCTAAAATTGATAAAGCTGTTACCAGGTAGCAGTGAAGGGGTTTATGGAATATAAACCACACAGTTAAGTTCTTCTGATGTTGTAAAAAAGTGACATAAAATATAGCACTTGGGGATTTTGAGCCTACTTCCTGCCCCTCCTTTTCCTATTCCCACTCTTCTCAGCTCTGTTAGTCTTTCTTCTCTTCTTTATTCCTTGTCTTAAATTCCAGATGTGTAGAATGTGTACCATGTATTAAAATAATGCTAATATTAAAAAAATAAAATAATGCCTATATTTAATTTAATTCTAAATTTATTTATATTTACATGTAAGGAAAAATCTGAATTACAAGTCCATTTAATGTAAAGGTTCTTGGTGAAGCAGAAAGGTGGAACATTGCCTTTTATGCATTTTTAAAGGACTCCCAGAACTATAAAGAAAGCAAAGTTAACATTGTTCTTATTGGCTTAGGCTATAAGAAATCTGGAGCATTAGGAAAAGACCAGCCTTTTAAAAAATTAGTTTTCTTTCGGTATTTCTTCTCTTCGGATAGAGAGGCTTAGTATTGCAGCAAGACATTTAAATGTGTAGGTCATTTGTGTTTTGAATTTCATTATGAAAATCAAAAAGGGCAAAAGTAAAGTAGAGTGTAATACATGGAATCATCAGTGTCTCTGAGACAGTGGTGAGAAAACTTCAAGATAAAGAGTATATCAGAAAATTTGCCTTTTTTCTATAACCACATACAATTATGACCTTCCAAATGGCCTACTTACTTTGGTCAAGTCTATTCTTTACAAGATCCCCTGAGTTGTCCTTTTGAAATGTAAACTAGATCATGTCAACCCAAAACCCTCCAATGAGTTTTCATCTCAGAATAAAAGCCAGAGTTCTGTCAATGACTTTACAAGGTCCTATCCAGTTTGTATCCCTTGTTCTACTGACCTCCTTTCTCTTCTTAGCATCTTCAGATTTGCTCATCCAGGTACCTAAATTGTTTTTTTCCTCAAGATGTCCCAATGGTTTATTCTCTCATCTCCTTTGGGTCTTCAGTTAGCTATTCCTTTTTCAGAGATATCTTCCTTGGCCACTTTACACAGCCATCCTCCACCCTGAATCCTACAGTTTCTTATTTCCCTTGGCTTTATTTTTCTCCTTAGCACTTTTCAAAATCTAACACTAAATATATTACATATTGGTTTTCATTTGTTTTGTCTTTCTATTTCCTACTAAAATGCAAGTCTAAGTGTAGAAATCTCTTGCTGATTACTAAAGTAATGCATTTAGAACACATATAACAAGTTCCGGCACATAGTATGGTAGATATTTATTGATAAATGCTTAATAGATGAATAAGTCATCTGTCAATAAAGGCTGAAAGAAACCTTCCATTTCTCCCTTGATATTTATAAAGAACTATAGTCCAAAGGAAGCAGAACAGGCAAAGTCACTGGTTGGATACCTAAAAGTAATTTTTTTGAAAAAGATTATTTATGTAGTTTCCTTCTTTGGGATATAATTGTGAGAAAGGCCTGGGGACACTTCCGCAGATGGTGGTGTAGGAAATCCTGAATCACCTTCTCCCACAGACATACCAAATATATAACTATATATGGATCATTTCTCCCTGGAAAAGATCTAGATGAACTGCTTCTCCACAACAAAGGATATAAAAACCACATGGAGATGGGAAGGAGAGGCAGAGACAGTCTCACCAAAAACCCTACCACCAGTGCAGAAATACATTACAGGGAAGGATCTCACCAGTCCACACTTCTCCCAAAGGAGCAAGGGGTGCCCAAAAGCAGGCACCCCAACTCAGGGATCTGCACTGGAGTGACAAGTCCCCGAAAGTCTAGACTAGAAAATCAGTGGGGCTGACATCGAAGAGACCCAAAGTGCTGTAAGAAACTAAGATTCTCTTTTTAAAGGACTCAAGTGGAGTCTCACTCACTCTGAGACTCAGTGAAAAAATAGTAGTTTTAAAAAAGCTCCTAGACTGTTTGTGAAGACGATTCATTTCCTAATCTAAAAGCAACTGCTGGAGGGGTAGGGAACAGTTGAAACTCTCCCTGGAGACTGAGGTGCTGGCAGAAGCCAATTTTGCACTCTCCACCTACCCTGCTAGTGCCCATAGGCGAACTTGGATGCAGAATCCCTTCCCCCAAGTGCCTTACTAAGACAGAAGTGGCAAGCAGTTTCAGCTCTGCCTGGCTGCCTTGCTGAAGCTGGGAAGCATAGTGGTTGTAGCATTCCACACTCCTTGGCTGGGGCAGGCAAGGTCATTCTCTTGCTCCCAGCCTAAAGCTAGCATGTGTCCACAGACAAGGAATTCTCCTACTGCATCCCTGAAGCTCATGGGCATGTGTAGTCAAGACATTTTTCCTGTTGCCTTTCTGATGCTGGTGAGTATGCCCTGCCCCCTACACTCTCCAACTGCCTAGATAAAGCTAGCAGGCATGCACAATCCACCAAGGGGGTGCTGCTTGATTGGTTCTGGTGGCCAAAGTGGCCGGTGTTCCTGAGCTCCACGGAAATGCAACAATCAGAAAGACAGTTCTTGGCAGGCCACCACATCCAGGATACTGCACAGACAGCAGACTGAAATATACACCCAGTATTCCTGTGAAAAAGGCCTGTTATCCTGAAGCTTTAGCCTGAGGGACAGGCTTTAGGCTTCCCACATATCTAGAGGCCAAGGAGGCACTTCCAGAGAATGTTAAGAGTGAGACATCATCCTTGTGCACCCCCTTAACTTTAATGAAACCTCCTAGAAAGGAACTTATGCACTCATGTGGAGCCCTAATACTTGCAACTATCACTTGGGGGGCATCTCTAGATCCCCTCATCTGGGAGGCCAGGAGGGAATATAATTGTAGCCCCACAGGACTATATATATATTGCAAACTTTAAAAGTTGCTTCCTTAGGATATGGCTTGCAATCATCCCAAAACTAGGTGCTAAATGAGATTCTTCTCCTTGGAACACCGACAGGTTTTGGTACACCCTTAACAATTGGGATGTATCAAGAATAAAACAAGCAGTTTAGACAATCATAAAGGTTCAAGAGACAACTAAGAGTTAGGACTGGACTGAACAAGAAGGATCATTACCTACTCAAGGCCACGCCTGCAAGACTAAAGGAGGTAGCTGTTTGGCATAACACACACACATACACACACACACACACACACACACACACACACACATAAAACAAACACAAAGAGCCAAGCAAAATGAAAAAAATAAAAATAAAACAAAACAGAGAAATATGTTCCAAATGAAATAATATGACACACCTCAGAAAAGACAAAGATAACTAATCTACCTGACAAAGAATTGAAAGTAATGATGGTAAAGATGTTCACCAAACTTGGGAGAAGAATGGATGAGAACTTCAACAAAGGGAGTGAGAGAGATTATAAGAAAGTACAAAACAAAACTCACATAGGTGAAGAACAATAACTGAACTGAAAAATACACTATGAGGTTTTAACAGTAAACTGGGTGAAACAGAAGAATGGGTCACAAAGCTGGAAGACAAAGCAATGGAACTCACCCAGAGAAACAAAAAGAAAAAAAAAATATGAAGAAGATTTAGGAATCTCTGGGGCGAACATTTGCAGTATGGGGTCCCAGAAGGAGAAGAAAAAGAAAGGGGCAGAAAACTTGTTTGAAGAAATAATGGCTGAAAACTTCCTTAACCTATGGAATGAAACAGAGATATGAAGATCCAGGAAGCCCAGAGAATTCCAAGATGAACCCAAAGAGATCCACACAAGGACACACAATTAAAATGTAAAATGTTAAAGAGAGACTCTTAAAGGCAGTAAGAGAAAACAAATTTCTGCATACAAGGGAAACTCCAAAAAGCTATCAGCAGATTTTTCAATAGAAACTTTGCAGGCCAGGAGAGAGTAGCATTACATATTCAGAGGCCTGAAAGAAAAACCATTCAACCAAGAATACATGATCAGACAAGATAATCATTCAGAATTGAAGGAAATATAAAGTCTTCCAGACAAACAAATGCTAAAGGAGTTCATCACTATTAAACTAGCCTTAAAAGAAATGTTAAAGAGACTTCTTTAAGCTGGAAAGAAATAGCACTAATTAATAACAAAGAAACACACAAACATAAAAATCTCATTAGAAAGGTAAATATAGAGTAAAGGTAGTGGATTAATTGCTTATAAAGCTACTATGAAGTTTAAAAGACAAAAGTGGTAAAATTAGCTAAGAATACAATAATTAGTTAAGGGATACATAAAATAAAAAGATGTAAAATGTGACTTCAGAAAGATAAAATGTAGTGGGAGTGTAGTAAAAATGTACAGTTTTAGAATATGTTTAAATTTAAGTTATTATCAACTTCAAATAGAGTACTATATACATAGGACGTTATATGTAAGCCTCAGAGTAACCACAAAGAGAAAACTTACAGTAAATACTCAAAAGAAAGTGAGAAAAGAATCTAAACAGAACAGTTTTAAAAAGGAATCAAATCACAAGGAAAGAGGCAAAGAAAAGTCAAAAATATCAAGGAACTACACAACTGGCTAGGAAACAAGTAACAAATGGCAGCAAGTGCATACCTATTGATAATTACTTTAAATGTAAACGGACTAAATTCTTCAATCAAAGGAGAAAAATAAGGGATTTTTTTTAAAAAAAAGATGCATCTATATGTTTAGAAGAAACTCACTTCATAAGTAAGAACACCCACAAAATTAAAATAAAAAGACGAAATGAGTTATTCCATGCAAATGCTAGTGAAGAGAAAGCTGGTAAAGCTATACTCATATCAGATAAAATAGACTTTAAACAAAGACTGTAATAAAAGACAATGAGGGATACTACATGATGATAAAGGGGTCAATCTAGCAAAAAAATATAACATTTATAAATACATATGCACCCAACATAGAAGGATCAAAATATATAAGGCAAATATTAACAGACTTAAGGGGAGAAATTGAGAACAGTGCAGTAATAATAAGAGACTTAAACACCCCACTTCCATCAATGGGTGTTGATATAGATCATCCAGACAGAAAATCAATAAAGAAGTATTGACCTTGAATGACACATTAGGCCAGATGGACTTAATAGAGATATACAGAACATTCCATCCAAAAGCAGGATAAACATTCTTCTCAAGTACACTTGGAACATTTTCAAGACAGATCACATGCTAGGCCACAAAATAAATCTCAGTAAATTCAAGAAGACTGAAATCATAACAACCATCTTTTCTGACCGCAGTGGTATGAAACTAAATATCAATTATAAGAATAAAACAAAAACTACAGATACATGGAAATTAAACAACATGTTACTGAATAACTACTGGGTCATAGAAGAAATCAAAGGAGAAATTAAAAAATGCTTAGAGATGAATAAAAACAGAAATGCAACATACCAAAATCTATGGAATGCCACAAAAGTGGTTCTAAAAGGGAAGCTGATAGCAATATAGGCATACTTTTATGTCGAAACAAGACAAATATCAAGTAAATAATTTAACCTAAAGGAACACAAAAAAGAACAAGTGAAGTCCAAAGTTAGTAAACACATAGGGCTACATCAAACAAAAAAATTCTGCACAGTGAAGGAAACCATCAACAAAATGAAACCTAGTGAATAGGAGAAGATACGTGCAAATAATATATCCAGTAAGGGGCTAATATTCAAAATATATAAAGAACACAAACAACTCAGTAACAAAAAAATAAACATTCTGATTATAAAATGGCCAAAGGATCTGAATAGACATTTTTCCAAAGGAGACGTACAGATGGGCAACAGACACATGAAAAACTGATCAATATTATTGATCACCACTATCATCAGGAAAATGCAAATCAAAACTATAATGAGATATCACCCCACACCTGCCAGAATGGCTATTACCAAAAAGATAAGAAATAGCAAGAGGATGTGGAGAAAAGGAGACTCTTGTGCTTTGCTGATAGGAATGTAAACCAGTGTAGCCATTATGAAAAACAGTATGGGGAGTCCTCAAAAAACTAAAAATAGAACTATCATGTGATAGGAATTGCTGAATTCCACTACTGGATAACTATCCAAAGAAAATGAAAACACTAATATATCTGTGTGTTCATTGCAGCATTATTTACAATAGTCAAGATATGGAAACAACCTCAGTGCCCATGGATGGATGAATGGATAAAGAGGTGAGACATATATATTAGAATTATTCAGCCATTAAAAAGAATGAAATCTTGCTGTATATGGCAACATGGATGGATCCTGAGGGTATTATGCTAAGTGAAGTAAGTCAGACAGAAAAAAGGACAAATATCACATGATTTCAATTATATGTGAATTCTAAAAAATAAAACAAGCAAGCAAACATATATAAAACTTGTATCTCTTAGATATGTTACTAGAGGGAAAGAGATTGGGAGGGTGAAATGGGTGAAGAGGATCAAGAAGTACAGACTCCAGTTATAAAATAAGTCATGGGAATGTACAACATGGGGAATATAACCAGTAATATTGTATTAATTTCTTATGGTGACAGATGGTAACTAGAAATTTTTGGTGACCATCTTGCACTCTATACAAATGTCAAATCACTATGTTGTGCATCTGAAACTATTATAATATTGTATGTGAATTCAACCTCAATAAAAACAAAATTATGACAGAAGCCTACAGGTTTACCTAAATTAGTTAAATAATTTGAATCTCTATTTCCATTTTGCTTCCAAAAACAATCCACATGTAATGTCTCAGCCCAAGGAACAGTGCCCTATTGATTGAATAAAACTGTTTGGCTTGGAGGGAGTTTTGCCCTGCACATGAACACATGATGAGAAAAAGTATCTAAGCAGCTTTCAGGTTGGTCAGACTTGGATTTGAATCCCAATTCTACCCATGATTTTTTTTTCCCCTACCCATCATTTTTAATATACACTTGAGTAAATGGCTGACCCTTTCTTAAATTTCATTTTTTTCCTTAATAAATGGGGATTTTATGGGATTTTGTATTAGTTTCTTTTGGCTGCTGTAACAAATTAGTATAAATTCTGTGCTTAGAAAACCCAGAAAGTTATTTTCTCACAATTCTGAAAGCCAGAAGTACAAAGTCAAATTACTGGGCTGAAACTAAGGTGTGGACAGGACCACATATCCTCTGGAGTCTCTATGGTAGAATTGTATTTATTTGTTTTATTAAATTTTTGCCTCTTCCAATTTCTTGCAACTGGAATGTGGCAATGGGATGCCAACTCTAATCTTCGCCTAATCTCTGCCTCTATCTTCATATAGCCTTCTCTTCTTTTGTCAACATGATTGCCCTTGTCTTCTTTATTTTATTTTATTTTATTTCGTTTTATTTTATCTTATTTTATTTTATTAACATATGATGTATTATTTGTTTCAGTGGTACTGGTCTGTGAATCATCAGTCTTACACAATTCACAGCACTCACCATAGCACATACCCTCCTCAATGTCCATCACCCAGCCACCGTATCTGTCCCCTCCCACCCCCCAGCAACCCTCAGTTTGTTTCCTGAGATTAAGAGTCTCTTATGGTTTGTCTCTCTCCCGATCCCATCTTGTTTCATTTTTTCCTCCCTACCCCCCATGACCCCTGCCCCGCCTCTCAAACTCCTCATATCAGAGAGATCATATAATAATTGTCTTTCTCTGATTGACTTATTTTGCTTAGCATGACATTGTGATATATATATCATACCTTTACAATATAAATATAATATAAATAAAATGTAATATACATTGTGATATATAGAGATATATGTATATCTCTATATATCACATCTTCTTTAATTATTCATTTGTTGATGGACATCTAGGTTCTAGCCATGGTTTGGCTATTGTGGACATTGCTGCTATAAACATTCAGGTGCACTTGCCCCTTCAGATCACTACATTTGTATCTTTAGAGTAAATACCCAGTAGTGTGATTGCTAGGTCAAAGGTAGCTCTATTTTCAACTTTTGGAGGAACCTCCATACTGTTTTCCAGAATGGCTGCACCAGCTTGCATTCCCACCAACAGTGTAGGAGGGTTTCCCTTTCTCCACATCCTTGCCAGTACCTGTCATTCTCCTGACTTGTGAATTTTAGCCATTCTGACTGGTGTGAGTTGGTATCACACTGTGGTTTTGATTTGAATTACCCTGAAGCCAGGTGATGTTGAGCAGTTTTTCATGTGTGTGTTGGCCGTCTGAATGTCTTCTTTGCAGAAATGTCTGTTCATGTCTTCTTCCCATTTCTCAACTGGATTATTAGTTCTTTGGGTGCTGTGTTTGATAAGTTCTTTGTAGATTTTGGATACTAGCCCTTTATCTGATATGTCATTTGCAAATATCTCCTCCCATTCTGTTGGCTGTCTTTTGGCTTTGTTGACTTTTTCCTTTGCTGTGCAAAAGCTTTTGATCTTAATGAAGTCCCAACTGCTAATTTTTGCCCTTGCTTCCCTTGCCTTTGGTGATGTTTCTAGGAAGAAGCTGCTGTGGCTGAGGTTGAAGAGGTTGCTGCCTGTGTTCTCCTCAAAGATATTGATGGGTTCCTGTCTTACATTGAGATCTTTCATCCATTTTGAGTTATTTTGTGTGTGTGTGGTGTAAGGAAATGTCCAGTTTCGTTCTTCTGCAATTAGCTGTCCAATTTTGCCAACACCATTTGTTGAAGAGACTGTCTTTTTTCCCATTGGACATTCTTTCCTGCTTTGTTGAAGATTAATTGGCCATAGAGTTGAGGGTCCATTTCTGGGCTCTCTATTCTGTTCCATTGGCCCGTGTAAATGTTTTTATGCCACTACCATACTGTCTTGATGATTACAGCTTTGTAACAGAGCTTGAAGTCTGGAACTGTGATGCCGCCAACTTTAGTTTTCTTTTTCAATATTATTCTGGCTATTCAGGGTCTTTTCTGGTTGCATATAAATTTTAGGATTATTTGTTCTATGTCTTTGAAAAAAATTGACGGTATTTTGATAGGGATTGCATTAAATATGTAGCTTGATTTAGGTAGCATAGACATTTTTACAATATTTGTTCTTCCAATCCATGAGCATTGAAGGTTTTCTCATTTCTTTGTGTCTTCCTCAATTTCTTTCATGAGTACTTTGTAGTTTTCTGAGTATAAATTCTTTGCCTCTTTGGTTAGGTTTATTCCTACATATCTTATGATTTTGGGTGCAATTGCAAATGAGATTGACTCCTTAATTTCTCTTTCTTCTGTCTTGCTATTGGTGTATAGAAATGTAACTGATTTCTGTGCCTTCATTTTATATCCTGACACTTTGCTGAGTTGCTGTATGAGTTCTAGCAGTTTGCAAGTGGAGTCTTTTGGGTTGTCCACATAAAGTATCGTATCATCTGCAAAGAGTGAGAGCTTGCCTTCTTCTTTGACATTTTGGATGCCTTTTATTTCTTATTTTTTTCTGATTGCTGAGGCTAGGACTTTTAGTACTATGTTGAATACTATGTTGATAGTGGACAGCCCTGTTGTGTTCCTGACCTTAGGGGAAAAGCTCTCAGTTTTTCCCCATTGAGAATGATATTCGCTGTGGAGTTTTCATAGATGGCTTTTATGATATTGAGGTATGTACCCTCTATTCCTACACTATGAAGAGTTTTGATCAAGAAAGCATGCTGTACTTTGTCAAATACTTTTTCAGCATTTATTCGGAGTATCGTATGGTTCTTGTTCTTCACATTCATTCACAAATCAATCACATTGATTGATTTGTGGATGTTGAACCAACCTTGAAGCCCAGAAATAAATCCCACTTGGTCATGGTGAATAATCCTTTCAATATACTGTTGGATCCTATTGGCTAATAATTTGGTGAAAATTTTTGCATCCATGTAGATCAAGGATATTGATCTGTAATTCTCCTTGATGGATCTTTTTCTGGTTTTGGGATCAAGGTAATGCTGGCCTTAAAAAATGATTTTGGGGGGCGCCTGGGTGGCTCAGTGGGTTAAAGCCTCTGCCTTCGACTCGGGTCGTGATCCCGGGGTCCTGGGATCGAGTCCCGCGTCGGGCTCTCTGCTCTGCAGAGAGCCTGCTTCCTCCTCTCTCTCTGCCTGCCTCTCTGCCTACTTGTGATCTCTGTCTGTCAAATAAATAAATAAAATCATTAAAAAAATGATTTTGGAAGTTTTCCTTACATTTCTATTTTTTGGAATGCTTTCAAGCGAATAAGTATTAACTCTTCTTTAAAAGTTGTATAGAATTCCCCTGCTGGGCTTTTGTTTGTTGGAAGAATTTTGATGGCTGCTTCAATTTCCTTACTGGTTATGACTCGGTTCAGGTTTTCTATTTCTTCCTGGTTCAGTTTTGGTAGTTTATATGTCTCTAGGAATTCATCTGTTTCTTCCAGATTGTCAAATTTGCTCATAATATGTTCTTAGAATTGTTTGTATTTCTTTGGTGTTGGTTGTGATCTCTCTGATTTCATTTATGATTTTATTCATTTGGGTCATTTCTCTTTTCTTTTTGATAAGTCTGGCCAGGGAGTTATAATCTTATTAATTATTCCAAAGAACCATCTTCTAGTTTCTTGATTTGTTCTACTATTCTTTTGGTTTCTATTTCATTGATTTCTGCTCTGATATTTATTATTTCTCTTCTCGTGCTGGGTTTAGGCTTTCTTTGCTGTTCTTTCTCCAGTTCCTTCAGGTGTAGGGTTAGGTTGTGTACTTGAGACATTTCTTATTTCTTGAGAAAGGCTTGTATCGCTATATATTTTCCTCTCAGGTCTGCCTTTGCTGTGTCCCAAAGATTTGACCAGTTGTATTTTCATTTTCATCTTTTTCCATGATTTTTTTCAATTCTTCTTTAGTTTCCTGGTGGACCCACTCATTCTTTAGTAGGCTGTTCATTAGCCTTCATGTATTTGAGTTCTTTCCAACTTTCCTCTTGTGATTGAGTTCTAGCTTCAGAGCATTGTGGTCTGAAAATATGCAGGGAATGATCCCTATCTTTTTGTACCAGTTGAGACCTGATTTGTGATCCAGGATGTGATCTATTCTGGGGAATGTTCCATGTGCACTAGAGAAGAATGTGTATTCTGTTGCTTTGGGATGGAATGTTCTGAATATATCTGTGGTGTCCTTCTGGTCCAGTGTGTCATTTAAGGCCTTTATTTCCTTGTTGATCTTTTGCTTAGATGATCTGTCCATTTCAGTGAGGGGGGTATTAAAGTCCCCTACTATTGTTGTATTATTGTCGATGTGTTTCTTTGATTTTGTTATTAACTGATTTATATAGTTGGCTGCTCCCATGTTAGGGGCATAGAAACTTAAAATTCTTAGATCTTCTTTTTGTACTGACCCTTTAAGTATGACATTGTGTCCTTCCTCATCTCATTATACACTTTGGCTTAAAATCTAATTTATCTGATATAAGTATTGCCACCCCAGCTTTCTTTTTGATGTCCATTAGCATGGTGAATTGTTTTCCACCTCCTCACTTTAAATCTGGAGATGTCTTTGGGTCTAAAATGAGTTTCTTGCAAAGAGCATATCAATGGGTCTTGTGTTTTATATCCATTCTGATACCCTGTATCTTTTGATTGGGGCATTTAGCCCCAGGGTAACTATTGAAATATATGAATTTAGTGCCATTGTATTGCCTGTAAGGCTATTATTACTGTATATTGTCTCTGTTCCATTCTGTTCTGTTACTTTTAGGTTCTCTCTTGCTTATAGGACCCCATTCATATTTCCTGTAGGGCTGGTTTGGTGTTTTCAAATTCTTTTAGTTTTTACTTGTACTGGAAGCTTTTTATCTCTCTTTCTATTTTCAATGACAGCTTAGCTGGATATAGTATTCTTGGTTGCATATTGTTTTTGTTTAGTGCTCTGAATATAACATACCAGTCCTTTCTGGCCTGCCAGGTCTCTGCGTAGGTCTGCTGCCAATCTAATAGTTCTACTGTTGTAGGTTGCAGACCTCAGCTCCTTTCAGGATTTTCTCTTTGTCTCTGAGACTTGTAAGTTTTACTATTAGATGATGGGGTTTTGACCTATTTTTATTGATTTTGAGGGGGATTCTCTGTGCCTCTTGGATTTTGATGCTTGTTCCCTTCACCAAATTAGGGAAATGGAAATTCTCTGCTATAATTTGCTCTAATGTACCTTCTGCCCCGATCTCTTTTTCTTCTTCTGGGATCTCAATTATTCTAATTTTTATTTTATTTTATTTTATTATTATTATTATTATTATTTTTTTTGTCTTATGGTATTACTTATCTCTCAAATTCTCCCCTCCTGGTCCCATAGTTGTTTATCTCTCTTTCTCTCAGCTTCTTTATTCTCCATTATTTGGTCTTCTAGACCACTAATTCTCTCTTCTGCCTCATTTATCCTAGCAGTAAGAGCCTCCATTTTTTATTGCACCTCATGAATAGCTCTTTTGATTTCAACTTGGTTAGATTTTAGTTCTTTTATTTCTCCAGAAAGGGATTCTCTAGTATCTTCTATGCTTTTTTTTGAGCCCACTAGCACCTTGATAATCATCATTCTGTATGCTAGTTCTGATGTCTTACTAGTGTTCATATTGATTAGGTCCCTAGCTATCGGTACTGCCTCTTATTCTTTTTTTTTTTTTTTTTTTTTTTTTTGGTGAGCTTTTCTGCCTTATCATTTTATCCAGATAAGAATAGATGAATGAGAGGGGCGCCTCGGTGGCTCAGTGGGTTAGAGCCTCTGCCTTCGGCTCAGGTTGTGATCCCAGGGTCCTGGGATCAAGCCCTGTGTTAGGCTCCCGGCTCCTTGGGGAGTCTGCTTCTCCCTCTGACCTTCTCCTCTCTCATGCTCTCTCTCACTCATTCTCTCTCAAGTAAATAAATAAAATCTTTAAAAAAAAACTTAAAAAAAATAGATGAATGAGAGAACAAAATACTAAAAGGTTTATAACAACCCCAGAAAAATGTACACTAACCAAATCGGAAGAGACCCAAAACTGGGGAGAGAAGAAAAAAATAGATAGATAGATAGATAGATAGATATTAAACTAGTGAATAGAAGAGAACAACACACCTGATTTGGGGTGCATTGTGGTCTGTTAGAAGAAACTACTTCTCAAAATTTTAAAGAAAGAAAAACATATATATACAAAAATAAGGGTAAACATGATGAAGGGATAATATATGACTATAAAGATGAAAATTAAAAAAGATTCTAAAAAAGGAATTGATAAAATAAGAAGTTGGTTGAAAAAGAAAAAAAAAAAAGAGGAAAAATATGATCAGGCTGGAGACTAGAACAAAGCCATGAGCTAGATTTAGGGTATATTTTGATCTGTTAGAAGAAACTGAATCCCAAAATTGTAAAGAAAAACCTACATGTATACAAAAAATAAGATTAAATACAATGAAGTGGTAGAATATGACTATAACAATGAAAATTTTAAAAGATTTTTTAAAAATGTATTGATAAGAAAATAAAAGTTGAAAACCTCAAAAAATGTATTGATAATAGAAACTAGTTAACAAAGGTTAAAATAGGAAAGAGGAAAATTAAAAAAAAATAGAAAAAGAAAAAAATAAAATTAAAATATTTGACTTTGAAAGACTAAATAATCATGGGAAAAGAGCCATGAATTTTATATGGTGCATTCCCCTAACTCTGTAGTTTCACAATTCTCATTGGTGGGTGAACTTGGTCTTGGCTGGATATTCTTGCTAATCTTTTAGGGAAGGGACCTGTTGCAGTGATTCTCAAATGTTTTTGCCTGAGGTGGGATTGCACCACCCTTGCCAGGGGCAAGCTAAGTAATCTGATTGGTTTTCCTCTCCATAGCTTTTGTTCCCAAAAGGCTTTCCATAGTGCTTTGGAGGATGAGAACGAAAATGGCAGCCTCTCAATCTCTGGCCCTATAGGAGTTGAGAGCTTGTGGCCCCACTCCTCAGTGCACCCTCAGAGAAAATCAGCCAATCACACCTTTCTCCCTGGTCTCCAGCCGCACTCTGAGTTCACCCAGCCCATGACTGAGCCTTTCTATCTTTGGTGCATGGCCCTGTTTGGAGTCTCTAAACCGAGCAGATTCCTGCCATGTGCTTTCATGCCTCTCCTCCTGGAGGAGGAAGGATGGGATCTCCCCAGATCTGCCACTTGTGGAGTCCCTGCTCAAAGAGCAGTGGTCCGACTGTGCCTTGGATCATGGTTTAAGATAATCCCACACTGAGAGCCCACTCCTTGGCTCCATCTCTGGAGCTAGCTTCCCTGCTCCAATACCTGGGAGCTCTGCCACACTCAGGCACCCCTGGTGTTTTTGTGGCCCAGCAGGTCCTGAGACCACACTGTCCCTGTGAGTGCTCCACCCCCTGGTTAGCGTCTGGAGCAATGTCCCTCAGTGGAGCAGACTTCTAAAAGTTATGATTTTGTGCTCCACTGCTCTACCACTTGCAGGGAGCTGGCCCCTCCCCCTGCAGTCTATCTTCCCATATACCACCTCGGATTCACTTCTCCACACATCCTACTATCTGGAAAGTTGTCGATTTTCTGTTCCTAGAATTGCTGCTCTTCTTCTCTTCAATCTCCTGTTGAGTTTGTAGGTGTTCAGAATTTGATAACTATCTAGCTGATCTCCTGGGACCTGGCGTTTTTAGGTCTCCTACTCCTCTGCCATCTTGCTCCTCCTCCCTTGGCTTCTCTCTTATGAAGATACTTGTTATTGCTTTTAGGGCTTTCCCAGATTTTCTTTTTTTTTCTTTCAAATTTTTATTTAAGTTCTAGTTAGCTAACATACTGTGCAATTTTGGTCCAGATTTTCAAAATAATCTTACCATCTCAGGGCACCTGGCTGGCTCAGTCTGAAGAGTATGCAACTCTTGTTCTCAGGGTTGTAAGTTTGAGCCCCACATTGGCTGCAGAGGTTACTTTAAAAGATAAAATCTTGAAAAAAAAAATCTCAAGATCCTTCATTTAGTCACATCTGCAAGGACCCTATATCCTAATCAGGCAACATTTATAGGTTCCATAGATTAGGATGTGGATATGTTTTGGAGGAGGGACATTTTTCAGCCCACTGCAGGTATCTTCTTTGGGTTTATAGTATAATATCTAACATGTTTTATGAATTCAATAACCTTCCCTTTCCTATTCTTTTTCCCTCTCTTCCTTTAAAGCTCCATACCACCTCCTTCTACCTACAAGCTAGATAAAACTATAAAACAGGTTATGCCTGCTCTTGGTATCCCTGTGCCTTCCAGTCTTTCCTTCATAATTAGTCAAAACCACTGGGGCACCTGGGTGGCTCAGTTGGTTAAGCATCTGCCCTCTACTCAGGTCATAAGCTCGAGGTCCTAGGATCAAGTCTTGCTACTTCTCCCTGCTAGGAAGGGAGTCTGCTTTTCCCTTTCCCTCTGCCCCTTCTGCAGCTTGCACTCTCTCACTTGCTCTTTCTCAAATAATTTTATTAATAAAATCTTTTAAAAATCTTAAAAATAAGTAAATAAGATAAATTTTTAAGTTCACTTAAAAAAACATTTATTTAGGAGTCACTAAGTGCACTGCCTTAGACTTTGGGGGATTAAAAAAAGAAGAAGAAGAAAAAGAAAAAGAAGAAGCATTCTCTAGCCACAGTATATTACTCCTGAACTTGGAGATGGGTAGTTAAACAACCATTTGTAATGTAAGGGAGAAGAGTTTATGACTTACACAGAAGGATCTGCAATGCACAGTAAGGTAATAAAGGAATTAATGATTGTTATTGAGAGAGAGAGTTTAGTGAAAGTATCTTGGAGCCAATGAAAATTTGAACTGTGCCATGAAGATAAGAAGGATGTCAATGGTTAATAATGTTGGAGGAATTTTATGGACAGGAGAGAGGTGCAGAGGAAATAGAGCTCTTTCTTATTTCTCTACAAAAATCACTATCTTCTCACATCCCTCTGGCTGCCTTAAACATTCCCCTTGGGTCAACCTATCCAAAACTGCTTTCTCCTCAGTGTACTATATGGGAAAATATCCTCTTCTCTAAATCTCCCTCCAATTAGCTGCTTCAATCTAGGTGTTGAAAGGAAATTAATATGATTAATCTCATTCACTATATGGTGTATGTGGCTGATAGCTCCTAAAATCCCTTAGAACAATAAGAGGAGTTTCTTAACACCAATAAATTTCTGTTGGGATTTTATGTCATGTGTAAAATTATATTCAGGAAGACTGTGTTCCTAAATCACTTCTATTAAAGAAGATTACTCTAAATGAAGAAAATGATAAGCATAGGAAATATTCCAAATGATAAAAGTGCCTAATTAAGCAGCAAAGATTTTGAGCTGAAGAAGACCACTCCATTATTTTTTATTCTCCATCATGCCAATGTTGTCAGAAGAATTCTCCCTCCCAATCTCCTCCCTGCCCTTCTCTCTAAAAAGAAGAAAGGAAAAAAAAATCCTTATTTTTAATTTTCTCTTCGCATCTTCTAAGAGGCAACTTGGGAAGCAATGGACAGAAACAAATCAGTCAACCCCCCCCCTTTCTTTTTTCAGTTAATTCAGAATGAATTGGATTTACACAAGCAACAGTGCTTAAGCAAAACTGTTCCTATGGTTACACAGAAGGCTTTCTAAATGTGGCAAAGATGCAGGCAGCCAAAATGACTTGACTGTTTATGTTAAATATGAAGTCTATTCCCTATTGAAATTTAATGATCTACTAGCTGCATTTTAGCAGCTTGCACCCTGATAAAATTAACATTTTGAATACATTTGGAGAGATAAATTGCTTTAGCAATTGGCGAGTATTCACTCATTTTTATTTGATCACATCAGTGATTCAGATGAAAGCATTTTCCCCTGTACTATTAGAAATTGGGTCTACAAATTATCCTCATCTCTGGGCCTGCAAGTCCCCAAACACATTTTACTATCTTTTTTCAGGTTTGCTGGTGCCAGATGTTAAACCTAACACTTGGTAAGAGAACTCAGGAAAGAATATGTATTTTCTTTCTTTTACAACAACCAGGCAGAATAGAATCAACACTGTTTCTTGTGGCATCTCTTGAGTCATCCAGCGGTTCTCAAATATCCAACAAGGTGAACGGTTCAGACAGGGTGAAGTCTGTTCCCCATCTCCCCTAGCTTCTCCTGAATGAAAAAGACAATCTGTCTGTTTTGAAAGGCTGACAGGAAATTGGAGTCGGAAAAGATACATTCACTGCATATTTTAGCTGACACCATTCAAATTTGCTACATAAGGGCGTTCCTTGACGTCTGTTAGTGGGAACCTCCCATTCAGCAAAAACAGAAAATGAAAGCAGCCTACAGGATGCCAACCTCCTGTAGGCATTTACATATTTAGTCCAATTCAGCTAATATTTATTAAGCATCTTATTTAGACTAGGCATGTTGTAAAAGACTATGGTCATAGAAATACAATACATAGTCCCTAAATACAAATAGCCCTCAGTCAAGTAGATAAATGGTCAATAAATTTTGTTATGCCAGGTCTTTCTTCTCAATAGCTGATTATGTGTATCTCCATATCATCTTTACCATCTCATACCAAACATGAACATTTCACTAAAGATTTGAGTTGTCAGAGAAGGCTGTCTGTATACATATCACCTGGAGTATCTCCCTAACTCATTTCCCCTAAATTATTCTTCAGGAAGGTCACCCACTGGAGAACTCCCTCTACCTTCCCTCTTCCTCTACAGATCCCCAATTCACTAGTGTCTGTCTCTTTCCCCCAGGATCCCATTGTCAAAACACAATCAGGCTCAGAAAAGGTGTCAGCTTTTCTATTTAGCATGCAAGTCTTCATTTTCAATAACTAAGAATTATGAATGTTGGGATCTTAATAGATGAATTATATGAGATTCAGCTGCAACACTTTTAAATCCTTGAAACACAAGTTTATCAACACTTCTCTGGCCTTTGCTTGTTAGAGGAAAAATATTTCATTCTAAGTCATGCACCAGATAAGCTGGACATTTAATAGTAGTTCAATTATAATTTATCTCTTGAGATGAATATACTTAACAAATTTGATACTTGAGAATTTTAATCTGTTTGGGGAAATTTATTTTGAATTGGCAAGTAGAAATACATTCATCATATATTGATTCCCTTGTCATGGTAATTCCCAAATTTAAGTTGCCTCTTAGAGCTCTAATTGGTCATTCTAGAAGTGATTCATTATGGTCATTATTATTAACATTTTTGTTGAAATTTTTAGTGAATTTCTCCCTGTAGAACATTCATTGAATGAAAATAAGATATAAATTTGTCCTTTTATTTTTGGAAAAATGGCTTTAAGATCTATTCTTTCAGAGAAAATTTGCAAGAAGCTGGTATCCAAAATATGAGAGACTTACTGAAATATGTGTGTTTATAGACTTTACAGATGATATCCTGAAGTCGGACAGTGATATAATTTCCAAAGTGATCTATACATTTTGAGAGAGGAAGTCCTAACAAATTGAGTATAGTTCTGAGGAATTTCACTCTTCATTTTATAGCTTAGGGCATATTTTCAAGGAAAACTGCTTTCTTCGAACCTCATTCCTTTAAGAATATGGGGGTTCCTGGAAAGGACTTGATAGCTGGTTAGGTTAACTACTAAATAGTCTCCTAATAGTCTCCAGTTTCCACATCATCAATTATTCACCAAAATTCTACTTTTTTTTTTCTGTTTATAAGAAGTCCACAACACTAGAATATTGTTCTAATGAAGAAGAGAGTTGAGCTAAATGCAAATATCTTTTTCCTGAGAGATTAAGTCTTCATAGAGAACTCCATAATGGTAGAATTTGGGTATAAAACTACAGAATTCAATTTTTATTCTGTAGGAATAGCTTATGTGGGATATAAACACTTAGAATTTTTTAGTAGAGGAGTGAAATTATCAAACTTGATTTTGGACAGATGAGGAGAATATTACAGAGTACATCACAAACTTGACAACATGGGGTCATGCACATGAATGTTATGCCAAGTCAGAGAGCTACATGGTTTTAACTGCAGAACACAGATCATTTCTATGTAACCAAATCCCAAGAAGAGCATAGGTCTGCAAAAAACTCTTTTTCCAAGAAATGATGAATCATTTTCCTGTCCAAAATTCACTATTTCAAATTCAAAGAGGAATGTTTATTATACGGTATCCTAGAAGACATATTTGCTCTTTCCATATTTGTTCTCTTTGCCCTTTTTATTAAAAAAAAAAAAAAGTGGGGTGGGGAAGACAAATAGCTCTGAGTGCCAAATGGATTTTAAAATAATGACTCTAAAATACTGATGTCTCAAGTACAAATATAAGGAACTTGATTTAATAATTGTTTTCAATATGCAATTAAGGAGATTTAGATAATATTTCTATGGAGTCGAAACAGTTAATTTTCCAGGGCTGATTTCCAGAGTTCACATCAACAGTCCATGCATAACATAATGTAAGATGTATTTAAATACCCAAAAGTAATTTCATCGGGCAATGAACCACAGTGTTTTTCCCGTTTGTTCTTACTTGGAACACACTCACCAGTTCACTCGGCATCCATCACTTTTATTTTGTATCAGATACTCATTGTCTGAAGTAATAATGGATAAGTGATCCAAAGAATAGAGTATTGCTTTGAACTGCTGACACATTGAAGAATGCAGCATTATGCAGGATTGTACTGCTAGCCAGAATACCCACATTCAGCTCATAGCTCTTTCCAGAAAGCATGCCATTGCTCCCCCATTTCTGTATAATAGATATTCTACAGTGGGTGATTAAAAATGGAAGTTTTTCTCTTTCTGTTCAATAGAATGGAAAATGGTATATGATGTATTTAATTTTAATCATATCACTCCATGGACACATTTTTCATGAACTATGTTTGAAAGCCTGCTTTTCATTTCTTTAGCGTAAAATATCCTGAAATAGTAACCAGTGTGATACAAAAATGAGAGAGTGCATTTATATATTTATGTGAATTGTTTGGGATGCAAACCTACAGTACATAAAGTCAGGGAGTGGGGAGTCTATCTCTCCAAAATACTACTGACTAATCAATGAAAAACAGAATTAAAGAAGCACCTTCTATTTTGCCATTTAAGAAAGATTCTGGATTTGTGATTGATTTCTAATGACCCACATTCACCACAATGACACAAACCCAGGAGATGTCTATCTACAACATGAGACCATTTGCACAAATGTTGTGGTGAAGTGGACACTATTTTTTACTACAGAAAGCAGAGAAGACTTTTTTTTTCTTGGTACCACAAAGGTGAAAATATGTGTGTGTTTTAGAATGCTAGAAATACATGTATGTTTCTGTGTCTGTATCTCTGTGTGTTTGTAGATGCGGATATATGTGGGTATCATTTTTAAAAGATGTAGATATTAAATGGAGTCTTGAATTTAGGGAAGAGGTAGTGTGTTTTTGTTCATGGAATTTGCAAGTCACCAGATTGTTGGTGAGAATTTTCCTGGCCTTTTTGTGAGCACCAAAGACCATGACCAGCATGGAGTTATGTGAGCTCTTCCTTCGCACATGGTGAGATACACATTGTGGTTTTCTTCTACCACTTTACTGCATATAATATTGAAACTATGTCTGTAACTTTGATGATTTTGGGACTTGAATTGCTGCATGGTAATATGGTGCCCCATAGCCTAGATCCAGGTTTCACTTTCTAATCTACACAGAAGACCCCAGAAATGTGAGGAATGGGGAAAAGACCAAGCTACAACCATTGTGCTGAGTGGATGGAATGGAAAAGGATGTGTAGCATTATAAAATTGTCTGGGTAGCTGAAAAATATTGGTCTCTAGACTTGAAGTTCTGGGAAATACATAAAATGTATGTTAACCTCATGGCATTATGCTTGACTTACAAAATATTAGTATTATAATTTGCCTTTCCAATTCTAAAAATTG